>NC_064637.1:142566109-143191109 GCF_023864275.1 Schistocerca cancellata
AATCTACGTTGATGCAATCGGCCAGTAAGAAGAGCTACATTTCAAGTTTTAGTTATCGATTAATGAATTATTGGGCGGTTTGGTGCCTTGGACCAGACCGAGGACCTTAAGATTTTGCATGAACCGAGGACTGGCAGCCAGGTAACACGAGAAATTGTGCAAAGTGTTAATATGTAGTAAAAACCTAAGAAAATCTCCCGTTTCCGTCATTTACTATCGAATCGATATAACGCCAGATCGTCACAGTGGTCGCTTTTCTCTCTGAAACGGTTACATTTATCGTCTGCAAGCCCTTGTCGCGTGATGCGGTATGCAGACACTGTACAAGCAGCACACTAGAACACAGAATAAGAATCTACGTTGATGCAATCGGCCAGTAAGAAGAGCTACATTTCAAGTTTTAGTTATCGATTAATGAATTATTGGGCGGTTTGGTGCCTTGGACCAGACCGAGGACCTTAAGATTTTGCATGAACCGAGGACTGGCAGCCAGGTAACACGAGAAATTGTGTAAAGTGTTAATATGTAGTAAAAACCTAAGAGAATCTCCCGTTTCCGTCATTTACTATCGAATCGATATAACGCCAGATCGTCACAGTGGTCGCTTTTCTCTCTGAAACGGTTACATTTATCGTCTGCAAGCCCTTGTCGCGTGATGCGGTATGCAGACACTGTACAAGCAGCACACTAGAACACAGAATAAGAATCTACGTTGATGCAATCGGCCAGTAAGAAGAGCTACATTTCAAGTTTTAGTTATCGATTAATGAATTATTGGGCGGTTTGGTGCCTTGGACCAGACCGAGGACCTTAAGATTTTGCATGAACCGAGGACTGGCAGCCAGGTAACACGAGAAATTGTGTAAAGTGTTAATATGTAGTAAAAACCTAAGAGAATCTCCCGTTTCCGTCATTTACTATCGAATCGACATAACGCCAGATCGTCACAGTGGTCGCTTTTCTCTCTGAAACGGTTACATCTATCGTCTGCAAGCCCTTGTCGCGTGATGCGGTATGCAGAGTCACTACAACCGGCATAGTAGAACACTGAAGAAGCATCTAAGTTTATGCAATCGCCCAGTAAGAAGAGCTACATTTCAAGTTTTAGTTATCGATTAATGAATTATTGGGCGGTTTGGTGCCTTGGACCAGACCGAGGACCTTAAGATTTTGCATGAACCGAGGACTGGCAGCCAGGTAACACGAGAAATTGTGTAAAGTGTTAATATGTAGTAAAAACCTAAGAAAATCTCCCGTTTCCGTCATTTACTATCGAATCGACATAACGCCAGATCGTCACATTGGTCGCTTTTCTCTCTGAAACGGTTACATTTATCGTCTGCAAGCCGTTGTCGCGTGATGCGGTGTGCAGACACAGTACAAGCAGCACACTAGAACACAGAATAAGAATCTACGTTGATGCAATCGGCCAGTAAGAAGAGCTACATTTCAAGTTTTAGTTATCGATTAATGAATTATTGGGCGGTTTGGTGCCTTGGACCAGACCGAGGACCTTAAGATTTTGCATGAACCGAGGACTGGCAGCCAGGTAACACGAGAAATTGTGCAAAGTGTTAATATGTAGTAAAAACCTAAGAAAATCTCCCGTTTCCGTCATTTACTATCGAATCGATATAACGCCAGATCGTCACAGTGGTCGCTTTTCTCTCTGAAACGGTTACATTTATCGTCTGCAAGCCCTTGTCGCGTGATGCGGTATGCAGACACTGTACAAGCAGCACACTAGAACACAGAATAAGAATCTACGTTGATGCAATCGGCCAGTAAGAAGAGCTACATTTCAAGTTTTAGTTATCGATTAATGAATTATTGGGCGGTTTGGTGCCTTGGACCAGACCGAGGACCTTAAGATTTTGCATGAACCGAGGACTGGCAGCCAGGTAACACGAGAAATTGTGTAAAGTGTTAATATGTAGTAAAAACCTAAGAGAATCTCCCGTTTCCGTCATTTACTATCGAATCGACATAACGCCAGATCGTCACAGTGGTCGCTTTTCTCTCTGAAACGGTTACATCTATCGTCTGCAAGCCCTTGTCGCGTGATGCGGTATGCAGAGTCACTACAAGCGGCATAGTAGAACACTGAAGAAGCATCTAAGTTTATGCAATCGCCCAGTAAGAAGAGCTACATTTCAAGTTTTAGTTATCGATTAATGAATTATTGGGCGGTTTGGTGCCTTGGACCAGACCGAGGACCTTAAGATTTTGCATGAACCGAGGACTGGCAGCCAGGTAACACGAGAAATTGTGTAAAGTGTTAATATGAAGTAAAAACCTAAGAAAATCTCCCGTTTCCGTCATTTACTATCGAATCGACATAACGCCAGATCGTCACAGTGGTCGCTTTTCTCTCTGAAACGGTTACATTTATCGTCTGCAAGCCCTTGTCGCGTGATGCGGTATGCAGACACAGTACAAGCAGCACACTAGAACACAGAATAAGAATCTACGTTGATGCAATCGGCCAGTAAGAAGAGCTACATTTCAAGTTTTAGTTATCGATTATTGAATTATTGGGCGGTTTGGTGCCTTGGACCAGACCGAGGACCTTAAGATTTTGCATGAACCGAGGACTGGCAGCCAGGTAACACGAGAAATTGTGTAAAGTGTTAATATGTAGTAAAAACCCAAGAAAATCTCCCGTTTCCGTCATTTACTATCGAATCGACATAACGCCAGATCGTCACAGTGGTCGCTTTTCTCTCTGAAACGGTTACATTTATCGTCTGCAAGCCCTTGTCGCGTGATGCGGTATGCAGACACAGTACAAGCAGCACACTAGAACACAGAATGAGAATCTACGTTGATGCAATCGGCCAGTAAGAAGAGCTACATTTCAAGTTTTAGTTATCGATTAATGATTATTGGGCGGTTTGGTGCCTTGGACCAGACCGAGGACCTTAAGATTTTGCATGAACCGAGGACTGGCAGCCAGGTAACACGAGAAATTGTGTAAAGTGTTAATATGTAGTAAAAACCTAAGAAAATCTCCCGTTTCCGTCATTTACTATCGAATCGACATTATGCCAGATCGTCACAGTGGTCGCTTTTCTCTCTGAAACGCTTACATCTATCGTCTGCAAGCCTTTGTCGCGTGATGCGGTATGCAGAGTCACTACAAGCGGCATAGTAGAACACTGAAGAAGCATCTAAGTTTATGCAATCGCCCAGTAAGAAGAGCTACATTTCAAGTTTTAGTTATCGATTAATGAATTATTGGGCGGTTTGGTGCCTTGGACCAGACCGAGGACCTTAAGATTTTGCATGAACCGAGGACTGGCAGCCAGGTAACACGAGAAATTGTGTAAAGTGTTAATATGAAGTAAAAACCTAAGAAAATCTCCCGTTTCCGTCATTTACTATCGAATCGACATAACGCCAGATCGTCACAGTGGTCGCTTTTCTCTCTGAAACGGTTACATTTATCGTCTGCAAGCCCTTGTCGCGTGATGCGGTATGCAGACACAGTACAAGCAGCACACTAGAACACAGAATAAGAATCTACGTTGATGCAATCGGCCAGTAAGAAGAGCTACATTTCAAGTTTTAGTTATCGATTAATGAATTATTGGGCGGTTTGGTGCCTTGGACCAGACCGAGGACCTTAAGATTTTGCATGAACCGAGGACTGGCAGCCAGGTAACACGAGAAATTGTGTAAAGTGTTAATATGTAGTAAAAACCTAAGAAAATCTCCCGTTTCCGTCATTTACTATCGAATCGACATAACGCCAGATCGTCACAGTGGTCGCTTTTCTCTCTGAAACGGTTACATTTATCGTCTGCAAGCCCTTGTCGCGTGATGCGGTATGCAGACACAGTACAAGCAGCACACTAGAACACAGAATAAGAATCTACGTTGATGCAATCGGCCAGTAAGAAGAGCGACATTTCAAGTTTTAGTTATCGATTAATGAATTATTGGGCGGTTTGGTGCCTTGGACCAGACCGAGGACCTTACGATTTTGCATGAACCGAGGACTGGCAGCCAGGTAACACGAGAAATTGTGTAAAGTGTTAATATGTAGTAAAAACCTAAGAAAATCTCCCGTTTCCGTCATTTACTATCGAATCGACATAACGCCAGATCGTCACATTGGTCGCTTTTCTCTCTGAAACGGTTACATTTATCGTCTGCAAGCCCTTGTCGCGTGATGCGGTATGCAGACACAGTACAAGCAGCACACTAGAACACAGAATAAGAATCTACGTTGATGCAATCGGCCAGTAAGAGGAGCTACATTTCAAGTTTTAGTTATCGATTAATGAATTATTGGGCGGTTTGGTGCCTTGGACCAGACCGAGGACCTTAAGATTTCGCATGAACCGAGCACTGGCAGCCAGGTAACACGAGAAATTGTGTAAAGTGTTAATATGTAGTAAAAATCTAAGAAAATCTCCCGTTTCCGTCATTTACTATCGAATCGACATAACGCCAGATCGTCACATTGGTCGCTTTTCTCTCTGAAACGGTTACATTTATCGTCTGCAAGCCCTTGTCGCGTGATGCGGTATGCAGACACAGTACAAGCAGCACACTAGAACACAGAATAAGAATCTACGTTGATGCAATCGGCCAGTAAGAAGAGCTACATTTCAAGTTTTAGTTATCGATTAATGAATTATTGGGCGGTTTGGTGCCTTGGACCAGACCGAGGACCTTAAGATTTTGCATGAGCCGAGGACTGGCAGCCAGGTAACACGAGAAATTGTGTAAAGTGTTAATATGTAGTAAAAACCTAAGAAAATCTCCCGTTTCCGTCATTTACTATCGAATCGACATAACGCCAGATCGTCACAGTGGTCGCTTTTTTCTCTGAAACGGTTACATTTATCGTCTGCAAGCCCTTGTCGCGTGATGCGGTATGCAGAGTCATTACAAGCGGCATAGTAGAACACTGAAGAAGCATCTAAGTTTATGCAATCGCCCGGTAAGAAGAGCTACATTTCAAGTTTTAGTTATCGATTAATGAATTATTGGGCGGTTTGGTGCCTTGGACCAGACCGAGGACCTTAAGATTTTGCATGAACCGAGGACTGGCAGCCAGGTAACACGAGAAATTGTGTAAAGTGTTAATATGTAGTAAAAACCTAAGAAAATCTCCCGTTTCCGTCATTTACTATCGAATCGACATAACGCCAGATCGTCACATTGGTCGCTTTTCTCTCTGAAACGGTTACATTTATCGTCTGCAAGCCGTTGTCGCGTGATGCGGTGTGCAGACACAGTACAAGCAGCACACTAGAACACAGAATAAGAATCTACGTTGATGCAATCGGCCAGTAAGAAGAGCTACATTTCAAGTTTTAGTTATCGATTAATGAATTATTGGGCGGTTTGGTGCCTTGGACCAGACCGAGGACCTTAAGATTTTGCATGAACCGAGGACTGGCAGCCAGGTAACACGAGAAATTGTGCAAAGTGTTAATATGTAGTAAAAACCTAAGAAAATCTCCCGTTTCCGTCATTTACTATCGAATCGATATAACGCCAGATCGTCACAGTGGTCGCTTTTCTCTCTGAAACGGTTACATTTATCGTCTGCAAGCCCTTGTCGCGTGATGCGGTATGCAGACACTGTACAAGCAGCACACTAGAACACAGAATAAGAATCTACGTTGATGCAATCGGCCAGTAAGAAGAGCTACATTTCAAGTTTTAGTTATCGATTAATGAATTATTGGGCGGTTTGGTGCCTTGGACCAGACCGAGGACCTTAAGATTTTGCATGAACCGAGGACTGGCAGCCAGGTAACACGAGAAATTGTGTAAAGTGTTAATATGTAGTAAAAACCTAAGAGAATCTCCCGTTTCCGTCATTTACTATCGAATCGACATAACGCCAGATCGTCACAGTGGTCGCTTTTCTCTCTGAAACGGTTACATCTATCGTCTGCAAGCCCTTGTCGCGTGATGCGGTATGCAGAGTCACTACAAGCGGCATAGTAGAACACTGAAGAAGCATCTAAGTTTATGCAATCGCCCAGTAAGAAGAGCTACATTTCAAGTTTTAGTTATCGATTAATGAATTATTGGGCGGTTTGGTGCCTTGGACCAGACCGAGGACCTTAAGATTTTGCATGAACCGAGGACTGGCAGCCAGGTAACACGAGGAATTGTGTAAAGTGTTAATATGTAGTAAAAACCTAAGAAAATCTCCCGTTTCCGTCATTTACTATCGAATCGACATAACGCCAGATCGTCACATTGGTCGCTTTTCTCTCTGAAACGGTTACATTTATCGTCTGCAAGCCGTTGTCGCGTGATGCGGTGTGCAGACACAGTACAAGCAGCACACTAGAACACAGAATAAGAATCTACGTTGATGCAATCGGCCAGTAAGAAGAGCTACATTTCAAGTTTTAGTTATCGATTAATGAATTATTGGGCGGTTTGGTGCCTTGGACCAGACCGAGGACCTTAAGATTTTGCATGAACCGAGGACTGGCAGCCAGGTAACACGAGAAATTGTGCAAAGTGTTAATATGTAGTAAAAACCTAAGAAAATCTCCCGTTTCCGTCATTTACTATCGAATCGATATAACGCCAGATCGTCACAGTGGTCGCTTTTCTCTCTGAAACGGTTACATTTATCGTCTGCAAGCCCTTGTCGCGTGATGCGGTATGCAGACACTGTACAAGCAGCACACTAGAACACAGAATAAGAATCTACGTTGATGCAATCGGCCAGTAAGAAGAGCTACATTTCAAGTTTTAGTTATCGATTAATGAATTATTGGGCGGTTTGGTGCCTTGGACCAGACCGAGGACCTTAAGATTTTGCATGAACCGAGGACTGGCAGCCAGGTAACACGAGAAATTGTGTAAAGTGTTAATATGTAGTAAAAACCTAAGAGAATCTCCCGTTTCCGTCATTTACTATCGAATCGATATAACGCCAGATCGTCACAGTGGTCGCTTTTCTCTCTGAAACGGTTACATTTATCGTCTGCAAGCCCTTGTCGCGTGATGCGGTATGCAGACACTGTACAAGCAGCACACTAGAACACAGAATAAGAATCTACGTTGATGCAATCGGCCAGTAAGAAGAGCTACATTTCAAGTTTTAGTTATCGATTAATGAATTATTGGGCGGTTTGGTGCCTTGGACCAGACCGAGGACCTTAAGATTTTGCATGAACCGAGGACTGGCAGCCAGGTAACACGAGAAATTGTGTAAAGTGTTAATATGTAGTAAAAACCTAAGAGAATCTCCCGTTTCCGTCATTTACTATCGAATCGACATAACGCCAGATCGTCACAGTGGTCGCTTTTCTCTCTGAAACGGTTACATCTATCGTCTGCAAGCCCTTGTCGCGTGATGCGGTATGCAGAGTCACTACAACCGGCATAGTAGAACACTGAAGAAGCATCTAAGTTTATGCAATCGCCCAGTAAGAAGAGCTACATTTCAAGTTTTAGTTATCGATTAATGAATTATTGGGCGGTTTGGTGCCTTGGACCAGACCGAGGACCTTAAGATTTTGCATGAACCGAGGACTGGCAGCCAGGTAACACGAGAAATTGTGTAAAGTGTTAATATGTAGTAAAAACCTAAGAAAATCTCCCGTTTCCGTCATTTACTATCGAATCGACATAACGCCAGATCGTCACATTGGTCGCTTTTCTCTCTGAAACGGTTACATTTATCGTCTGCAAGCCGTTGTCGCGTGATGCGGTGTGCAGACACAGTACAAGCAGCACACTAGAACACAGAATAAGAATCTACGTTGATGCAATCGGCCAGTAAGAAGAGCTACATTTCAAGTTTTAGTTATCGATTAATGAATTATTGGGCGGTTTGGTGCCTTGGACCAGACCGAGGACCTTAAGATTTTGCATGAACCGAGGACTGGCAGCCAGGTAACACGAGAAATTGTGCAAAGTGTTAATATGTAGTAAAAACCTAAGAAAATCTCCCGTTTCCGTCATTTACTATCGAATCGATATAACGCCAGATCGTCACAGTGGTCGCTTTTCTCTCTGAAACGGTTACATTTATCGTCTGCAAGCCCTTGTCGCGTGATGCGGTATGCAGACACTGTACAAGCAGCACACTAGAACACAGAATAAGAATCTACGTTGATGCAATCGGCCAGTAAGAAGAGCTACATTTCAAGTTTTAGTTATCGATTAATGAATTATTGGGCGGTTTGGTGCCTTGGACCAGACCGAGGACCTTAAGATTTTGCATGAACCGAGGACTGGCAGCCAGGTAACACGAGAAATTGTGTAAAGTGTTAATATGTAGTAAAAACCTAAGAGAATCTCCCGTTTCCGTCATTTACTATCGAATCGACATAACGCCAGATCGTCACAGTGGTCGCTTTTCTCTCTGAAACGGTTACATCTATCGTCTGCAAGCCCTTGTCGCGTGATGCGGTATGCAGAGTCACTACAAGCGGCATAGTAGAACACTGAAGAAGCATCTAAGTTTATGCAATCGCCCAGTAAGAAGAGCTACATTTCAAGTTTTAGTTATCGATTAATGAATTATTGGGCGGTTTGGTGCCTTGGACCAGACCGAGGACCTTAAGATTTTGCATGAACCGAGGACTGGCAGCCAGGTAACACGAGAAATTGTGTAAAGTGTTAATATGAAGTAAAAACCTAAGAAAATCTCCCGTTTCCGTCATTTACTATCGAATCGACATAACGCCAGATCGTCACAGTGGTCGCTTTTCTCTCTGAAACGGTTACATTTATCGTCTGCAAGCCCTTGTCGCGTGATGCGGTATGCAGACACAGTACAAGCAGCACACTAGAACACAGAATAAGAATCTACGTTGATGCAATCGGCCAGTAAGAAGAGCTACATTTCAAGTTTTAGTTATCGATTATTGAATTATTGGGCGGTTTGGTGCCTTGGACCAGACCGAGGACCTTAAGATTTTGCATGAACCGAGGACTGGCAGCCAGGTAACACGAGAAATTGTGTAAAGTGTTAATATGTAGTAAAAACCCAAGAAAATCTCCCGTTTCCGTCATTTACTATCGAATCGACATAACGCCAGATCGTCACAGTGGTCGCTTTTCTCTCTGAAACGGTTACATTTATCGTCTGCAAGCCCTTGTCGCGTGATGCGGTATGCAGACACAGTACAAGCAGCACACTAGAACACAGAATGAGAATCTACGTTGATGCAATCGGCCAGTAAGAAGAGCTACATTTCAAGTTTTAGTTATCGATTAATGATTATTGGGCGGTTTGGTGCCTTGGACCAGACCGAGGACCTTAAGATTTTGCATGAACCGAGGACTGGCAGCCAGGTAACACGAGAAATTGTGTAAAGTGTTAATATGTAGTAAAAACCTAAGAAAATCTCCCGTTTCCGTCATTTACTATCGAATCGACATTATGCCAGATCGTCACAGTGGTCGCTTTTCTCTCTGAAACGCTTACATCTATCGTCTGCAAGCCTTTGTCGCGTGATGCGGTATGCAGAGTCACTACAAGCGGCATAGTAGAACACTGAAGAATCATCTAAGTTTATGCAATCGCCCAGTAAGAAGAGCTACATTTCAAGTTTTAGTTATCGATTAATGAATTATTGGGCGGTTTGGTGCCTTGGACCAGACCGAGGACCTTAAGATTTTGCATGAACCGAGGACTGGCAGCCAGGTAACACGAGAAATTGTGTAAAGTGTTAATATGAAGTAAAAACCTAAGAAAATCTCCCGTTTCCGTCATTTACTATCGAATCGACATAACGCCAGATCGTCACAGTGGTCGCTTTTCTCTCTGAAACGGTTACATTTATCGTCTGCAAGCCCTTGTCGCGTGATGCGGTATGCAGACACAGTACAAGCAGCACACTAGAACACAGAATAAGAATCTACGTTGATGTAATCGGCCAGTAAGAAGAGCTACATTTCAAGTTTTAGTTATCGATTAATGAATTATTGGGCGGTTTGGTGCCTTGAACCAGACCGAGGACCTTAAGATTTTGCATGAACCGAGGACTGGCAGCCAGGTAACACGAGAAATTGTGTAAAGTGTTAATATGTAGTAAAAACCTAAGAAAATCTCCCGTTTCCGTCATTTACTATCGAATCGACATAACGCCAGATCGTCACAGTGGTCGCTTTTCTCTCTGAGACGGTTACATTTATCGTCTGCAAGCCCTTGTCGCGTGATGCGGTATGCAGACACAGTACAAGCAGCACACTAGAACACAGAATAAGAATCTACGTTGATGCAATCGGCCAGTAAGAAGAGCTACATTTCAAGTTTTAGTTATCGATTAATGAATTATTGGGCGGTTTGGTGCCTTGGACCAGACCGAGGACCTTAAGATTTTGCATGAGCCGAGGACTGGCAGCCAGGTAACACGAGAAATTGTGTAAAGTGTTAATATGTAGTAAAAACCTAAGAAAATCTCCCGTTTCCGTCATTTACTATCGAATCGACATAACGCCAGATCGTCACAGTGGTCGCTTTTTTCTCTGAAACGGTTACATTTATCGTCTGCAAGCCCTTGTCGCGTGATGCGGTATGCAGAGTCATTACAAGCGGCATAGTAGAACACTGAAGAAGCATCTAAGTTTATGCAATCGCCCAGTAAGAAGAGCTACATTTCAAGTTTTAGTTATCGATTAATGAATTATTGGGCGGTTTGGTGCCTTGGACCAGACCGAGGATCTTAAGATTTTGCATGAACCGAGGACTGGCAGCCAGGTAACACGAGAAATTGTGTAAAGTGTTAATATGTAGTAAAAACCTAAGAAAATCTCCCGTTTCCGTCATTTACTATCGAATCGACATAACGCCAGATCGTCTCATTGGTCGCTTTTCTCTCTGAAACGGTTACATTTATCGTCTGCAAGCCGTTGTCGCGTGATGCGGTGTGCAGACACAGTACAAGCAGCACACTAGAACACAGAATAAGAATCTACGTTGATGCAATCGGCCAGTAAGAAGAGCTACATTTCAAGTTTTAGTTATCGATTAATGAATTATTGGGCGGTTTGGTGCCTTGGACCAGACCGAGGACCTTAAGATTTTGCATGAACCGAGGACTGGCAGCCAGGTAACACGAGAAATTGTGCAAAGTGTTAATATGTAGTAAAAACCTAAGAAAATCTCCCGTTTCCGTCATTTACTATCGAATCGATATAACGCCAGATCGTCACAGTGGTCGCTTTTCTCTCTGAAACGGTTACATTTATCGTCTGCAAGCCCTTGTCGCGTGATGCGGTATGCAGACACTGTACAAGCAGCACACTAGAACACAGAATAAGAATCTACGTTGATGCAATCGGCCAGTAAGAAGAGCTACATTTCAAGTTTTAGTTATCGATTAATGAATTATTGGGCGGTTTGGTGCCTTGGACCAGACCGAGGACCTTAAGATTTTGCATGAACCGAGGACTGGCAGCCAGGTAACACGAGAAATTGTGTAAAGTGTTAATATGTAGTAAAAACCTAAGAGAATCTCCCGTTTCCGTCATTTACTATCGAATCGACATAACGCCAGATCGTCACAGTGGTCGCTTTTCTCTCTGAAACGGTTACATCTATCGTCTGCAAGCCCTTGTCGCGTGATGCGGTATGCAGAGTCACTACAAGCGGCATAGTAGAACACTGAAGAAGCATCTAAGTTTATGCAATCGCCCAGTAAGAAGAGCTACATTTCAAGTTTTAGTTATCGATTAATGAATTATTGGGCGGTTTGGTGCCTTGGACCAGACCGAGGACCTTAAGATTTTGCATGAACCGAGGACTGGCAGCCAGGTAACACGAGAAATTGTGTAAAGTGTTAATATGTAGTAAAAACCTAAGAAAATCTCCCGTTTCCGTCATTTACTATCGAATCGACATAACGCCAGATCGTCACATTGGTCGCTTTTCTCTCTGAAACGGTTACATTTATCGTCTGCAAGCCGTTGTCGCGTGATGCGGTGTGCAGACACAGTACAAGCAGCACTCTAGAACACAGAATAAGAATCTACGTTGATGCAATCGGCCAGTAAGAAGAGCTACATTTCAAGTTTTAGTTATCGATTAATGAATTATTGGGCGGTTTGGTGCCTTGGACCAGACCGAGGACCTTAAGATTTTGCATGAACCGAGGACTGGCAGCCAGGTAACACGAGAAATTGTGCAAAGTGTTAATATGTAGTAAAAACCTAAGAAAATCTCCCGTTTCCGTCATTTACTATCGAATCGATATAACGCCAGATCGTCACAGTGGTCGCTTTTCTCTCTGAAACGGTTACATTTATCGTCTGCAAGCCCTTGTCGCGTGATGCGGTATGCAGACACTGTACAAGCAGCACACTAGAACACAGAATAAGAATCTACGTTGATGCAATCGGCCAGTAAGAAGAGCTACATTTCAAGTTTTAGTTATCGATTAATGAATTATTGGGCGGTTTGGTGCCTTGGACCAGACCGAGGACCTTAAGATTTTGCATGAACCGAGGACTGGCAGCCAGGTAACACGAGAAATTGTGTAAAGTGTTAATATGTAGTAAAAACCTAAGAGAATCTCCCGTTTCCGTCATTTACTATCGAATCGACATAACGCCAGATCGTCACAGTGGTCGCTTTTCTCTCTGAAACGGTTACATCTATCGTCTGCAAGCCCTTGTCGCGTGATGCGGTATGCAGAGTCACTACAAGCGGCATAGTAGAACACTGAAGAAGCATCTAAGTTTATGCAATCGCCCAGTAAGAAGAGCTACATTTCAAGTTTTAGTTATCGATTAATGAATTATTGGGCGGTTTGGTGCCTTGGACCAGACCGAGGACCTTAAGATTTTGCATGAACCGAGGACTGGCAGCCAGGTAACACGAGAAATTGTGTAAAGTGTTAATATGAAGTAAAAACCTAAGAAAATCTCCCGTTTCCGTCATTTACTATCGAATCGACATAACGCCAGATCGTCACAGTGGTCGCTTTTCTCTCTGAAACGGTTACATTTATCGTCTGCAAGCCCTTGTCGCGTGATGCGGTATGCAGACACAGTACAAGCAGCACACTAGAACACAGAATAAGAATCTACGTTGATGCAATCGGCCAGTAAGAAGAGCTACATTTCAAGTTTTAGTTATCGATTATTGAATTATTGGGCGGTTTGGTGCCTTGGACCAGACCGAGGACCTTAAGATTTTGCATGAACCGAGGACTGGCAGCCAGGTAACACGAGAAATTGTGTAAAGTGTTAATATGTAGTAAAAACCCAAGAAAATCTCCCGTTTCCGTCATTTACTATCGAATCGACATAACGCCAGATCGTCACAGTGGTCGCTTATCTCTCTGAAACGGTTACATTTATCGTCTGCAAGCCCTTGTCGCGTGATGCGGTATGCAGACACAGTACAAGCAGCACACTAGAACACAGAATGAGAATCTACGTTGATGCAATCGGCCAGTAAGAAGAGCTACATTTCAAGTTTTAGTTATCGATTAATGATTATTGGGCGGTTTGGTGCCTTGGACCAGACCGAGGACCTTAAGATTTTGCATGAACCGAGGACTGGCAGCCAGGTAACACGAGAAATTGTGTAAAGTGTTAATATGTAGTAAAAACCTAAGAAAATCTCCCGTTTCCGTCATTTACTATCGAATCGACATTATGCCAGATCGTCACAGTGGTCGCTTTTCTCTCTGAAACGCTTACATCTATCGTCTGCAAGCCTTTGTCGCGTGATGCGGTATGCAGAGTCACTACAAGCGGCATAGTAGAACACTGAAGAAGCATCTAAGTTTATGCAATCGCCCAGTAAGAAGAGCTACATTTCAAGTTTTAGTTATCGATTAATGAATTATTGGGCGGTTTGGTGCCTTGGACCAGACCGAGGACCTTAAGATTTTGCATGAACCGAGGACTGGCAGCCAGGTAACACGAGAAATTGTGTAAAGTGTTAATATGAAGTAAAAACCTAAGAAAATCTCCCGTATCCGTCATTTACTATCGAATCGACATAACGCCAGATCGTCACAGTGGTCGCTTTTCTCTCTGAAACGGTTACATTTATCGTCTGCAAGCCCTTGTCGCGTGATGCGGTATGCAGACACAGTACAAGCAGCACACTAGAACACAGAATAAGAATCTACGTTGATGTAATCGGCCAGTAAGAAGAGCTACATTTCAAGTTTTAGTTATCGATTAATGAATTATTGGGCGGTTTGGTGCCTTGAACCAGACCGAGGACCTTAAGATTTTGCATGAACCGAGGACTGGCAGCCAGGTAACACGAGAAATTGTGTAAAGTGTTAATATGTAGTAAAAACCTAAGAAAATCTCCCGTTTCCGTCATTTACTATCGAATCGACATAACGCCAGATCGTCACAGTGGTCGCTTTTCTCTCTGAGACGGTTACATTTATCGTCTGCAAGCCCTTGTCGCGTGATGCGGTATGCAGACACAGTACAAGCAGCACACTAGAACACAGAATAAGAATCTACGTTGATGCAATCGGCCAGTAAGAAGAGCTACATTTCAAGTTTTAGTTATCGATTAATGAATTATTGGGCGGTTTGGTGCCTTGGACCAGACCGAGGACCTTAAGATTTTGCATGAACCGAGGACTGGCAGCCAGGTAACACCAGAAATTGTGTAAAGTGTTAATATGTAGTAAAAACCTAAGAAAATCTCCCGTTTCCGTCATTTCCTATCGAATCGACATAACGCCAGATCGTCACATTGGTCGCCTTTCTCTCTGAAACGGTTACATTTATCGTCTGCAAGCCTTCCTCGCGTGATGCGGTATGCAGACACAGTACAAGCAGCACACTAGAACACAGAATAAGAATCTACGTTGATGCAATCGGCCAGTAAGAAGAGCTACATTTCAAGTTTTAGTTATCGATTAATGAATTATTGGGCGGTTTGGTGCCTTGGACCAGACCGAGGACCTTAAGATTTTGCATGAACCGAGGACTGGCAGCCAGGTAACACGAAAAATTGTGTAAAGTGTTAATATGTAGTAAAAACCTAAGAAAATCTCCCGTTTCCGTCATTTACTATCGAATCGACATAACGCCAGATCGTCACATTGGTCGCTTTTCTCTCTGAAACGGTTACAATTATCTTCTGCAAGCCCTTGTCGCGTGATGCGGTATGCAGAGTCACTACAAGCGGCATAGTAGAACACTGAAGAAGCATCTAAGTTTATGCAATCGCCCAGTAAGAAGAGCTACATTTCAAGTTTCAGTTATCGATTAATGAATTATTGGGCGGTTTGGTGCCGTGGACCAGACCGAGGACCTTAAGATTTTGCATGAACCGAGGACTGGCAGCCAGGTAACACGAGAAATTGTGTAAAGTGTTAATATGTAGTAAAAACCTAAGAAAATCTCCCGTTTCCGTCATTTACTATCGAATCGACATAACGCCAGATCGTCACATTGGTCGCTTTTCTCTCTGAAACGGTTACATTTATCGTCAGCAAGCCCTTGTCGCGTGATGCGGTATGCAGACACAGTACAAGCAGCACACTAGAACACAGAATAAGAATCTACGTTGATGCAATCGGCCAGTAAGAAGAGCTACATTTCAAGTTTTAGTTATCGATTAATGAATTATTGGGCGGTTTGGTGCCTTGGACCAGACCGAGGACCTTAAGATTTTGCATGAACCGAGGACTGGCAGCCAGGTAACACCAGAAATTGTGTAAAGTGTTAATATGTAGTAAAAACCTATGAAAATCTCCCGTTTCCGTCATTTACTATCGAATCGACATAACGCCAGATCTTCACATTGGTCGCTTTTCTCTCTGAAACGGTTACATTTATCGTCTGCAAGCCCTTGTCGCGTGATGCGGTATGCAGACACAGTACAAGCAGCACACAAGAACACAGAATAAGAATCTACGTTGATGCAATCGGCCAGTAAGACGAGCTACATTTCAAGTTTTAGTTATCGATTAATGAATTATTGGGCGGTTTGGTGCCTTGGACCAGACCGAGGACCTTAAGATTTTGCATGAACCGAGGACTGGCAGCCAGGTAACACGAGAAATTGTGTAAAGTGTTAATATGTAGTAAAAACCTAAGAAAATCTCCCGTTTCCGTCATTCACTATCGAATCGACATAACGCCAGATCGTCACAGTGGTCGCTTTTCCCTCTGAAACGGTTACATTTATCGTCTGCAAGCCGTTGTCGCGTGATGCGGTATGCAGACACAGTACAAGCAGCACACTAGAACACAGAATAAGAATCTACGTTGATGCAATCGGCCAGTAAGAAGAGCTACATTTCAAGTTTTAGTTATCGATTAATGAATTATTGGGCGGTTTGGTGCCTTGGACCAGACCGAGGACCTTAAGATTTTGCATGAACCGAGGACTGGCAGCCAGGTAACACGAGAAATTGTGTAAAGTGTTAATATGTAGTAAAAACCTAAGAAAATCTCCCGTTTCCGTCATTTACTATCGAATCGACATAACGCCAGATCGTCACATTGGTCGCTTTTCTCTCTGAAACGGTTACATTTATCGTCTGCAAGCCGTTGTCGCGTGATGCGGTGTGCAGACACAGTACAAGCAGCACACTAGAACACAGAATAAGAATCTACGTTGATGCAATCGGCCAGTAAGAAGAGCTACATTTCAAGTTTTAGTTATCGATTAATGAATTATTGGGCGGTTTGGTGCCTTGGACCAGACCGAGGGCCTTAAGATTTTGCATGAACCGAGGACTGGCAGCCAGGTAACACGAGAAATTGTGCAAAGTGTTAATATGTAGTAAAAACCTAAGAAAATCTCCCGTTTCCGTCATTTACTATCGAATTGATATAACGCCAGATCGTCACAGTGGTCGCTTTTCTCTCTGAAACGGTTACATTTATCGTCTGCAAGCCCTTGTCGCGTGATGCGGTATGCAGACACAGTACAAGCAGCACACTAGAACACAGAATAAGAATCTACGTTGATGCAATCGGCCAGTAAGAAGAGCTACATTTCAAGTTTTAGTTATCGATTAATGAATTATTGGGCGGTTTGGTGCCTTGGACCAGACCGAGGACCCTAAGATTTTGCATGAACCGAGGACTGGCAGCCAGGTAACACGAGAAATTGTGTAAAGTGTTAATATGTAGTAAAAACCTAAGAAAATCTCCCGTTTCCGTCATTTACTATCGAATCGACATAACGCCAGATCGTCACAGTGGTCGCTTTTTTCTCTGAAACGGTTACATTTATCGTCTGCAAGCCCTTGTCGCGTGATGCGGTATTCAGACACAGTACAAGCAGCACACTAGAACACAGAATAAGAATCTACGTTGATGCAATCGGCCAGTAAGAAGAGCTACATTTCAAGTTTTAGTTATCGATTAATGAATTATTGGGTTGGTTGGTGCCTTGGACCAGACCGAGGACCTTAAGATTTTGCATGAACCGAGGACTGGCAGCCAGGTAACACGAGAAATTGTGTAAAGTGTTAATATGTAGTAAAAACCTAAGAAAATCTCCCGTTTCCGTCATTTACTATCGAATCGACATAACGCCAGATCGTCACATTGGTCGCTTTTCTCTCTGAAACGGTTACATTTATCGTCTGCAAGCCCTTGTCGCGTGATGCGGTATGCAGACACAGTACAAGCAGCACACTAGAACACAGAATAAGAATCAACGTTGATGCAATCGGCCAGTAAGAAGAGCTACATTTCAAGTTTTAGTTATCGATTAATGAATTATTGGGCGGTTTGGTGCCTTGGACCAGACCGAGGACCGTAAGATTTTGCATGAACCGAGGACCGGCGGCCAGGTAACACGAGAAATTGTGTAAAGTGTTAATATGTAGTAAAAACCCAAGAAAATCTCCCGTTTCCGTCATTTACTATCGAATCGACATAACGCCAGATCGTCACTGTGGTCGCTTTTCTCTCTGACACGGTTACATTTATCGTCTGCAAGCCCTTGTCGCGTGATGCGGTATGCAGAGTCACTACAAGCGGCATAGTAGAACACTGAAGAAGCATCTAAGTTTATGCCATCGGCCAGTAAAAAGAGCTACATTTCAAGTTTTAGTTATCGATTAATGAATTATTGGGCGGTTTGGTGCCTTGGACCAGACCGAGGACCTTAAGATTTTGCATGAACCGAGGACTGGCAGCCAGGTAACACGAGAAATTGTGTAAAGTGTTAATATGTAGTAAAAACCTAAGAAAATCTCCCGTTTCCGTCATTTACTATCGAATCGACATAACGCCAGATCGTCACAGTGGTCGCTTTTCTCTCTGAAACGGTTACATTTATCGTCTGCAAGCCCTTGTCGCGTGATGCGGTATGCAGACACAGTACAAGCAGCACACTAGAACACAGAATAAGAATCTACGTTGATGCAATCGGCCAGTAAGAAGAGCTACATTTCAAGTTTTAGTTATCGATTAATGAATTATTGGGCGGTTTGGTGCCTTGGACCAGACCGAGGACCTTAAGATTTTGCATGAACCGAGGACTGGCAGCCAGGTAACACGAGAAATTGTGTAAAGTGTTAATATGTAGTAAAAACCTAAGAAAATCTCACGTTTCCGTCATTTACTATCGAATCGACATAACGCCAGATCGTCACAGTGGTCGCTTTTCTCTCTGAAACGGTTACATTTATCGTCTGCAAGCCCTTGTCGCGTGATGCGGGATGCAGAGTCACTACAAGCGGCATAGTAGAACACTGAAGAAGCATCTAAGTTTATGCAATCGCCCAGTAAGAAGAGCTACATTTCAAGTTTTAGTTATGGATTAATGAATTATTGGGCGGTTTGGTGCCTTGGACCAGACCGAGGACCTTAAGATTTTGCATGAACCGAGGACTGGCAGCCAGGTAACACGAGAAATTGTGTAAAGTGTTAATATGTAGTAAAAACCTAAGAAAATCTCCCGTTTCCGTCATTTACTATCGAATCGACATAACGCCAGATCGTCACATTGGTCGCTTTTCTCTCTGAAACGGTTACATTTATCGTCTGCAAGCCGTTGTCGCGTGATGCGGTGTGCAGACACAGTACAAGCAGCACACTAGAACACAGAATAAGAATCTACGTTGATGCAATCGGCCAGTAAGAAGAGCTACATTTCAAGTTTTAGTTATCGATTAATGAATTATTGGGCGGTTTGGTGCCTTGGACCAGACCGAGGATCTTAAGATTTTGCATGAACCGAGGACTGGCAGCCAGGTAACACGAGAAATTGTGCAAAGTGTTAATATGTAGTAAAAACCTAAGAAAATCTCCCGTTTCCGTCATTTACTATCGAATTGATATAACGCCAGATCGTCACAGTGGTCGCTTTTCTCTCTGAAACGGTTACATTTATCGTCTGCAAGCCCTTGTCGCGTGATGCGGTATGCAGACACAGTACAAGCAGCACACTAGAACACAGAATAAGAATCTACGTTGATGCAATCTGCCAGTAAGAAGAGCTACATTTCAAGTTTTAGTTATCGATTAATGAATTATTGGGCGGTTTGGTGCCTTGGACCAGACCGAGGACCCTAAGATTTTGCATGAACCGAGGACTGGCAGCCAGGTAACACGAGAAATTGTGTAAAGTGTTAATATGTAGTAAAAACCTAAGAAAATCTCCCGTTTCCGTCATTTACTATCGAATCGACATTACGCCAGATCGTCACATTGGTCGCCTTTCTCTCTGAAACGGTTACATTTATCGTCTGCAAGCCCTTGTCGCGTGATGCGGTATGCAGAGTCACTACAAGCGGAATAGTAGAACACTGAAGAAGCATCTAAGTTTATGCAATCGGCCAGTAAGAAGAGCTACATTTCAAGTTTTAGTTATCGATTAATGAATTATTGGGCGGTTTGGTGCCTTGGACCAGACCGAGGACCTTAAGATTTTGCATGAACCGAGGACTGGCAGCCAGGTAACACGAGAAATTGTGTAAAGTGTTAATATGTAGTAAAAACCTAAGAAAATCTCCCGTTTCCGTCATTTACTATCGAATCGACATAACGCCAGATCGTCACAGTGGTCGCTTTTCTCTCTGAAACGGTTACATTTATCGTCTGCAAGCCCTTGTCGCGTGATGCGGTATTCAGACACAGTACAAGCAGCACACTAGAACACAGAATAAGAATCTACGTTGATGCAATCGGCCAGTAAGAAGAGCTACATTTCAAGTTTTAGTTATCGATTAATGAATTATTGGGCGGTTTGGTGCCTTGGACCAGACCGAGGACTTTAAGAATTTGCATGAACCGAGGACTGGCTGCCAGGTAACACGAGAAATTGTGTAAAGTGTTAATATGTAGTAAAAACCTAAGAAAATCTCCCGTTTCCGTCATTTACTATCGAATCGACATAACGCCAGATCGTCACAGTGGTCGCTTTTCTCTCTGAAACGGTTACATTTATCGTCTGCAAGCCCTTGTCGCGTGATGCGGTATGCAGAGTCACTACAAGCGGCATAGTAGAACACTGAAGAAGCATCTAAGTTTATGCAATCGCCCAGTAAGAAGAGCTACATTTCAAGTTTTAGTTATCGATTAATGAATTATTGGGTTGGTTGGTGCCTTGGACCAGACCGAGGACCTTAAGATTTTGCATGAACCGAGGACTGGCAGCCAGGTAACACGAGAAATTGTGTAAAGTGTTAATATGTAGTAAAAACCTAAGAAAATCTCCCGTTTCCGTCATTTACTATCGAATCGACATAACGCCAGATCGTCACAGTGGTCGCTTTTCTCTCTGAAACGGTTACATTTATCGTCTGCAAGCCGTTGTCGCGTGATGCGGTATGCAGACACAGTACAAGCAGCACACTAGAACACAGAATAAGAATCTACGTTGATGCAATCGGCCAGTAAGAAGAGCTACATTTCAAGTTTTAGTTATCGATTAATGAATTATTGGGCGGTTTGGTGCCTTGGACCAGACCGAGGACCTTAAGATTTTGCATGAACCGAGGACTGGCAGCCAGGTAACACGAGAAATTGTGTAAAGTGTTAATATGTAGTAAAAACCTAAGAAAATCTCACGTTTCCGTCATTTACTATCGAATCGACATAACGCCAGATCGTCACAGTGGTCGCTTTTCTCTCTGAAACGGTTACATTTATCGTCTGCAAGCCCTTGTCGCGTGATGCGGGATGCAGAGTCACTACAAGCGGCATAGTAGAACACTGAAGAAGCATCTAAGTTTATGCAATCGCCCAGTAAGAAGAGCTACATTTCAAGTTTTAGTTATCGATTAATGAATTATTGGGCGGTTTGGTGCCTTGGACCAGACCGAGGACCTTAAGATTTTGCATGAACCGAGGACTGGCAGCCAGGTAACACGAGAAATTGTGTAAAGTGTTAATATGTAGTAAAAACCTAAGAAAATCTCCCGTTTCCGTCATTTACTATCGAATCGACATAACGCCAGATCGTCACATTGGTCGCTTTTCTCTCTGAAACGGTTACATTTATCGTCTGCAAACCGTTGTCGCGTGATGCGGTGTGCAGACACAGTACAAGCAGCACACTAGAACACAGAATAAGAATCTACGTTGATGCAATCGGCCAGTAAGAAGAGCTACATTTCAAGTTTTAGTTATCGATTAATGAATTATTGGGCGGTTTGGTGCCTTGGACCAGACCGAGGACCTTAAGATTTTGCATGAACCGAGGACTGGCAGCCAGGTAACACGAGAAATTGTGCAAAGTGTTAATATGTAGTAAAAACCTAAGAAAATCTCCCGTTTCCGTCATTTACTGTCGAATCGATATAACGCCAGATCGTCACAGTGGTCGCTTTTCTCTCTGAAACGGTTACATTTATCGTCTGCAAGCCCTTGTCGCGTGATGCGGTATGCAGACACAGTACAAGCAGCACACTAGAACACAGAATAAGAATCTACGTTGATGCAATCGGCCAGTAAGAAGAGCTACATTTCAAGTTTTAGTTATCGATTAATGAATTATTGGGCGGTTTGGTGCCTTGGACCAGACCGAGGACCCTAAGATTTTGCATGAACCGAGGACTGGCAGCCAGGTAACACGAGAAATTGTGTAAAGTGTTAATATGTAGTAAAAACCTAAGAAAATCTCCCGTTTCCGTCATTTACTATCGAATCGACATTACGCCAGATCGTCACATTGGTCGCCTTTCTCTCTGAAACGGTTACATTTATCGTCTGCAAGCCCTTGTCGCGTGATGCGGTATGCAGAGTCACTACAAGCGGCATAGTAGAACACTGAAGAAGCATCTAAGTTTATGCAATCGGCCAGTAAGAAGAGCTACATTTCAAGTTTTAGTTATCGATTAATGAATTATTGGGCGGTTTGGTGCCTTGGACCAGACCGAGGACCTTAAGATTTTGCATGAACCGAGGACTGGCAGCCAGGTAACACGAGAAATTGTGTAAAGTGTTAATATGTAGTAAAAACCTAATAAAATCTCCCGTTTCCGTCATTTACTATCGAATCGACATAACGCCAGATCGTCACATTGGTCGCTTTTCTCTCTGAAACGGTTACATTTATCGTCTGCAAGCCCTTGTCGCGTGATGCGGTATTCAGACACAGTACAAGCAGCACACTAGAACACAGAATAAGAATCTACGTTGATGCAATCGGCCAGTAAGAAGAGCTACATTTCAAGTTTTAGTTATCGATTAATGAATTATTGGGCGGTTTGGTGCTTTGGACCAGACCGAGGACCTTAAGATTTTGCATGAACCGAGGACTGGCAGCCAGGTAACGCGAGAAATTGTGTAAAGTGTTAATATGTAGTAAAAACCTAAGAAAATCTCCCGTTTCGGTCATTTACTATCGAATCGACATAACGCCAGATCGTCACAGTGGTCGCTTTTCTCTCTGAAACGGTTACATTTATCGTCTGCAAGCCCTTGTCGCGTGATGCGGTATGCAGACACAGTACAAGCAGCACACTAGAACACAGAATAAGAATCTACGTTGATGTAATCGGCCAGTAAGAAGAGCTACATTTCAAGTTTTAGTTATCGATTAATGAATTATTGGGCGGTTTGGTGCCTTGGACCAGACCGAGGACCTTAAGATTTTGCATGAACTGAGGACTGGCAGCCAGGTATCACCAGAAATTGTGTAAAGTGTTAATATGTAGTAAAAACCCAAGAAAATCTCCCGTTTCCGTCATTTACTATCGAATCGACATAACGCCAGATCGTCACTGTGGTCGCTTTTCTCTCTGAAACGGTTACATTTATCGTCTCCAAGCCCTTGTCGCGTGATGCGGTATGCAGAGTCACTACAAGCGGCATAGTAGAACACTGAAGAAGCATCTAAGTTTATGCCATCGGCCAGTAAAAAGAGCTACATTTCAAGTTTTAGTTATCGATTAATGAATTATTGGGCGGTTTGGTGCCTTGGACCAGACCGAGGACCTTAAGATTTTGCATGAACCGAGGACTGGCAGCCAGGTAACACGAGAAATTGTGTAAAGTGTTAATATGTAGTAAAAACCTAAGAAAATCTCCCGTTTCCGTCATTTACTATCGAATCGACATAACGCCAGATCGTCACAGTGGTCGCTTTTCCCTCTGAAATGGTTACATTTATCGTCTGCAAGCCGTTGTCGCGTGATGCGGTATGCAGACACAGTACAAGCAGCACACTAGAACACAGAATAAGAATCTACGTTGATGCAATCGGCCAGTAAGAACAGCTACATTTCAAGTTTTAGTTATCGATTAATGAATTATTGGGCGGTTTGGTGCCTTGGACCAGACCGAGGACCTTAAGATATTGCATGAACTGAGGACTGGCAGCCAGGTAACACCAGAAATTGTGTAAAGTGTTAAAATGTAGTAAAAACCTAAGAAAATCTCCCGTTTCCGTCATTTACTATCGAATCGACATAACGCCAGATCGTCACATTGGTCGCTTTTCTCTCTGAAACGGTTACATTTATCGTCTGCAAGCCCTTGTCGCGTGATGCGGTATGCAGACACAGTACAAGCAGCACACTAGAACACAGAATAAGAATCTACGTTGATGCAATCGGCCAGTAAGAAGAGCTACATTTCAAGTTTTAGTTATCGATTAATGAATTATTGGGCGGTTTGGTGCCTTGGACCAGACCGAGGACCTTAAGATTTTGCATGAACCGAGGACTGGCAGCCAGGTAACACGAGAAATTGTGTAAAGTGTTAATATGTAGTAAAAACCTAAGAAAATCTCCCGTTTCCGTCATTTACTATCGAATCGACATAACGCCAGATCGTCACAGTGGTCGCTTTTCTCTCTGAAACGGTTACATTTATCGTCTGCAAGCCGTTGTCGCGTGATGCGGTATGCAGACACAGTACAAGCAGCACACTAGAACACAGAATAAGAATCTACGTGGATGCAATCGGCCAGTAAGAAGAGCTACATTTCAAGTTTTAGTTATCGATTAATGAATTATTGGGCGGTTTGGTGCCTTGGACCAGACCGAGGACCTTAAGATTTTGCATGAACCGAGGACTGGCAGCCAGGTAACACGAGAAATTGTGTAAAGTGTTAATATGTAGTAAAAAACTAAGAAAATCTCCCGTTTCCGTCATTTACTATCGAATCAACATAACGCCAGATCGTCACAGTGGTCGCTTTTCTCTCTGAAACGATTACATTTATCGTCTGCAAGCCCTTGTCGCGTGATGCGGTATGCAGAGTCACTACAAGCGGCATAGTAGAACACTGAAGAAGCATCTAAGTTTATGCAATCGGCCAGTAAGAAGAGCTACATTTCAAGTTTTAGTTATCGATTAATGAATTATTGGGCGGTTTGGTGCCTTGGACCAGACCGAGGACCTTAAGATTTTGCATGAACCGAGGACTGGCAGCCAGGTAACACCAGAAATTGTGTAAATTGTTAATATGTAGTAAAAACCTAAGAAAATCTCCCGTTTCCGTCATTTACTATCGAATCGACATAACGCCAGATCGTCACATTGGTCGCTTTTCTCTCTGAAACGGTTACATTTATCGTCTGCAAGCCGTTGTCGCGTGATACGGTATGCAGACGCAGTACAAGCAGCACACTAGAACACAGAATAAGAATCTACGTTGATGCAATCGGCCAGTAAGAAGAGCTACATTTCAAGTTTTAGTTATCGATTAATGAATTATTGGGCGGTTTGGTGCCTTGGACCAGACCGAGGACCTTAAGATTTTGCATGAACTGAGGACTGGCAGCCAGGTAACACCAGAAATTGTGTAAAGTGTTAATATGTAGTAAAAACCTAAGAAAATCTCCCGTTTCCGTCATTTACTATCGAATCGACATAACGCCAGATCGTCACATTGGTCGCTTTTCTCTCTGAAACGGTTACATTTATCGTCTGCAAGCCCTTGTCGCGTGATGCGGTATGCAGACACAGTACATGCAGCACACTAGAACACAGAATAAGAATCTACGTTGATGCAATCGGCCAGTAAGAAGAGCTACATTTCAAGTTTTAGTTATCGATTAATGAATTATTGGGCGAATTGGTGCCTTGGACCAGACCGAGGACCTTAAGATTTTGCATGAACCGAGGACTGGCAGCCAGGTAACACGAGAAATTGTGTAAAGTGTTAATATGTAGTAAAAACCTAAGAAAATCTCCCGTTTCCGTCATTTACTATCGAATCGACATAACGCCAGATCGTCACAGTGGTCGCTTTTCTCTCTGAAACGGTTACATTTATCGTCTGCAAGCCGTTGTCGCGTGATGCGGTATGCAGACACAGTACAAGCAGCACACTAGAACACAGAATAAGAATCTACGTGGATGCAATCGGCCAGTAAGAAAAGCTACATTTCAAGTTTTAGTTATCGATTAATGAATTATTGGGCGGTTTGGTGCCTTGGACCAGACCGAGGACCTTAAGATTTTGCATGAACCGAGGACTGGCAGCCAGGTAACACGAGAAATTGTGTAAAGTGTTAATATGTAGTAAAAACCTAAGAAAATCTCCCGTTTCCGTCATTTACTATCGAATCGACATAACGCCAGATCGTCACAGTGGTCGCTTTTCTCTCTGAAACGGTTACATTTATCGTCTGCAAGCCCTTGTCGCGTGATGCGGTATGCAGAGTCACTACAAGCGGCATAGTAGAACACTGAAGAAGCATCTAAGTTTATGCAATCGCCCAGTAACAAGAGCTACATTTCAAGTTTTAGTTATCGATTAATGAATTATTGGGCGGTTTGGTGCCTTGGACCAGACCGAGGACCTTAAGATTTTGCATGAACCGAGGACTGGCAGCCAGGTAACACCAGAAATTGTGTAAAGTGTTAATATGTAGTAAAAACCTAAGAAAATCTCCCGTTTCCGTCATTTACTATCGAATCGACATAACGCCAAATCGTCACATTGGTCGCTTTTCTCTCTGAAACGGTTACATTTATCGTCTGCGAGCCCTTGTCGCGTGATGCGGCATGCAGACACAGTACAAGCAGCACACTAGAACACAGAATAAGAATCTACGTTGATGCAATCGGCCAGTAAGAAGAGCTACATTTCAAGTCTTAGTTATCGATTAATGAATTATTGGGCGGTTTGGTGCCTTGGACCAGACCGAGGACCTTAAGATTTTGCATGAACCGAGGACTGGCAGCCAGGTAACACGAGAAATTGTGTAAAGTGTTAATATGTAGTAAAAACCTAAGAAAATCTCCCGTTTCCGTCATTTACTATCGAATCGACATAACGCCAGATCGTCACATTGGTCGCTTTTATCTCTGAAACGGTTACATTTATCGTCTGCAAGCCCTTGTCGCGTGATGCGGTATGCAGACCCAGTACAAGCAGCACACTAGAACACAGAATAAGAATCTACGTTGATGCAATCGGCCAGTAAGAAGAGCTACATTTCAAGTTTTAGTTATCGATTAATGAATTATTGGGCGGTTTGGTGCCTTGGACCAGACCGAGGACCTTAAGATTTTGCATGAACCGAGGACTGGCAGCCAGGTAACACGAGAAATTGTGTAAAGTGTTAATATGTAGTAAAAACCTAAGAAAATGTCCCGTTTCCGTCATTTACTATCGAATCGACATAACGCCAGATCGTCACAGTGGTCGCTTTTCTCTCTGAAACGTTTACATTTATCGTCTGCAAGCCCTTGTCGCGTGATGCGGTATGCAGAGTCACTACAAGCGGCATAGTAGAACACTGAAGAAGCATCTAAGTTTATACAATCGGCCAGGGAGAAGAGCTACATTTCAAGTTTTAGTTATCGATTAATGAATTATTGGGCGGTTTGGTGCCTTGGACCAGACCGAGGACCTTAAGATTTTGCATGAACCGAGGACTGGCAGCCAGGTAACACCAGAAATTGTGTAAAGTGTTAATATGTAGTAAAAACCTAAGAAAATCTCCCGTTTCCGTCATTTACTATCGAATCGACATAACGCCAGATCGTCACATTGGTCGCTTTTCTCTCTGAAACGGTTACATTTATCGTCTGCAAGCCCTTGTCGCGTGATGCGGTATGCAGACACAGTACAAGCAGCACACTAGAACACAGAATAAGGATCTACGTTGATGCAATCGGCCAGTAGGAAGAGCTACATTTCAAGTTTTAGTTATCGATTAATGAATTATTGGGCGGTTTTGTGCCTTGGACCAGACCGAGGACCTTAAGATTTTGCATGAACCGAGGACTGGCAGCCAGGTAACACGAGAAATTGTCTAAAGTGTTAATATGTAGTAAAAACCTAAGAAAATCTCCAGTTTCCGTCATTTACTATCGAATCGACATAACGCCAGATCGTCACAGTGGTCGCTTTTCTCTCTGAAACGGTTACATTTATCGTCTGCAAGCCCTTGTCGCGTGATGCGGTATACAGACACAGTACAAGCAGCACACTAGAACACAGAATAAGAATCTACGTTGATGCAATCGGCCAGTAAGAAGGGCTACATTTCAAGTTTTAGTTATCGATTAATGAATTATTGGGCGGTTTGGTGCCTTGGACCAGACCGAGGACCTTAAGATTTTGCATGAACCGAGGACTGGCAGCCAGGTAACACGAGAAATTGTGTAAAGTGTTAATATGTAGTAAAAACCCAAGAAAATCTCCCGTTTCCGTCATTTACTATCGAATCGACATAACGCCAGATCGTCACAGTGGTCGCTTTTCTCTCTGAAACGGTTATATTTATCGTCTGCAAGCCCTTGTCGCGTGATGCGGTATGCAGAGTCACTACAAGCGGCATAGTACAACACTGAAGAAGCATCTAAGTTTATGCAATCGGCCAGTAAGAAGAGCTACATTTCAAGTTTTAGTTATCGATTAATGAATTATTGGGCGGTTTGGTGCCTTGGACCAGACCGAGGACCTTAAGATTTTGCATGAGCCGAGGACTGGCAGCCAGGTAACACGAGAAAATGTGTAAAGTGTTAATATGTAGTAAAAACCTAAGAAAATCTCCCGTTTCCGTCTTTTACTATCGAATCGACATAACGCCAGATCGTCACATTGGTCGCTTTTCTCTCTGAAACGGTCACATTTATCGTCTGCAAGCCCTTGTCGCGTGATGCGGTATGCAGACACAGTACAAGCAGCACACTAGAACACAGAATAAGGATCTACGTTGATTCAATCGGCCAGTAAGAAGAGCTACATTTCAAGTTTTAGTTATCGATTAATGAATTATTGGGCGGTTTGGTGCCTTGGACCAGACCGAGGACCTTAAGATTTTGCATGAACCGAGGACTGGCAGCCAGGTAACACCAGAAATTGTGTAAAGTGTTAATATGTAGTAAAAACCTAAGAAAATCTCCCGTTTCCGTCATTTACTATCGAATCGACATAACGCCAGATCGTGACATTGGTCGCTTTTCTCTCTGAAACGGTTACATTTATCGTCTGCAAGCCCTTGTCGCGTGATGCAGTATGCAGACACAGTACAAGCAGCACACTAGAACACAGATAAGAATCTACGTTGATGCAATCGGCCAGTAAGAAGAGCTACATTTCAAGTTTTAGTTATCGATTAATGAATTATTGGGCGGTTTGGTGCCTTGGACCAGACCGAGGACCATAAGATTTTGCATGAACCGAGGACTGGCAGCCAGGTAACACCAGAAATTGTGTAAAGTGTTAATATGTAGTAAAAACCTAAGAAAATCTCCCGTTTCCGTCATTTACTATCGAATCGACATAACGCCAGATCGTCACATTGGTAGCTTTTCTCTCTGAAACGGTTACATTTATCGTCTGGAAGCCGTTGTCGCGTGATGCGGTATGCAGACACAGTACAAGCAGCACACTAGAACACAGAATAAGGATCTACGTTGATGCAATCGGCCAGTAAGAAGAGCTACATTTCAAGTTTTAGTTATCGATTAATGAATTATTGGGCGGTTTGGTGCCTTGGACCAGACCGAGGACCTTAAGATTTTGCATGAACCGAGGACTGGCAGCCAGGTAACACGAGAAATTGTCTAAAGTGTTAATATGTAGTAAAAACCTAAGAAAATCTCCCGTTTCCGTCATTTACTATCGAATCGACATAACGCCAGATCGTCACAGTGGTCGCTTTTCTCTCTGAAACGGTTACATTTATCGTCTGCAAGCCCTTGTCGCGTGATGCGGTATGCAGAGTCACTACAAGCGGCATAGTACAACACTGAAGAAGCATCTAAGTTTATGCAATCGGCCAGTAAGAAGAGCTACATTTCAAGTTTTAGTTATCGATTAATGAATTATTGGGTGGTTTGGTGCCTTGGACCAGACCGAGGACCTTAAGATTTTGCATGAGCCGAGGACTGGCAGCCAGGTAACACGAGAAATTGTGTAAAGTGTTAATATGTAGTAAAAACCTAATAAAATCGCCCGTTTCCGTCATTTACTATCGAATCGACATAACGCCAGATCGTCACAGTGGTCGCTTTTCTCTCTGAAACGGTTACATTTATCGTCTGCAAGCCCTTGTCGCGTGATGCGGTATGCAGACACAGTACAAGCAGCACACTAGAACACAGAATAAGGATCTACGTTGATTCAATCGGCCAGTAAGAAGAGCTACATTTCAAGTTTTAGTTATCGATTAATGAATTATTGGGCGGTTTGGTGCCTTGGACCAGACCGAGGACCTTAAGATTTTGCATGAACCGAGGACTGGCAGCCAGGTAACACGAGAAATTGTGTAAAGTGTTAATATGTAGTAAAAACCTAAGAAAATCTCCCGTTTCCGTCATTTACTATCGAATCGACATAACGCCAGATCGTCACATTGGTCGCTTTTCTCTCTGAAACGGTTACATTTATCGTCTGCAAGCCCTTTTCGCGTGATGCGGTATACAGACACAGTACAAGCAGCACACTAGAACACAGAATAAGAATCTACGGTGATGCAATCGGCCAGTAAGAAGGGCTACATTTCAAGTTTTAGTTATCGATTAATGAATTATTGGGCGATTTGGTGCCTTGGACCAGACCGAGGACCTTAAGATTTTGCATGAACCGAGGACTGGCAGCCAGGTAACACGAGAAATTGTGTAAAGTGTTAATATGTAGTAAAAACCTAAGAAAATCTCCCGTTTCCGTCATTTACTATCGAATCGACATAACGCCAGATCGTCACATTGGTCGCTTTTCTCTCTGAAACGGTTACATTTATCGTCTGCAAGCCCTTGTCGCGTGATGCGGTATGCAGACACAGTACAAGCAGCACACTAGAACACAGAATAAGAATCTACGTTGATGCAATCGGCCAGTAAGAAGAGCTACATTTCAAGTTTTAGTTATCGATTAATGAATTATTGGGCGGTTTGGTGCCTTGGACCAGACCGAGGACCTTAAGATTTTGCATGAACCGAGGACTGGCAGCCAGGTAACACCAGAAATTGTGTAAAGTGTTAATATGTAGTAAAAACCTAAGAAAATCTCCCGTTTCCGTCATTTACTATCGAATCGACATAACGCCAGATCGTCACATTGGTCGCTTTTCTCTCTGAAACGGTTACATTTATCGTCTGCAAGCCCTTGTCGCGTGATGCGGTATGCAGACACAGTACAAGCAGCACACTAGAACACAGAATAAGAATCTACGTTGATGCAATCGGCCAGTAAGAAGAGCTACATTTCAAGTTTTAGTTATCGATTAATGAATTATTGGGCGGTTTGGTGCCTTGGACCAGACCGAGGACCTTAAGATTTTGCATGAACCGAGGACTGGCAGCCAGGTAACACGAGAAATTGTGTAAAGTGTTAATATGTAGTAAAAACCTAAGAAAATCTCCCGTTTCCGTAATTTACTATCGAATCGACATAACGCCAGATCGTCACAGTGGTCGCTTTTCTCTCTGAAACGGTTACATTTATCGTCTGCAAGCCTTGTCGCGTGATGCGGTATGCAGAGTCACTACAAGCGGCATAGTAGAACACTGAAGAAGCATCTAAGTTTATGCAATCGCCCAGTAAGAAGAGCTACATTTCAAGTTTTAGTTATCGATTAATGAATTATTGGGCGGTTTGGTGCCTTGGACCAGACCGAGGACCTTAAGATTTTGCATGAGCCGAGGACTGGCAGCCAGGTAACACGAGAAATTGTGTAAAGTGTTAATATGTAGTAAAAACCTAAGAAAATCTCCCGTTTCCGTCATTTACTATCGAATCGACATAACGCCAGATCGTCACATTGGTCGCTTTTCTCTCTGAAACGGTTACATTTATCGTCTGCAAGCCCTTGTCGCGTGATGCGGTATGCAGACACAGTACAAGCAGCACACTAGAACACAGAATAAGAATCTACGTTGATGCAATCGGCCAGTAAGAAGAGCTACATTTCAAGTTTTAGTTATCGATTAATGAATTATTGGGCGGTTTGGTGCCTTGGACCAGACCGAGGACCTTAAGATTTTGCATGAACCGAGGACTGGCAGCCAGGTAACACGAGAAATTGTGTAAAGTGTTAATATGTAGTAAAAACCTAAGAAAATCTCCCGTTTCCTTCATTTACTATCGAATCGACATAACGGCAGATCGTCACATTGGTCGCTTTTCTCTCTGAAACGGTTACATTTATCGTCTGCAAGCCCTTGTCGCGTGATGCGGTATGCAGACACAGTACAAGCAGCACACTAGAACACAGACTAAGAATCTACGTTGATGCAATCGGCCAGTAAGAAGAGCTACATTTCAAGTTTTAGTTATCGATTAATGAATTATTGGGCGGTTTGGTGCCTTGGACCAGACCGAGGACCGTAAGATTTTGCATGAACCGAGGACAGGCCGCCAGGTAACACGAGAAATTGTGTAAAGTGTTAATATGTAGTAAAAACCTAAGAAAATCTCCCGATTCCGTCATTTACTATCGAATCGACATAACGCCAGATCGTCACAGTGGTCGCTTTTCTCTCTGAAACGGTTACATTTAACGTCTCCAAGCCCTTGTCGCGTGATGCGGTATGCAGAGTCACTACAAGCGGCATAGTAGAACACTGAAGAAGCATCTAAGTTTATGCAATCGCCCAGTAAGAAGAGCTACATTTCAAGGTTTAGTTATCGATTAATGAATTTTTGGGCGGTTTGGTGCCTTGGACCAGACCGAGGACCTTAAGATTTTGCATGAACCGAGGACTGGCAGCTAGGTAACACGAGAAATTGTGTAAAGTGTTAATATGTAGTAAAAACCTAAGAAAATCTCCCGTTTCCGTCATTTACTATCGAATCGACATAACGCCAGATCGTCACAGTGGTCGCTTTTCTCTCAGAAACGGTTACATTTATCGTCTGCAAGCCCTTGTCGCGTGATGCGGTATGCAGACACAGTACAAGCAGCACACTAGAACACAGAATAAGAATCTACGGTGATGCAATCGGCCAGTAAGAAGAGCTACATTTCAAGTTTTAGTTATCGATTAATGAATTATTGGGCGGTTTGGTGCCTTAGATCAGACCGAGGACCTTAAGATTTTGCATGAACCGAGGACTGGCAGCCAGGTAACACGAGATATTGTGTAAAGTGTTAATATGTAGTAAAAACCCAAGAAAATCTCCCGTTTCCGTCATTTACTATCGAATCGACATAACGCCAGATCGTCACAGTGGTCGCTTTTCTCTCTGAAACGGTTACATTTATCGTCTGCAAGCCCTTGTCGCGTGATGCGGTATGCAGAGTCACTACAAGCGGCATAGTAGAACACCGAAGAAGCATCTAAGTTTATGCAATCGCCCAGTAAGAAGAGCTACATTTCAAGGTTTAGTTATCGATTAATGAATTATTGGGCGGTTTGGTGCCTTGGACCAGACCGAGGACCTTAAGATTTTGCATGAACCGAGGACTGGCAGCCAGGTAACACCAGAAATTGTGTAAAGTGTTAATATGTAGTAAAAACCTAAGAAAATCTCCCGTTTCCGTCATTTACTATCGAATCGACATAACGCCAGATCGTCACAGTGGTCGCTTTTCTCTCTGAAACGGTTACATTTATCGTCTGCAAGCCCTTGTCGCGTGATGCGGTATGCAGGCACAGTACAAGCAGCACACTAGAACACAGAATAAGAATCTACGTTGATGCAATCGGCCAGGAAGAAGAGCTACATTTCAAGTTTTAGTTATCGATTAATGAATTATTGGGCGGTTTGGTGCCTTGGACCAGACCGAGGACCCTAAGATTTTGCATGAACCGAGGACTGGCAGCCAGGTAACACGAGAAATTGTGTAAAGTGTTAATATGTAGTAAAAACCTAAGAAAATCTCCCGTTTCCGTCATTTACTATCGAATCGACATTACGCCAGATCGTCACATTGGTCGCCTTTCTCTCTGAAACGGTTACATTTATCGTCTGCAAGCCCTTGTCGCGTGATGCGGTATGCAGAGTCACTACAAGCGGCATAGTAGAACACTGAAGAAGCATCTAAGTTTATGCAATCGGCCAGTAAGAAGAGCTACATTTCAAATTTTAGTTATCGATTAATGAATTATTGGGCGGTTTGGTGCCTTGGACCAGACCGAGGACCTTAAGATTTTGCATGAACCGAGGACTGGCAGCCAGGTAACACGAGAAATTGTGTAAAGTGTTAATATGTAGTAAAAACCTAAGAAAATCTCCCGTTTCCGTCATTTACTATCGAATCGACATAACGCCAGATCGTCACAGTGGTCGCTTTTCTCTCTGAAACGGTTACATTTATCGTCTGCAAGCCCTTGTCGCGTGATGCGGTATTCAGACACAGTACAAGCAGCACACTAGAACACAGAATAAGAATATACGTTGATGCAATCGGCCAGTAAGAAGAGCTACATTTCAAGTTTTTGTTATCGATTAATGAATTATTGGGCGGTTTGGTGCCTTGGACCAGACCGAGGACCGTAAGATTTTGCATGAACCGAGGACAGGCCGCCAGGTAACACGAGAAATTGTGTAAAGTGTTAATATGTAGTAAAAACCTAAGAAAATCTCCCGATTCCGTCATTTACTATCGAATCGACATAACGCCAGATCGTCACAGTGGTCGCTTTTCTCTCTGAAACGGTTACATTTAACGTCTCCAAGCCCTTGTCGCGTGATGCGGTATGCAGAGTCACTACAAGCGGCATAGTAGAACACTGAAGAAGCATCTAAGATTATGCAATCGCCCAGTAAGAAGAGCTACATTTCAAGGTTTAGTTATCGATTAATGAATTTTTGGGCGGTTTGGTGCCTTGGACCAGACCGAGGACCTTAAGATTTTGCATGAACCGAGGACTGGCAGCCAGGTAACACGAGAAATTGTGTAAAGTGTTAATATGTAGTAAAAACCTAAGAAAATCTCCCGTTTCCGTCATTTACTATCGAATCGACATAACGCCAGATCGTCACAATGGTCGCTTTTCTCTCAGAAACGGTTACATTTATCGTCTGCAAGCCCTTGTCGCGTGATGCGGTATGCAGACACAGTACAAGCAGCACACTAGAACACAGAATAAGAATCTACGGTGATGCAATCGGCCAGTAAGAAGAGCTACATTTCAAGTTTTAGTTATCGATTAATGAATTATTGGGCGGTTTGGTGCCTTAGACCAGACCGAGGACCTTAAGATTTTGCATGAACCGAGGACTGGCAGCCAGGTAACACGAGATATTGTGTAAAGTGTTAATATGAAGTAAAAACCCAAGAAAATCTCCCGTTTCCGTCATTTACTATCGAATCGACATAACGCCAGATCGTCACAGTGGTCGCTTTTCTCTCTGAAACGGATACATTTATCGTCTGCAAGCCCTTGTCGCGTGATGCGGTATGCAGACTCACTACAAGCGGCATAGTAGAACACTGACGAAGCAACTAAGTTTATGCAATCGCCCAGTAAGAAAAGCTACATTTCAAGTTTTAGTAATCGATAATGAATTATTGGGCGGTTTGGTGCCTTGGACCAGACCGAGGACCTTAAGATTTTGCATGAGCCGAGGCCTGGCAGCCAGGTAACACGAGAAATTGTGTAAAGTGTTAATATGTAGTAAAAACCCAAGAAAATCTCCCGTTTCCGTCATTTACTATCGAATCGACATAACGCCAGATCGTCACATTGGTCGCTTTTCTCTCTGAAACGGTTACATTTATCGTCTGCAAGCCCTTGTCGCGTGATGCGGTATGCAGAGTCACTACAAGCGGCATAGTAGAACACCGAAGAAGCATCTAAGTTTATGCAATCGCCCAGTAAGAAGAGCTACATTTCAAGGTTTAGTTATCGATTAATGAATTATTGGGCGGTTTGGTGCCTTGGACCAGACCGAGGACCTTAAGATTTTGCATGAACCGAGGACTGGCAGCCAGGTAACACGAGAAATTGTGTAAAGTGTTAATATGTAGTAAAAACCTAAGAAAATCTCCCGTTTCCGTCATTTACTATCGAATCGACATAACGCCAGATCGTCACAGTGGTCGCTTTTCTCTCTGAAACGGTTACATTTATCGTCTGCAAGCCCTTGTCGCATGATGCGGTATGCAGAGTCACTACAAGCGGCATAGTAGAACACTGAAGAAGCATCTAAGTTTATGCAATCGCCCAGTAACAAGAGCTACATTTCAAGTTTAAGTTATCGATTAATGAATTATTGGGCGGTTTGGTGCCTTGGACCAGACCGAGGACCTTAAGATTTTGCATGAGCCGAGGACTGGCAGCCAGGTAACACGAGAAATTGTGTAAAGTGTTAATATGTAGTAAAAACCCAAGAAAATCTCCCGTTTCCGTCATTTACTATCGAATCGACATAACGCCAGATCGTCACAGTGGTCGCTTTTCTCTCTGAAACGGTTATATTTATCGTCTGCAAGCCCTTGTCGCGTGATGCGGTATGCAGAGTCACTACAAGCGGCATAGTAGAACACTGAAGAAGCATCTAAGTTTATGCAATCGCCCAGTAAGTAGAGCTTCATTTCAAGTTTTAGTAATCGATTAATGAATAATTGGGCAGTTTGGTGCCTTGGACCAGACCGAGGACCTTAAGATTTTGCATGAGCCGAGGACTGGCAGCCAGGTAACACGAGAAATTGTGTAAAGTGTTAATATGTAGTAAAAACCTAAGAAAATCTCCCGTTTCCGTCATTTACTATCGAATCGACATAACGCCAGATCATCACATTGGTCGCTTTTCTCTCTGAAACGGTTACATTTATCGTCTGCAAGCCCTTGTCGCGTGATGCGGTATGCAGACACAGTACAAGCAGCACACTAGAACACAGAATAAGGATCTACGTTGATGCAATCGGCCAGTAAGAAGAGCTACATTTCAAGTTTTAGTTATCGATTAATGAATTATTGGGCGGTTTGGTGCCTTGGACCAGACCGAGGACCTTAAGATTTTGCATGAACCGAGGACTGGCAGCCAGGTAACACGAGAAATTGTGTAAAGTGTTAATATGTAGTAAAAACCTAAGAAAATCTCCCGTTTCCGTCATTTACTATCGAATCGACATAACGCCAGATCGTCACATTGGTCGCTTTTCTCTCTGAAACGGTTACATTTATCGTCTGCAAGCCCTTGTCGCGTGATGCGGTATGCAGACACAGTACAAGCAGCACACTAGAACACAGAATAAGAATTTACGTTGATGCAATCGGCCAGTATTATTGGGCGGTTTGGTGCCTTGGACCAGACCGAGGACCTTAAGATTTTGCATGAACCGAGGACTGGCAGCCAGGTAACACGAGAAATTGTTTAAAGTGTTAATATGTAGTAAAAACCTAAGAAAATCTCCCGTTTCCGTCATTTACTATCGAATCGACATAACGCCAGATCGTCACATTGGTCGCTTTTCTCTCTGAAACGGTTACATTTATCGTCTGCAAGCCTTCCTCGCGTGATGCGGTATGCAGACACAGTACAAGCAGCACACTAGAACACAGAATAAGAATCTACGTTGATGCAATCGGCCAGTAAGAAGAGCTACATTTCAAGTTTTAGGTATCGATTAATGAATTATTGGGCGGTTTGGTGCCTTGGACCAGACCGAGGACCTTAAGATTTTGCATGAACCGAGGACTGGCAGCCAGGTAACACCAGAAATTGTGTAAAGTGTTAATATGTAGTAAAAACCTAAGAAAATCTCCCGTATCCGTCATTTACTATCGAATCGACATAACGCCAGATCGTCACAGTGGTCGCATTTCTCTCTGAAACGGTTACATTTATCGTCTGCAAGCCCTTGTCGCGTGATGCGGTATGCAGAGTCACTACAAGCGGCATAGTAGAACACTGAAGAAGCATCTAAGTTTATGCAATCGCCCAGTAAGAAGAGCTACATTTCAAGGTTTAGTTATCGATTAATGAATTATTGGGCGGTTTGGTGCCTTGGACCAGACCGAGGACCTTAAGATTTTGCATGAACCGAGGACTGGCAGCCAGGTAACACGAGAAATTGTGTAAAGTTTTAATATGTAGTAAAAACCTAAGAAAATCTCCCGTTTCCGTCATTTACTATCGAATCGACATAACGCCAGATCGTCACAGTGGTCGCTTTTCTCTCTGAAACGGTTACATTTATCGTCTGCAATCCGTTGTCGCGTGATGCGGTATGCAGACACAGTACAAGCAGCACACTAGAACACAGAATAAGAATCTACGTTGATGCAATCGGCCAGTAAGATGAGCTACATTTCAAGTTTTAGTTATCGATTAATGAATTATTGGGCGGTTTGGTGCCCTGGACCAGACCGAGGACCTTAAGATTTTGCAAGAACCGAGGACTGGCAGCCAGGTAACACGAGAAATTGTGTAAAGTGTTAATATGTAGTAAAAACCCAAGAAAATCTCCCGTTTCCGTCATTTACTATCGAATCGACATAACACCAGATCGTCACTGTGGTCGCTTTTCTCTCTGAAACGGTTACATTTATCGTCTGCAAGCCCTTGTCGCGTGATGCGGTATGCAGAGTCACTACAAGCGGCATAGTAGAACACTGAAGAAGCATCTAAGTTTATGCAATCGCCCAGTAACAAGAGCTACATTTCAAGTTTTAGTTATCGATTAAAGAATTATTGGGCGGTTTGGTGCCTTGGACCAGACCGAGGACCTTAGGATTTTGCATGAGCCGAGGACTGGCAGCCAGGTAACAGGAGAAATTGTGTAAAGTGTTAATATGTAGTAAAAACCTAAGAAAATCTCCCGTTTCCGTCATTTACTATCGAATCGACATAACGCCAGATCGTCACATTGGTCGCTTTTCTCTCTGAAACGGTTACATTTATCGTCTGCAAGCCGTTGTCGCGTGATGCGGTATGCAGACACAGTACAAGCAGCACACTAGAACACAGAATAAGGATCTACGTTGATGCATTCGGCCAGTAAGAAGAGCTACATTTCAAGTTTTAGTTATCGATTAATGAATTATTGGGCGGTTTGGTGCCTTGGACCAGACCGAGGACCTTAAGATTTTGCATGAACCGAGGACTGGCAGCCAGGTAACACGAGAAATTGTGTAAAGTGTTAATATGTAGTAAAAACCTAAGAAAATCTCCCGTTTCCGTCATTTACTATCGAATCGACATAACGCCAGATCGTCACAGTGGTCGCTTTTCTCTCTGAAACGGTTACATTTATCGTCTGCAAGCCGTTGTCGCGTGATGCGGTATGCAGACACAGTACAAGCAGCACACTAGAACACAGAATAAGAATCTACGTTGATGCAATCGGCCAGTAAGAAGAGCTACATTTCAAGTTTTAGTTATCGATTAATGAATTATTGGGCGGTTTGGTGCCTTGGACCAGACCGAGGACCTTAAGATTTTGCATGAACCGAGGACTGGCAGCCAGGTAACACGAGAAATTGTGTAAAGTGTTAATATGTAGTAAAAACCTAAGAAAATCTCCCGTTTCCGTCATTTACTATCGAATCGACATAACGCCAGATCGTCACATTGGTCGCTTTTCTCTCTGAAACGGTTACATTTATCGTCTGCAAGCCCTTGTCGCGTGATGCGGTATGCAGACACAGTAGAAGCAGCACACTAGTAAACAGGATAAGAATCTACGTTGATGCAATCGGCCAGTAAGAAGAGCTACATTTCAAGTTTTAGTTATCGATTAATGAATTATTGGGCGGTTTGGTGCCTTGGACCAGACCGAGGACCTTAAGATTTTGCATGAACCGAGGACTGGCAGCCAGATAACACGAGAAATTGTGTAAAGTGTTAATATGTAGTAAAAACCTAAGAAAATCTCCCGTTTCCGTCATTTACTATCGAATCGACATAACGCCAGATCGTCACATTGGTCGCTTTTCTCTCTGAAACGGTCACATTTATCGTCTGCAAGCCCTTGTCGCGTGATGCGGTATGCAGAGTCACTACAAGCGGCATAGTAGAACACTGAAGAAGCATCTACGTTTATGCAATCGCCCAGTAAGAAGAGCTACATTTCAAGTTTTAGTTATCGATTAATGAATTATTGGGTTGGTTGGTGCCTTGGACCAGACCGAGGACCTTAAGATTTTGCATGAACCGAGGACTGGCAGCCAGGTGACACGAGAAATTGTGTAAAGTGTTAATATGTAGTAAAAACCTAAGAAAATCTCCCGTTTCCGTCATTTACTATCGAATCGACATAACGCCAGATCGTCACAGTGGTCGCTTTTCTCTCTGAAACGGTTACATTTATCGTCTGCAAGCCCTTGTCGCGTGATGCGGTATGCAGACACAGTACAAGCAGCACACTAGAACACAGAATAAGAATCTACGTTGATGCAATCGGCCAGTAAGATGAGCTACATTTCAAGTTTTAGTTATCGATTAATGAATTATTGGGCGATTTGGTGCCTTGGACCAGACCGAGGACCTTAAGATTTTGCATGAACCGAGGACTGGCAGCCAGGTAACACGAGAAATTGTGTAAAGTGTTAATATGTAGTAAAAACCTAAGAAAATCTCCCGTTTCCGTCATTTACTATCGAATCGACATAACGCCAGATCGTCACATTGGTCGCTTTTCTCTCTGAAACGGTTACATTTATCGTCTGCAAGCCCTTGTCGCGTGATGCGGTATGCAGACACAGTACAAGCAGCACACTAGAACACAGAATAAGAATCTACGTTGATGCAATCGGCCAGTAAGAAGAGCTACATTTCAAGTTTTAGTTATCGATTAATGAATTATTGGGCGGTTTGGTGCCTTGGACCAGACCGAGGACCTTAAGATTTTGCATGAACCGAGGACTGGCAGCCAGGTAACACCAGAAATTGTGTAAAGTGTTAATATGTAGTAAAAACCTAAGAAAATCTCCCGTTTCCGTCATTTACTATCGAATCGACATAACGCCAGATCGTCACATTGGTCGCTTTTCTCTCTGAAACGGTTACATTTATCGTCTGCAAGCCCTTGTCGCGTGATGCGGTATGCAGACACAGTACAAGCAGCACACTAGAACACAGAATAAGAATCTACGTTGATGCAATCGGCCAGTAAGAAGAGCTACATTTCAAGTTTTAGTTATCGATTAATGAATTATTGGGCGGTTTGGTGCCTTGGACCAGACCGAGGACCTTAAGATTTTGCATGAACCGAGGACTGGCAGCCAGGTAACACGAGAAATTGTGTAAAGTGTTAATATGTAGTAAAAACCTAAGAAAATCTCCCGTTTCCGTAATTTACTATCGAATCGACATAACGCCAGATCGTCACAGTGGTCGCTTTTCTCTCTGAAACGGTTACATTTATCGTCTGCAAGCCTTGTCGCGTGATGCGGTATGCAGAGTCACTACAAGCGGCATAGTAGAACACTGAAGAAGCATCTAAGTTTATGCAATCGCCCAGTAAGAAGAGCTACATTTCAAGTTTTAGTTATCGATTAATGAATTATTGGGCGGTTTGGTGCCTTGGACCAGACCGAGGACCTTAAGATTTTGCATGAGCCGAGGACTGGCAGCCAGGTAACACGAGAAATTGTGTAAAGTGTTAATATGTAGTAAAAACCTAAGAAAATCTCCCGTTTCCGTCATTTACTATCGAATCGACATAACGCCAGATCGTCACATTGGTCGCTTTTCTCTCTGAAACGGTTACATTTATCGTCTGCAAGCCCTTGTCGCGTGATGCGGTATGCAGACACAGTACAAGCAGCACACTAGAACACAGAATAAGAATCTACGTTGATGCAATCGGCCAGTAAGAAGAGCTACATTTCAAGTTTTAGTTATCGATTAATGAATTATTGGGCGGTTTGGTGCCTTGGACCAGACCGAGGACCTTAAGATTTTGCATGAACCGAGGACTGGCAGCCAGGTAACACGAGAAATTGTGTAAAGTGTTAATATGTAGTAAAAACCTAAGAAAATCTCCCGTTTCCTTCATTTACTATCGAATCGACATAACGGCAGATCGTCACATTGGTCGCTTTTCTCTCTGAAACGGTTACATTTATCGTCTGCAAGCCCTTGTCGCGTGATGCGGTATGCAGACACAGTACAAGCAGCACACTAGAACACAGACTAAGAATCTACGTTGATGCAATCGGCCAGTAAGAAGAGCTACATTTCAAGTTTTAGTTATCGATTAATGAATTATTGGGCGGTTTGGTGCCTTGGACCAGACCGAGGACCGTAAGATTTTGCATGAACCGAGGACAGGCCGCCAGGTAACACGAGAAATTGTGTAAAGTGTTAATATGTAGTAAAAACCTAAGAAAATCTCCCGATTCCGTCATTTACTATCGAATCGACATAACGCCAGATCGTCACAGTGGTCGCTTTTCTCTCTGAAACGGTTACATTTAACGTCTCCAAGCCCTTGTCGCGTGATGCGGTATGCAGAGTCACTACAAGCGGCATAGTAGAACACTGAAGAAGCATCTAAGTTTATGCAATCGCCCAGTAAGAAGAGCTACATTTCAAGGTTTAGTTATCGATTAATGAATTTTTGGGCGGTTTGGTGCCTTGGACCAGACCGAGGACCTTAAGATTTTGCATGAACCGAGGACTGGCAGCTAGGTAACACGAGAAATTGTGTAAAGTGTTAATATGTAGTAAAAACCTAAGAAAATCTCCCGTTTCCGTCATTTACTATCGAATCGACATAACGCCAGATCGTCACAGTGGTCGCTTTTCTCTCAGAAACGGTTACATTTATCGTCTGCAAGCCCTTGTCGCGTGATGCGGTATGCAGACACAGTACAAGCAGCACACTAGAACACAGAATAAGAATCTACGGTGATGCAATCGGCCAGTAAGAAGAGCTACATTTCAAGTTTTAGTTATCGATTAATGAATTATTGGGCGGTTTGGTGCCTTAGATCAGACCGAGGACCTTAAGATTTTGCATGAACCGAGGACTGGCAGCCAGGTAACACGAGATATTGTGTAAAGTGTTAATATGTAGTAAAAACCCAAGAAAATCTCCCGTTTCCGTCATTTACTATCGAATCGACATAACGCCAGATCGTCACAGTGGTCGCTTTTCTCTCTGAAACGGTTACATTTATCGTCTGCAAGCCCTTGTCGCGTGATGCGGTATGCAGAGTCACTACAAGCGGCATAGTAGAACACCGAAGAAGCATCTAAGTTTATGCAATCGCCCAGTAAGAAGAGCTACATTTCAAGGTTTAGTTATCGATTAATGAATTATTGGGCGGTTTGGTGCCTTGGACCAGACCGAGGACCTTAAGATTTTGCATGAACCGAGGACTGGCAGCCAGGTAACACGAGAAATTGTGTAAAGTGTTAATATGTAGTAAAAACCTAAGAAAATCTCCCGTTTCCGTCATTTACTATCGAATCGACATAACGCCAGATCGTCACAGTGGTCGCTTTTCTCTCTGAAACGGTTACATTTATCGTCTGCAAGCCCTTGTCGCGTGATGCGGTATGCAGGCACAGTACAAGCAGCACACTAGAACACAGAATAAGAATCTACGTTGATGCAATCGGCCAGGAAGAAGAGCTACATTTCAAGTTTTAGTTATCGATTAATGAATTATTGGGCGGTTTGGTGCCTTGGACCAGACCGAGGACCCTAAGATTTTGCATGAACCGAGGACTGGCAGCCAGGTAACACGAGAAATTGTGTAAAGTGTTAATATGTAGTAAAAACCTAAGAAAATCTCCCGTTTCCGTCATTTACTATCGAATCGACATTACGCCAGATCGTCACATTGGTCGCCTTTCTCTCTGAAACGGTTACATTTATCGTCTGCAAGCCCTTGTCGCGTGATGCGGTATGCAGAGTCACTACAAGCGGCATAGTAGAACACTGAAGAAGCATCTAAGTTTATGCAATCGGCCAGTAAGAAGAGCTACATTTCAAATTTTAGTTATCGATTAATGAATTATTGGGCGGTTTGGTGCCTTGGACCAGACCGAGGACCTTAAGATTTTGCATGAACCGAGGACTGGCAGCCAGGTAACACGAGAAATTGTGTAAAGTGTTAATATGTAGTAAAAACCTAAGAAAATCTCCCGTTTCCGTCATTTACTATCGAATCGACATAACGCCAGATCGTCACAGTGGTCGCTTTTCTCTCTGAAACGGTTACATTTATCGTCTGCAAGCCCTTGTCGCGTGATGCGGTATTCAGACACAGTACAAGCAGCACACTAGAACACAGAATAAGAATATACGTTGATGCAATCGGCCAGTAAGAAGAGCTACATTTCAAGTTTTTGTTATCGATTAATGAATTATTGGGCGGTTTGGTGCCTTGGACCAGACCGAGGACCGTAAGATTTTGCATGAACCGAGGACAGGCCGCCAGGTAACACGAGAAATTGTGTAAAGTGTTAATATGTAGTAAAAACCTAAGAAAATCTCCCGATTCCGTCATTTACTATCGAATCGACATAACGCCAGATCGTCACAGTGGTCGCTTTTCTCTCTGAAACGGTTACATTTAACGTCTCCAAGCCCTTGTCGCGTGATGCGGTATGCAGAGTCACTACAAGCGGCATAGTAGAACACTGAAGAAGCATCTAAGATTATGCAATCGCCCAGTAAGAAGAGCTACATTTCAAGGTTTAGTTATCGATTAATGAATTTTTGGGCGGTTTGGTGCCTTGGACCAGACCGAGGACCTTAAGATTTTGCATGAACCGAGGACTGGCAGCCAGGTAACACGAGAAATTGTGTAAAGTGTTAATATGTAGTAAAAACCTAAGAAAATCTCCCGTTTCCGTCATTTACTATCGAATCGACATAACGCCAGATCGTCACAATGGTCGCTTTTCTCTCAGAAACGGTTACATTTATCGTCTGCAAGCCCTTGTCGCGTGATGCGGTATGCAGACACAGTACAAGCAGCACACTAGAACACAGAATAAGAATCTACGGTGATGCAATCGGCCAGTAAGAAGAGCTACATTTCAAGTTTTAGTTATCGATTAATGAATTATTGGGCGGTTTGGTGCCTTAGACCAGACCGAGGACCTTAAGATTTTGCATGAACCGAGGACTGGCAGCCAGGTAACACGAGATATTGTGTAAAGTGTTAATATGAAGTAAAAACCCAAGAAAATCTCCCGTTTCCGTCATTTACTATCGAATCGACATAACGCCAGATCGTCACAGTGGTCGCTTTTCTCTCTGAAACGGATACATTTATCGTCTGCAAGCCCTTGTCGCGTGATGCGGTATGCAGACTCACTACAAGCGGCATAGTAGAACACTGACGAAGCAACTAAGTTTATGCAATCGCCCAGTAAGAAAAGCTACATTTCAAGTTTTAGTAATCGATAATGAATTATTGGGCGGTTTGGTGCCTTGGACCAGACCGAGGACCTTAAGATTTTGCATGAGCCGAGGCCTGGCAGCCAGGTAACACGAGAAATTGTGTAAAGTGTTAATATGTAGTAAAAACCCAAGAAAATCTCCCGTTTCCGTCATTTACTATCGAATCGACATAACGCCAGATCGTCACATTGGTCGCTTTTCTCTCTGAAACGGTTACATTTATCGTCTGCAAGCCCTTGTCGCGTGATGCGGTATGCAGAGTCACTACAAGCGGCATAGTAGAACACCGAAGAAGCATCTAAGTTTATGCAATCGCCCAGTAAGAAGAGCTACATTTCAAGGTTTAGTTATCGATTAATGAATTATTGGGCGGTTTGGTGCCTTGGACCAGACCGAGGACCTTAAGATTTTGCATGAACCGAGGACTGGCAGCCAGGTAACACGAGAAATTGTGTAAAGTGTTAATATGTAGTAAAAACCTAAGAAAATCTCCCGTTTCCGTCATTTACTATCGAATCGACATAACGCCAGATCGTCACAGTGGTCGCTTTTCTCTCTGAAACGGTTACATTTATCGTCTGCAAGCCCTTGTCGCATGATGCGGTATGCAGAGTCACTACAAGCGGCATAGTAGAACACTGAAGAAGCATCTAAGTTTATGCAATCGCCCAGTAACAAGAGCTACATTTCAAGTTTAAGTTATCGATTAATGAATTATTGGGCGGTTTGGTGCCTTGGACCAGACCGAGGACCTTAAGATTTTGCATGAGCCGAGGACTGGCAGCCAGGTAACACGAGAAATTGTGTAAAGTGTTAATATGTAGTAAAAACCCAAGAAAATCTCCCGTTTCCGTCATTTACTATCGAATCGACATAACGCCAGATCGTCACAGTGGTCGCTTTTCTCTCTGAAACGGTTATATTTATCGTCTGCAAGCCCTTGTCGCGTGATGCGGTATGCAGAGTCACTACAAGCGGCATAGTAGAACACTGAAGAAGCATCTAAGTTTATGCAATCGCCCAGTAAGTAGAGCTTCATTTCAAGTTTTAGTAATCGATTAATGAATAATTGGGCAGTTTGGTGCCTTGGACCAGACCGAGGACCTTAAGATTTTGCATGAGCCGAGGACTGGCAGCCAGGTAACACGAGAAATTGTGTAAAGTGTTAATATGTAGTAAAAACCTAAGAAAATCTCCCGTTTCCGTCATTTACTATCGAATCGACATAACGCCAGATCATCACATTGGTCGCTTTTCTCTCTGAAACGGTTACATTTATCGTCTGCAAGCCCTTGTCGCGTGATGCGGTATGCAGACACAGTACAAGCAGCACACTAGAACACAGAATAAGGATCTACGTTGATGCAATCGGCCAGTAAGAAGAGCTACATTTCAAGTTTTAGTTATCGATTAATGAATTATTGGGCGGTTTGGTGCCTTGGACCAGACCGAGGACCTTAAGATTTTGCATGAACCGAGGACTGGCAGCCAGGTAACACGAGAAATTGTGTAAAGTGTTAATATGTAGTAAAAACCTAAGAAAATCTCCCGTTTCCGTCATTTACTATCGAATCGACATAACGCCAGATCGTCACATTGGTCGCTTTTCTCTCTGAAACGGTTACATTTATCGTCTGCAAGCCCTTGTCGCGTGATGCGGTATGCAGACACAGTACAAGCAGCACACTAGAACACAGAATAAGAATTTACGTTGATGCAATCGGCCAGTATTATTGGGCGGTTTGGTGCCTTGGACCAGACCGAGGACCTTAAGATTTTGCATGAACCGAGGACTGGCAGCCAGGTAACACGAGAAATTGTTTAAAGTGTTAATATGTAGTAAAAACCTAAGAAAATCTCCCGTTTCCGTCATTTACTATCGAATCGACATAACGCCAGATCGTCACATTGGTCGCTTTTCTCTCTGAAACGGTTACATTTATCGTCTGCAAGCCTTCCTCGCGTGATGCGGTATGCAGACACAGTACAAGCAGCACACTAGAACACAGAATAAGAATCTACGTTGATGCAATCGGCCAGTAAGAAGAGCTACATTTCAAGTTTTAGGTATCGATTAATGAATTATTGGGCGGTTTGGTGCCTTGGACCAGACCGAGGACCTTAAGATTTTGCATGAACCGAGGACTGGCAGCCAGGTAACACCAGAAATTGTGTAAAGTGTTAATATGTAGTAAAAACCTAAGAAAATCTCCCGTATCCGTCATTTACTATCGAATCGACATAACGCCAGATCGTCACAGTGGTCGCATTTCTCTCTGAAACGGTTACATTTATCGTCTGCAAGCCCTTGTCGCGTGATGCGGTATGCAGAGTCACTACAAGCGGCATAGTAGAACACTGAAGAAGCATCTAAGTTTATGCAATCGCCCAGTAAGAAGAGCTACATTTCAAGGTTTAGTTATCGATTAATGAATTATTGGGCGGTTTGGTGCCTTGGACCAGACCGAGGACCTTAAGATTTTGCATGAACCGAGGACTGGCAGCCAGGTAACACGAGAAATTGTGTAAAGTTTTAATATGTAGTAAAAACCTAAGAAAATCTCCCGTTTCCGTCATTTACTATCGAATCGACATAACGCCAGATCGTCACAGTGGTCGCTTTTCTCTCTGAAACGGTTACATTTATCGTCTGCAATCCGTTGTCGCGTGATGCGGTATGCAGACACAGTACAAGCAGCACACTAGAACACAGAATAAGAATCTACGTTGATGCAATCGGCCAGTAAGATGAGCTACATTTCAAGTTTTAGTTATCGATTAATGAATTATTGGGCGGTTTGGTGCCCTGGACCAGACCGAGGACCTTAAGATTTTGCAAGAACCGAGGACTGGCAGCCAGGTAACACGAGAAATTGTGTAAAGTGTTAATATGTAGTAAAAACCCAAGAAAATCTCCCGTTTCCGTCATTTACTATCGAATCGACATAACACCAGATCGTCACTGTGGTCGCTTTTCTCTCTGAAACGGTTACATTTATCGTCTGCAAGCCCTTGTCGCGTGATGCGGTATGCAGAGTCACTACAAGCGGCATAGTAGAACACTGAAGAAGCATCTAAGTTTATGCAATCGCCCAGTAACAAGAGCTACATTTCAAGTTTTAGTTATCGATTAAAGAATTATTGGGCGGTTTGGTGCCTTGGACCAGACCGAGGACCTTAGGATTTTGCATGAGCCGAGGACTGGCAGCCAGGTAACAGGAGAAATTGTGTAAAGTGTTAATATGTAGTAAAAACCTAAGAAAATCTCCCGTTTCCGTCATTTACTATCGAATCGACATAACGCCAGATCGTCACATTGGTCGCTTTTCTCTCTGAAACGGTTACATTTATCGTCTGCAAGCCGTTGTCGCGTGATGCGGTATGCAGACACAGTACAAGCAGCACACTAGAACACAGAATAAGGATCTACGTTGATGCATTCGGCCAGTAAGAAGAGCTACATTTCAAGTTTTAGTTATCGATTAATGAATTATTGGGCGGTTTGGTGCCTTGGACCAGACCGAGGACCTTAAGATTTTGCATGAACCGAGGACTGGCAGCCAGGTAACACGAGAAATTGTGTAAAGTGTTAATATGTAGTAAAAACCTAAGAAAATCTCCCGTTTCCGTCATTTACTATCGAATCGACATAACGCCAGATCGTCACAGTGGTCGCTTTTCTCTCTGAAACGGTTACATTTATCGTCTGCAAGCCGTTGTCGCGTGATGCGGTATGCAGACACAGTACAAGCAGCACACTAGAACACAGAATAAGAATCTACGTTGATGCAATCGGCCAGTAAGAAGAGCTACATTTCAAGTTTTAGTTATCGATTAATGAATTATTGGGCGGTTTGGTGCCTTGGACCAGACCGAGGACCTTAAGATTTTGCATGAACCGAGGACTGGCAGCCAGGTAACACGAGAAATTGTGTAAAGTGTTAATATGTAGTAAAAACCTAAGAAAATCTCCCGTTTCCGTCATTTACTATCGAATCGACATAACGCCAGATCGTCACATTGGTCGCTTTTCTCTCTGAAACGGTTACATTTATCGTCTGCAAGCCCTTGTCGCGTGATGCGGTATGCAGACACAGTAGAAGCAGCACACTAGTAAACAGGATAAGAATCTACGTTGATGCAATCGGCCAGTAAGAAGAGCTACATTTCAAGTTTTAGTTATCGATTAATGAATTATTGGGCGGTTTGGTGCCTTGGACCAGACCGAGGACCTTAAGATTTTGCATGAACCGAGGACTGGCAGCCAGATAACACGAGAAATTGTGTAAAGTGTTAATATGTAGTAAAAACCTAAGAAAATCTCCCGTTTCCGTCATTTACTATCGAATCGACATAACGCCAGATCGTCACATTGGTCGCTTTTCTCTCTGAAACGGTCACATTTATCGTCTGCAAGCCCTTGTCGCGTGATGCGGTATGCAGAGTCACTACAAGCGGCATAGTAGAACACTGAAGAAGCATCTACGTTTATGCAATCGCCCAGTAAGAAGAGCTACATTTCAAGTTTTAGTTATCGATTAATGAATTATTGGGTTGGTTGGTGCCTTGGACCAGACCGAGGACCTTAAGATTTTGCATGAACCGAGGACTGGCAGCCAGGTAACACGAGAAATTGTGTAAAGTGTTAATATGTAGTAAAAACCTAAGAAAATCTCCCGTTTCCGTCATTTACTATCGAATCGACATAACGCCAGATCGTCACAGTGGTCGCTTTTCTCTCTGAAACGGTTACATTTATCGTCTGCAAGCCCTTGTCGCGTGATGCGGTATGCAGACACAGTACAAGCAGCACACTAGAACACAGAATAAGAATCTACGTTGATGCAATCGGCCAGTAAGATGAGCTACATTTCAAGTTTTAGTTATCGATTAATGAATTATTGGGCGGTTTGGTGCCTTGGACCAGACCGAGGACCTTAAGATTTTGCATGAACCGAGGACTGGCAGCCAGGTAACACGAGAAATTGTGTAAAGTGTTAATATGTAGTAAAAACCTAAGAAAATCTCCCGTTTCCGTCATTTACTATCGAATCGACATAACGCCAGATCGTCACAGTGGTCGCTTTTCTCTCTGAAACGGTTACATTTATCGTCTGCAAGCCGTTGTCGCGTGATGCGGTATGCAGACACAGTACAAGCAGCACACTAGAACACAGAATAAGAATCTACGTTGATGCAATCGGCCAGTAAGAAGAGCTACATTTCAAGTTTTAGTTATCGATTAATGAATTATTGGGCGGTTTGGTGCCTTGGACCAGACCGAGGACCTTAAGAATTTGCATGAACCGAGGACTGGCAGCCAGGTAACACGAGAAATTGTGTAAAGTGTTAATATGTAGTAAAAACCTAAGAAAATCTCCCGTTTCCTTCATTTACTATCGAATCGACATAACGCCAGATCGTCACATTGGTCGCTTTAGTCTCTGAAACGGTTACATTTATCGTCTGCAAGCCGTTGTCGCGTGATGCGGTATGCAGACACAGTACAAGCAGCACACTAGAACACAGAATAAGAATCTACGTTGATGCAATCGGCCAGTAAGAAGAGCTACATTTCAAGTTTTAGTTACCGATTAATGAATTATTGGGCGGTTTGGTGCCTTGGACCAGACCGAGGACCTTAAGATTTTGCATGAACCGAGGACTGGCAGCCAGGTAACACCAGAAATTGTGTAAAGTGTTAATATGTAGTAAAAACCTATGAAAATCTCCCGTTTCCGTCATTTACTATCGAATCGACATAACGCCAGATCGTCACATTGGTCGCTTTTCTCTCTGAAACGGTTACATTTATCGTCTGCAAGCCCTTGTCGCGTGATGCGGTATGCAGACACAGTACAAGCAGCACAGTAGAACACAGAATAAGAATCTACGTTGATGCAATCGGCCAGTAAGAAGAGCTACATTTCAAGTTTTAGTTATCGATTAATGAATTATTGGGCGGTTTGGTGCCTTGGACCAGACCGAGGACCTTAAGATTTTGCATGAACCGAGGATTGGCAGCCAGGTAACACCAGAAATTGTGTAAAGTGTTAATATGTAGTAAAAACCTATGAAAATCTCCCGTTTCCGTCATTTACTATCGAATCGACATAACGCCAGATCGTCACATTGGTCGCTTTTCTCTCTGAAACGGTTACATTTATCGTCTGCAAGCCCTTGTCGCGTGATGCGGTATGCAGACACAGTACAAGCAGCACAGTAGAACACAGAATAAGAATCTACGTTGATGCAATCGGCCAGTAAGAAGAGCTACATTTCAAGTTTTAGTTATCGATTAATGAATTATTGGGCGGTTTGGTGCCTTGGACCAGACCGAGGACCTTAAGATTTTGCATGAACCGAGGACTGGCAGCCAGGTAACACCAGAAATTGTGTAAAGTGTTAATATGTAGTAAAAACCTAAGAAAATCTCCCGTTTCCGTCATTTACTATCGAATCGACATAACGCCAGATCGTCACAGTGGTCGCTTTTCTCTCTGAAACGGTTACATTTATCGTCTGCAAGCCCTTGTCGCGTGATGCGGTATGCAGAGTCACTACAAGCGGCATAGTAGAACACTGAAGAAGCATCTAAGTTTATGCAATCGCCCAGTAATAAGAGCTACATTTAAAGTTTTAGTTATCGATTAATGAATTATTGGGCGGTTTGGTGCCTTGGACCAGACCGAGGACCTTAAGATTTTGCATGAACCGAGGACTGGCAGCCAGGTAACACGAGAAATTGTGTAAAGTGTTAATATGTAGTAAAAACCTAAGAAAATCTCCCGTTTCCGTCATTTACTATCGAATCGACATAACGCCAGATCGTCACAGTGGTCGCTTTTCTCTCTGAGACGGTTACATTTATCGTCTGCAAGCCCTTGTCGCGTGATGCGGTATGCAGACACAGTACAAGCAGCACACTAGAACACAGAATAAGAATCTACGTTGATGCAATCGGCCAGTAAGAAGAGCTACATTTCAAGTTTTAGTTATCGATTAATGAATTATTGGGCGGTTTGGTGCCTTGGACCAGACCGAGGACCTTAAGATTTTGCATGAACCGAGGACTGGCAGCCAGGTAACACGAGAAATTGTGTAAAGTGTTAATATGTAGTAAAAACCTAAGAAAATCTCCCGTTTCCGTCATTTACCATCGAATCGACATAACGCCAGTTCGTCACAGTGGTCGCTTTTCTCTCTGAAACGGTTACATTTATCGTCTGCAAGCCCTTGTCGCGTGATGCGGTATGCAGACACAGTACAAGCAGCACACTAGAACACAGAATAAGGATCTACGTTGATGCATTCGGCCAGTAAGAAGAGCTACATTTCAAGTTTTAGTTATCGATTAATGAATTATTGGGCGGTTTGGTGCCTTGGACCAGACCGAGGACCTTAAGATTTTGCATGAACCTAGGACTGGCAGCCAGGTAACACGAGAAATTGTGTAAAGTGTTAATATGTAGAAAAACCTGAGAAAAACTCCCGTTTCCGTCATTTACTATCGAATCGACATAACGCCAGATCGTCACATTGGTCGCTTTTCTCTCTGAAACGGTTACATTTATCGTCTGCAAGCCCTTGTCGCGTGATGCGGTATGCAGACACAGTACAAGCAGCACACTAGAACACAGAATAAGAATCTACGTTGATGCAATCGGCCAGTAAGAAGAGCTACATTTCAAGTTTTAGTTATCGATTAATGAATTATTGGGTGGTTTGGTGCCTTGGACCAGACCGAGGACCTTAAGATTTTGCATGAACCGAGGACTGGCAGCCAGGTAACACGAGAAATTGTGTAAAGTGTTAATATGTAGTAAAAACCTAAGAAAATCTCCCGTTTCCGTCATTTACTATCGAATCGACATAACGCCAGATCGTCACATTGGTCGCTTTGCTCTCTGAAACGGTTACATTTATCGTCTGCAAGCTGTTGTCGCGTGATGCGGTATGCAGACACAGTACAAGCAGCACACTAGAACACAGAATAAGAATCTACGTTGATGCAATCGGCCAGTAAGAAGAGCTACATTTCAAGTTTTAGTTATCGATTAATGAATTATTGGGCGGTTTGGTGCCTTGGACCAGACCGAGGACCTTAAGATTTTGCATGAACCGAGGACTGGCAACCAGGTAACACGAGAAATTGTGTAAAGTGTTAATATGTAGTAAAAACCTAAGAAAATCTCCCGTTTCCGTCATTTACTATCGAATCGACATAACGCCAGATCGTCACATTGGTCGCTTTTCTCTCTGAAACCGTTACATTTATCGTCTGCAAGCCGTTGTCGCGTGATGCGGTATGCAGACACAGTACAAGCAGCACACTAGAACACAGAATAAGAATCTACGTTGATGCAATCGGCCAGGAAGAAGAGCTACATTTCAAGTTTTAGTTATCGATTAATGAATTATTGGGCGGTTTGGTGCCTTGGACCAGACCGAGGACCTTAAGATTTTGCATGAACCGAGGACTGGAAGCCAGGTAACACGAGAAATTGTGTAAAGTGTTAATATGTAGTAAAAACCTAAGAAAATCTCCCGTTTCCATCATTTACTATCGAATCGACATAACGCCAGATCGTCACATTGGTCGCTTTTCTCTCTGAAACGGTTACATTTATCGTCTGCAAGCCCTTGTCGCGTGATGCGGTATGCAGAGTCACTACAAGCGGCATAGTAGAACACTGAAGGAGCATCTAAGTTTATGCAATCGCCCAGTAAGAAGAGCTACATTTCAAGTTTTAGTTATCGATTAATGAATTATTGGGCGGTTTGGTGCACTGGACCAGACCGAGGACCTTAAAATTTTGCATGAACCGAGGACTGGCAGCCAGGTAACACGAGAAATTGTGTGAAGTGTTAATATGTAGTAAAAACCTAAGAAAATCTCCCGTTTCCGTCATTTACTATCGAATCGACATAACGCCAGATCGTCACAGTGGTCGCTTTTCTCTCTGAAACGGTTACATTTATCGTCTGCAAGCCCTTGTCGCGTGATGCGGTATGCAGACACAGTACAAGCAGCACACTAGAACACAGAATAAGAATCTACGTTGATGCAATCGGCCAGTAAGAAGAGCTACATTTCAAGTTTTAGTTATCGATTAATGAATTATTGGGCGGTTTGGTGCCTTGGACCAGACCGAGGACCTTAAGATTTTGCATGAACCGAGGACTGGCAGCCAGGTAACACGAGAAATTGTGTAAAGTGTTAATATGTAGTAAAAACTGAAGAAAATCTCCCGTTTCCGTCATTTACTATCGAATCGACATAACGCCAGATCGTCACAGAGGTCGCTTTTCTCTCTGAAACGGTTACATTTATCGTCTGCAAGCCCTTGTCGCGTGATGCGGTATGCAGAGTCACTACAAGCGGCATAGTAGAACACTGAAGAAGCATCTAAGTTTAAGCAATCGTCCAGTAAGAAGAGCTACATTTCAAGTTTTAGTTATCGATTAATGAATTATTGGGCGGTTTGGTGCCTTGGACCAGACCGAGGACCTTAAGATGTTGCATGAGCCGAGGACTGGCAGCCAGGTAACACGAGAAATTGTGTAAAGTGTTAATATGTAGTAAAAACCTAAGAAAATCTCCCGTTTCCGTCATTTACTATCGAATCGACATAACGCCAGATCGTCACATTGGTCGCTTTTCTCTCTGAAACGGTTACATTTATCGTCTGCAAGCCCTTGCCGCGTGATGCGGTATGCAGACACAGTACAAGCAGCACACTAGAACACAGAATAAGAATCTACGTTGATGCAATCGGCCAGTAAGAAGAGCTACATTTCAAGTTTTAGTTATCGATTAATGAATTATTGGGCGGTTTGGTGCCTTGGACCAGACCGAAGACCTTAAGATTTTGCATGAACCGAGGACTGGCAGCCAGGTAACACGAGAAATTGTGTAAAGTGTTAATATGTAGTAAAAACCTAAGAAAATCTCCCGTTTCCGTCATTTACTATCGAATCGACATAACGCCAGATCGTCACAGTGGTCGCTTTTCTCTCTGAAACGGTTACATTTATCGTCTGCAAGCCGTTGTCGCGTGATGCGGTATGCAGAGTCACTACAAGCGGCATAGTAGAACACTGAAGACGCATCTAAGTTTATGCAATCGCCCAGTAAGAAGAGCTACATTTCAAGTTTTAGTTATCGATTAATGAATTATTGGGCGGTTTGGTGCTTTGGACCAGACCGAGGACCTTAAGATTTTGCATGAACCGAGGACTGGCAGCCAGGTAACACGAGAAATTGTGTAAAGTGTTAATATGTAGTAAAAACCTAAGAAAATCTCCCGTTTCCGTCATTTACTATCGAATCGACATAACGCCAGATCGTCACAGTGGTCGCTTTTCTCTCTGAAACGGTTACATTTATCGTCTGCAAGCCCTTGTCGCGTGATGCGGTATGCAGACACAGTACAAGCAGCACACTAGAACACAGAATAAGAATCTACGTTGATGCAATCGGCCAGTAAGAAGAGCTACATTTCAAGTTTTAGTTATCGATTAATGAATTATTGGGCGGTTTGGTGCCTTGGACCAGACCGAGGACCTTAAGATTCTGCATGAACCGAGGACTGGCAGCCAGGTAACACGAGAAATTGTGTAAAGTGTTAATATGTAGTAAAAACCTAAGAAAATCTCCCGTTTCCATCATTTACTATCGAATCGACATAACGCCAGATCGTCACAGTGGTCGCTTTTTTCTCTGAAACGGTTACATTTATCGTCTGCAAGCCCTTGTCGCGTGATGCGGTATGCAGACACAGTACAAGCAGCACACTAGAACACAGAATAAGAATCTACGTTGATGCAATCGGCCAGTAAGAAGAGCTACATTTCAAGTTTTAGTTATCGATTAATGAATTATTGGGCGGTTTGGTGCCTTGGACCAGACCGAGGACCTTAAGATTTTGCATGAACCGAGGACTGGCAGCCAGGTAACACGAGAAATTGTGTAAAGTGTTAATATGTAGTAAAAACCTAAGAAAATCTCCCGTTTCCGTCATTTACTATCGAATCGACATAACGCCAGATCGTCACAGTGGTCGCTTTTCTCTCTGAAACGGTTACATTTATCGTCTGCAAGCCCTTGTCGCGTGATCCGGTATGCAGAGTCACTACAAGCGGCATAGTAGAACACTGAAGAAGCATCTAAGTTTATGCAATCGCCCAGTAAGAAGAGCTACATTTCAAGTTTTAGTTATCGATTAATGAATTATTGGGCGGTTTGGTGCCTTGGACCAGACCGAGGACCTTAAGATTTTGCATGAACCGAGGACTGGCAGCCAGGTAACACAAGAAATTGTGTAAAGTGTTAATATGTAGTAAAAACCTAAGAAAATCTCCCGTTTCCATCATTTACTATCGAATCGACATAACGCCAGATCGTCACATTGGTCGCTTTTCTCTGTGAAACGGTTACATTTATCGTCTGCAAGCCCTTGTCGCGTGATGCGGTATGCAGACACAGTACAAGCAGCACACTAGAACACAGAATAAGGATCTACGTTGATGCAATCGGCCAGTAAGAAGAGCTACATTTCAAGTTTTAGTTATCGATTAATGAATTATTGGGCGGTTTGGTGCCTTGGACCAGACCGAGGACCTTAAGATTTTGCATGAACTGAGGACTGGCAGCCAGGTAACACGAGAAATTGTGTAAAGTGTTAATATGTAGTAAAAACCTAAGAAACTCTCCCGTTTCCGTCATTTACTATCGAATCGACATAACGCCAGATCGTCACAGTGGTCGCTTTTCTCTCTGAAACGGTTACATTTATCGTCTGCAAGCCGTTGTCGCGTGATGCGGTATGCAGACACAGTACAAGCAGCACACTAGAACACAGAATAAGAATCTACGTTGATGCAATCGGCCAGTAAGAAGAGCTACATTTCAAGTTTTAGTTATCGATTAATGTATTATTGGGCGGTTTGGTGCCTTGGACCAGACCGAGGACCTTAAGATTTTGCATGAACCGAGGACTGGCGGCCAGGTAACACGAGAAATTATGTAAAGTGTTAATATGTAGTAAAAACCTAAGAAAATCTCCCGTTTCCGTCATTAACTATCGAATCGACATAACGCCAGATCGTCACAGTGGTCGCTTTTCTCTCTGAAACGGTTACATTTATCGTCTGCAAGCCCTTGTCGCGTGATGCGGTATGCAGACACAGTACAAGCAGCACACTAGAACACAGAATAAGAATCTACGTTGATGCAATCGGCCAGTAAGAAGAGCTACATTTCAAGATTTTGTTATCGATTAATGAATTATTGGGCGGTTTGGTGCCTTGGACCAGACCGAGGACCTTAAGATATTGCATGAACCGAGGACTGGCAGCCAGGTAACACGACAAATTGTGTAAAGTGTTAATATGTAGTAAAAACCTAAGAAAATCTCCCGTTTCCGTCATTTACTATCGAATCGACATAACGCCAGATCGTCACAGTGGTCGCTTTTCTCTCTGAAACGGTTACATTTATCGTCTGCAAGCCGTTGTCGCGTGATGCGGTATGCAGACACAGTACAAGCAGCACACTAGAACACAGAATAAGAATCTACGTTTATGCAATCGGCCAGTAAGAAGATGTTTGATGATGTTTGGTTTGTGGGGCGCTCAACTGCGTGGTTATCAGCGCACGCAGTAAGAAGAGCTACATTTCAAGTTTTAGTTATCGATTAATGAATTATTTTGCGGTTTGGTGCCTTGGACCAGACCGAGGACCTTAAGATATTGCATGAACCGAGGACTGGCAGCCAGGTAACGCGAGAAATCGTGTAAAGTGTTAATATGTAGTAAAAACCTAAGAAAATCTCCCGTTTCCGTCATTTACTATCGAATCGACATAAAGCCAGATCGTCACATTGGTCGCATTTCTCTCTGAAACGGTTACATTTATCGTCTGCAAGCCCTTGTCGCGTGATGCGGTATGCAGACACAGTACAAGCAGCACACTAGAACACAGAATAAGAATCTACGTTGATGCAATCGGCCAGTAAGAAGAGCTACATTTCAAGTTTTAGTTATCGATTAATGAATTATTGGGCGGTTTGGTGCCTTGGACCAGACCGAGGACCTTAAGATTTTGCATGAACCGAGGACTGGCAGCCAGGTAACACGAGAAATTGTGTAAAGTGTTAATATGTAGTAAAAACCTAAGAAAATCTCCCGTTTCCGTCATTTACTATCGAATCGACATAACGCCAGATCGTCACAGTGGTCGCTTTTCTCTCTGAAACGGTTACATTTATCGTCTGCAATCCCTTGTCGCGTGATGCGGTATACAGACACAGTACAAGCAGCACACTAGAACACAGAATAAGAATCTACGTTGATGCAATCGGCCAGTAAGAAGAGCTACATTTCAAGTTTTAGTTATCGATTAATGAATTATTGGGCGGTTTGGTGCCTTGGACCAGACCGAGGACCTTAAGATTTTGCATGAACCGAGGACTGGCAGCCAGGTAACACCAGAAATTGTGTAAAGTGTTAATATGTAGTAAAAACCTAAGAAAATCTCCCGTTTCCGTCATTTACTATCGAATCGACATAACGCCAGATCGTCATAGTGGTCGCTTTTCTCTCTGAAACGGTTACATTTATCGTCTGCAAGCCCTTGTCGCGTGATGCGGTATGCAGACACAGTACAAGCAGCACACTAGAACACAGAATAAGAATCTACGTTGATGCAATCGGCCAGTAAGAAGAGCTACATTTCAAGTTTTAGTTATCGATTAATGAATTATTGGGCGGTTTGGTGCCTTGGACCAGACCGAGGACCTTAAGATTTTGCATGAACCGAGGACTGGCAGCCAGGTAACACGAGAAATTGTGTAAAGTGTTAATATGTAGTAAAAACCTAAGAAAATCTCCCGTTTCCGTCATTTACTATCGAATCGACATAACGTCAGATCGTCACAGTGGTCGCTTTTCTCTCTGAAACGGTTACATTTATCGTCTGCAAGCCGTTATCGCGTGATGCGGTATGCAGACACAGTACAAGCAGCACACTAGAACACACAATAAGAATCTACGTTGATGCAATCGGCCAGTAAGAAGAGCTACATTTCAAGTTTTAGTTATCGATTAATGAATTATTGGGCGGTTTGGTGCCTTGGACCAGACCGAGGACCTTAAGATTTTGCATGAACCGAGGACTGGCAGCCAGGTAACACCAGAAATTGTGTAAAGTGTTAATATGTAGTAAAAACCTAAGAAAATCTCCCGTTTCCGTCATTTACTATCGAATCGACATAACGCCAGATCGTCACATTGGTCGCTTTTCTCTCTGAAACGGTTACATTTACCGTCTGCAAGCCCTTGTCGCGTGATGCGGTATGCAGACACAGTACAAGCAGCACACTAGAACACAGAATAAGAATCTACGTTGATGCAATCGGCCAGTAAGAAGAGCTACATTTCAAGTTTTAGTTATCGATTAATGAATTATTGGGCGGTTTGGTGCCTTGGACCAGACCGAGGACCTTAAGATTTTGCATGAACCGAGGACTGGCAGCCAGGTAACACGAGAAATTGTGTAAAGTGTTAATATGTAGTAAAAACCTAAGAAAATCTCCCGTTTCCGTCGTTTACTATCGAATCGACATAACGCCAGATCGTCACAGTGGTCGCTTTTCTCTCTGAAACGGTTACATTTATCGTCGGCAAGCCCTTGTCGCGTGATGCGGTATGCAGACACAGTACAAGCAGCACACTAGAACACAGAATAAGAATCTACGTTGATGCAATCGGCCAGTAAGAAGAGCTACATTTCAAGTTTTAGTTATCGATTAATGAATTATTGGGCGGTTTGGTGCCTTGGACCAGACCGAGGACCTTAAGATTTTGCATGAACCGAGGACTGGCAGCCAGGTAACACCAGAAATTGTGTAAAGTGTTAATATGTAGTAAAAACCTAAGAAAATCTCCCGTTTCCGTCATTTACTATCGAATCGACATAACGCCAGATCGTCACAGTGGTCGCTTTTCTCTCTGAAACGGTTACATTTATCGTCTGCAAGCCCTTTTCGCGTGATGCGGTATGCAGAGTCACTACAAGCGGCATAGTAGAACACTGAAGAAGCATCTAAGTTTATGCAATCGCCCAGTAAGAAGAGCTACATTTCAAGTTTTAGTTATCGATTAATGAATTATTGGGCGGTTTGGTGCCTTGGACCAGACCGAGGACCTTAAGATTTTGCATGAACCGAGGACTGGCAGCCAGGTAACACGAGAAATTGTGTAAAGTGTTAATATGTAGTAAAAACCTAAGAAAATCTCCCGTTTCCGTCATTTACTATCGAATCGACATAACGCCAGATCGTCACATTGGTCGCTTTTCTCTCTGAAACGGTTACATTTACCGTCTGCAAGCCGTTGTCGCGTGATGCGGTATGCAGACACAGTACAAGCAGCACACTAGAACACAGAAAAGAATCTACGTTGATGCAATCGGCCAGTAAGAAGAGCTACATTTCAAGTTTTAGTTATCGATTAATGAATTATTGGGCGGTTTGGTGCCTTGGACCAGACCGAGGACCTTAAGATTTTGCATGAACCGAGGACTGGCAGCCAGGTAACACCAGAAATTGTGTAAAGTGTTAATATGTAGTAAAAACCTAAGAAAATCTCCCGTTTCCGTCATTTACTATCGAATCGACATAACGTCAGATCGTCACAGTGGTCGCTTTTCTCTCTGAAACGGTTACATTTATCGTCTGCAAGCCGTTATCGCGTGATGCGGTATGCAGACACAGTACAAGCAGCACACTAGAACACACAATAAGAATCTACGTTGATGCAATCGGCCAGTAAGAAGAGCTACATTTCAAGTTTTAGTTATCGATTAATGAATTATTGGGCGGTTTGGTGCCTTGGACCAGACCGAGGACCTTAAGATTTTGCATGAACCGAGGACTGGCAGCCAGGTAACACCAGAAATTGTGTAAAGTGTTAATATGTAGTAAAAACCTAAGAAAATCTCCCGTTTCCGTCATTTACTATCGAATCGACATAACGCCAGATCGTCACATTGGTCGCTTTTCTCTCTGAAACGGTTACATTTACCGTCTGCAAGCCGTTGTCGCGTGATGCGGTATGCAGACACAGTACAAGCAGCACACTAGAACACAGAATAAGAATCTACGTTGATGCAATCGGCCAGTAAGAAGAGCTACATTTCAAGTTTTAGTTATCGATTAATGAATTATTTGGCGGTTTGGTGCCTTGGACCAGACCGAGGACCTTAAGATTTTGCATGAACCGAGGACTGGCAGCCAGGTAACACCAGAAATTGTGTAAAGTGTTAATATGTAGTAAAAACCTAAGAAAATCTCCCGTTTCCGTCATTTACTATCGAATCGACATAACGCCAGATCGTCACATTGGTCGCTTTTCTCTCTGAAACGGTTACATTTACCGTCTGCAAGCCGTTGTCGCGTGATGCGGTATGCAGACACAGTACAAGCAGCACACTAGAACACAGAATAAGAATCTACGTTGATGCAATCGGCCAGTAAGAAGAGCTACATTTCAAGTTTTAGTTATCGATTAATGAATTATTGGGCGGTTTGGTGCCTTGGACCAGACCGAGGACCTTAAGATTTTGCATGAACCGAGGACTGGCAGCCAGGTAACACGAGAAATTGTGTAAAGTGTTAATATGTAGTAAAAACCTAAGAAAATCTCCCGTTTCCCTCATTTACTATCTAATCGACATAACGCCAGATCGTCACAGTGGTCGCTTTTCTCTCTGAAACGGTTACATTTATCGTCTGCAAGCCGTTGTCGCGTGATGCGGTATGCAGACACAGTACAAGCAGCACACTAGAACACAGAATAAGAATCTACGTTGATGCAATCGGCCAGTAAGAAGAGCTACATTTCAAGTTTTAGTTATCGATTAATGAATTATTGGGCGGTTTGGTGCCTTGGACCAGACCGAGGACCTTAAGATTTTGCATGAACTGAGGACTGGCAGCCAGGTAACACGAGAAATTGTGTAAAGTGTTAATATGTAGTAAAAACCTAAGAAAATCTCCCGTTTCCGTCATTTACTATCGAATCGACATAACGCCAGATCGTCACAGTGGTCGCTTTTCTCTCTGAAACGGTTACATTTATCGTCTGCAAGCCGTTGTCGCGTGATGCGGTATGCAGACACAGTACAAGCAGCACACTAGAACACAGAATAAGAATCTACGTTGATGCAATCGGCCAGTAAGAAGAGCTACATTTCAAGTTTTAGTTATCGATTAATGAATTATTGGGCGGTTTGGTGCCTTGGACCAGACCGAGGACCTTAAGATTTTGCATGAACCGAGGACTGGCAGCCAGGTAACACCAGAAATTGTGTAAAGTGTTAATATGTAGTAAAAACCTAAGAAAATCTCCCGTTTCCGTCATTTACTATCGAATCGACATAACGCCAGATCGTCACAGTGGTCGCTTTTCTCTCTGAAACGGTTACATTTATCGTCTGCAAGCCCTTGTCGCGTGATGCGGTATGCAGACACAGTACAAGCAGCACACTAGAACACAGAATAAGAATCTACGTTGATGCAATCGGCCAGTAAGAAGAGCTACATTTCAAGTTTTAGTTATCGATTAATGAATTATTGGGCGGTTTGGTGCCTTGGACCAGACCGAGGACCTTAAGATTTTGCATGAACCGAGGACTGGCAGCCAGGTAACACGAGAAATTGTGTAAAGTGTTAATATGTAGTAAAAACCTAAGAAAATCTCCCGTTTCCGTCATTTACTATCGAATCGACATAACGTCAGATCGTCACAGTGGTCGCTTTTCTCTCTGAAACGGTTACATTTATCGTCTGCAAGCCGTTATCGCGTGATGCGGTATGCAGACACAGTACAAGCAGCACACTAGAACACACAATAAGAATCTACGTTGATGCAATCGGCCAGTAAGAAGAGCTACATTTCAAGTTTTAGTTATCGATTAATGAATTATTGGGCGGTTTGGTGCCTTGGACCAGACCGAGGACCTTAAGATTTTGCATGAACCGAGGACTGGCAGCCAGGTAACACCAGAAATTGTGTAAAGTGTTAATATGTAGTAAAAACCTAAGAAAATCTCCCGTTTCCGTCATTTACTATCGAATCGACATAACGCCAGATCGTCACATTGGTCGCTTTTCTCTCTGAAACGGTTACATTTACCGTCTGCAAGCCGTTGTCGCGTGATGCGGTATGCAGACACAGTACAAGCAGCACACTAGAACACAGAGTAAGAATCTACGTTGATGCAATCGGCCAGTAAGAAGAGCTACATTTCAAGTTTTAGTTATCGATTAATGAATTATTGGGCGGTTTGGTGCCTTGGACCAGACCGAGGACCTTAAGATTTTGCATGAACCGAGGACTGGCAGCCAGGTAACACCAGAAATTGTGTAAAGTGTTAATATGTAGTAAAAACCTAAGAAAATCTTCCGTTTCCGTCGTTTACTATCGAATCGACATAACGCCAGATCGTCACAGTGGTCGCTTTTCTCTCTGAAACGGTTACATTTATCGTCGGCAAGCCCTTGTCGCGTGATGCGGTATGCAGACACAGTACAAGCAGCACACTAGAACACAGAATAAGAATCTACGTTGATGCAATCGGCCAGTAAGAAAAGCTACATTTCAAGTTTTAGTTATCGATTAATGAATTATTGGGCGGTTTGGTGCCTTGGACCAGACCGAGGACCTTAAGATTTTGCATGAACCGAGGACTGGCAGCCAGGTAACACGAAAAATTGTGTAAAGTGTTAATATGTAGTAAAAACCTAAGAAAATCTCCCGTTTCCGTCATTTACTATCGAATCGACATAACGCCAGATCGTCACAGTGGTCGCTTTTCTCTCTGAAACGGTTACATTTATCGTCTGCAAGCCCTTGTCGCGTGATGCGGTATGCAGAGTCACTACAAGCGGCATAGTAGAACACTGAAGAAGCATCTAAGTTTATGCAATCGCCCAGTAAGAAAAGCTACATTTCAAGTTTTAGTTATCGATTAATGAATTATTGGGCGGTTTGGTGCCTTGGACCAGACCGAGGACCATACGATTTTGCATGAACCGAGGACTGGCAGCCAGGTAACACGAGAAATTGTGTAAAGTGTTAATATGTAGTAAAAACCTAAGAAAATCTCCCGTTTCCGTCATTTACTATCGAATCGACGTAACGCCAGATCGTCACATTGGTCGCTTTTCTCTCTGAAACGGTTTCATTTATCGTCTGCAAGCCCTTGTCGCGTGATGCGGTATGCAGACACAGTACAAGCAGCACACTAGAACACAGAATAAGAATCTACGTTGATGCAATCGGCCAGTAAGAAGAGCTACATTTCAAGTTTTAGTTATCGATTAATGAATTATTGGGCGGTTTGGTGCCTTGGACCAGACCGAGGACCTTAAGATTTTGCATGAACCGAGGACTGGCAGCCAGGTAACACGAGAAATTGTGTAAAGTGTTAATATGTAGTAAAAACCTAAGAAAATCTCCCGTTTCCTTCGTTTACTATCGAATCGACATAACGCCAGATCGTCACAGTGGTCGCTTTTCTCTCTGAAACGGTTACATTTATCGTCGGCAAGCCCTTGTCGCGTGATGCGGTATGCAGACACAGTACAAGCAGCACACTAGAACACAGAATAAGAATCTACGTTGATGCAATCGGCCAGTAAGAAGAGCTACATTTCAAGTTTTAGTTATCGATTAATGAATTATTGGGCGGTTTGGTGCCTTGGACCAGACCGAGGACCTTAAGATTTTGCATGAACCGAGGACTGGCAGCCAGGTAACACGAAAATTTGTGTAAAGTGTTAATATGTAGTAAAAACCTAAGAAAATCTCCCGTTTCCGTCATTTACTATCGAATCGACATAACGCCAGATCGTCACAGTGGTCGCTTTTCTCTCTGAAACGGTTACATTTATCGTCTGCAAGCCCTTGTCGCGTGATGCGGTATGCAGACACAGTACAAGCAGCACACTAGAACACAGAATAAGAATCTACGTTGATGCAATCGGCCAGTAAGAAGAGCTACATTTCAAGTTTTAGTTATCGATTAATGAATTATTGGGCGGTTTGGTGCCTTGGACCAGACCGAGGACCTTAAGATTTTGCATGAACCGAGGACTGGCAGCCAGGTAACACGAGAAATTGTTTAAAGTGTTAATATGTAGTAAAAACCAAGAAAATCTCCCGTTTCCGTCATTTACTATCGAATCGACGTAACGCCAGAATGTCACATTGGTCGCTTTTCTCTCTGAAACGGTTTCATTTATCGTCTGCAAGCCCTTGTCGCGTGATGCGGTATGCAGACACAGTACAAGCAGCACACTAGAACACAGAATAAGGATCTACGTTGATGCAATCGGCCAGTAAGAAGAGCTACATTTCAAGTTTTAGTTATCGATTAATGAATTATTGGGCGGTTTGGTGCCTTGGACCAGACCGAGGACCTTAAGATTTTGCATGAACCGAGGACTGGCAGCCAGGTAACACGAGAAATTGTGTAAAGTGTTAATATGTAGTAAAAACCTAAGAAAATCTCCCGTTTCCGTCATTTACTATCGAATCGACATAACGTCAGATCGTCACAGTGGTCGCTTTTCTCTCTGAAACGGTTACATTTATCGTCTGCAAGCCGTTATCGCGTGATGCGGTATGCAGACACAGTACAAGCAGCACACTAGAACACACAATAAGAATCTACGTTGATGCAATCGGCCAGTAAGGAGAGCTACATTTCAAGTTTTAGTTATCGATTAATGAATTATTGGGCGGTTTGGTGCCTTGGACCAGACCGAGAACCTTAAGATTTTGCATGAACCGAGGACTGGCAGCCAGGTAACACCAGAAATTGTGTAAAGTGTTAATATGTAGTAAAAACCTAAGAAAATCTCCCGTTTCCGTCATTTACTATCGAATCGACATAACGCCAGATCGTCACATTGGTCGCTTTTCTCTCTGAAACGGTTACATTTACCGTCTGCAAGCCGTTGTCGCGTGATGCGGTATGCAGACACAGTACAAGCAGCACACTAGAACACAGAGTAAGAATCTACGTTGATGCAATCGGCCAGTAAGAAGAACTACATTTCAAGTTTTAGTTATCGATTAATGAATTATTGGGCGGTTTGGTGCCTTGGACCAGACCGAGGACCTTAAGATTTTGCATGAACCGAGGACTGGCAGCCAGGTAACACGAGAAATTGTGTAAAGTGTTAATATGTAGTAGAAACCTAAGAAAATCTTCCGTTTCCGTCGTTTACTATCGAATCGACATAACGCCAGATCGTCACAGTGGTCGCTTTTCTCTCTGAAACGGTTACATTTATCGTCGGCAAGCCCTTGTCGCGTGATGCGGTATGCAGACACAGTACAAGCAGCACACTAGAACACAGAATAAGAATCTACGTTGATGCAATCGGCCAGTAAGAAGAGCTACATTTCAAGTTTTAGTTATCGATTAATGAATTATTGGGCGGTTTGGTGCCTTGGACCAGACCGAGGACCTTAAGATTTTGCATGAACCGAGGACTGGCAGCCAGGTAACACGAAAAATTGTGTAAAGTGTTAATATGTAGTAAAAACCTAAGAAAATCTCCCGTTTCCGTCATTTACTATCGAATCGACATAACGCCAGATCGTCACAGTGGTCGCTTTTCTCTCTGAAACGGTTTCATTTATCGTCTGCAAGCCCTTGTCGCGTGATGCGGTATGCAGACACAGTACAAGCAGCACACTAGAACACAGAATAAGAATCTACGTTGATGCAATCGGCCAGTAAGAAGAGCTACATTTCAAGTTTTAGTTATCGATTAATGAATTATTGGGCGGTTTGGTGCCTTGGACCAGACCGAGGACCTTAAGATTTTGCATGAACCGAGGACTGGCAGCCAGGTAACACGAGAAATTGTGTAAAGTGTTAATATGTAGTAAAAACCTAAGAAAATCTCCCGTTTCCGTCGTTTACTATCGAATCGACATAACGCCAGATCGTCACAGTGGTCGCTTTTCTCTCTGAAACGGTTACATTTATCGTCGGCAAGCCCTTGTCGCGTGATGCGGTATGCAGACACAGTACAAGCAGCACACTAGAACACAGAATAAGAATCTACGTTGATGCAATCGGCCAGTAAGAAGAGCTACATTTCAAGTTTTAGTTATCGATTAATGAATTATTGGGCGGTTTGGTGCCTTGGACCAGACCGAGGACCTTAAGATTTTGCATGAACCGAGGACTGGCAGCCAGGTAACACGAAAAATTGTGTAAAGTGTTAATATGTAGTAAAAACCTAAGAAAATCTCCCGTTTCCGTCATTTACTATCGAATCGACATAACGCCAGATCGTCACAGTGGTCGCTTTTCTCTCTGAAACGGTTACATTTATCGTCTGCAAGCCCTTGTCGCGTGATGCGGTATGCAGACACAGTACAAGCAGCACACTAGAACACAGAATAAGAATCTACGTTGATGCAATCGGCCAGTAAGAAGAGCTACATTTCAAGTTTTAGTTATCGATTAATGAATTATTGGGCGGTTTGGTGCCTTGGACCAGACCGAGGACCTTAAGATTTTGCATGAACCGAGGACTGGCAGCCAGGTAACACGAGAAATTGTTTAAAGTGTTAATATGTAGTAAAAACCAAGAAAATCTCCCGTTTCCGTCATTTACTATCGAATCGACGTAACGCCAGAATGTCACATTGGTCGCTTTTCTCTCTGAAACGGTTTCATTTATCGTCTGCAAGCCCTTGTCGCGTGATGCGGTATGCAGACACAGTACAAGCAGCACACTAGAACACAGAATAAGGATCTACGTTGATGCAATCGGCCAGTAAGAAGAGCTACATTTCAAGTTTTAGTTATCGATTAATGAATTATTGGGCGGTTTGGTGCCTTGGACCAGACCGAGGACCTTAAGATTTTGCATGAACCGAGGACTGGCAGCCAGGTAACACGAGAAATTGTGTAAAGTGTTAATATGTAGTAAAAACCTAAGAAAATCTCCCGTTTCCGTCATTTACTATCGAATCGACATAACGTCAGATCGTCACAGTGGTCGCTTTTCTCTCTGAAACGGTTACATTTATCGTCTGCAAGCCGTTATCGCGTGATGCGGTATGCAGACACAGTACAAGCAGCACACTAGAACACACAATAAGAATCTACGTTGATGCAATCGGCCAGTAAGAAGAGCTACATTTCAAGTTTTAGTTATCGATTAATGAATTATTGGGCGGTTTGGTGCCTTGGACCAGACCGAGAACCTTAAGATTTTGCATGAACCGAGGACTGGCAGCCAGGTAACACCAGAAATTGTGTAAAGTGTTAATATGTAGTAAAAACCTAAGAAAATCTCCCGTTTCCGTCATTTACTATCGAATCGACATAACGCCAGATCGTCACATTGGTCGCTTTTCTCTCTGAAACGGTTACATTTACCGTCTGCAAGCCGTTGTCGCGTGATGCGGTATGCAGACACAGTACAAGCAGCACACTAGAACACAGAGTAAGAATCTACGTTGATGCAATCGGCCAGTAAGAAGAACTACATTTCAAGTTTTAGTTATCGATTAATGAATTATTGGGCGGTTTGGTGCCTTGGACCAGACCGAGGACCTTAAGATTTTGCATGAACCGAGGACTGGCAGCCAGGTAACACGAGAAATTGTGTAAAGTGTTAATATGTAGTAAAAACCTAAGTAAATCTTCCGTTTCCGTCGTTTACTATCGAATCGACATAACGCCAGATCGTCACAGTGGTCGCTTTTCTCTCTGAAACGGTTACATTTATCGTCGGCAAGCCCTTGTCGCGTGATGCGGTATGCAGACACAGTACAAGCAGCACACTAGAACACAGAATAAGAATCTACGTTGATGCAATCGGCCAGTAAGAAGAGCTACATTTCAAGTTTTAGTTATCGATTAATGAATTATTGGGCGGTTTGGTGCCTTGGACCAGACCGAGGACCTTAAGATTTTGCATGAACCGAGGACTGGCAGCCAGGTAACACGAAAAATTGTGTAAAGTGTTAATATGTAGTAAAAACCTAAGAAAATCTCCCGTTTCCGTCATTTACTATCGAATCGACATAACGCCAGATCGTCACAGTGGTCGCTTTTCTCTCTGAAACGGTTACATTTATCGTCTGCAAGCCCTTGTCGCGTGATGCGGTATGCAGAGTCACTACAAGCGGCATAGTAGAACACTGAAGAAGCATCTAAGTTTATGCAATCGCCCAGTAAGAAAAGCTACATTTCAAGTTTTAGTTATCGATAAATGAATTATTGGGCGGTTTGGTGCCTTGGACCAGACCGAGGACCTTACGATTTTGCATGAACCGAGGACTGGCAGCCAGGTAACACGAGAAATTGTGTAAAGTGTTAATATGTAGTAAAAACCTAAGAAAATCTCCCGTTTCCGTCATTTACTATCGAATCGACGTAACGCCAGATCGTCACATTGGTCGCTTTTCTCTCTGAAACGGTTTCATTTATCGTCTGCAAGCCCTTGTCGCGTGATGCGGTATGCAGACACAGTACAAGCAGCACACTAGAACACAGAATAAGAATCTACGTTGATGCAATCGGCCAGTAAGAAGAGCTACATTTCAAGTTTTAGTTATCGATTAATGAATTATTGGGCGGTTTGGTGCCTTGGACCAGACCGAGGACCTTAAGATTTTGCATGAACCGAGGACTGGCAGCCAGGTAACACGAGAAATTGTGTAAAGTGTTAATATGTAGTAAAAACCTAAGAAAATCTCCCGTTTCCGTCGTTTACTATCGAATCGACATAACGCCAGATCGTCACAGTGGTCGCTTTTCTCTCTGAAACGGTTACATTTATCGTCGGCAAGCCCTTGTCGCGTGATGCGGTATGCAGACACAGTACAAGCAGCACACTAGAACACAGAATAAGAAACTACGTTGATGCAATCGGCCAGTAAGAAGAGCTACATTTCAAGTTTTAGTTATCGATTAATGAATTATTGGGCGGTTTGGTGCCTTGGACCAGACCGAGGACCTTAAGATTTTGCATGAACCGAGGACTGGCAGCCAGGTAACACGAAAAATTGTGTAAAGTGTTAATATGTAGTAAAAACCTAAGAAAATCTCCCGTTTCCGTCATTTACTATCGAATCGACATAACGCCAGATCGTCACAGTGGTCGCTTTTCTCTCTGAAACGGTTACATTTATCGTCTGCAAGCCCTTGTCGCGTGATGCGGTATGCAGACACAGTACAAGCAGCACACTAGAACACAGAGTAAGAATCTACGTTGATGCAATCGGCCAGTAAGAAGAGATACATTTCAAGTTTTAGTTATCGATTAATGAATTATTGGGCGGTTTGGTGCCTTGGACCAGACCGAGGACCTTAAGATTTTGCATGAACCGAGGACTGGCAGCCAGGTAACACGAGAAATTGTTTAAAGTGTTAATATGTAGTAAAAACCAAGAAAATCTCCCGTTTCCGTCATTTACTATCGAATCGACGTAACGCCAGAATGTCACATTGGTCGCTTTTCTCTCTGAAACGGTTTCATTTATCGTCTGCAAGCCCTTGTCGCGTGATGCGGTATGCAGACACAGTACAAGCAGCACACTAGAACACAGAATAAGGATCTACGTTGATGCAATCGGCCAGTAAGAAGAGCTACATTTCAAGTTTTAGTTATCGATTAATGAATTATTGGGCGGTTTGGTGCCTTGGACCAGACCGAGGACCTTAAGATTTTGCATGAACCGAGGACTGGCAGCCAGGTAACACGAGAAATTGTGTAAAGTGTTAATATGTAGTAAAAACCTAAGAAAATCTCCCGTTTCCGTCATTTACTATCGAATCGACATAACGCCAGATCGTCACATTGGTCGCTTTTCTCTCTGAAACGGTTACATTTATCGTCTGCAAGCCCTTGTCGCGTGATGCGGTATGCAGACACAGTACAAGCAGCACACTAGAACACAGAATAAGAATCTACGTTGATGCAATCGGCCAGTAAGAAGAGCTACATTTCAAGTTTTAGTTATCGATTAATGAATTATTGGGCGGTTTGGTGCCTTGGACCAGACCGAGGACCTTAAGATTTTGCATGAACCGAGGACTGGCAGCCAGGTAACACGAGAAATTGTTTAAAGTGTTAATATGTAGTAAAAACCAAGAAAATCTCCCGTTTCCGTCATTTACTATCGAATCGACGTAACGCCAGATCGTCACATTGGTCGCTTTTCTCTCTGAAACGGTTTCATTTATCGTCTGCAAGCCCTTGTCGCGTGATGCGGTATGCAGACACAGTACAAGCAGCACACTAGAACACAGAATAAGGATCTACGTTGATGCAATCGGCCAGTAAGAAGAGCTACATTTCAAGTTTTAGTTATCGATTAATGAATTATTGGGCGGTTTGGTGCCTTGGACCAGACCGAGGACCTTAAGATTTTGCATGAACCGAGGACTGGCAGCCAGGTAACACGAGAAATTGTGTAAAGTGTTAATATGTAGTAAAAACCTAAGAAAATCTCCCGTTTCCGTCATTTACTATCGAATCGACATAACGCCAGATCGTCACAGTGTTCTCTTTTCTCTCTGAAACGGTTACATTTATCGTCTGCAAGCCCTTGTCGCGTGATGCGGTATGCAGACACAGTACAAGCAGCACACTAGAACACAGAATAAGAATCTACGTTGATGCAATCGGCCAGTAAGAAGAGCTACATTTCAAGTTTTAGTTATCGATTAATGAATTATTGGGCGGTTTGGTGCCTTGGACCAGACCGAGGACCTTAAGATTTTGCATGAACCGAGGACTGGCAGCCAGGTAACACGAGAAATTGTGTAAAGTGTTAATATGTAGTAAAAACCTAAGAAAATCTCCCGTTTCCGTCATTTACTATCGAATCGACATAACGCCAGATCGTCACATTGGTCGCTTTTCTCTCTGAAACGGTTACATTTATCGTCTGCAAGCCCTTGTCGCGTGATGCGGTATGCAGACACAGTACAAGCAGCACACTAGAACTCAGAATAAGAATCTACGTTGATGCAATCGGCCAGTAAGAAGAGCTACATTTCAAGTTTTAGTTATCGATTAATGAATTATTGGGCGGTTTGGTGCCTTGGACCAGACCCAGGACCTTAAGATTTTGCATGAACCGAGGACTGGCAGCCAGGTAACACGAGAAATTGTGTAAAGTGTTAATATGTAGTAAAAACCTAAGAAAATCTCCCGTTTCCGTCATTTACTATCGAATCGACATAACGCCAGATCGCCACAGTGGTCGCTTTTCTCTCTGAAACGGTTACATTTATCGTCTGCAAGCCCTTGTCGCGTGATGCGGTATGCAGAGTCACTACAAGCGGCATAGTAGAACACTGAAGAAGCATCTAAGTTTATGCAATCGCCCAGTAAGAGGAGCTACATTTCAAGTTTTAGTTATCGATTAATGAATTATTGGGCGGTTTGGTGCCTTGGACCAGACCGAGGACCTTAAGATTGCGCATGAACCGAGGACTGGCAGCCAGGTAACACGAGAAATTGTGTAAAGTGTTAATATGTAGTAAAAACCTAAGAAAATCTCCCGTTTCCGTCATTTACTATCGAATCGACATAACGCCAGATCGTCACAGTGGTCGCTTTTCTCTCTGAAACGGTTACATTTATCGTCTGCAAGCCCTTGTCGCGTGATGCGGTATGCAGACACAGTACAAGCAGCACACTAGAACACAGAATAAGAATCTACGTTGATGCAATCGGCCAGTAAGAATAGCTACATTTCAAGTTTTAGTTATCGATTAATGAATTATTGGGCGGTTTGGTGCCTTGGACCAGACCGAGGACCTTAAGATTTTGCATGAACCGAGGACTGGCAGCCAGGTAACACGATAAATTGTGTAAAGTGTTAATATGTAGTAAAAACCCAAGAAAATCTCCTGTTTCCGTCATTTACTATCGAATCGACATAACGCCAGATCGTCACAGTGGTCGCTTTTCTCTCTGAAACGGTTACATTTATCGTCTGCAAGCCGTTGTCGCGTGATGCGGTATGCAGACACAGTACAAGCAGCACACTAGAACACAGAATAAGAATCTACGTTGATGCAATCGGCCAGTAAGAAGAGCTACATTTCAAGTTTTAGTTATCGATTAATGAATTATTGGGCGGTTTGGTGCCTTGGACAAGACCGAGTACCTTAAGATTTTGCATGAACCGAGGACTGGCAGCCAGGTAACACGAGAAATTGTGTAAAGTGTTAATATGTAGTAAAAACCTGAGAAAATCTCCCGTTTCCGTCATTTACTATCGAATCGACATAACGCCAGATCGTCACAGTGGTCGCTTTTCTCTCTGAAACGGTTACATTTATCGTCTGCAAGCCCTTGTCGCGTGATGCGGTATGCAGAGTCACTACAAGCGGCATAGTAGAACACTGAAGAAGCATCTAAGTTTATGCAATCGCCCAGTAAGAAGAGCTACGTTTCAAGTTTTAGTTATCGATTAATGAATTATTGGGCGGTTTGGTGCCTTGGACCAGACCGAGGACCTTAAGATTTTGCATGAACCGAGGACTGGCAGCCAGGTAACACGAGAAATTGTGTAAAGTGTTAATATGTAGTAAAAACCTAAGAAAATCTCCCGTTTCCGTCATTTACTATCGAATCGACATAACGCCAGATCGTCACAGTGGTCTCTTTTCTCTCTGAAACGGTTACATTTATCGTCTGCAAGCCCTTGTCGCGTGATGCGGTATGCAGACACAGTACAAGCAGCACACTAGAACACAGAATAAGAATCTACGTTGATGCAATCGGCCAGTAAGAAGAGCTACATTTCAAGTTTTAGTTATCGATTAATGAATTATTGGGCGGTTTGGTGCCTTGGACCAGACCGAGGACCTTAAGATTTTGCATGAACCGAGGACTGGCAGCCAGGTAACACGAGAAATTGTGTAAAGTGTTAATATGTAGTAAAAACCTAAGAAAATCTCCCGTTTCCGTCATTTACTATCGAATCGACATAACGCCAGATCGTCACAGTGGTCGCATTTCTCTCTGAAACGGTTACATTTATCGTCTGCAAGCCCTTGTCGCGTGATGCGGTATGCAGAGTCACTACAAGCGGCATAGTAGAACACTGAAGAAGCATCAAAGTTTATGCAATCGCCCAGTAAAAAGAGCTACATTTCAAGTTTTAGTTATCGATTAATGAATTATTGGGCGGTTTGGTGCCTTGGACCAGACCGAGGACCTTAAGATTTTGCATGAACCGAGGACTGGCAGCCAGGTAACACGAGAAATTGTGTAAAGTGTTAATATGTAGTAAAAACCTAAGAAAATCTCCCGTTTCCGTCATTTACTATCGAATCGAAATAACGCCAGATCGTCACAGTGGTCGCTTTTCTCTCTGAAACGGTTACATTTATGGTCTGCAAGCCCTTGTCGCGTGATGCGGTATGCAGACACAGTACAAGCAGCACACTAGAACTCAGAATAAGAATCTACGTTGATGCAATCGGCCAGTAAGAAGAGCTACATTTAAAGTTTAAGTAATCGATTAATGAATTATTGGGCGGTTTGGTGCCTTGGACCAGACCGAGGACCTTAAGATTTTGCATGAACCGAGGACTGGCAGCCAGGTAACACGAGAAATTGTGTAAAGTGTTAATATGTAGTAAAAACCTAAGAAAATCTCCCGTTTCCGTCATTTACTATCGAATCGACATAACGCCAGATCGTCACAGTGGTCGCATTTCTCTCTGAAACGGTTACATTTATCGTCTGCAAGCCCTTGTCGCGTGATGCGGTATGCAGAGTCACTACAAGCGGCATAGTAGAACACTGAAGAAGCATCTAAGTTTATGCAATCGCCCAGTAAAAAGAGCTACTTTTCAAGTTTTAGTTATCGATTAATGAATTATTGGGCGGTTTGGTGCCTTGGACCAGACCGAGGACCTTAAGATTTTGCATGAACCGAGGACTGGCAGCCAGGTAACACGAGAAATTGTGTAAAGTGTTAATATGTAGTAAAAACCTAAGAAAATCTCCCGTTTCCTTCATTTACTGTCGAATCGACATAACGCCAGATCGTCACAGTGGTCGCTTTTCTCTCTGAAACGGTTACATTTATCGTCTGCAAGCCGTTGTCGCGTGATGCGGTATGCAGACACAGTACAAGCAGCACACTAGAACACAGAATAAGAATCTACGTTGATGCAATCGGCCAGTAAGAAGAGCTACATTTCAAGTTTTAGTTATCGATTAATGAATTATTGGGCGGTTTGGTGCCTTGGACCAGACCGAGGACCTTAAGATTTTGCATGAACCGAGGACTGGCAGCCAGGTAACACGAGAAATTGTGTAAAGTGTTAATATGTAGTAAAAACCTAAGAAAATCTCCCGTTTCCGTCATTTACTATCGAATCGACATAACGCCAGATCGTCACAGTGGTCGCTTTTCTCTCTGAAACGGTTACATTTATCGTCTGCAAGCCGTTGTCGCGTGATGCGGTATGCAGACACAGTACAAGCAGCACACTAGAACACAGAATAAGAATCTACGTTGATGCAATCGGCCAGTAAGAAAGGCTACATTTCAAGTTTTAGTTATCGATTAATGAATTATTGGGCGGTTTGGTGCCTTGGACCAGACCGAGGACCTTAAGATTTTGCATGAACCGAGGACTGGCAGCCAGGTAACACGAGAAATTGTGTAAAGTGTTAATATGTAGTAAAAACCTAAGAAAATCTCCCGTTTCAGTCATTTACTATCGAATCGACATAACGCCAGATCGTCACAGTGGTCGCTTTTCTCTCTGAAACGGTTACATTTATCGTCTGCAAGCCCTTGTCGCGTGATGCGGTATGCAGAGTCACTACAAGCGGCATAGTAGAACACTGAAGAAGCATCTAAGTTTATGCAATCGGCCAGTAAGAAGAGATACATTTCAAGTTTTAGTTATCGATTAATGAATTATTGGGCGGTTTGGTGCATGAACCGAGGACTGGCAGCCAGGTAACACGAGAAATTGTGTAAGGTGTTAATATGTAGTAAAAACCTAAGAAAATCTCCCGTTTCCGTCATTTACTATCGAATCGACATAACGCCAGATCGTCACAGTGGTCGCCTTTCTCTCTGAAACGGTTACATTTATCGTCTGCAAGCCCTTGTCGCGTGATGCGGTATGCAGACACAGTACAAGCAGTACACCAGAACACAGAATAAGAATCTACGTTGATGGAATCGGCCAGTATGAAGAGCTACATTTCAAGTTTTAGTTATCGATTAATGAATTATTGGGCGGTTTGGTGCCTTGGACCAGACCGAGGACCTTAAGATTTTGCATGAACCGAGGACTGGCAGCCAGGTAACACGAGAAATTGTGTAAAGTGTTAATATGTAGTAAAAACCTAAGAAAATCTCCCGTTTCCGTCATTTACTATCGAATCGACATAACGCCAGATCGTCACAGTGGTCGCTTTTCTCTCTGAAACGGTTACATTTATCGTCTGCAAGCCCTTGTCGCGTGATGCGGTATGCAGAGTCACTACAAGCGGCATAGTAGAACACTGAAGAAGCATCTAAGTTTATGCAATCGCCCAGTAAGAAGAGCTACATTTCAAGTTTTAGTTATCGATTAATGAATTATTGGGCGGTTTGGTGCCTTGGACCAGACCGAGGACCTTAAGATTGCGCATGAACCGAGGACTGGCAGCCAGGTAACACGAGAAATTGTGTAAAGTGTTAATATGTAGTAAAAACCTAAGAAAATCTCCCGTTTCCGTCATTTACTATCGAATCGACATAACGCCAGATCGTCACAGTGGTCGCTTTTCCCTCTGAAACGGATACATTTATCGTCTGCAAGCCCTTGTCGCGTGATGCGGTATGCAAAGTCACTACAAGCGGCATAGTAGAACACTGAAGAAGCATCTAAGTTTATGAAATCGCCCAGTAAGAAAAGCTACATTTCAAGTTTTAGTTATCGATTAATGAATTATTGGGCGGTTTGGTGCCTTGGACCAGACCGAGGACCTTAAGATTTTGCATGAACCGAGGACTGGCAGCCAGGTAACACCAGAAATTGTGTAAAGTGTTAATATGTAGTAAAAACCTAAGAAAATCTCCCGTTTCCGTCATTTACTATCGAATCGACATAACGCCAGATCGTCACAGTGGTCTCTTTTCTCTCTGAAACGGTTACATTTATCGTCTGCAAGCCCTTGTCGCGTGATGCGGTATGCAGACACAGTACAAGCAGCACACTAGAACACAGAATAAGAATCTACGTTGATGCAATCGGCCAGTAAGAAGAGCTACATTTCAAGTTTTAGTTATCGATTAATGAATTATTGGGCGGTTTGGTGCCTTGGACCAGACCGAGGACCTTAAGATTTTGCATGAACCGAGGACTGGCAGCCAGGTAACACGAGAAATTGTGTAAAGTGTTAATATGTAGTAAAAACCTAAGAAAATCTCCCGTTTCCGTCATTTACTATCGAATCGACATAACGCCAGATCGTCACAGTGTTCGCTTTTCTCTCTGAAACGGTTACATTTATCGTCTGCAAGCCGTTGTCGCGTGATGCGGTATGCAGACACAGTACAAGCAGCACACTAGAACACAGAATAAGAATCTACGTTGATGCAATCGGCCAGTAAGAAGAGCTACATTTCAAGTAATTGTTATCGATTAACGAATTATTGGGCGGTTTGGTGCCTTGGACCAGACCGAGGACCTTAAGATTTTGCATGAACCGAGGACTGGCAGCCAGGTAACACGAGAAATTGTGTAAAGTGTTAATATGTAGTAAAAACCTAAGAAAATCTCCCGTTTCCGTCATTTACTATCGAATCGACATAACGCCAGATCGTCACAGTGGTCGCTTTTCTCTCTGAAACGGTTACATTTATCGACTGCAAGCCCTTGTCGCGTGATGCGGTATGCAGACACAGTACAAGCAGCACACTAGAACACAGAATAAGAATCTACGTTGATGCAATCGGCCAGTAAGAAGAGCTACATTTCAAGTTTTAGTTATCGATTAATGAATTATTGGGCGGTTGGTGCCTTGGACCAGACCGAGGACCTTAAGATTTTGCATGAACCGAGGACTGGCAGCCATGTAACACGAGAAATTGTGTAAAGTGTTAATATGTAGTAAAAACCTAAGAAAATCTCCCGTTTCCGTCATTTACTATCGAATCGACATAACGCCAGATCGTCACAGTGATCGCTTTTCTCTCTGAAACGGTTACATTTATCGTCTGCAAGCCGTTGTCGCGTGATGCGGTATGCAGACACAGTACAAGCAGCACAGTAGAACACAGAATAAGAATCTACGTTGATGCAATCGGCCAGTAAGAAGAGCTACATTTCAAGTTTTAGTTATCGATTAATGAATTATTGGGCGGATTGGTGCCTTGGACCAGACCGAGGACCTTAAGATTTTGCATGAACCGAGGACTGGCAGCCAGGTAACACGAGAAATTGTGTAAAGTGTTAATATGTAGTAAAAACCTAAGAAAATCTCCCGTTTCCGTCATTTACTATCGAATCGACATAACGCCAGATCGTCACAGTGGTCGCTTTTCTCTCTGAAACGGTTACATTTATCGTCTGCAAGCCCTTGTCGCGTGATGCGGTATGCAGACACAGTACAAGCAGCACACTAGAACACAGAATAAGAATCTACGTTGATGCAATCGGCCAGTAAGAAGAGCTACATTTCAAGTTTTAGTTATCGATTAATGACTTATTGGGCGGTTTGGTGCCTTGGACCAGACCGAGGACCTTAAGATTTTGCATGAACCGAGGACTGGCAGCCAGGTAACACGAGAAATTGTGTAAAGTGTTAATATGTAGTAAAAACCTAAGAAAATCTCCCGTTTCCGTCATTTACTATCGAATCGACATAACGCCAGATCGACACAGTGGTCGCTTTTCTCTCTGAAACGGTTACATTTATCGTCTGCAAGCCGTTGTCTCGTGATGCGGTATGCAGACACAGTACAAGCAGCACACTAGAACACAGAATAAGAATCTACGTTGATGCAATCGGCCAGTAAGAAGAGCTACATTTCAAGTTTTAGTTATCGATTAATGAATTATTGGACGGTTTGGTGCCTTGGACCAGACCGAGGACCTTAAGATTTTGCATGAACCGAGGACTGGCAGCCAGGTAACACGAGAAATTGTGTAAAGTGTTAATATGTAGTAAAAACCTAAGAAAATCTCCCGTTTCCGTCATTTACTATCGAATCGACATAACGCCAGATCGTCACAGTGGTCGCTTTTCTCTCTGAAACGGTTACATTTATCGTCTGCAAGCCCTTGTCGCGTGATGCGGTATGCAGAGTCACTACAAGCGGCATAGTAGAACACTGAAGAAGCATCTAAGTTTATGCAATCGCCCAGTAAGAAGAGCTACATTTCAAGTTTTAGTTATCGATTAATGAATTATTGGGCGGTTTGGTGCCTTGGACCAGACCGAGGACCTTAAGATTTTGCATGAACCGAGGACTGGCAGCCAGGTAACACGAGAAATTGTGTAAAGTGTTAATATGTAGTAAAAACCTAAGAAAATCTCCCGTTTCCGTCATTTACTATCGAATCGACATAACGCCAGATCGTCACAGTGGTCGCTTTTCTCTCTGAAACGGTTACATTTATCGTCTGCAAGCCCTTGTCGCGTGATGCGGTATGCAGACACAGTACAAGCAGCACACTCGAACACAGAATAAGAATCTACGTTGATGCAATCGGCCAGTAAGAAGAGCTACATTTCAAGTTTTAGTTATCGATTAATGAATTATTGGGCGGTTTGGTGCCTTGGACCAGACCGAGGACCTTAAGATTTTGCATGAACCGAAGATTGGCAGCCTGGTAACACCAGAAATTGTGTAAAGTGTTAATATGTAGTGAAAACCTAAGAAAATCTCCCGTTTCCGTCATTTACTATCGAATCGACATAACGCCAGATCGTCACGTTGGTCGCTTTTCTCTCTGAAACGCTTACATTTATCGTCTGCAAGCCCTTGTCGCGTGATGCGGTATGCAGACACAGTACAAGCAGCACACTAGAACACAGAATAAGAATCTACGTTGATGCAATCGGCCAGTAAGAAGAGCTACATTTCAAGTTTTAGTTATCGATTAATGAATTATTGGGCGGTTGGGTGCCTTGGACCAGACCGAGCACCTTAAGATTTTGCATGAACCGAGGACTGGCAGCCAGGTAACACGAGAAATTGTGTAAAGTGTTAATATGTAGTAAAAACCTAAGAAAATCTCCCGTTTCCGTCATTTACTATCGAATCGACATAACGCCAGATCGTCACAGTGGTCGCTTTTCTCTCTGAAACGGTTACATTTATCGTCTGCAAGCCGTTGTCGCGTGATGCGGTATGCAGACACAGTACAAGCAGCACACTAGAACACAGAATAAGAATCTACGTTGATGCAATCGGCCAGTAAGAAGAGCTACATTTTAAGTTTTAGTTATCGATTAATGAATTATTGGGCGGTTTGGTGCCTTGGACCAGACCGAGGACCTTAAGATTTTGCATGAACCGAGGACTGGCAGCCAGGTAACACGAGAAATTGTGTAAAGTGTTAATATGTAGTAAAAACCTAAGAAAATCTCCCGTTTCCGTCATTTACTATCGAATCGACATAACGCCAGATCGTCACAGTGGTCGCTTTTCTCTCTGAAACGGTTACATTTATCGTCTGCAAGCCGTTGTAGCGTGATGCGGTATGCAGACACAGTACAAGCGGCACACTAGAACACAGAATAAGAATCTACGTTGATGCAATCGGCCAGTAAGGAGAGCTACATTTCAAGTTTTAGTTATCGATTAACGAATTATTGGGCGGTTTGGTGCCTTGGACCAGACCGAGGACCTTAAGATTTTGCATGAACCGAGGACTGGCAGCCAGGTAACACGAGAAATTGTGTAAAGTGTTAATATGTAGTAAAAACCTAAGAAAATCTCCCGTTTCCGTCATTTACTATCGAATCGACATAACGCCAGATCGTCACATTGGTCGCTTTTCTCTCTGAAACGGTTACATTTATCGTCTGCAAGCCGTTGTCGCGTGATGCGGTATGCAGACACAGTACATGCAGCACACTAGAACACAGAATAAGAATCTACGTTGATGCAATCGGCCAGTAAGAAGAGCCACATTTCTAGTATTAGTTATCGATTAATGAATTATTGGGCGGTTTGGTGCCTTGGACCAGACCGAGGACATTAAGATTTTGCATGAACCGAGGACTGGCAGCCAGGTAACACGAGAAATTGTGTAAAGTGTTAATATGTAGTAAAAACCTAAGAAAATCTCCCGTCTCCGTCATTCACTATCGAATCGACATAACGCCAGATCGTCACAGTGGTCGCTTTTCTCTCTGAAACGGTTACATTTATCGTCTGCAAGCCGTTGTCGCGTGATGCGGTATGCAGACACAGTACAAGCAGCACACTAGAACACAGATTAAGAATCTACGTTGATGCAATCGGCCAGTAAGAAGAGCTACATTTCAAGTTTTAGTTATCGATTAATGAATTATTGGACGGTTTGGTGCCTTGGACCAGACCGAGGACCTTAAGATTTTGCATGAACCGAGGACTGGCAGCCAGGTAACACGAGAAATTGTGTAAAGTGTTAATATGTAGTAAAAACCTAAGAAAATCTCCCGTTTCCGTCATTTACTATCGAATCGACATAACGCCTGATCGTCACAGTGGTCGCTTTTCTCTCTGAAACGGTTACATTTATCGTCTGCAAGCCCTTGTCGCGTGATGCGGTATGCAGAGTCACTACAAGCGGCATAGTAGAACACTGAAGAAGCATCTAAGTTTATGCAATCGCCCAGTAAGAAGAGCTACATTTCAAGTTTTAGTTATCGATTAATGATTTTTTGGGCGGTTTGGTGCCTTGGACCAGACCGAGGACCTTAAGATTTTGCATGAACCGAGGACTGGCAGCCAGGTAACACGAGAAATTGTGTAAAGTGTTAATATGTAGTAAAAACCTAAGAAAATCTCCCGTTTCCGTCATTTACTATCGAATCGACATAACGCCAGATCGTCACAGTGGTCGCTTTTCTCTCTGAAACGGTTACATTTATCGTCTGCAAGCCGTTGTCGCGTGATGCGGTATGCAGACACAGTACAAGCAGCACACTAGAACACAGAATAAGAATCTACGTTGATGCAATCGGCCAGTAAGAAGAGCTACATTTCAAGTTTTAGTTATCGATTAATAAATTATTGGGCGGTTTGGTGCCTTGGACCAGACCGAGGACCTTAAGATTTTGCATGAACCGAAGACTGGCAGCCAGGTAACACCAGAAATTGTGTAAAGTGTTAATATGTAGTGAAAACCTAAGAAAATCTCCCGTTTCCGTCATTTACTATCGAATCGACATAACGCCAGATCGTCACGTTGGTCGCTTTTCTCTCTGAAACGGTTACATTTATCGTCTGCAAGCCCTTGTCGCGTGATGCGGTATGCAGACACAGTACAAGCAGCACACTAGAACACAGAATAAGAATCTACGTTGATGCAATCGGCCAGTAAGAAGAGCTACATTTCAAGTTTTAGTTATCGATTAATGAATTATTGGGCGGTTTGGTGCCTTGGACCAGACCGAGCACCTTAAGATTTTGCATGAACCGAGGACTGGCAGCCAGGTAACACGAGAAATTGTGTAAAGTGTTAATATGTAGTAAAAACCTAAGAAAATCTCCCGTTTCCGTCATTTACTATCGAATCGACATAACGCCAGATCGTCACAGTGGTCGCTTTTCTCTCTGAAACGGTTACATTTATCGTCTGCAAGCCGTTGTCGCGTGATGCGGTATGCAGACACAGTACAAGCAGCACACTAGAACACAGAATAAGAATCTACGTTGATGCAATCGGCCAGTAAGAAGAGCTACATTTTAAGTTTTAGTTATCGATTAATGAATTATTGGGCGGTTTGGTGCCTTGGACCAGACCGAGGACCTTAAGATTTTGCATGAACCGAGGACTGGCAGCCAGGTAACACGAGAAATTGTGTAAAGTGTTAATATGTAGTAAAAACCTAAGAAAATCTCCCGTTTCCGTCATTTACTATCGAATCGACATAACGCCAGATCGTCACAGTGGTCGCTTTTCTCTCTGAAACGGTTACATTTAATGTCTGCAAGCCGTTGTAGCGTGATGCGGTATGCAGACACAGTACAAGCAGCACACTAGAACACAGAATAAGAATCTACGTTGATGCAATCGGCCAGTAAGGAGAGCTACATTTCAAGTTTTAGTTATCGATTAACGAATTATTGGGCGGTTTGGTGCCTTGGACCAGACCGAGGACCTTAAGATTTTGCATGAACCGAGGACTGGCAGCCAGGTAACACGAGAAATTGTGTAAAGTGTTAATATGTAGTAAAAACCTAAGAAAATCTCCCGTTTCCGTCATTTACTATCGAATCGACATAACGCCAGATCGTCACATTGGTCGCTTTTCTCTCTGAAACGGATACATTTATCTTCTGCAAGCCGTTGTCGCGTGATGAGGTATGCAGACACAGTACATGCAGCACACAAGAACACAGAATAAGAATCTACGTTGATGCAATCGGCCAGTAAGAACAGCTACATTTCAAGTTTTAGTTATCGATTAATGAATTATTGGGCTGTTTGGTGCCTTGGACCAGACCGAGGACCTTAAGATTTTGCATGAACCGAGGACTCGCAGCCAGGTAACACGAGAAATTGTGTAAAGTGTTAATATGTAGTAAAAACCTAAGAAAATCTCCCGTTTCCGTCATTTACTATCGAATCGACATAACGCCAGATCGTCACAGTGGTCGCTTTTCTCTCTGAAACGGTTACATTTATCGTCTGCAAGCCGTTGTCGCGTGATGCGGTATGCAGACACAGTACAAGCAGCATACTAGAACACAGAATAAGAATCTACGTTGATGCAATCGGCCAGTAAGAAGAGCTACATTTCAAGTTTTAGTTATCGATTAATGAATTATTGGGCGGTTTGGTGCCTTGGACCAGACCGAGGACCTTAAGATTTTGCATGAACCAAGGACTGGCAGCCAGGTAACACGAGAAATTGTGTAAAGTGTTAATATGTAGTAAAAACCTAAGAAAATCTCCCGTTTCCGTCATTTACTATCGAATCGACATAACGCCAGATCGTCACAGTGGTCGCTATCCTCTCTGAAACGGTTACATTTATTGTCTGCAAGCCCTTGTCGCGTGATGCGGTATGAAGAGTCACTACAAGCGGCATAGTAGAACACTGAAGAAGCATCTAAGTTTATGCAATCGCCCAGTAAGAAGAGCTACATTTCAAGTTTTAGTTATCGATTAATGAATTATTGGGCGGTTTGGTGCCTTGGACCAGACCGAGGACCTTAAGATTCTGCATGAACCGAGGACTGGCAGCCAGGTAACACCAGAAATTGTGTAAAGTGTTAATATGTAGTAAAAACCTAAGAAAATCTCCCGTTTCCGTCATTTACTATCGAATCGACATAACGCCAGATCGTCACATTGGTCGCTTTCCTCTCTGAAACGGTTACATTTATCGTCTGCAAGCCCTTGTCGCGTGATGCGGTATGCAGACACAGTACAAGCAGCACACTAGAACACAGAATAAGAATCTACGTTGATGCAATCGGCCAGTAAGAAGAGCTACATTTCAAGTTTTAGTTATCGATTAATGAATTATTGGGCGGTTTGGTGCCTTGGACCAGACCGAGGACCTTAAGATTTTGCATGAACCGAGGACTGGCAGCCATGTAACACGAGAAATTGTGTAAAGTGTTAATATGTAGTAAAAACCTAAGAAAATCTCCCGTTTCCGTCATTTACTATCGAATCGACATAACGCCAGATCGTCACATTGGTCGCTTTCCTCTCTGAAACGGTTACATTTATCGTCTGCAAGCCCTTGTCGCGTGATGCGGTATGCAGACACAGTACAAGCAGCACACTAGAACACAGAATAAGAATCTACGTTGATGCAATCGGCCAGTAAGAAGAGCTACATTTCAAGTTTTAGTTATCGATTAATGAATTATTGGGCGGTTTGGTGCCTTGGACCAGACCGAGCACCTTAAGATTTTGCATGAACCGAGGACTGGCAGCCAGGTAACACGAGAAATTGTGTAAAGTGTTAATATGTAGTAAAAACCTAAGAAAATCTCCCGTTTCCGTCATTTACTATCGAATCGACATAACGCCAGATCGTCACAGTGGTCGCTTTTCTCTCTGAAACGGTTACATTTATCGTCTGCAAGCCCTTGTCGCGTGATGCGGTATGCAGAGTCACTACAAGCGGCATAGTAGAACACTGAAGAAGCATCTAAGTTTATGCAATCGCCCAGTAAGAAGAGCTACATTTCAAGTTTTAGTTATCGATTAATGATTTTTTGGGCGGTTTGGTGCCTTGGACCAGACCGAGGACCTTAAGATTTTGCATGAACCGAGGACTGGCAGCCAGGTAACACGAGAAATTGTGTAAAGTGTTAATATGTAGTAAAAACCTAAGAAAATCTCCCGTTTCCGTCATTTACTATCGAATCGACATAACGCCAGATCGTCACAGTGGTCGCTTTTCTCTCTGAAACGGTTACATTTATCGTCTGCAAGCCGTTGTCGCGTGATGCGGTATGCAGACACAGTACAAGCAGCACACTAGAACACAGAATAAGAATCTACGTTGATGCAATCGGCCAGTAAGAAGAGCTACATTTCAAGTTTTAGTTATCGATTAATAAATTATTGGGCGGTTTGGTGCCTTGGACCAGACCGAGGACCTTAAGATTTTGCATGAACCGAAGACTGGCAGCCAGGTAACACCAGAAATTGTGTAAAGTGTTAATATGTAGTGAAAACCTAAGAAAATCTCCCGTTTCCGTCATTTACTATCGAATCGACATAACGCCAGATCGTCACGTTGGTCGCTTTTCTCTCTGAAACGGTTACATTTATCGTCTGCAAGCCCTTGTCGCGTGATGCGGTATGCAGACACAGTACAAGCAGCACACTAGAACACAGAATAAGAATCTACGTTGATGCAATCGGCCAGTAAGAAGAGCTACATTTCAAGTTTTAGTTATCGATTAATGAATTATTGGGCGGTTTGGTGCCTTGGACCAGACCGAGCACCTTAAGATTTTGCATGAACCGAGGACTGGCAGCCAGGTAACACGAGAAATTGTGTAAAGTGTTAATATGTAGTAAAAACCTAAGAAAATCTCCCGTTTCCGTCATTTACTATCGAATCGACATAACGCCAGATCGTCACAGTGGTCGCTTTTCTCTCTGAAACGGTTACATTTATCGTCTGCAAGCCGTTGTAGCGTGATGCGGTATGCAGACACAGTACAAGCAGCACACTAGAACACAGAATAAGAATCTACGTTGATGCAATCGGCCAGTAAGGAGAGCTACATTTCAAGTTTTAGTTATCGATTAACGAATTATTGGGCGGTTTGGTGCCTTGGACCAGACCGAGGACCTTAAGATTTTGCATGAACCGAGGACTGGCAGCCAGGTAACACGAGAAATTGTGTAAAGTGTTAATATGTAGTAAAAACCTAAGAAAATCTCCCGTTTCCGTCATTTACTATCGAATCGACATAACGCCAGATCGTCACATTGGTCGCTTTTCTCTCTGAAACGGATACATTTATCTTCTGCAAGCCGTTGTCGCGTGATGAGGTATGCAGACACAGTACATGCAGCACACAAGAACACAGAATAAGAATCTACGTTGATGCAATCGGCCAGTAAGAACAGCTACATTTCAAGTTTTAGTTATCGATTAATGAATTATTGGGCTGTTTGGTGCCTTGGACCAGACCGAGGACCTTAAGATTTTGCATGAACCGAGGACTCGCAGCCAGGTAACACGAGAAATTGTGTAAAGTGTTAATATGTAGTAAAAACCTAAGAAAATCTCCCGTTTCCGTCATTTACTATCGAATCGACATAACGCCAGATCGTCACAGTGGTCGCTTTTCTCTCTGAAACGGTTACATTTATCGTCTGCAAGCCGTTGTCGCGTGATGCGGTATGCAGACACAGTACAAGCAGCATACTAGAACACAGAATAAGAATCTACGTTGATGCAATCGGCCAGTAAGAAGAGCTACATTTCAAGTTTTAGTTATCGATTAATGAATTATTGGGCGGTTTGGTGCCTTGGACCAGACCGAGGACCTTAAGATTTTGCATGAACCAAGGACTGGCAGCCAGGTAACACGAGAAATTGTGTAAAGTGTTAATATGTAGTAAAAACCTAAGAAAATCTCCCGTTTCCGTCATTTACTATCGAATCGACATAACGCCAGATCGTCACAGTGGTCGCTATCCTCTCTGAAACGGTTACATTTATTGTCTGCAAGCCCTTGTCGCGTGATGCGGTATGAAGAGTCACTACAAGCGGCATAGTAGAACACTGAAGAAGCATCTAAGTTTATGCAATCGCCCAGTAAGAAGAGCTACATTTCAAGTTTTAGTTATCGATTAATGAATTATTGGGCGGTTTGGTGCCTTGGACCAGACCGAGGACCTTAAGATTCTGCATGAACCGAGGACTGGCAGCCAGGTAACACCAGAAATTGTGTAAAGTGTTAATATGTAGTAAAAACCTAAGAAAATCTCCCGTTTCCGTCATTTACTATCGAATCGACATAACGCCAGATCGTCACATTGGTCGCTTTCCTCTCTGAAACGGTTACATTTATCGTCTGCAAGCCCTTGTCGCGTGATGCGGTATGCAGACACAGTACAAGCAGCACACTAGAACACAGAATAAGAATCTACGTTGATGCAATCGGCCAGTAAGAAGAGCTACATTTCAAGTTTTAGTTATCGATTAATGAATTATTGGGCGGTTTGGTGCCTTGGACCAGACCGAGGACCTTAAGATTTTGCATGAACCGAGGACTGGCAGCCAGGTAACACCAGAAATTGTGCAAAGTGTTGATATGTAGTAAAAACCTAAGAAAATCTCCCGTTTCCGTCATTTACTATCGAATCGACATAACGCCAGATCGTCACAGTGGTCGCTTTTCTCTCTGAAACGGTTACATTTATCGTCTGCAAGCCGTCGTCGCGTGATGCGGTATGCTGACACAGTACAAGCAGCACACTAGAACACAGAATAAGAATCTACGTTGATGCAATCGGCCAGTAAGAAGAGCTACATTTCAAGTATTAGTTATCGATTAATGAATTATTGGGCGGTTTGGTGCCTTGGACCAGACCGAGGACCTTAAGATTTTGCATGAACCGAGGACTGGCAGCCAGGTAACACGAGAAATTGTGTAAAGTGTTAATATGTAGTAAAAACCTAAGAAAATCTCCCGTTTCCGTCATTTACTATCGAATCGACATAACGCCAGATCGTCACAGTGGTCGCTTTTCTCTCTGAAACGGTTACATTTATCGTCTGCAAGCCGTTGTCGCGTGATGCGGTATGCAGACACAGTACAAGCAGCACACTAGAACACAGAATAAGAATCTACGTTGATGCAATCGGCCAGTAAGAAGAGCTACATTTCAAGTTTTAGTTATCGATTAATGAATTATTGGGCGGTTTGGTGCCTTGGACCAGACCGAGGACCTTAAGATTTTGCATGAACCGAGGACTGGCAGCCAGGTAACACGAGAAATTGTGTAAAGTGTTAATATGTAGTAAAAACCTAAGAAAATCTCCCGTTTCCGTCATTTACTATCGAATCGACATAACGCCAGATCGTCACAGTGGTCGCTTTTCTCTCTGAAACGGTTACATTTATCGTCTGCAAGCCCCTGTCGCGTGATGCGGTATGCAGACACAGTACAAGCAGCACACTAGAACACAGAATAAGAATCTACGTTGATGCAATCGGCCAGTAAGAAGAGCTACATTTCAAGTTTTAGTTATCGATTAATGAATTATTGGGCGGTTTGGTGCCTTGGACCAGACCGAGGACCTTAAGATTTTGCATGAACCGAGGACTGGCAGCCAGGTAACACGAGAAATTGTGTAAAGTGTTAATACGTAGTAAAAACCTAAGAAAATCTCCCGTTTCCGTCATTTACTATCGAATCGACATAACGCCAGATCGTTACATTGGTCGCTTTTCTCTCTGAAACGGTTACATGTATCGTCTGCAAGCCGTTGTCGCGTGATTCGGTATGCAGACACAGTACAAGCAGCACACTAGAACACAGAATAAGAATCTACGTTGATGCAATCGGCCAGTAAGAAGAGCTACATTTCAAGTTTTAGTTATCGATTAATGAATTATTGGGCGGTTTGGTGCCTTGGACCAGACCGAGGACCTTAAGATTTTGCATGAACCGAGGACTGGCAGCCAGGTAACACGAGAAATTGTGTAAAGTGTTAATATGTAGTAAAAACCTAAGAAAATCTCCCGTTTCCGTCATTTACTATCGAATCGACATAACGCCAGATCGTCACAGTGGTCGCTTTTCTCTCTGAAACGGTTACATTTATCGTCTGCAAGCCCTTGTCGCGTGATGCGGTATGCAGACACAGTACAAGCAGCACACTAGAACACAGAATAAGAATCTACGTTGATGCAATCGGCCAGTAAGAAGAGCTACATTTCAAGTTTTAGTTATCGATTAATGAATTATTGGGCGGTTTGGTGCCTTGGACCAGACCGAGGACCTTAAGATTTTGCATGAACCGAGGACTGGCAGCCAGGTAACACGAGAAATTGTGTAAAGTGTTAATATGTAGTAAAAACCTAAGAAAATCTCCCGTTTCCGTCACTTACTATCGAATCGACATAACGCCAGATCGTCACAGTGGTCGCTTTTCTCTCTGAAACGGTTACATTTATCGTCTGCAAGCCGTTGTCGCGTGATGCGGTATGCAGACACAGTACAAGCAGCACACTAGAACACAGAATAAGAATCTACGTTGATGCAATCGGCCAGTAAGAAGAGCTACATTTCAAGTTTTAGTTATCGATTAATGAATTATTGGGCGGTTTGGTGCCTTGGACCAGACCGAGGACCTTAAGATTTTGCATGAACCGAAGACTGGCAGCCAGGTAACACCAGAAATTGTGTAAAGTGTTAATATGTAGTGAAAACCTAAGAAAATCTCCCGTTTCCGTCATTTACTATCGAATCGACATAACGCCAGATCGTCACAGTGGTCGCTTTTCTCTCTGAAACGGTTACATTTATCTTCTGCAAGCCGTTGTCGCGTGATGAGGTATGCAGACACAGTACATGCAGCACACAAGAACACAGAATAAGAATCTACGTTGATGCAATCGGCCAGTAAGAACAGCTACATTTCAAGTTTTAGTTATCGATTAATGAATTATTGGGCTGTTTGGTGCCTTGGACCAGACCGAGGACCTTAAGATTTTGCATGAACCGAGGACTCGCAGCCAGGTAACACGAGAAATTGTGTAAAGTGTTAATATGTAGTAAAAACCTAAGAAAATCTCCCGTTTCCGTCATTTACTATCGAATCGACATAACGCCAGATCGTCACAGTGGTCGCTTTTCTCTCTGAAACGGTTACATTTATCGTCTGCAAGCCGTTGTCGCGTGATGCGGTATGCAGACACAGTACAAGCAGCATACTAGAACACAGAATAAGAATCTACGTTGATGCAATCGGCCAGTAAGAAGAGCTACATTTCAAGTTTTAGTTATCGATTAATGAATTATTGGGCGGTTTGGTGCCTTGGACCAGACCGAGGACCTTAAGATTTTGCATGAACCAAGGACTGGCAGCCAGGTAACACGAGAAATTGTGTAAAGTGTTAATATGTAGTAAAAACCTAAGAAAATCTCCCGTTTCCGTCATTTACTATCGAATCGACATAACGCCAGATCGTCACAGTGGTCGCTATCCTCTCTGAAACGGTTACATTTATTGTCTGCAAGCCCTTGTCGCGTGATGCGGTATGAAGAGTCACTACAAGCGGCATAGTAGAACACTGAAGAAGCATCTAAGTTTATGCAATCGCCCAGTAAGAAGAGCTACATTTCAAGTTTTAGTTATCGATTAATGAATTATTGGGCGGTTTGGTGCCTTGGACCAGACCGAGGACCTTAAGATTCTGCATGAACCGAGGACTGGCAGCCAGGTAACACCAGAAATTGTGTAAAGTGTTAATATGTAGTAAAAACCTAAGAAAATCTCCCGTTTCCGTCATTTACTATCGAATCGACATAACGCCAGATCGTCACATTGGTCGCTTTCCTCTCTGAAACGGTTACATTTATCGTCTGCAAGCCCTTGTCGCGTGATGCGGTATGCAGACACAGTACAAGCAGCACACTAGAACACAGAATAAGAATCTACGTTGATGCAATCGGCCAGTAAGAAGAGCTACATTTCAAGTTTTAGTTATCGATTAATGAATTATTGGGCGGTTTGGTGCCTTGGACCAGACCGAGGACCTTAAGATTTTGCATGAACCGAGGACTGGCAGCCATGTAACACGAGAAATTGTGTAAAGTGTTAATATGTAGTAAAAACCTAAGAAAATCTCCCGTTTCCGTCATTTACTATCGAATCGACATAACGCCAGATCGTCACATTGGTCGCTTTCCTCTCTGAAACGGTTACATTTATCGTCTGCAAGCCCTTGTCGCGTGATGCGGTATGCAGACACAGTACAAGCAGCACACTAGAACACAGAATAAGAATCTACGTTGATGCAATCGGCCAGTAAGAAGAGCTACATTTCAAGTTTTAGTTATCGATTAATGAATTATTGGGCGGTTTGGTGCCTTGGACCAGACCGAGCACCTTAAGATTTTGCATGAACCGAGGACTGGCAGCCAGGTAACACGAGAAATTGTGTAAAGTGTTAATATGTAGTAAAAACCTAAGAAAATCTCCCGTTTCCGTCATTTACTATCGAATCGACATAACGCCAGATCGTCACAGTGGTCGCTTTTCTCTCTGAAACGGTTACATTTATCGTCTGCAAGCCCTTGTCGCGTGATGCGGTATGCAGAGTCACTACAAGCGGCATAGTAGAACACTGAAGAAGCATCTAAGTTTATGCAATCGCCCAGTAAGAAGAGCTACATTTCAAGTTTTAGTTATCGATTAATGATTTTTTGGGCGGTTTGGTGCCTTGGACCAGACCGAGGACCTTAAGATTTTGCATGAACCGAGGACTGGCAGCCAGGTAACACGAGAAATTGTGTAAAGTGTTAATATGTAGTAAAAACCTAAGAAAATCTCCCGTTTCCGTCATTTACTATCGAATCGACATAACGCCAGATCGTCACAGTGGTCGCTTTTCTCTCTGAAACGGTTACATTTATCGTCTGCAAGCCGTTGTCGCGTGATGCGGTATGCAGACACAGTACAAGCAGCACACTAGAACACAGAATAAGAATCTACGTTGATGCAATCGGCCAGTAAGAAGAGCTACATTTCAAGTTTTAGTTATCGATTAATAAATTATTGGGCGGTTTGGTGCCTTGGACCAGACCGAGGACCTTAAGATTTTGCATGAACCGAAGACTGGCAGCCAGGTAACACCAGAAATTGTGTAAAGTGTTAATATGTAGTGAAAACCTAAGAAAATCTCCCGTTTCCGTCATTTACTATCGAATCGACATAACGCCAGATCGTCACGTTGGTCGCTTTTCTCTCTGAAACGGTTACATTTATCGTCTGCAAGCCCTTGTCGCGTGATGCGGTATGCAGACACAGTACAAGCAGCACACTAGAACACAGAATAAGAATCTACGTTGATGCAATCGGCCAGTAAGAAGAGCTACATTTCAAGTTTTAGTTATCGATTAATGAATTATTGGGCGGTTTGGTGCCTTGGACCAGACCGAGCACCTTAAGATTTTGCATGAACCGAGGACTGGCAGCCAGGTAACACGAGAAATTGTGTAAAGTGTTAATATGTAGTAAAAACCTAAGAAAATCTCCCGTTTCCGTCATTTACTATCGAATCGACATAACGCCAGATCGTCACAGTGGTCGCTTTTCTCTCTGAAACGGTTACATTTATCGTCTGCAAGCCGTTGTAGCGTGATGCGGTATGCAGACACAGTACAAGCAGCACACTAGAACACAGAATAAGAATCTACGTTGATGCAATCGGCCAGTAAGGAGAGCTACATTTCAAGTTTTAGTTATCGATTAACGAATTATTGGGCGGTTTGGTGCCTTGGACCAGACCGAGGACCTTAAGATTTTGCATGAACCGAGGACTGGCAGCCAGGTAACACGAGAAATTGTGTAAAGTGTTAATATGTAGTAAAAACCTAAGAAAATCTCCCGTTTCCGTCATTTACTATCGAATCGACATAACGCCAGATCGTCACATTGGTCGCTTTTCTCTCTGAAACGGATACATTTATCTTCTGCAAGCCGTTGTCGCGTGATGAGGTATGCAGACACAGTACATGCAGCACACAAGAACACAGAATAAGAATCTACGTTGATGCAATCGGCCAGTAAGAACAGCTACATTTCAAGTTTTAGTTATCGATTAATGAATTATTGGGCTGTTTGGTGCCTTGGACCAGACCGAGGACCTTAAGATTTTGCATGAACCGAGGACTCGCAGCCAGGTAACACGAGAAATTGTGTAAAGTGTTAATATGTAGTAAAAACCTAAGAAAATCTCCCGTTTCCGTCATTTACTATCGAATCGACATAACGCCAGATCGTCACAGTGGTCGCTTTTCTCTCTGAAACGGTTACATTTATCGTCTGCAAGCCGTTGTCGCGTGATGCGGTATGCAGACACAGTACAAGCAGCATACTAGAACACAGAATAAGAATCTACGTTGATGCAATCGGCCAGTAAGAAGAGCTACATTTCAAGTTTTAGTTATCGATTAATGAATTATTGGGCGGTTTGGTGCCTTGGACCAGACCGAGGACCTTAAGATTTTGCATGAACCAAGGACTGGCAGCCAGGTAACACGAGAAATTGTGTAAAGTGTTAATATGTAGTAAAAACCTAAGAAAATCTCCCGTTTCCGTCATTTACTATCGAATCGACATAACGCCAGATCGTCACAGTGGTCGCTATCCTCTCTGAAACGGTTACATTTATTGTCTGCAAGCCCTTGTCGCGTGATGCGGTATGAAGAGTCACTACAAGCGGCATAGTAGAACACTGAAGAAGCATCTAAGTTTATGCAATCGCCCAGTAAGAAGAGCTACATTTCAAGTTTTAGTTATCGATTAATGAATTATTGGGCGGTTTGGTGCCTTGGACCAGACCGAGGACCTTAAGATTCTGCATGAACCGAGGACTGGCAGCCAGGTAACACCAGAAATTGTGTAAAGTGTTAATATGTAGTAAAAACCTAAGAAAATCTCCCGTTTCCGTCATTTACTATCGAATCGACATAACGCCAGATCGTCACATTGGTCGCTTTCCTCTCTGAAACGGTTACATTTATCGTCTGCAAGCCCTTGTCGCGTGATGCGGTATGCAGACACAGTACAAGCAGCACACTAGAACACAGAATAAGAATCTACGTTGATGCAATCGGCCAGTAAGAAGAGCTACATTTCAAGTTTTAGTTATCGATTAATGAATTATTGGGCGGTTTGGTGCCTTGGACCAGACCGAGGACCTTAAGATTTTGCATGAACCGAGGACTGGCAGCCAGGTAACACCAGAAATTGTGCAAAGTGTTGATATGTAGTAAAAACCTAAGAAAATCTCCCGTTTCCGTCATTTACTATCGAATCGACATAACGCCAGATCGTCACAGTGGTCGCTTTTCTCTCTGAAACGGTTACATTTATCGTCTGCAAGCCGTCGTCGCGTGATGCGGTATGCTGACACAGTACAAGCAGCACACTAGAACACAGAATAAGAATCTACGTTGATGCAATCGGCCAGTAAGAAGAGCTACATTTCAAGTATTAGTTATCGATTAATGAATTATTGGGCGGTTTGGTGCCTTGGACCAGACCGAGGACCTTAAGATTTTGCATGAACCGAGGACTGGCAGCCAGGTAACACGAGAAATTGTGTAAAGTGTTAATATGTAGTAAAAACCTAAGAAAATCTCCCGTTTCCGTCATTTACTATCGAATCGACATAACGCCAGATCGTCACAGTGGTCGCTTTTCTCTCTGAAACGGTTACATTTATCGTCTGCAAGCCGTTGTCGCGTGATGCGGTATGCAGACACAGTACAAGCAGCACACTAGAACACAGAATAAGAATCTACGTTGATGCAATCGGCCAGTAAGAAGAGCTACATTTCAAGTTTTAGTTATCGATTAATGAATTATTGGGCGGTTTGGTGCCTTGGACCAGACCGAGGACCTTAAGATTTTGCATGAACCGAGGACTGGCAGCCAGGTAACACGAGAAATTGTGTAAAGTGTTAATATGTAGTAAAAACCTAAGAAAATCTCCCGTTTCCGTCATTTACTATCGAATCGACATAACGCCAGATCGTCACAGTGGTCGCTTTTCTCTCTGAAACGGTTACATTTATCGTCTGCAAGCCCCTGTCGCGTGATGCGGTATGCAGACACAGTACAAGCAGCACACTAGAACACAGAATAAGAATCTACGTTGATGCAATCGGCCAGTAAGAAGAGCTACATTTCAAGTTTTAGTTATCGATTAATGAATTATTGGGCGGTTTGGTGCCTTGGACCAGACCGAGGACCTTAAGATTTTGCATGAACCGAGGACTGGCAGCCAGGTAACACGAGAAATTGTGTAAAGTGTTAATACGTAGTAAAAACCTAAGAAAATCTCCCGTTTCCGTCATTTACTATCGAATCGACATAACGCCAGATCGTTACATTGGTCGCTTTTCTCTCTGAAACGGTTACATGTATCGTCTGCAAGCCGTTGTCGCGTGATTCGGTATGCAGACACAGTACAAGCAGCACACTAGAACACAGAATAAGAATCTACGTTGATGCAATCGGCCAGTAAGAAGAGCTACATTTCAAGTTTTAGTTATCGATTAATGAATTATTGGGCGGTTTGGTGCCTTGGACCAGACCGAGGACCTTAAGATTTTGCATGAACCGAGGACTGGCAGCCAGGTAACACGAGAAATTGTGTAAAGTGTTAATATGTAGTAAAAACCTAAGAAAATCTCCCGTTTCCGTCATTTACTATCGAATCGACATAACGCCAGATCGTCACAGTGGTCGCTTTTCTCTCTGAAACGGTTACATTTATCGTCTGCAAGCCCTTGTCGCGTGATGCGGTATGCAGACACAGTACAAGCAGCACACTAGAACACAGAATAAGAATCTACGTTGATGCAATCGGCCAGTAAGAAGAGCTACATTTCAAGTTTTAGTTATCGATTAATGAATTATTGGGCGGTTTGGTGCCTTGGACCAGACCGAGGACCTTAAGATTTTGCATGAACCGAGGACTGGCAGCCAGGTAACACGAGAAATTGTGTAAAGTGTTAATATGTAGTAAAAACCTAAGAAAATCTCCCGTTTCCGTCATTTACTATCGAATCGACATAACGCCAGATCGTCACAGTGGTCGCTTTTCTCTCTGAAACGGTTACATTTATCGTCTGCAAGCCCTTGTCGCGTGATGCGGTATGCAGACACAGTACAAGCAGCACACTAGAACACAGAATAAGAATCTACGTTGATGCAATCGGCCAGTAAGAAGAGCTACATTTCAAGTTTTAGTTATCGATTAATGAATTATTGGGCGGTTTGGTGCCTTGGACCAGACCGAGGACCTTAAGATTTTGCATGAACCGAGGACTGGCAGCCAGGTAACACGAGAAATTGTGTAAAGTGTTAATATGTAGTAAAAACCTAAGAAAATCTCCCGTTTCCGTCATTTACTATCGAATCGACATAACGCCAGATCGTCACAGTGGTCGCTTTTCTCTCTGAAACGGTTACATTTATCGTCTGCAAGCCCTTGTCGCGTGATGCGGTATGCAGAGTCACTACAAGCGGCATAGTAGAACACTGAAGAAGCATCTAAGTTTATGCAATCGCCCAGTAAGAAGAGCTACATTTCAAGTTTTAGTTATCGATTAATGATTTTTTGGGCGGTTTGGTGCCTTGGACCAGACCGAGGACCTTAAGATTTTGCATGAACCGAGGACTGGCAGCCAGGTAACACGAGAAATTGTGTAAAGTGTTAATATGTAGTAAAAACCTAAGAAAATCTCCCGTTTCCGTCACTTACTATCGAATCGACATAACGCCAGATCGTCACAGTGGTCGCTTTTCTCTCTGAAACGGTTACATTTATCGTCTGCAAGCCGTTGTCGCGTGATGCGGTATGCAGACACAGTACAAGCAGCACACTAGAACACAGAATAAGAATCTACGTTGATGCAATCGGCCAGTAAGAAGAGCTACATTTCAAGTTTTAGTTATCGATTAATGAATTATTGGGCGGTTTGGTGCCTTGGACCAGACCGAGGACCTTAAGATTTTGCATGAACCGAAGACTGGCAGCCAGGTAACACCAGAAATTGTGTAAAGTGTTAATATGTAGTGAAAACCTAAGAAAATCTCCCGTTTCCGTCATTTACTATCGAATCGACATAACGCCAGATCGTCACGTTGGTCGCTTTTCTCTCTGAAACGGTTACATTTATCGTCTGCAAGCCCTTGTCGCGTGATGCGGTATGCAGACACAGTACAAGCAGCACACTAGAACACAGAATAAGAATCTACGTTGATGCAATCGGCCAGTAAGAAGAGCTACATTTCAAGTTTTAGTTATCGATTAATGAATTATTGGGCGGTTTGGTGCCTTGGACCAGACCGAGCACCTTAAGATTTTGCATGAACCGAGGACTGGCAGCCAGGTAACACGAGAAATTGTGTAAAGTGTTAATATGTAGTAAAAACCTAAGAAAATCTCCCGTTTCCGTCATTTACTATCGAATCGACATAACGCCAGATCGTCACAGTGGTCGCTTTTCTCTCTGAAACGGTTACATTTATCGTCTGCAAGCCGTTGTCGCGTGATGCGGTATGCAGACACAGTACAAGCAGCACACTAGAACACAGAATAAGAATCTACGTTGATGCAATCGGCCAGTAAGAAGAGCTACATTTTAAGTTTTAGTTATCGATTAATGAATTATTGGGCGGTTTGGTGCCTTGGACCAGACCGAGGACCTTAAGATTTTGCATGAACCGAGGACTGGCAGCCAGGTAACACGAGAAATTGTGTAAAGTGTTAATATGTAGTAAAAACCTAAGAAAATCTCCCGTTTCCGTCATTTACTATCGAATCGACATAACGCCAGATCGTCACAGTGGTCGCTTTTCTCTCTGAAACGGTTACATTTATCGTCTGCAAGCCGTTGTAGCGTGATGCGGTATGCAGACACAGTACAAGCAGCACACTAGAACACAGAATAAGAATCTACGTTGATGCAATCGGCCAGTAAGGAGAGCTACATTTCAAGTTTTAGTTATCGATTAACGAATTATTGGGCGGTTTGGTGCCTTGGACCAGACCGAGGACCTTAAGATTTGCATGAACCGAGGACTGGCAGCCAGGTAACACGAGAAATTGTGTAAAGTGTTAATATGTAGTAAAAACCTAAGAAAATCTCCCGTTTCCGTCATTTACTATCGAATCGACATAACGCCAGATCGTCACATTGGTCGCTTTTCTCTCTGAAACGGATACATTTATCTTCTGCAAGCCGTTGTCGCGTGATGCGGTATGCAGACACAGTACATGCAGCACACTAGAACACAGAATAAGAATCTACGTTGATGCAATCGGCCAGTAAGAAGAGCTACATTTCAAGTTTTAGTTATCGATTAATGAATTATTGGGCTGTTTGGTGCCTTGGACCAGACCGAGGACCTTAAGATTTTGCATGAACCGAGGACTCGCAGCCAGGTAACACGAGAAATTGTGTAAAGTGTTAATATGTAGTAAAAACCTAAGAAAATCTCCCGTTTCCGTCATTTACTATCGAATCGAAATAACGCCAGATCGTCACAGTGGTCGCTTTTCTCTCTGAAACGGTTACATTTATCGTCTGCAAGCCGTTGTCGCGTGATGCGGTATGCAGACACAGTACAAGCAGCATACTAGAACACAGAATAAGAATCTACGTTGATGCAATCGGCCAGTAAGAAGAGCTACATTTCAAGTTTTAGTTATCGATTAATGAATTATTGGGCGGTTTGGTGCCTTGGACCAGACCGAGGACCTTAAGATTTTGCATGAACCAAGGACTGGCAGCCAGGTAACACGAGAAATTGTGTAAAGTGTTAATATGTAGTAAAAACCTAAGAAAATCTCCCGTTTCCGTCATTTACTATCGAATCGACATAACGCCAGATCGTCACAGTGGTCGCTATCCTCTCTGAAACGGTTACATTTATTGTCTGCAAGCCCTTGTCGCGTGATGCGGTATGAAGAGTCACTACAAGCGGCATAGTAGAACACTGAAGAAGCATCTAAGTTTATGCAATCGCCCAGTAAGAAGAGCTACATTTCAAGTTTTAGTTATCGATTAATGAATTATTGGGCGGTTTGGTGCCTTGGACCAGACCGAGGACCTTAAGATTCTGCATGAACCGAGGACTGGCAGCCAGGTAACACCAGAAATTGTGTAAAGTGTTAATATGTAGTAAAAACCTAAGAAAATCTCCCGTTTCCGTCATTTACTATCGAATCGACATAACGCCAGATCGTCACATTGGTCGCTTTCCTCTCTGAAACGGTTACATTTATCGTCTGCAAGCCCTTGTCGCGTGATGCGGTATGCAGACACAGTACAAGCAGCACACTAGAACACAGAATAAGAATCTACGTTGATGCAATCGGCCAGTAAGAAGAGCTACATTTCAAGTTTTAGTTATCGATTAATGAATTATTGGGCGGTTTGGTGCCTTGGACCAGACCGAGGACCTTAAGATTTTGCATGAACCGAGGACTGGCAGCCAGGTAACACCAGAAATTGTGCAAAGTGTTGATATGTAGTAAAAACCTAAGAAAATCTCCCGTTTCCGTCATTTACTATCGAATCGACATAACGCCAGATCGTCACAGTGGTCGCTTTTCTCTCTGAAACGGTTACATTTATCGTCTGCAAGCCGTTGTCGCGTGATGCGGTATGCTGACACAGTACAAGCAGCACACTAGAACACAGAATAAGAATCTACGTTGATGCAATCGGCCAGTAAGAAGAGCTACATTTCAAGTATTAGTTATCGATTAATGAATTATTGGGCGGTTTGGTGCCTTGGACCAGACCGAGGACCTTAAGATTTTGCATGAACCGAGGACTGGCAGCCAGGTAACACGAGAAATTGTGTAAAGTGTTAATATGTAGTAAAAACCTAAGAAAATCTCCCGTTTCCGTCATTTACTATCGAATCGACATAACGCCAGATCGTCACAGTGGTCGCTTTTCTCTCTGAAACGGTTACATTTATCGTCTGCAAGCCGTTGTCGCGTGATGCGGTATGCAGACACAGTACAAGCAGCACACTAGAACACAGAATAAGAATCTACGTTGATGCAATCGGCCAGTAAGAAGAGCTACATTTCAAGTTTTAGTTATCGATTAATGAATTATTGGGCGGTTTGGTGCCTTGGACCAGACCGAGGACCTTAAGATTTTGCATGAACCGAGGACTGGCAGCCAGGTAACACGAGAAATTGTGTAAAGTGTTAATATGTAGTAAAAACCTAAGAAAATCTCCCGTTTCCGTCATTTACTATCGAATCGACATAACGCCAGATCGTCACAGTGGTCGCTTTTCTCTCTGAAACGGTTACATTTATCGTCTGCAAGCCCTTGTCGCGTGATGCGGTATGCAGACACAGTACAAGCAGCACACTAGAACACAGAATAAGAATCTACGTTGATGCAATCGGCCAGTAAGAAGAGCTACATTTCAAGTTTTAGTTATCGATTAATGAATTATTGGGCGGTTTGGTGCCTTGGACCAGACCGAGGACCTTAAGATTTTGCATGAACCGAGGACTGGCAGCCAGGTAACACGAGAAATTGTGTAAAGTGTTAATACGTAGTAAAAACCTAAGAAAATCTCCCGTTTCCGTCATTTACTATCGAATCGACATAACGCCAGATCGTTACATTGGTCGCTTTTCTCTCTGAAACGGTTACATTTATCGTCTGCAAGCCGTTGTCGCGTGATTCGGTATGCAGACACAGTACAAGCAGCACACTAGAACACAGAATAAGAATCTACGTTGATGCAATCGGCCAGTAAGAAGAGCTACATTTCAAGTTTTAGTTATCGATTAATGAATTATTGGGCGGTTTGGTGCCTTGGACCAGACCGAGGACCTTAAGATTTTGCATGAACCGAGGACTGGCAGCCAGGTAACACGAGAAATTGTGTAAAGTGTTAATATGTAGTAAAAACCTAAGAAAATCTCCCGTTTCCGTCATTTACTATCGAATCGACATAACGCCAGATCGTCACAGTGGTCGCTTTTCTCTCTGAAACGGTTACATTTATCGTCTGCAAGCCCTTGTCGCGTGATGCGGTATGCAGACACAGTACAAGCAGCACACTAGAACACAGAATAAGAATCTACGTTGATGCAATCGGCCAGTAAGAAGAGCTACATTTCAAGTTTTAGTTATCGATTAATGAATTATTGGGCGGTTTGGTGCCTTGGACCAGACCGAGGACCTTAAGATTTTGCATGAACCGAGGACTGGCAGCCAGGTAACACGAGAAATTGTGTAAAGTGTTAATATGTAGTAAAAACCTAAGAAAATCTCCCGTTTCCGTCATTTACTATCGAATCGACATAACGCCAGATCGTCACAGTGGTCGCTTTTCTCTCTGAAACGGTTACATTTATCGTCTGCAAGCCCTTGTCGCGTGATGCGGTATGCAGACACAGTACAAGCAGCACACTAGAACACAGAATAAGAATCTACGTTGATGCAATCGGCCAGTAAGAAGAGCTACATTTCAAGTTTTAGTTATCGATTAATGAATTATTGGGCGGTTTGGTGCCTTGGACCAGACCGAGGACCTTAAGATTTTGCATGAACCGAGGACTGGCAGCCAGGTAACACCAGAAATTGTGTAAAGTGTTAATATGTAGTAAAAACCTAAGAAAATCTCCCGTTTCCGTCATTTACTATCGAATCGACATAACGCCAGATCGTTACATTGGTCGCTTTTCTCTCTGAAACGGTTACATTTATCGTCTGCAAGCCGTTGTCGCGTGATGCGGTATGCAGACACAGTACAAGCAGCACACTAGAACACAGAATAAGAATCTACGTTGATGCAATCGGCCAGTAAGAAGAGCTACATTTTAAGTTTTAGTTATCGATTAATGAATTATTGGGCGGTTTGGTGCCTTGGACCAGACCGAGGACCTTAAGATTTTGCATGAACCGAGGTCTGGCAGCCAGGTAACACGAAAAATTGTGTAAAGTGTTAATATGTAGTAAAAACCTAAGAAAATCTCCCGTTTCCGTCATTTACTATCGAATCGACATAACGCCAGATCGTCACAGTGGTCGCTTTTCTCTCTGAAACGGTTACATTTATCGTCTGCAAGCCGTTGTAGCGTGATGCGGTATGCAGACACAGTACAAGCAGCACACTAGAACACAGAATAAGAATCTACGTTGATGCAATCGGCCAGTAAGGAGAGCTACATTTCAAGTTTTAGTTATCGATTAACGAATTATTGGGCGGTTTGGTGCCTTGGACCAGACCGAGCACCTTAAGATTTTGCATGAACCGAGGACTGGCAGCCAGGTAACACGAGAAATTGTGTAAAGTGTTAATATGTAGTAAAAACCTAAGAAAATCTCCCGTTTCCGTCATTTACTATCGAATCGACATAACGCCAGATCGTCACATTGGTCGCTTTTCTCTCTGAAACGGATACATTTATCTTCTGCAAGCCGTTGTCGCGTGATGAGGTATGCAGACACAGTACATGCAGCACACAAGAACACAGAATAAGAATCTACGTTGATGCAATCGGCCAGTAAGAACAGCTACATTTCAAGTTTTAGTTATCGATTAATGAATTATTGGGCTGTTTGGTGCCTTGGACCAGACCGAGGACCTTAAGATTTTGCATGAACCGAGGACTCGCAGCCAGGTAACACGAGAAATTGTGTAAAGTGTTAATATGTAGTAAAAACCTAAGAAAATCTCCCGTTTCCGTCATTTACTATCGAATCGACATAACGCCAGATCGTCACAGTGGTCGCTTTTCTCTCTGAAACGGTTACATTTATCGTCTGCAAGCCGTTGTCGCGTGATGCGGTATGCAGACACAGTACAAGCAGCATACTAGAACACAGAATAAGAATCTACGTTGATGCAATCGGCCAGTAAGAAGAGCTACATTTCAAGTTTTAGTTATCGATTAATGAATTATTGGGCGGTTTGGTGCCTTGGACCAGACCGAGGACCTTAAGATTTTGCATGAACCAAGGACTGGCAGCCAGGTAACACGAGAAATTGTGTAAAGTGTTAATATGTAGTAAAAACCTAAGAAAATCTCCCGTTTCCGTCATTTACTATCGAATCGACATAACGCCAGATCGTCACAGTGGTCGCTATCCTCTCTGAAACGGTTACATTTATTGTCTGCAAGTCCTTGTCGCGTGATGCGGTATGAAGAGTCACTACAAGCGGCATAGTAGAACACTGAAGAAGCATCTAAGTTTATGCAATCGCCCAGTAAGAAGAGCTACATTTCAAGTTTTAGTTATCGATTAATGAATTATTGGGCGGTTTGGTGCCTTGGACCAGACCGAGGACCTTAAGATTCTGCATGAACCGAGGACTGGCAGCCAGGTAACACCAGAAATTGTGTAAAGTGTTAATATGTAGTAAAAACCTAAGAAAATCTCCCGTTTCCGTCATTTACTATCGAATCGACATAACGCCAGATCGTCACATTGGTCGCTTTCCTCTCTGAAACGGTTACATTTATCGTCTGCAAGCCCTTGTCGCGTGATGCGGTATGCAGACACAGTACAAGCAGCACACTAGAACACAGAATAAGAATCTACGTTGATGCAATCGGCCAGTAAGAAGAGCTACATTTCAAGTTTTAGTTATCGATTAATGAATTATTGGGCGGTTTGGTGCCTTGGACCAGACCGAGGACCTTAAGATTTTGCATGAACCGAGGACTGGCAGCCAGGTAACACCAGAAATTGTGCAAAGTGTTGATATGTAGTAAAAACCTAAGAAAATCTCCCGTTTCCGTCATTTACTATCGAATCGACATAACGCCAGATCGTCACAGTGGTCGCTTTTCTCTCTGAAACGGTTACATTTATCGTCTGCAAGCCGTCGTCGCGTGATGCGGTATGCTGACACAGTACAAGCAGCACACTAGAACACAGAATAAGAATCTACGTTGATGCAATCGGCCAGTAAGAAGAGCTACATTTCAAGTATTAGTTATCGATTAATGAATTATTGGGCGGTTTGGTGCCTTGGACCAGACCGAGGACCTTAAGATTTTGCATGAACCGAGGACTGGCAGCCAGGTAACACGAGAAATTGTGTAAAGTGTTAATATGTAGTAAAAACCTAAGAAAATCTCCCGTTTCCGTCATTTACTATCGAATCGACATAACGCCAGATCGTCACAGTGGTCGCTTTTCTCTCTGAAACGGTTACATTTATCGTCTGCAAGCCGTTGTCGCGTGATGCGGTATGCAGACACAGTACAAGCAGCACACTAGAACACAGAATAAGAATCTACGTTGATGCAATCGGCCAGTAAGAAGAGCTACATTTCAAGTTTTAGTTATCGATTAATGAATTATTGGGCGGTTTGGTGCCTTGGACCAGACCGAGGACCTTAAGATTTTGCATGAACCGAGGACTGGCAGCCAGGTAACACGAGAAATTGTGTAAAGTGTTAATATGTAGTAAAAACCTAAGAAAATCTCCCGTTTCCGTCATTTACTATCGAATCGACATAACGCCAGATCGTCACAGTGGTCGCTTTTCTCTCTGAAACGGTTACATTTATCGTCTGCAAGCCCCTGTCGCGTGATGCGGTATGCAGACACAGTACAAGCAGCACACTAGAACACAGAATAAGAATCTACGTTGATGCAATCGGCCAGTAAGAAGAGCTACATTTCAAGTTTTAGTTATCGATTAATGAATTATTGGGCGGTTTGGTGCCTTGGACCAGACCGAGGACCTTAAGATTTTGCATGAACCGAGGACTGGCAGCCAGGTAACACGAGAAATTGTGTAAAGTGTTAATACGTAGTAAAAACCTAAGAAAATCTCCCGTTTCCGTCATTTACTATCGAATCGACATAACGCCAGATCGTTACATTGGTCGCTTTTCTCTCTGAAACGGTTACATGTATCGTCTGCAAGCCGTTGTCGCGTGATTCGGTATGCAGACACAGTACAAGCAGCACACTAGAACACAGAATAAGAATCTACGTTGATGCAATCGGCCAGTAAGAAGAGCTACATTTCAAGTTTTAGTTATCGATTAATGAATTATTGGGCGGTTTGGTGCCTTGGACCAGACCGAGGACCTTAAGATTTTGCATGAACCGAGGACTGGCAGCCAGGTAACACGAGAAATTGTGTAAAGTGTTAATATATAGTAAAAACCTAAGAAAATCTCCCGTTTCCGTCATTTACTATCGAATCGACATAACGCCAGATCGTCACAGTGGTCGCTTTTCTCTCTGAAACGGTTACATTTATCGTCTGCAAGCCCTTGTCGCGTGATGCGGTATGCAGACACAGTACAAGCAGCACACTAGAACACAGAATAAGAATCTACGTTGATGCAATCGGCCAGTAAGAAGAGCTACATTTCAAGTTTTAGTTATCGATTAATGAATTATTGGGCGGTTTGGTGCCTTGGACCAGACCGAGGACCTTAAGATTTTGCATGAACCGAGGACTGGCAGCCAGGTAACACGAGAAATTGTGTAAAGTGTTAATATGTAGTAAAAACCTAAGAAAATCTCCCGTTTCCGTCATTTACTATCGAATCGACATAACGCCAGATCGTCACAGTGGTCGCTTTTCTCTCTGAAACGGTTACATTTATCGTCTGCAAGCCCTTGTCGCGTGATGCGGTATGCAGACACAGTACAAGCAGCACACTAGAACACAGAATAAGAATCTACGTTGATGCAATCGGCCAGTAAGAAGAGCTACATTTCAAGTTTTAGTTATCGATTAATGAATTATTGGGCGGTTTGGTGCCTTGGACCAGACCGAGGACCTTAAGATTTTGCATGAACCGAGGACTGGCAGCCAGGTAACACGAGAAATTGTGTAAAGTGTTAATATGTAGTAAAAACCTAAGAAAATCTCCCGTTTCCGTCATTTACTATCGAATCGACATAACGCCAGATCGTCACAGTGGTCGCTTTTCTCTCTGAAACGGTTACATTTATCGTCTGCAAGCCCTTGTCGCGTGATGCGGTATGCAGAGTCACTACAAGCGGCATAGTAGAACACTGAAGAAGCATCTAAGTTTATGCAATCGCCCAGTAAGAAGAGCTACATTTCAAGTTTTAGTTATCGATTAATGATTTTTTGGGCGGTTTGGTGCCTTGGACCAGACCGAGGACCTTAAGATTTTGCATGAACCGAGGACTGGCAGCCAGGTAACACGAGAAATTGTGTAAAGTGTTAATATGTAGTAAAAACCTAAGAAAATCTCCCGTTTCCGTCACTTACTATCGAATCGACATAACGCCAGATCGTCACAGTGGTCGCTTTTCTCTCTGAAACGGTTACATTTATCGTCTGCAAGCCGTTGTCGCGTGATGCGGTATGCAGACACAGTACAAGCAGCACACTAGAACACAGAATAAGAATCTACGTTGATGCAATCGGCCAGTAAGAAGAGCTACATTTCAAGTTTTAGTTATCGATTAATGAATTATTGGGCGGTTTGGTGCCTTGGACCAGACCGAGGACCTTAAGATTTTGCATGAACCGAAGACTGGCAGCCAGGTAACACCAGAAATTGTGTAAAGTGTTAATATGTAGTGAAAACCTAAGAAAATCTCCCGTTTCCGTCATTTACTATCGAATCGACATAACGCCAGATCGTCACGTTGGTCGCTTTTCTCTCTGAAACGGTTACATTTATCGTCTGCAAGCCCTTGTCGCGTGATGCGGTATGCAGACACAGTACAAGCAGCACACTAGAACACAGAATAAGAATCTACGTTGATGCAATCGGCCAGTAAGAAGAGCTACATTTCAAGTTTTAGTTATCGATTAATGAATTATTGGGCGGTTTGGTGCCTTGGACCAGACCGAGCACCTTAAGATTTTGCATGAACCGAGGACTGGCAGCCAGGTAACACGAGAAATTGTGTAAAGTGTTAATATGTAGTAAAAACCTAAGAAAATCTCCCGTTTCCGTCATTTACTATCGAATCGACATAACGCCAGATCGTCACAGTGGTCGCTTTTCTCTCTGAAACGGTTACATTTATCGTCTGCAAGCCGTTGTCGCGTGATGCGGTATGCAGACACAGTACAAGCAGCACACTAGAACACAGAATAAGAATCTACGTTGATGCAATCGGCCAGTAAGAAGAGCTACATTTTAAGTTTTAGTTATCGATTAATGAATTATTGGGCGGTTTGGTGCCTTGGACCAGACCGAGGACCTTAAGATTTTGCATGAACCGAGGACTGGCAGCCAGGTAACACGAGAAATTGTGTAAAGTGTTAATATGTAGTAAAAACCTAAGAAAATCTCCCGTTTCCGTCATTTACTATCGAATCGACATAACGCCAGATCGTCACAGTGGTCGCTTTTCTCTCTGAAACGGTTACATTTATCGTCTGCAAGCCGTTGTAGCGTGATGCGGTATGCAGACACAGTACAAGCAGCACACTAGAACACAGAATAAGAATCTACGTTGATGCAATCGGCCAGTAAGGAGAGCTACATTTCAAGTTTTAGTTATCGATTAACGAATTATTGGGCGGTTTGGTGCCTTGGACCAGACCGAGGACCTTAAGATTTGCATGAACCGAGGACTGGCAGCCAGGTAACACGAGAAATTGTGTAAAGTGTTAATATGTAGTAAAAACCTAAGAAAATCTCCCGTTTCCGTCATTTACTATCGAATCGACATAACGCCAGATCGTCACATTGGTCGCTTTTCTCTCTGAAACGGATACATTTATCTTCTGCAAGCCGTTGTCGCGTGATGCGGTATGCAGACACAGTACATGCAGCACACTAGAACACAGAATAAGAATCTACGTTGATGCAATCGGCCAGTAAGAAGAGCTACATTTCAAGTTTTAGTTATCGATTAATGAATTATTGGGCTGTTTGGTGCCTTGGACCAGACCGAGGACCTTAAGATTTTGCATGAACCGAGGACTCGCAGCCAGGTAACACGAGAAATTGTGTAAAGTGTTAATATGTAGTAAAAACCTAAGAAAATCTCCCTTTTCCGTCATTTACTATCGAATCGACATAACGCCAGATCGTCACAGTGGTCGCTTTTCTCTCTGAAACGGTTACATTTATCGTCTGCAAGCCGTTGTCGCGTGATGCGGTATGCAGACACAGTACAAGCAGCATACTAGAACACAGAATAAGAATCTACGTTGATGCAATCGGCCAGTAAGAAGAGCTACATTTCAAGTTTTAGTTATCGATTAATGAATTATTGGGCGGTTTGGTGCCTTGGACCAGACCGAGGACCTTAAGATTTTGCATGAACCAAGGACTGGCAGCCAGGTAACACGAGAAATTGTGTAAAGTGTTAATATGTAGTAAAAACCTAAGAAAATCTCCCGTTTCCGTCATTTACTATCGAATCGACATAACGCCAGATCGTCACAGTGGTCGCTATCCTCTCTGAAACGGTTACATTTATTGTCTGCAAGCCCTTGTCGCGTGATGCGGTATGAAGAGTCACTACAAGCGGCATAGTAGAACACTGAAGAAGCATCTAAGTTTATGCAATCGCCCAGTAAGAAGAGCTACATTTCAAGTTTTAGTTATCGATTAATGAATTATTGGGCGGTTTGGTGCCTTGGACCAGACCGAGGACCTTAAGATTCTGCATGAACCGAGGACTGGCAGCCAGGTAACACCAGAAATTGTGTAAAGTGTTAATATGTAGTAAAAACCTAAGAAAATCTCCCGTTTCCGTCATTTACTATCGAATCGACATAACGCCAGATCGTCACATTGGTCGCTTTCCTCTCTGAAACGGTTACATTTATCGTCTGCAAGCCCTTGTCGCGTGATGCGGTATGCAGACACAGTACAAGCAGCACACTAGAACACAGAATAAGAATCTACGTTGATGCAATCGGCCAGTAAGAAGAGCTACATTTCAAGTTTTAGTTATCGATTAATGAATTATTGGGCGGTTTGGTGCCTTGGACCAGACCGAGGACCTTAAGATTTTGCATGAACCGAGGACTGGCAGCCAGGTAACACCAGAAATTGTGCAAAGTGTTGATATGTAGTAAAAACCTAAGAAAATCTCCCGTTTCCGTCATTTACTATCGAATCGACATAACGCCAGATCGTCACAGTGGTCGCTTTTCTCTCTGAAACGGTTACATTTATCGTCTGCAAGCCGTTGTCGCGTGATGCGGTATGCTGACACAGTACAAGCAGCACACTAGAACACAGAATAAGAATCTACGTTGATGCAATCGGCCAGTAAGAAGAGCTACATTTCAAGTATTAGTTATCGATTAATGAATTATTGGGCGGTTTGGTGCCTTGGACCAGACCGAGGACCTTAAGATTTTGCATGAACCGAGGACTGGCAGCCAGGTAACACGAGAAATTGTGTAAAGTGTTAATATGTAGTAAAAACCTAAGAAAATCTCCCGTTTCCGTCATTTACTATCGAATCGACATAACGCCAGATCGTCACAGTGGTCGCTTTTCTCTCTGAAACGGTTACATTTATCGTCTGCAAGCCGTTGTCGCGTGATGCGGTATGCAGACACAGTACAAGCAGCACACTAGAACACAGAATAAGAATCTACGTTGATGCAATCGGCCAGTAAGAAGAGCTACATTTCAAGTTTTAGTTATCGATTAATGAATTATTGGGCGGTTTGGTGCCTTGGACCAGACCGAGGACCTTAAGATTTTGCATGAACCGAGGACTGGCAGCCAGGTAACACGAGAAATTGTGTAAAGTGTTAATATGTAGTAAAAACCTAAGAAAATCTCCCGTTTCCGTCATTTACTATCGAATCGACATAACGCCAGATCGTCACAGTGGTCGCTTTTCTCTCTGAAACGGTTACATTTATCGTCTGCAAGCCCTTGTCGCGTGATGCGGTATGCAGACACAGTACAAGCAGCACACTAGAACACAGAATAAGAATCTACGTTGATGCAATCGGCCAGTAAGAAGAGCTACATTTCAAGTTTTAGTTATCGATTAATGAATTATTGGGCGGTTTGGTGCCTTGGACCAGACCGAGGACCTTAAGATTTTGCATGAACCGAGGACTGGCAGCCAGGTAACACGAGAAATTGTGTAAAGTGTTAATACGTAGTAAAAACCTAAGAAAATCTCCCGTTTCCGTCATTTACTATCGAATCGACATAACGCCAGATCGTTACATTGGTCGCTTTTCTCTCTGAAACGGTTACATTTATCGTCTGCAAGCCGTTGTCGCGTGATTCGGTATGCAGACACAGTACAAGCAGCACACTAGAACACAGAATAAGAATCTACGTTGATGCAATCGGCCAGTAAGAAGAGCTACATTTCAAGTTTTAGTTATCGATTAATGAATTATTGGGCGGTTTGGTGCCTTGGACCAGACCGAGGACCTTAAGATTTTGCATGAACCGAGGACTGGCAGCCAGGTAACACGAGAAATTGTGTAAAGTGTTAATATGTAGTAAAAACCTAAGAAAATCTCCCGTTTCCGTCATTTACTATCGAATCGACATAACGCCAGATCGTCACAGTGGTCGCTTTTCTCTCTGAAACGGTTACATTTATCGTCTGCAAGCCCTTGTCGCGTGATGCGGTATGCAGACACAGTACAAGCAGCACACTAGAACACAGAATAAGAATCTACGTTGATGCAATCGGCCAGTAAGAAGAGCTACATTTCAAGTTTTAGTTATCGATTAATGAATTATTGGGCGGTTTGGTGCCTTGGACCAGACCGAGGACCTTAAGATTTTGCATGAACCGAGGACTGGCAGCCAGGTAACACGAGAAATTGTGTAAAGTGTTAATATGTAGTAAAAACCTAAGAAAATCTCCCGTTTCCGTCATTTACTATCGAATCGACATAACGCCAGATCGTCACAGTGGTCGCTTTTCTCTCTGAAACGGTTACATTTATCGTCTGCAAGCCCTTGTCGCGTGATGCGGTATGCAGACACAGTACAAGCAGCACACTAGAACACAGAATAAGAATCTACGTTGATGCAATCGGCCAGTAAGAAGAGCTACATTTCAAGTTTTAGTTATCGATTAATGAATTATTGGGCGGTTTGGTGCCTTGGACCAGACCGAGGACCTTAAGATTTTGCATGAACCGAGGACTGGCAGCCAGGTAACACCAGAAATTGTGTAAAGTGTTAATATGTAGTAAAAACCTAAGAAAATCTCCCGTTTCCGTCATTTACTATCGAATCGACATAACGCCAGATCGTTACATTGGTCGCTTTTCTCTCTGAAACGGTTACATTTATCGTCTGCAAGCCGTTGTCGCGTGATGCGGTATGCAGACACAGTACAAGCAGCACACTAGAACACAGAATAAGAATCTACGTTGATGCAATCGGCCAGTAAGAAGAGCTACATTTTAAGTTTTAGTTATCGATTAATGAATTATTGGGCGGTTTGGTGCCTTGGACCAGACCGAGGACCTTAAGATTTTGCATGAACCGAGGACTGGCAGCCAGGTAACACGAAAAATTGTGTAAAGTGTTAATATGTAGTAAAAACCTAAGAAAATCTCCCGTTTCCGTCATTTACTATCGAATCGACATAACGCCAGATCGTCACAGTGGTCGCTTTTCTCTCTGAAACGGTTACATTTATCGTCTGCAAGCCGTTGTAGCGTGATGCGGTATGCAGACACAGTACAAGCAGCACACTAGAACACAGAATAAGAATCTACGTTGATGCAATCGGCCAGTAAGGAGAGCTACATTTCAAGTTTTAGTTATCGATTAACGAATTATTGGGCGGTTTGGTGCCTTGGACCAGACCGAGGACCTTAAGATTTTGCATGAACCGAGGACTGGCAGCCAGGTAACACGAGAAATTGTGTAAAGTGTTAATATGTAGTAAAAACCTAAGAAAATCTCCCGTTTCCGTCATTTACTATCGAATCGACATAACGCCAGATCGTCACATTGGTCGCTTTTCTCTCTGAAACGGATACATTTATCTTCTGCAAGCCGTTGTCGCGTGATGCGGTATGCAGACACAGTACATGCAGCACACTAGAACACAGAATAAGAATCTACGTTGATGCAATCGGCCAGTAAGAAGAGCTACATTTCAAGTTTTAGTTATCGATTAATGAATTATTGGGCTGTTTGGTGCCTTGGACCAGACCGAGGACCTTAAGATTTTGCATGAACCGAGGACTCGCAGCCAGGTAACACGAGAAATTGTGTAAAGTGTTAATATGTAGTAAAAACCTAAGAAAATCTCCCGTTTCCGTCATTTACTATCGAATCGACATAACGCCAGATCGTCACAGTGGTCGCTTTTCTCTCTGAAACGGTTACATTTATCGTCTGCAAGCCGTTGTCGCGTGATGCGGTATGCAGACACAGTACAAGCAGCATACTAGAACACAGAATAAGAATCTACGTTGATGTAATCGGCCAGTAAGAAGAGCTACATTTCAAGTTTTAGTTATCGATTAATGAATTATTGGGCGGTTTGGTGCCTTGGACCAGACCGAGGACCCTAAGATTTTGCATGAACCAAGGACTGGCAGCCAGGTAACACGAGAAATTGTGTAAAGTGTTAATATGTAGTAAAAACCTAAGAAAATCTCCCGTTTCCGTCATTTACTATCGAATCGACATAACGCCAGATCGTCACAGTGGTCGCTATCCTCTCTGAAACGGTTACATTTATTGTCTGCAAGCCCTTGTCGCGTGATGCGGTATGAAGAGTCACTACAAGCGGCATAGTAGAACACTGAAGAAGCATCTAAGTTTATGCAATCGCCCAGTAAGAAGAGCTACATTTCAAGTTTTAGTTATCGATTAATGAATTATTGGGCGGTTTGGTGCCTTGGACCAGACCGAGGACCTTAAGATTCTGCATGAACCGAGGACTGGCAGCCAGGTAACACCAGAAATTGTGTAAAGTGTTAATATGTAGTAAAAACCTAAGAAAATCTCCCGTTTCCCTCATTTACTATCGAATCGACATAACGCCAGATCGTCACATTGGTCGCTTTCCTCTCTGAAACGGTTACATTTATCGTCTGCAAGCCGTTGTCGCGTGATGCGGTATGCAGACACAGTACAAGCAGCATACTAGAACACAGAATAAGAATCTACGTTGATGTAATCGGCCAGTAAGAAGAGCTACATTTCAAGTTTTAGTTATCGATTAATGAATTATTGGGCGGTTTGGTGCCTTGGACCAGACCGAGGACCTTAAGATTTTGCATGAACCAAGGACTGGCAGCCAGGTAACACGAGAAATTGTGTAAAGTGTTAATATGTAGTAAAAACCTAAGAAAATCTCCCGTTTCCGTCATTTACTATCGAATCGACATAACGCCAGATCGTCACAGTGGTCGCTATCCTCTCTGAAACGGTTACATTTATTGTCTGCAAGCCCTTGTCGCGTGATGCGGTATGAAGAGTCACTACAAGCGGCATAGTAGAACACTGAAGAAGCATCTAAGTTTATGCAATCGCCCAGTAAGAAGAGCTACATTTCAAGTTTTAGTTATCGATTAATGAATTATTGGGCGGTTTGGTGCCTTGGACCAGACCGAGGACCTTAAGATTCTGCATGAACCGAGGACTGGCAGCCAGGTAACACCAGAAATTGTGTAAAGTGTTAATATGTAGTAAAAACCTAAGAAAATCTCCCGTTTCCGTCATTTACTATCGAATCGACATAACGCCAGATCGTCACATTGGTCGCTTTCCTCTCTGAAACGGTTACATTTATCGTCTGCAAGCCCTTGTCACGTGATGCGGTATGCAGACACAGTACAAGCAGCACACTAGAACACAGAATAAGAATCTACGTTGATGCAATCGGCCAGTAAGAAGAGCTACATTTCAAGTTTTAGTTATCGATTAATGAATTATTGGGCGGTTTGGTGCCTTGGACCAGACCGAGGACCTTAAGATTTTGCATGAACCGAGGACTGGCAGCCAGGTAACACGAGAAATTGTGTAAAGTGTTAATACGTAGTAAAAACCTAAGAAAATCTCCCGTTTCCGTCATTTACTATCGAATCGACATAACGCCAGATCGTTACATTGGTCGCTTTTCTCTCTGAAACGGTTACATTTATCGTCTGCAAGCCGTTGTCGCGTGATTCGGTATGCAGACACAGTACAAGCAGCACACTAGAACACAGAATAAGAATCTACGTTGATGCAATCGGCCAGTAAGAAGAGCTACATTTCAAGTTTTAGTTATCGATTAATGAATTATTGGGCGGTTTGGTGCCTTGGACCAGACCGAGGACCTTAAGATTTTGCATGAACCGAGGACTGGCAGCCAGGTAACACGAGAAATTGTGTAAAGTGTTAATATGTAGTAAAAACCTAAGAAAATCTCCCGTTTCCGTCATTTACTATCGAATCGACATAACGCCAGATCGTCACAGTGGTCGCTTTTCTCTCTGAAACGGTTACATTTATCGTCTGCAAGCCGTTGTCGCGTGATGCGGTATGCAGACACAGTACAAGCAGCACACTAGAACACAGAATAAGAATCTACGTTGATGCAATCGGCCAGTAAGAAGAGCTACATTTCAAGTTTTAGTTATCGATTAATGAATTATTGGGCGGTTTGGTGCCTTGGACCAGACCGAGGACCTTAAGATTTTGCATGAACCGAGGACTGGCAGCCAGGTAACACGAGAAATTGTGTAAAGTGTTAATATGTAGTAAAAACCTAAGAAAATCTCCCGTTTCCGTCATTTACTATCGAATCGACATAACGCCAGATCGTCACAGTGGTCGCTTTTCTCTCTGAAACGGTTACATTTATCGTCTGCAAGCCCTTGTCGCGTGATGCGGTATGCAGACACAGTACAAGCAGCACACTAGAACACAGAATAAGAATCTACGTTGATGCAATCGGCCAGTAAGAAGAGCTACATTTCAAGTTTTAGTTATCGATTAATGAATTATTGGGCGGTTTGGTGCCTTGGACCAGACCGAGGACCTTAAGATTTTGCATGAACCGAGGACTGGCAGCCAGGTAACACCAGAAATTGTGTAAAGTGTTAATATGTAGTAAAAACCTAAGAAAATCTCCCGTTTCCGTCATTTACTATCGAATCGACATAACGCCAGATCGTTACATTGGTCGCTTTTCTCTCTGAAACGGTTACATTTATCGTCTGCAAGCCGTTGTCGCGTGATGCGGTATGCAGACACAGTACAAGCAGCACACTAGAACACAGAATAAGAATCTACGTTGATGCAATCGGCCAGTAAGAAGAGCTACATTTTAAGTTTTAGTTATCGATTAATGAATTATTGGGCGGTTTGGTGCCTTGGACCAGACCGAGGACCTTAAGATTTTGCATGAACCGAGGACTGGCAGCCAGGTAACACGAGAAATTGTGTAAAGTGTTAATATGTAGTAAAAACCTAAGAAAATCTCCCGTTTCCGTCATTTACTATCGAATCGACATAACGCCAGATCGTCACAGTGGTCGCTTTTCTCTCTGAAACGGTTACATTTATCGTCTGCAAGCCGTTGTAGCGTGATGCGGTATGCAGACACAGTACAAGCAGCACACTAGAACACAGAATAAGAATCTACGTTGATGCAATCGGCCAGTAAGGAGAGCTACATTTCAAGTTTTAGTTATCGATTAACGAATTATTGGGCGGTTTGGTGCCTTGGACCAGACCGAGGACCTTAAGATTTTGCATGAACCGAGGACTGGCAGCCAGGTAACACGAGAAATTGTGTAAAGTGTTAATATGTAGTAAAAACCTAAGAAAATCTCCCGTTTCCGTCATTTACTATCGAATCGACATAACGCCAGATCGTCACATTGGTCGCTTTTCTCTCTGAAACGGATACATTTATCTTCTGCAAGCCGTTGTCGCGTGATGCGGTATGCAGACACAGTACATGCAGCACACTAGAACACAGAATAAGAATCTACGTTGATGCAATCGGCCAGTAAGAAGAGCTACATTTCAAGTTTTAGTTATCGATTAATGAATTATTGGGCTGTTTGGTGCCTTGGACCAGACCGAGGACCTTAAGATTTTGCATGAACCGAGGACTCGCAGCCAGGTAACACGAGAAATTGTGTAAAGTGTTAATATGTAGTAAAAACCTAAGAAAATCTCCCGTTTCCGTCATTTACTATCGAATCGACATAACGCCAGATCGTCACAGTGGTCGCTTTTCTCTCTGAAACGGTTACATTTATCGTCTGCAAGCCGTTGTCGCGTGATGCGGTATGCAGACACAGTACAAGCAGCATACTAGAACACAGAATAAGAATCTACGTTGATGTAATCGGCCAGTAAGAAGAGCTACATTTCAAGTTTTAGTTATCGATTAATGAATTATTGGGCGGTTTGGTGCCTTGGACCAGACCGAGGACCTTAAGATTTTGCATGAACCAAGGACTGGCAGCCAGGTAACACGAGAAATTGTGTAAAGTGTTAATATGTAGTAAAAACCTAAGAAAATCTCCCGTTTCCGTCATTTACTATCGAATCGACATAACGCCAGATCGTCACAGTGGTCGCTATCCTCTCTGAAACGGTTACATTTATTGTCTGCAAGCCCTTGTCGCGTGATGCGGTATGAAGAGTCACTACAAGCGGCATAGTAGAACACTGAAGAAGCATCTAAGTTTATGCAATCGCCCAGTAAGAAGAGCTACATTTCAAGTTTTAGTTATCGATTAATGAATTATTGGGCGGTTTGGTGCCTTGGACCAGACCGAGGACCTTAAGATTCTGCATGAACCGAGGACTGGCAGCCAGGTAACACCAGAAATTGTGTAAAGTGTTAATATGTAGTAAAAACCTAAGAAAATCTCCCGTTTCCGTCATTTACTATCGAATCGACATAACGCCAGATCGTCACATTGGTCGCTTTCCTCTCTGAAACGGTTACATTTATCGTCTGCAAGCCCTTGTCACGTGATGCGGTATGCAGACACAGTACAAGCAGCACACTAGAACACAGAATAAGAATCTACGTTGATGCAATCGGCCAGTAAGAAGAGCTACATTTCAAGTTTTAGTTATCGATTAATGAATTATTGGGCGGTTTGGTGCCTTGGACCAGACCGAGGACCTTAAGATTTTGCATGAACCGAGGACTGGCAGCCAGGTAACACCAGAAATTGTGCAAAGTGTTGATATGTAGTAAAAACCTAAGAAAATCTCCCGTTTCCGTCATTTACTATCGAATCGACATAACGCCAGATCGTCACAGTGGTCGCTTTTCTCTCTGAAACGGTTACATTTATCGTCTGCAAGCCGTTGTCGCGTGATGCGGTATGCTGACACAGTACAAGCAGCACACTAGAACACAGAATAAGAATCTACGTTGATGCAATCGGCCAGTAAGAAGAGCTACATTTCAAGTATTAGTTATCGATTAATGAATTATTGGGCGGTTTGGTGCCTTGGACCAGACCGAGGACCTTAAGATTTTGCATGAACCGAGGACTGGCAGCCAGGTAACACGAGAAATTGTGTAAAGTGTTAATATGTAGTAAAAACCTAAGAAAATCTCCCGTTTCCGTCATTTACTATCGAATCGACATAACGCCAGATCGTCACAGTGGTCGCTTTTCTCTCTGAAACGGTTACATTTATCGTCTGCAAGCCCTTGTCGCGTGATGCGGTATGCAGACACAGTACAAGCAGCACACTAGAACACAGAATAAGAATCTACGTTGATGCAATCGGCCAGTAAGAAGAGCTACATTTCAAGTTTTAGTTATCGATTAATGAATTATTGGGCGGTTTGGTGCCTTGGACCAGACCGAGGACCTTAAGATTTTGCATGAACCGAGGACTGGCAGCCAGGTAACACGAGAAATTGTGTAAAGTGTTAATATGTAGTAAAAACCTAAGAAAATCTCCCGTTTCCGTCATTTACTATCGAATCGACATAACGCCAGATCGTCACAGTGGTCGCTTTTCTCTCTGAAACGGTTACATTTATCGTCTGCAAGCCCTTGTCGCGTGATGCGGTATGCAGACACAGTACAAGCAGCACACTAGAACACAGAATAAGAATCTACGTTGATGCAATCGGCCAGTAAGAAGAGCTACATTTCAAGTTTTAGTTATCGATTAATGAATTATTGGGCGGTTTGGTGCCTTGGACCAGACCGAGGACCTTAAGATTTTGCATGAACCGAGGACTGGCAGCCAGGTAACACGAGAAATTGTGTAAAGTGTTAATACGTAGTAAAAACCTAAGAAAATCTCCCGTTTCCGTCATTTACTATCGAATCGACATAACGCCAGATCGTTACATTGGTCGCTTTTCTCTCTGAAACGGTTACATTTATCGTCTGCAAGCCGTTGTCGCGTGATTCGGTATGCAGACACAGTACAAGCAGCACACTAGAACACAGAATAAGAATCTACGTTGATGCAATCGGCCAGTAAGAAGAGCTACATTTCAAGTTTTAGTTATCGATTAATGAATTATTGGGCGGTTTGGTGCCTTGGACCAGACCGAGGACCTTAAGATTTTGCATGAACCGAGGACTGGCAGCCAGGTAACACGAGAAATTGTGTAAAGTGTTAATATGTACTAAAAACCTAAGAAAATCTCCCGTTTCCGTCATTTACTATCGAATCGACATAACGCCAGATCGTCACAGTGGTCGCTTTTCTCACTGAAACGGTTACATTTATCGTCTGCAAGCCCTTGTCGCGTGATGCGGTATGCAGACACAGTACAAGCAGCACACTAGAACACAGAATAAGAATCTACGTTGATGCAATCGGCCAGTAAGAAGAGCTACATTTCAAGTATTAGTTATCGATTAATGAATTATTGGGCGGTTTGGTGCCTTGGACCAGACCGAGGACCTTAAGATTTTGCATGAACCGAGGACTGGCAGCCAGGTAACACGAGAAATTGTGTAAAGTGTTAATATGTAGTAAAAACCTAAGAAAATCTCCCGTTTCCGTCATTTACTATCGAATCGACATAACGCCAGATCGTCACAGTGGTCGCTTTTCTCTCTGAAACGGTTACATTTATCGTCTGCAAGCCGTTGTCGCGTGATGCGGTATGCAGACACAGTACAAGCAGCACACTAGAACACAGAATAAGAATCTACGTTGATGCAATCGGCCAGTAAGAAGAGCTACATTTCAAGTTTTAGTTATCGATTAATGAATTATTGGGTGGTTTGGTGCCTTGGACCAGACCGAGGACCTTAAGATTTTGCATGAACCAAGGACTGGCAGCCAGGTAACACGAGAAATTGTGTAAAGTGTTAATATGTAGTAAAAACCTAAGAAAATCTCCCGTTTCCTACATTTACTATCGAATCGACATAACGCCAGATCGTCACAGTGGTCGCTTTTCTCTCTGAAACGGTTACATTTATCGTCTGCAAGCCGTTGTCGCGTGATGCGGTATGCAGACACAGTACAAGCAGCACACTAGAACACAGAATAAGAATCTACGTTGATGCAATCGGCCAGTAAGAAGAGCTACATTTCAAGTTTTAGTTATCGATTAATGAATTATTGGGCGGTTTGGTGCCTTGGACCAGACCGAGGACCTTAAGATTTTGCATGAACCGAGGACTGGCAGCCAGGTAACACGAGAAATTGTGTAAAGTGTTAATATGTAGTAAAAACCTAAGAAAATCTCCCGTTTCCGTCATTTACTATCGAATCGACATAACGCCAGATCGTCACAGTGGTCGCTATCCTCTCTGAAACGGTTACATTTATTGTCTGCAAGCCCTTGTCGCGTGATGCGGTATGAAGAGTCACTACAAGCGGCATAGTAGAACACTGAAGAAGCATCTAAGTTTATGCAATCGCCCAGTAAGAAGAGCTACATTTCAAGTTTTAGTTATCGATTAATGAATTATTGGGCGGTTTGGTGCCTTGGACCAGACCGAGGACCTAAAGATTCTGCATGAACCGAGGACTGGCAGCCAGGTAACACCAGAAATTGTGTAAAGTGTTAATATGTAGTAAAAACCTAAGAAAATCTCCCGTTTCCGTCATTTACTATCGAATCGACATAACGCCAGATCGTCACATTGGTCGCTTTCCTCTCTGAAACGGTTACATTTATCGTCTGCAAGCCCTTGTCGCGTGATGCGGTATGCAGACACAGTACAAGCAGCACACTAGAACACAGAATAAGAATCTACGTTGATGCAATCGGCCAGTAAGAAGAGCTACATTTCAAGTTTTAGTTATCGATTAATGAATTATTGGGCGGTTTGGTGCCTTGGACCAGACCGAGGACCTTAAGATTTTGCATGAACCGAGGACTGGCAGCCAGGTAACACCAGAAATTGTGCAAAGTGTTAATATGTAGTAAAAACCTAAGAAAATCTCCCGTTTCCGTCATTTACTATCGAATCGACATAACGCCAGATCGTCACAGTGGTCGCTTTTCTCTCTGAAACGGTTACATTTATCGTCTGCAAGCCGTTGTCGCGTGATGCGGTATGCAGACACAGTACAAGCAGCACACTAGAACACAGAATAAGAATCTACGTTGATGCAATCGGCCAGTAAGAAGAGCTACATTTCAAGTATTAGTTATCGATTAATGAATTATTGGGCGGTTTGGTGCCTTGGACCAGACCGAGGACCTTAAGATTTTGCATGAACCGAGGACTGGCAGCCAGGTAACACGTGAAAATGTGTAAAGTGTTAATATGTAGTAAAAACCTAAGAAAATCTCCCGTTTCCGTCATTTACTATCGAATCGACATAACGCCAGATCGTCACAGTGGTCGCTTTTCTCTCTGAAACGGTTACATTTATCGTCTGCAAGCCCTTGTCGCGTGATGCGGTATGCAGACACAGTACAAGCAGCACACTAGAACACAGAATAAGAATATACGTTGATGCAATCGGCCAGTAAGAAGAGCTACATTTCAAGTTTTAGTTATCGATTAATGAATTATTGGGCGGTTTGGTGCCTTGGACCAGACCGAGGACCTTAAGATTTTGCATGAACCGAGGACTGGCAGCCAGGTAACACGAGAAATTGTGTAAAGTGTTAATATGTAGTAAAAACCTAAGAAAATCTCCCGTTTCCGTCATTTACTATCGAATCGACATAACGCCAGATCGTCACAGTGGTCGCTTTTCTCTCTGAAACGGTTACATTTATCGTCTGCAAGCCGTTGTCGCGTGATGCGGTATGCAGACACAGTACAAGCAGCACACTAGAACACAGAATAAGAATCTACGTTGATGCAATCGGCCAGTAAGAAGAGCTACATTTCAAGTTTTAGTTATCGATTAATGAATTATTGGGCGGTTTGGTGCCTTGGACCAGACCGAGGCCCTTAAGATTTTGCATGAACCGAGGACTGGCAGCCAGGTAACACGAGAAATTGTGTAAAGTGTTAATACGTAGTAAAAACCTAAGAAAATCTCCCGTTTCCGTCATTTACTATCGAATCGACATAACGCCAGATCGTCACATTGGTCGCTTTTCTCTCTGAAACGGTTACATTTATCGTCTGCAAGCCGTTGTCGCGTGATTCGGTATGCAGACACAGTACAAGCAGCACACTAGAACACAGAATAAGAATCTACGTTGATGCAATCGGCCAGTAAGAAGAGCTACATTTCAAGTTTTAGTTATCGATTAATGAATTATTGGGCGGTTTGGTGCCTTGGACCAGACCGAGGACCTTAAGATTTTGCATGAACCGAGGACTGGCAGCCAGGTAACACGAGAAATTGTGTAAAGTGTTAATATGTACTAAAAACCTAAGAAAATCTCCCGTTTCCGTCATTTACTATCGAATCGACATAACGCCAGATCGTCACAGTGGTCGCTATTCTCTCTGAAACGGTTACATTTATCGTCTGCAAGCCCTTGTCGCGTGATGCGGTATGCAGACACAGTACAAGCAGCACACTAGAACACAGAATAAGAATCTACGTTGATGCAATCGGCCAGTAAGAAGAGCTACATTTCAAGTATTAGTTATCGATTAATGAATTATTGGGCGGTTTGGTGCCTTGGACCAGACCGAGGACCTTAAGATTTTGCATGAACCGAGGACTGGCAGCCAGGTAACACGAGAAATTGTGTAAAGTGTTAATATGTAGTAAAAACCTAAGAAAATCTCCCGTTTCCGTCATTTACTATCGAATCGACATAACGCCAGATCGTCACAGTGGTCGCTTTTCTCTCTGAAACGGTTACATTTATCGTCTGCAAGCCGTTGTCGCGTGATGCGGTATGCAGACACAGTACAAGCAGCACACTAGAACACAGAATAACAATCTACGTTGATGCAATCGGCCAGTAAGAAGAGCTACATTTCAAGTTTTAGTTATCGATTAATGAATTATTGGGCGGTTTGGTGCCTTGGACCAGACCGAGGACCTTAAGATTTTGCATGAACCAAGGACTGGCAGCCAGGTAACACGAGAAATTGTGTAAAGTGTTAATATGTAGTAAAAACCTAAGAAAATCTCCCGTTTCCTACATTTACTATCGAATCGACATAACGCCAGATCGTCACCGTGGTCGCTTTTCTCTCTGAAACGGTTACATTTATCGTCTGCAAGCCCTTGTCGCGTGATGCGGTATGCAGACACAGTACAAGCAGCACACTAGAACACAGAATAAGAATCTACGTTGATGCAATCGGCCAGTAAGAAGAGCTACATTTCAAGTTTTAGTTATCGATTAATGAATTATTGGGCGGTTTGGTGCCTTGGACCAGACCGAGGACCTTAAGATTTTGCATGAACCGAGGACTGGCAGCCAGGTAACACGAGAAATTGTGTAAAGTGTTAATATGTAGTAAAAACCTAAGAAAATCTCCCGTTTCCGTCATTTACTATCGAATCGACATAACGCCAGATCGTCATAGTGGTCGCTTTTCTCTCTGAAACGGTTACATTTATCGTCTGCAAGCCCTTGTCGCGTGATGCGGTATGCAGACACAGTACAAGCAGCACACTAGAACACAGAATAAGAATCTACGTTGATGCAATCGGCCAGTAAGGAGAGCTACATTTCAAGTTTTAGTTATCGATTAACGAATTATTGGGCGGTTTGGTGCCTTCGACCAGACCGAGGACCTTAAGATTTTGCATGAACCGAGGACTGGCAGCCAGGTAACACGAGAAATTGTGTAAAGTGTTAATATGTAGTAAAAACCTAAGAAAATCTCCCGTTTCCGTCATTTACTATCGAATCGACATAACGCCAGATCGTCACATTGGTCGCTTTTCTCTCTGAAACGGTTACATTTATCGTCTGCAAGCCGTTGTCGCGTGATGCGGTATGCAGACACAGTACATGCAGCACACTAGAACACAGAATAAGAATCTACGTTGATGCAATCGGCCAGTAAGAAGAGCTACATTTCAAGTTTTAGTTATCGATTAATGAATTATTGGGCGGTTTGGTGCCTTGGACCAGACCGAGGACATTAAGATTTTGCATGAAACGAGGACTGGCAGCCAGGTAACACGAGAAATTGTGTAAAGTGTTAATATGTAGTAAAAACCTAAGAAAATCTCCCGTTTCCGTCATTCACTATCTAATCGACATAACGCCAGATCGTCACAGTGGTCGCTTTTCTCTCTGAAACGGTTACATTTATCGTCTGCAAGCCGTTGTCGCGTGATGCGGTATGCAGACACAGTACAAGCAGCACACTAGAACACAGAATAAGAATCTACGTTGATGCAATCGGCCAGTAAGAAGAGCTACATTTCAAGTTTTAGTTATCGATTAATGAATTATTGGGCGGTTTGGTGCCTTGGACCAGACCGAGGACCTTAAGATTTTGCATGAACCGAGGACTGGCAGCCAGGTAACACGAGAAATTGTGTAAAGTGTTAATATGTAGTAAAAACCTAAGAAAATCTCCCGTTTCCGTCATTTACTATCGAATCGACATAACGCCAGATCGTCACAGTGGTCGCTTTTCTCTCTGAAACGGTTACATTTATCGTCTGCAAGCCCTTGTCGCGTGATGCGGTATGCAGACACAGTACAAGCAGCACACTAGAACACAGAATAAGAATCTACGTTGATGCAATCGGCCAGTAAGAAGAGCTACATTTCAAGTTTTAGTTATCGATTAATGAATTATTGGGCGGTTTGGTGCCTTGGACCAGACCGAGGACCTTAAGATTTTGCATGAACCGAGGACTGGCAGCCAGGTAACACGAGAAATTGTGTAAAGTGTTAATACGTAGTAAAAACCTAAGAAAATCTCCCGTTTCCGTCATTTACTATCGAATCGACATAACGCCAGATCGTTACATTGGTCGCTTTTCTCTCTGAAACGGTTACATTTATCGTCTGCAAGCCGTTGTCGCGTGATTCGGTATGCAGACACAGTACAAGCAGCACACTAGAACACAGAATAAGAATCTACGTTGATGCAATCGGCCAGTAAGAAGAGCTACATTTCAAGTTTTAGTTATCGATTAATGAATTATTGGGCGGTTTGGTGCCTTGGACCAGACCGAGGACCTTAAGATTTTGCATGAACCGAGGACTGGCAGCCAGGTAACACGAGAAATTGTGTAAAGTGTTAATATGTACTAAAAACCTAAGAAAATCTCCCGTTTCCGTCATTTACTATCGAATCGACATAACGCCAGATCGTCACAGTGGTCGCTTTTCTCACTGAAACGGTTACATTTATCGTCTGCAAGCCCTTGTCGCGTGATGCGGTATGCAGACACAGTACAAGCAGCACACTAGAACACAGAATAAGAATCTACGTTGATGCAATCGGCCAGTAAGAAGAGCTACATTTCAAGTATTAGTTATCGATTAATGAATTATTGGGCGGTTTGGTGCCTTGGACCAGACCGAGGACCTTAAGATTTTGCATGAACCGAGGACTGGCAGCCAGGTAACACGAGAAATTGTGTAAAGTGTTAATATGTAGTAAAAACCTAAGAAAATCTCCCGTTTCCGTCATTTACTATCGAATCGACATAACGCCAGATCGTCACAGTGGTCGCTTTTCTCTCTGAAACGGTTACATTTATCGTCTGCAAGCCGTTGACGCGTGATGCGGTATGCAGACACAGTACAAGCAGCACACTAGAACACAGAATAAGAATCTACGTTGATGCAATCGGCCAGTAAGAAGAGCTACATTTCAAGTTTTAGTTATCGATTAATGAATTATTGGGTGGTTTGGTGCCTTGGACCAGACCGAGGACCTTAAGATTTTGCATGAACCAAGGACTGGCAGCCAGGTAACACGAGAAATTGTGTAAAGTGTTAATATGTAGTAAAAACCTAAGAAAATCTCCCGTTTCCTACATTTACTATCGAATCGACATAACGCCAGATCGTCACAGTGGTCGCTTTTCTCTCTGAAACGGTTACATTTATCGTCTGCAAGCCGTTGTCGCGTGATGCGGTATGCAGACACAGTACAAGCAGCACACTAGAACACAGAATAAGAATCTACGTTGATGCAATCGGCCAGTAAGAAGAGCTACATTTCAAGTTTTAGTTATCGATTAATGAATTATTGGGCGGTTTGGTGCCTTGGACCAGACCGAGGACCTTAAGATTTTGCATGAACCGAGGACTGGCAGCCAGGTAACACGAGAAATTGTGTAAAGTGTTAATATGTAGTAAAAACCTAAGAAAATCTCCCGTTTCCGTCATTTACTATCGAATCGACATAACGCCAGATCGTCACAGTGGTCGCTATCCTCTCTGAAACGGTTACATTTATTGTCTGCAAGCCCTTGTCGCGTGATGCGGTATGAAGAGTCACTACAAGCGGCATAGTAGAACACTGAAGAAGCATCTAAGTTTATGCAATCGCCCAGTAAGAAGAGCTACATTTCAAGTTTTAGTTATCGATTAATGAATTATTGGGCGGTTTGGTGCCTTGGACCAGACCGAGGACCTTAAGATTCTGCATGAACCGAGGACTGGCAGCCAGGTAACACCAGAAATTGTGTAAAGTGTTAATATGTAGTAAAAACCTAAGAAAATCTCCCGTTTCCGTCATTTACTATCGAATCGACATAACGCCAGATCGTCACATTGGTCGCTTTCCTCTCTGAAACGGTTACATTTATCGTCTGCAAGCCCTTGTCGCGTGATGCGGTATGCAGACACAGTACAAGCAGCACACTAGAACACAGAATAAGAATCTACGTTGATGCAATCGGCCAGTAAGAAGAGCTACATTTCAAGTTTTAGTTATCGATTAATGAATTATTGGGCGGTTTGGTGCCTTGGACCAGACCGAGGACCTTAAGATTTTGCATGAACCGAGGACTGGCAGCCAGGTAACACCAGAAATTGTGCAAAGTGTTAATATGTAGTAAAAACCTAAGAAAATCTCCCGTTTCCGTCATTTACTATCGAATCGACATAACGCCAGATCGTCACAGTGGTCGCTTTTCTCTCTGAAACGGTTACATTTATCGTCTGCAAGCCGTTGTCGCGTGATGCGGTATGCAGACACAGTACAAGCAGCACACTAGAACACAGAATAAGAATCTACGTTGATGCAATCGGCCAGTAAGAAGAGCTACATTTCAAGTATTAGTTATCGATTAATGAATTATTGGGCGGTTTGGTGCCTTGGACCAGACCGAGGACCTTAAGATTTTGCATGAACCGAGGACTGGCAGCCAGGTAACACCAGAAATTGTGTAAAGTGTTAATATGTAGTAAAAACCTAAGAAAATCTCCCGTTTCCGTCATTTACTATCGAATCGACATAACGCCAGATCGTCACAGTGGTCGCTTTTCTCTCTGAAACGGTTACATTTATCGTCTGCAAGCCCTTGTCGCGTGATGCGGTATGCAGACACAGTACAAGCAGCACACTAGAACACAGAATAAGAATATACGTTGATGCAATCGGCCAGTAAGAAGAGCTACATTTCAAGTTTTAGTTATCGATTAATGAATTATTGGGCGGTTTGGTGCCTTGGACCAGACCGAGGACCTTAAGATTTTGCATGAACCGAGGACTGGCAGCCAGGTAACACGAGAAATTGTGTAAAGTGTTAATATGTAGTAAAAACCTAAGAAAATCTCCCGTTTCCGTCATTTACTATCGAATCGACATAACGCCAGATCGTCACAGTGGTCGCTTTTCTCTCTGAAACGGTTACATTTATCGTCTGCAAGCCGTTGTCGCGTGATGCGGTATGCAGACACAGTACAAGCAGCACACTAGAACACAGAATAAGAATCTACGTTGATGCAATCGGTCAGTAAGAAGAGCTACATTTCAAGTTTTAGTTATCGATTAATGAATTATTGGGCGGTTTGGTGCCTTGGACCAGACCGAGGCCCTTAAGATTTTGCATGAACCGAGGACTGGCAGCCAGGTAACACGAGAAATTGTGTAAAGTGTTAATACGTAGTAAAAACCTAAGAAAATCTCCCGTTTCCGTCATTTACTATCGAATCGACATAACGCCAGATCGTCACATTGGTCGCTTTTCTCTCTGAAACGGTTACATTTATCGTCTGCAAGCCGTTGTCGCGTGATTCGGTATGCAGACACAGTACAAGCAGCACACTAGAACACAGAATAAGAATCTACGTTGATGCAATCGGCCAGTAAGAAGAGCTACATTTCAAGTTTTAGTTATCGATTAATGAATTATTGGGCGGTTTGGTGCCTTGGACCAGACCGAGGACCTTAAGATTTTGCATGAACCGAGGACTGGCAGCCAGGTAACACGAGAAATTGTGTAAAGTGTTAATATGTACTAAAAACCTAAGAAAATCTCCCGTTTCCGTCATTTACTATCGAATCGACATAACGCCAGATCGTCACAGTGGTCGCTATTCTCTCTGAAACGGTTACATTTATCGTCTGCAAGCCCTTGTCGCGTGATGCGGTATGCAGACACAGTACAAGCAGCACACTAGAACACAGAATAAGAATCTACGTTGATGCAATCGGCCAGTAAGAAGAGCTACATTTCAAGTATTAGTTATCGATTAATGAATTATTGGGCGGTTTGGTGCCTTGGACCAGACCGAGGACCTTAAGATTTTGCATGAACCGAGGACTGGCAGCCAGGTAACACGAGAAATTGTGTAAAGTGTTAATATGTAGTAATAACCTAAGAAAATCTCCCGTTTCCGTCATTTACTATCGAATCGATATAACGCCAGATCGTCACAGTGGTCGCTTTTCTCTCTGAAACGGTTACATTTATCGTCTGCAAGCCGTTGTCGCGTGATGCGGTATGCAGACACAGTACAAGCAGCACACTAGAACACAGAATAACAATCTACGTTGATGCAATCGGCCAGTAAGAAGAGCTACATTTCAAGTTTTAGTTATCGATTAATGAATTATTGGGCGGTTTGGTGCCTTGGACCAGACCGAGGACCTTAAGATTTTGCATGAACCAAGGACTGGCAGCCAGGTAACACGAGAAATTGTGTAAAGTGTTAATATGTAGTAAAAACCTAAGAAAATCTCCCGTTTCCTACATTTACTATCGAATCGACATAACGCCAGATCGTCACCGTGGTCGCTTTTCTCTCTGAAACGGTTACATTTATCGTCTGCAAGCCCTTGTCGCGTGATGCGGTATGCAGACACAGTACAAGCAGCACACTAGAACACAGAATAAGAATCTACGTTGATGCAATCGGCCAGTAAGAAGAGCTACATTTCAAGTTTTAGTTATCGATTAATGAATTATTGGGCGGTTTGGTGCCTTGGACCAGACCGAGGACCTTAAGATTTTGCATGAACCGAGGACTGGCAGCCAGGTAACACGAGAAATTGTGTAAAGTGTTAATATGTAGTAAAAACCTAAGAAAATCTCCCGTTTCCGTCATTTACTATCGAATCGACATAACGCCAGATCGTCATAGTGGTCGCTTTTCTCTCTGAAACGGTTACATTTATCGTCTGCAAGCCCTTGTCGCGTGATGCGGTATGCAGACACAGTACAAGCAGCACACTAGAACACAGAATAAGAATCTACGTTGATGCAATCGGCCAGTAAGGAGAGCTACATTTCAAGTTTTAGTTATCGATTAACGAATTATTGGGCGGTTTGGTGCCTTCGACCAGACCGAGGACCTTAAGATTTTGCATGAACCGAGGACTGGCAGCCAGGTAACACGAGAAATTGTGTAAAGTGTTAATATGTAGTAAAAACCTAAGAAAATCTCCCGTTTCCGTCATTTACTATCGAATCGACATAACGCCAGATCGTCACATTGGTCGCTTTTCTCTCTGAAACGGTTACATTTATCGTCTGCAAGCCGTTGTCGCGTGATGCGGTATGCAGACACAGTACATGCAGCACACTAGAACACAGAATAAGAATCTACGTTGATGCAATCGGCCAGTAAGAAGAGCTACATTTCAAGTTTTAGTTATCGATTAATGAATTATTGGGCGGTTTGGTGCCTTGGACCAGACCGAGGACATTAAGATTTTGCATGAAACGAGGACTGGCAGCCAGGTAACACGAGAAATTGTGTAAAGTGTTAATATGTAGTAAAAACCTAAGAAAATCTCCCGTTTCCGTCATTCACTATCTAATCGACATAACGCCAGATCGTCACAGTGGTCGCTTTTCTCTCTGAAACGGTTACATTTATCGTCTGCAAGCCGTTGTCGCGTGATGCGGTATGCAGACACAGTACAAGCAGCACACTAGAACACAGAATAAGAATCTACGTTGATGCAATCGGCCAGTAAGAAGAGCTACATTTCAAGTTTTAGTTATCGATTAATGAATTATTGGGCGGTTTGGTGCCTTGGACCAGACCGAGAACCTTAAGATTTTGCATGAACCGAGGACTGGCAGCCAGGTAACACAAGAAATTGTGTAAAGTGTTAATATGTAGTAAAAACCTAAGAAAATCTCCCGTTTCCGTCATTTACTATCGAATCGACATAACGCCAGATCGTCACAGTGGTCGCTTTTCTCTCTGAAACGGTTACATTTATCGTCTGCAAGCCCTTGTCGCGTGATGCGGTATGCAGACACAGTACAAGCAGCACACTAGAACACAGAATAAGAATCTACGTTGATGCAATCGGCCAGTAAGAAGAGCTACATTTCAAGTTTTAGTTATCGATTAATGAATTATTGGGCGGTTTGGTGCCTTGGACCAGACCGAGGACCTTAAGATTTTGCATGAACCGAGGACTGGCAGCCAGGTAACACGAGAAATTGTGTAAAGTGTTAATACGTAGTAAAAACCTAAGAAAATCTCCCGTTTCCGTCATTTACTATCGAATCGACATAACGCCAGATCGTTACATTGGTCGCTTTTCTCTCTGAAACGGTTACATTTATCGTCTGCAAGCCGTTGTCGCGTGATTCGGTATGCAGACACAGTACAAGCAGCACACTAGAACACAGAATAAGAATCTACGTTGATGCAATCGGCCAGTAAGAAGAGCTACATTTCAAGTTTTAGTTATCGATTAATGAATTATTGGGCGGTTTGGTGCCTTGGACCAGACCGAGGACCTTAAGATTTTGCATGAACCGAGGACTGGCAGCCAGGTAACACGAGAAATTGTGTAAAGTGTTAATATGTACTAAAAACCTAAGAAAATCTCCCGTTTCCGTCATTTACTATCGAATCGACATAACGCCAGATCGTCACAGTGGTCGCTTTTCTCACTGAAACGGTTACATTTATCGTCTGCAAGCCCTTGTCGCGTGATGCGGTATGCAGACACAGTACAAGCAGCACACTAGAACACAGAATAAGAATCTACGTTGATGCAATCGGCCAGTAAGAAGAGCTACATTTCAAGTATTAGTTATCGATTAATGAATTATTGGGCGGTTTGGTGCCTTGGACCAGACCGAGGACCTTAAGATTTTGCATGAACCGAGGACTGGCAGCCAGGTAACACGAGAAATTGTGTAAAGTGTTAATATGTAGTAAAAACCTAAGAAAATCTCCCGTTTCCGTCATTTACTATCGAATCGACATAACGCCAGATCGTCACAGTGGTCGCTTTTCTCTCTGAAACGGTTACATTTATCGTCTGCAAGCCGTTGTCGCGTGATGCGGTATGCAGACACAGTACAAGCAGCACACTAGAACACAGAATAAGAATCTACGTTGATGCAATCGGCCAGTAAGAAGAGCTACATTTCAAGTTTTAGTTATCGATTAATGAATTATTGGGTGGTTTGGTGCCTTGGACCAGACCGAGGACCTTAAGATTTTGCATGAACCAAGGACTGGCAGCCAGGTAACACGAGAAATTGTGTAAAGTGTTAATATGTAGTAAAAACCTAAGAAAATCTCCCGTTTCCTACATTTACTATCGAATCGACATAACGCCAGATCGTCACAGTGGTCGCTTTTCTCTCTGAAACGGTTACATTTATCGTCTGCAAGCCGTTGTCGCGTGATGCGGTATGCAGACACAGTACAAGCAGCACACTAGAACACAGAATAAGAATCTACGTTGATGCAATCGGCCAGTAAGAAGAGCTACATTTCAAGTTTTAGTTATCGATTAATGAATTATTGGGCGGTTTGGTGCCTTGGACCAGACCGAGGACCTTAAGATTTTGCATGAACCGAGGACTGGCAGCCAGGTAACACGAGAAATTGTGTAAAGTGTTAATATGTAGTAAAAACCTAAGAAAATCTCCCGTTTCCGTCATTTACTATCGAATCGACATAACGCCAGATCGTCACAGTGGTCGCTATCCTCTCTGAAACGGTTACATTTATTGTCTGCAAGCCCTTGTCGCGTGATGCGGTATGAAGAGTCACTACAAGCGGCATAGTAGAACACTGAAGAAGCATCTAAGTTTATGCAATCGCCCAGTAAGAAGAGCTACATTTCAAGTTTTAGTTATCGATTAATGAATTATTGGGCGGTTTGGTGCCTTGGACCAGACCGAGGACCTTAAGATTCTGCATGAACCGAGGACTGGCAGCCAGGTAACACCAGAAATTGTGTAAAGTGTTAATATGTAGTAAAAACCTAAGAAAATCTCCCGTTTCCGTCATTTACTATCGAATCGACATAACGCCAGATCGTCACATTGGTCGCTTTCCTCTCTGAAACGGTTACATTTATCGTCTGCAAGCCCTTGTCGCGTGATGCGGTATGCAGACACAGTACAAGCAGCACACTAGAACACAGAATAAGAATCTACGTTGATGCAATCGGCCAGTAAGAAGAGCTACATTTCAAGTTTTAGTTATCGATTAATGAATTATTGGGCGGTTTGGTGCCTTGGACCAGACCGAGGACCTTAAGATTTTGCATGAACCGAGGACTGGCAGCCAGGTAACACCAGAAATTGTGCAAAGTGTTAATATGTAGTAAAAACCTAAGAAAATCTCCCGTTTCCGTCATTTACTATCGAATCGACATAACGCCAGATCGTCACAGTGGTCGCTTTTCTCTCTGAAACGGTTACATTTATCGTCTGCAAGCCGTTGTCGCGTGATGCGGTATGCAGACACAGTACAAGCAGCACACTAGAACACAGAATAAGAATCTACGTTGATGCAATCGGCCAGTAAGAAGAGCTACATTTCAAGTATTAGTTATCGATTAATGAATTATTGGGCGGTTTGGTGCCTTGGACCAGACCGAGGACCTTAAGATTTTGCATGAACCGAGGACTGGCAGCCAGGTAACACGTGAAATTGTGTAAAGTGTTAATATGTAGTAAAAACCTAAGAAAATCTCCCGTTTCCGTCATTTACTATCGAATCGACATAACGCCAGATCGTCACAGTGGTCGCTTTTCTCTCTGAAACGGTTACATTTATCGTCTGCAAGCCCTTGTCGCGTGATGCGGTATGCAGACACAGTACAAGCAGCACACTAGAACACAGAATAAGAATATACGTTGATGCAATCGGCCAGTAAGAAGAGCTACATTTCAAGTTTTAGTTATCGATTAATGAATTATTGGGCGGTTTGGTGCCTTGGACCAGACCGAGGACCTTAAGATTTTGCATGAACCGAGGACTGGCAGCCAGGTAACACGAGAAATTGTGTAAAGTGTTAATATGTAGTAAAAACCTAATAAAATCTCCCGTTTCCGTCATTTACTATCGAATCGACATAACGCCAGATCGTCACAGTGGTCGCTTTTCTCTCTGAAACGGTTACATTTATCGTCTGCAAGCCGTTGTCGCGTGATGCGGTATGCAGACACAGTACAAGCAGCACACTAGAACACAGAATAAGAATCTACGTTGATGCAATCGGCCAGTAAGAAGAGCTACATTTCAAGTTTTAGTTATCGATTAATGAATTATTGGGCGGTTTGGTGCCTTGGACCAGACCGAGGCCCTTAAGATTTTGCATGAACCGAGGACTGGCAGCCAGGTAACACGAGAAATTGTGTAAAGTGTTAATACGTAGTAAAAACCTAAGAAAATCTCCCGTTTCCGTCATTTACTATCGAATCGACATAACGCCAGATCGTCACATTGGTCGCTTTTCTCTCTGAAACGGTTACATTTATCGTCTGCAAGCCGTTGTCGCGTGATTCGGTATGCAGACACAGTACAAGCAGCACACTAGAACACAGAATAAGAATCTACGTTGATGCAATCGGCCAGTAAGAAGAGCTACATTTCAAGTTTTAGTTATCGATTAATGAATTATTGGGCGGTTTGGTGCCTTGGACCAGACCGAGGACCTTAAGATTTTGCATGAACCGAGGACTGGCAGCCAGGTAACACGAGAAATTGTGTAAAGTGTTAATATGTACTAAAAACCTAAGAAAATCTCCCGTTTCCGTCATTTACTATCGAATCGACATAACGCCAGATCGTCACAGTGGTCGCTATTCTCTCTGAAACGGTTACATTTATCGTCTGCAAGCCCTTGTCGCGTGATGCGGTATGCAGACACAGTACAAGCAGCACACTAGAACACAGAATAAGAATCTACGTTGATGCAATCTGCCAGTAAGAAGAGCTACATTTCAAGTATTAGTTATCGATTAATGAATTATTGGGCGGTTTGGTGCCTTGGACCAGACCGAGGACCTTAAGATTTTGCATGAACCGAGGACTGGCAGCCAGGTAACACGAGAAATTGTGTAAAGTGTTAATATGTAGTAAAAACCTAAGAAAATCTCCCGTTTCCGTCATTTACTATCGAATCGACATAACGCCAGATCGTCACAGTAGTCGCTTTTCTCTCTGAAACGGTTACATTTATCGTCTGCAAGCCGTTGTCGCGTGATGCGGTATGCAGACACAGTACAAGCAGCACACTAGAACACAGAATAACAATCTACGTTGATGCAATCGGCCAGTAAGAAGAGCTACATTTCAAGTTTTAGTTATCGATTAATGAATTATTGGGCGGTTTGGTGCCTTGGACCAGACCGAGGACCTTAAGATTTTGCATGAACCAAGGACTGGCAGCCAGGTAACACGAGAAATTGTGTAAAGTGTTAATATGTAGTAAAAACCTAAGAAAATCTCCCGTTTCCTACATTTACTATCGAATCGACATAACGCCAGATCGTCACCGTGGTCGCTTTTCTCTCTGAAACGGTTACATTTATCGTCTGCAAGCCGTTGTCGCGTGATGCGGTATGCAGACACAGTACAAGCAGCACACTAGAACACAGAATAAGAATCTACGTTGATGCAATCGGCCAGTAAGAAGAGCTACATTTCAAGTTTTAGTTATCGATTAATGAATTATTGGGCGGTTTGGTGCCTTGGACCAGACCGAGGACCTTAAGATTTTGCATGAACCGAGGACTGGCAGCCAGGTAACACGAGAAATTGTGTAAAGTGTTAATATGTAGTAAAAACCTAAGAAAATCTCCCGTTTCCGTCATTTACTATCGAATCGACATAACGCCAGATCGTCATAGTGGTCGCTTTTCTCTCTGAAACGGTTACATTTATCGTCTGCAAGCCCTTGTCGCGTGATGCGGTATGCAGACACAGTACAAGCAGCACACTAGAACACAGAATAAGAATCTACGTTGATGCAATCGGCCAGTAAGGAGAGCTACATTTCAAGTTTTAGTTATCGATTAACGAATTATTGGGCGGTTTGGTGCCTTGGACCAGACCGAGGACCTTAAGATTTTGCATGAACCGAGGACTGGCAGCCAGGTAACACGAGAAATTGTGTAAAGTGTTAATATGTAGTAAAAACCTAAGAAAATCTCCCGTTTCCGTCATTTACTATCGAATCGACATAACGCCAGATCGTCACATTGGTCGCTTTTCTCTCTGAAACGGTTACATTTATCGTCTGCAAGCCGTTGTCGCGTGATGCGGTATGCAGACACAGTACATGCAGCACACTAGAACACAGAATAAGAATCTACGTTGATGCAATCGGCCAGTAAGAAGAGCTACATTTCAAGTTTTAGTTATCGATTAATGAATTATTGGGCGGTTTGGTGCCTTGGACCAGACCGAGGACCTTAAGATTTTGCATGAACCGAGGACTGGCAGCCAGGTAACACGAGAAATTGTGTAAAGTGTTAATATGTAGTAAAAACCTAAGAAAATCTCCCGTTTCCGTCATTTACTATCGAATCGACATAACGCCAGATCGTCACAGTGGTCGCTTTTCTCTCTGAAACGGTTACATTTATCGTCTGCAAGCCGTTGTCGCGTGATGCGGTATGCAGACACAGTACAAGCAGCACACTAGAACACAGAATAACAATCTACGTTGATGCAATCGGCCAGTAAGAAGAGCTACATTTCAAGTTTTAGTTATCGATTAATGAATTATTGGGCGGTTTGGTGCCTTGGACCAGACCGAGGACCTTAAGATTTTGCATGAACCAAGGACTGGCAGCCAGGTAACACGAGAAATTGTGTAAAGTGTTAATATGTAGTAAAAACCTAAGAAAATCTCCCGTTTCCTACATTTACTATCGAATCGACATAACGCCAGATCGTCACCGTGGTCGCTTTTCTCTCTGAAACGGTTACATTTATCGTCTGCAAGCCGTTGTCGCGTGATGCGGTATGCAGACACAGTACAAGCAGCACACTAGAACACAGAATAAGAATCTACGTTGATGCAATCGGCCAGTAAGAAGAGCTACATTTCAAGTTTTAGTTATCGATTAATGAATTATTGGGCGGTTTGGTGCCTTGGACCAGACCGAGGACCTTAAGATTTTGCATGAACCGAGGACTGGCAGCCAGGTAACACGAGAAATTGTGTAAAGTGTTAATATGTAGTAAAAACCTAAGAAAATCTCCCGTTTCCGTCATTTACTATCGAATCGACATAACGCCAGATCGTCATAGTGGTCGCTTTTCTCTCTGAAACGGTTACATTTATCGTCTGCAAGCCCTTGTCGCGTGATGCGGTATGCAGACACAGTACAAGCAGCACACTAGAACACAGAATAAGAATCTACGTTGATGCAATCGGCCAGTAAGGAGAGCTACATTTCAAGTTTTAGTTATCGATTAACGAATTATTGGGCGGTTTGGTGCCTTCGACCAGACCGAGGACCTTAAGATTTTGCATGAACCGAGGACTGGCAGCCAGGTAACACGAGAAATTGTGTAAAGTGTTAATATGTAGTAAAAACCTAAGAAAATCTCCCGTTTCCGTCATTTACTATCGAATCGACATAACGCCAGATCGTCACATTGGTCGCTTTTCTCTCTGAAACGGTTACATTTATCGTCTGCAAGCCGTTGTCGCGTGATGCGGTATGCAGACACAGTACATGCAGCACACTAGAACACAGAATAAGAATCTACGTTGATGCAATCGGCCAGTAAGAAGAGCTACATTTCAAGTTTTAGTTATCGATTAATGAATTATTGGGCGGTTTGGTGCCTTGGACCAGACCGAGGACATTAAGATTTTGCATGAAACGAGGACTGGCAGCCAGGTAACACGAGAAATTGTGTAAAGTGTTAATATGTAGTAAAAACCTAAGAAAATCTCCCGTTTCCGTCATTCACTATCTAATCGACATAACGCCAGATCGTCACAGTGGTCGCTTTTCTCTCTGAAACGGTTACATTTATCGTCTGCAAGCCGTTGTCGCGTGATGCGGTATGCAGACACAGTACAAGCAGCACACTAGAACACAGAATAAGAATCTACGTTGATGCAATCGGCCAGTAAGAAGAGCTACATTTCAAGTTTTAGTTATCGATTAATGAATTATTGGGCGGTTTGGTGCCTTGGACCAGACCGAGAACCTTAAGATTTTGCATGAACCGAGGACTGGCAGCCAGGTAACACAAGAAATTGTGTAAAGTGTTAATATGTAGTAAAAACCTAAGAAAATCTCCCGTTTCCGTCATTTACTATCGAATCGACATAACGCCAGATCGTCACAGTGGTCGCTTTTCTCTCTGAAACGGTTACATTTATCGTCTGCAAGCCGTTGTCGCATGATGCGGTATGCAGACACAGTACAAGCAGCACACTAGAACACAGAATAAGAATCTACGTTGATGCAATCGGCCAGTAAGGAGAGCTACATTTCAAGTTTTAGTTATCGATTAACGAATTATTGGGCGGTTTGGTGCCTTGGACCAGACCGAGGACCTTAAGATTTTGCATGAACCGAGGACTGGCAGCCAGGTAACACGAGAAATTGTGTAAAGTGTTAATATGTAGTAAAAACCTAAGAAAATCTCCCGTTTCCGTCATTTACTATCGAATCGACATAACGCCAGATCGTCACATTGGTCGCTTTTCTCTCTGAAACGGTTACATTTATCGTCTGCAAGCCGTTGTCGCGTGATGCGGTATGCAGACACAGTACAAGCAGCACACTAGAACACAGAATAAGAATCTACGTTGATGCAATCGGCCAGTAAGAAGAGCGACATTTCAAGTTTTAGTTATCGATTAATGAATTATTGGGCGGTTTGGTGCCTTGGACCAGACCGAGGACCTTAAGATTTTGCATGAACCGAGGACTGGCAGCCAGGTAACACGAGAAATTGTGTAAAGTGTTAATATGTAGTAAAAACCAAAGAAAATCTCCCGTTTCCGTCATTTACTATCGAATCGACATAACGCCAGATCGTCACAGTGGTCGCTTTTCTCTCTGAAACGGTTACATTTATCGTCTGCAAGCCATTGTCGCGTGATGCGGTATGCAGACACAGTACAAGCAGCACACTAGAACACAGAATAAGAATCTACGATGATGCAATCGGCCAGTAAGAAGAGCTACATTTCAAGTTTTAGTTATCGATTAATGAATTATTGGGCGGTTTGGTGCCTTGGACCAGACCGAGGACCTTAAGATTTTGCATGAACCGAGGACTGGCAGCCAGGTAACACCAGAAATTGTGTAAAATGTTAATATGTAGTAAAAACCTAAGAAAATCTCCCGTTTCCGTCATTTACTATCGAATCGACATAACGCCAGATCGTCACATTGGTCGCTTTTCTCTCTGAAACGGTTACATTTATCGTCTGCAAGCCCTTGTCGCGTGATGCGGTATGCAGACACAGTACAAGCAGCACACTAGAACACAGAATAAGAATCTACGTTGATGCAATCGGCCAGTAAGAAGAGCTACATTTCAAGTTTTAGTTATCGATTAATGAATTATTGGGCGGTTTGGTGCCTTGGACCAGACCGAGGACCTTAAGATTTTGCATGAACCGAGGACTGGCAGCCAGGTAACACGAGAAATTGTGTAAAGTGTTAATATATAGTAAAAACCTAAGAAAATCTCCCGTTTCCGTCATTTACTATCGAATCGACATAACGCCAGATCGTCACAGTGGTCGCTTTTCTCTCTGAAACGGTTACATTTATCGTCTGCAAGCCCTTGTCGCGTGATGCGGTATGCAGACACAGTACAAGCAGCACACTAGAACACAGAATAAGAATCTACGTTGATGCAATCGGCCAGTAAGAAGAGCTACATTTCAAGTTTTAGTTATCGATTAATGAATTATTGGGCTGTTTGGTGCCTTGGACCAGACCGAGGACCTTAAGATTTTGCATGAACCGAGGACTCGCAGCCAGGTAACACGAGAAATTGTGTAAAGTGTTAATATGTAGTAAAAACCTAAGAAAATCTCCCGTTTCCGTCATTTACTATCGAATCGTCATAACGCCAGATCGTCACAGTGGTCGCTTTTCTCTCTGAAACGGTTACATTTATCGTCTGCAAGCCGTTGTCGCGTGATGCGGTATGCAGACACAGTACAAGCAGCACACTAGAACACAGAATAAGAATCTACGTTGATGCAATCGGCCAGTAAGAAGAGCTACATTTCAAGTTTTAGTTATCGATTAATGAATTATTGGGCGGTTTGGTGCCTTGGACCAGACCGAGGACCTTAAGATTTTGCATGAACCAAGGACTGGCAGCCAGGTAACACGAGAAATTGTGTAAAGTGTTAATATGTAGTAAAAACCTAAGAAAATCTCCCGTTTCCGTCATTTACTATCGAATCGACATAACGCCAGATCGTCACAGTGGTCGCTTTTCTCTCTGAAACGGTTACATTTATCGTCTGCAAGCCCTTGTCGCGTGATGCGGTATGCAGAGTCACTACAAGCGGCATAGTAGAACACTGAAGAAGCATCTAAGTTTATGCAATCGCCCAGTAAGAAGAGCTACATTTCAAGTTTTAGTTATCGATTAATGAATTATTGGGCGGTTTGGTGCCTTGGACCAGACCGAGGACCTTAAGATTTTGCATGAACCGAGGACTGGCAGCCAGGTAACACCAGAAATTGTGTAAAGTGTTAATATGTAGTAAAAACCTAAGAAAATCTCCCGTTTCCGTCATTTACTATCGAATCGACATAACGCCAGATCGTCACATTGGTCGCTTTCCTCTCTGAAACGGTTACATTTATCGTCTGCAAGCCGTTGTCGCGTGATGCGGTATGCAGACACAGTACAAGCAGCACACTAGAACACAGAATAAGAATCTACGTTGATGCAATCGGCCAGTAAGAAGAGCTACATTTCAAGTTTTAGTTATCGATTAATGAATTATTGGTCGGTTTGGTGCCTTGGACCAGACCGAGGACCTTAAGATTTTGCATGAACCGAGGACTGGCAGCCAGGTAACACGAGATATTGTGTAAAGTGTTAAGATGTAGTAAAAACCTAAGAAAATCTCCCGTTCCGTCATTTACTATCGAATCGACATAACGCCAGATCGTCACAGTGGTCGCTTTTCTCTCTGAAACGGTTATATTTATCGTCTGCAAGCCGTTGTCGCGTGATGCGGTATGCAGACACAGCACAAGCAGCACAGTAGAACACAGAATAAGAATCTACGTTGATGCAATCGGCTAGTAAGAAGAGCTACATTTCAAGTTTTAGTTATCGATTAATGAATTATTGGGCGGTTTGGTGCCTTGGACCAGACCGAGGACCTTAAGATTTTGCATGAACCGAGGACTGGCAGCCAGGTAACACGAGAAATTGTGTAAAGTGTTAATATGTAGTAAAAACCTAAGAGAATCTCCCGTTTTCGTCATTTACTATCTAATCGACATAACGCCAGATCGTCACATTGGTCGCTTTTCACTCTGAAACGGTTACATTTACCGTCTGCAATTCCTTGTCACGTGATGCGGTATGCAGAGTCACTACAAGCGGCATAGTAGAACACTGAAGAAGCATCTAAGTTTATGCAATCGCCCAGTAAGAAGAGCTACATTTCAAGTTTTAGTTATCGATTAATGAATTATTGGGCGGTTTGGTGCCTTGGACCAGACCGAGGACCTTAAGATTTTGCATGAACCGAGGACTGGCAGCCAGGTAACACGAGAAATTGTGTAAAGTGTTAATATGTAGTAAAAACCCAAGAAAATCTCCCGTTTCCGTCATTTACTATCGAATCGACATAACGCCAGATCGTCACAGTGGTCGCTTTTGTCTCTGAAACGGTTACATTTATCGTCTGCAAGCCGTTGTCGCGTGATGCGGTATGCAGACACAGTACAAGCAGCACACTAGAACACAGAATAAGGATCTACGTTGATGCAATCGGCCAGTAAGAAGAGCTACATTTCAAGTTTTAGTTATCGATTAATGAATTATTGGGCGGTTTGGTGCCTTGGACCAGACCGAGGACCTTAAGATTTTGCATGAACCGAGGACTGGCAGCCAGGTAACACGAGAAATTGTGTAAAGTGTTAATATGTAGTAAAAACCTAAGAAAATCTCCCGTTTCCGTCATTTACTATCGAATCGACATAACGCCAGATCGTCACAGTGGTCGCTTTTCTCTCTAAAACGGGTACATTTATCGTCTGCAAGCCCTTGTCGCGTGATGCGGTATGCAGACACAGTACAAGCAGCACACTAGAACACAGAATAAGAATCTACGTTGATGCAATCGGCCAGTAAGAAGAGCTACATTTCATGTTTTAGTTATCGATTAATGAATTATTGGGCGGTTTGGTGCCTTGGACCAGACCGAGGACCTTAAGATTTTGCATGAACCGAGGACTGGCAGCCAGGTAACACGAGAAATAGTGTAAAGTGTTAATATGTAGTAAAAACCTAAGAGAATCTCCCGTTTTCGTCATTTACTATCGAATCGACATAACGCCAGATCGTCACATTGGTCGCTTTTCTCTCTGAAATGGTTACATTTACCGTCTGCAAGACCTTGTCACGTGATGCGGTATGCAGATTCACTACAAGCGGCATAGTAGAACACTGAAGAAGCATCTAAGTTAATGCAATCGCCAAGTAAGAAGAGCTATATTTCAAGTTTTAGTTATCGATTAATGAATTATTGGGCGGTTTGGTCCCTTGGACCAGACCGAGGACCTTAAGATTTTGCATGAACCGAGGACTGGCAGCCAGGTAACACGAGAAATTGTGTAAAGTGTTAATATGTAGTAAAAACCTAAGAAAATCTCCCGTTTCCGTCATTTACTATCGAATCGACATAACGCCAGATCGTCACAGTGGTCGCTTTTCTCTCTGAAACGGTTACATTTATCGTCTGCAAGCCCTTGTCGCGTGATGCGGTATGCAGACACAGTACAAGCAGCACACTAGAACACAGAATAAGAATCTACGTTGATGCAATCGGCCAGTAAGAAGAGCTACATTTCAAGTTTTAGTTATCGATTAATGAATTATTGGGCGGTTTGGTGCCTTGGACCAGACCGAGGACCTTAAGATTTTGCATGAACCGAGGACTCGCAGCAAGGTAACACGAGAAATTGTGTAAAGTGTTAATATGTAGTAAAAACCTAAGAAAATCTCCCGTTTCCGTCATTTACTATCAAATCGACATAACGCCAGATCGTCACAGTGGTCGCTTTTCTCTCTGAATCGGTTACATTTATCGTCTGCAAGCCGTTGTCGCGTGATGCGGTATGCAGACACAGTACAAGCAGCACACTAGAACACAGAATAAGAATCTACGTTGATGCAATCGGCCAGTAAGAAGAGCTACATTTCAAGTTTTAGTTATCGATTAATGAATTATTGGGTGGTTTGGTGCCTTGGACCAGACCGAGGACCTTAAGATTTTGCATGAACCGAGGACTGGCAGCCAGGTAACACCAGAAATTGTGTAAAGTGTTAATATGTAGTAAAAACCTAAGAAAATCTCCCGTTTCCGTCATTTACTATCGACTCGACATAACGCCAGATCGTCACAGTGGTCGCTTTTCTCTCTGAAACGGTTACATTTATCGTCTGCAAGCCCTTGTCGCGTGATGCGGTATGCAGACACAGTACAAGCAGCACACTAGAACACAGAATAAGAATCTACGTTGATGCAATCGGCCAGTAAGAAGAGCTACATTTCAAGTTTTAGTTATCGATTAATGAATTATTGGGCGGTTTGGTGCCTTGGACCAGACCGAGGACCTTAAGATTTTGCATGAACCGAGGACTGGCAGCCAGGTAACACGAGAAATTGTGTAAAGTGTTAATATGCAGTAAAAACCTAAGAAAATCTCCCGTTTCCGTCATTTACTATCGAATCGACATAACGCCAGATCGTCACAGTGGTCACTTTTCTCTCTGAAACGGTTACATTTATCGTCTGCAAGCCCTTGTCGCGTGATGCGGTATGCAGAGTCACTACAAGCGGCATAGTAGAACACTGAAGAAGCATCTAAGTTTGAGCAATCGCCCAGTAAGAAGAGCTACATTTCAAGTTTTAGTTATCGATTAATGAATTATTGGGCGGTTTGGTGCCTTGGACCAGACCGAGGTACTTAAGATTTTGCATGAACCGAGGACTGGCAGCCAGGTAACACGAGAAATTGTGCAAAGTGTTAATATGTAGTAAAAACCTAAGAAAATCTCCCGTTTCCGTCATTTACTATCGAATGGACATAACGCCAGATCGTCACATTGGTCGCTTTTCTCTCTGAAACGGTTACATTTATCGTCTGCAAGCCCTTGTCGCGTGATGCGGTATGCAGACACAGTACAAGCAGCACACTAGAACACAGAATAAGAATCTACGTTGATGCAATCGGCCAGGAAGAAGAGCTACATTTCAAGTTTTAGTTATCGATTAATGAATTATTGGGCGGTTTGGTGCCTTGGACGAGACCGAGGACCTTAAGATTTTGCATGAACCGAGGACTGGCAGCCAGGTAACACGAGAAATTGTGTAAAGTGTTAATATGTAGTAAAAACCCAAGAAAATCTCCCGTTTCCGTCATTTACTATCGAATCGACATAACGCCAGATCGTCACAGTGGTCGCTTTTCTCTCTGAAACGGTTACATTTATCGTCTGCAAGCCCTTGTCGCGTGATGCGGTATGCAGACACAGTACAAGCAGCACACTAGAACACAGAATAAGAATCTACGTTGATGCAATCGGCCAGTAAGAAGAGCTACATTTCAAGTTTTAGTTATCGATTAATGAATTATTGGGCGGTTTGGTGCCTTGGACCAGACCGAGGACCTTAAGATTTTGCATGAACCGAGGACTTGCAGCCAGGTAACACGAGAAATTGTGTAAAGTGTTAATATGTAGTAAAAACCTAAGAAAATCTCCCGTTTCCGTCATTTACTATCGAATCGACATAACGCCAGATCGTCACAGTGGTCGCTTTTCTCTCTGAAACGGTTACATTTATCGTCTGCAAGCCCTTGTCGCGTGATGCGGTATGCAGACACAGTACAAGCAGCACACTAGAACACAGAATAAGAATCTACGTTGATGCAATCGGCCAGTAAGAAGAGCTACATTTTAAGTTTTAGTTATCGATTAATGAATTATTGGGCGGTTTGGTGCCTTGGACCAGAACGAGGACCTTAAGATTTTGCATGAACCGAGGACTGGCAGCCAGGTAACACGAGAAATTGTGTAAAGTGTTAATATGTAGTAAAAACCTAAGAAAATCTCCCGTTTCCGTCATTTACTATCGAATCGACATAACGCCAGATCGTCACATTGGTCGCTTTTCTCTCTGAAACGGTTACATTTACCGTCTGCAAGCCCTTGTCGCGTGATGCGGTATGCAGACACAGTACAAGCAGCACACTAGAACACAGAATAAGAATCTACGTTGATGCAATCGGCCAGGAAGAAGAGCTACATTTCAAGTTTTAGTTATCGATTAATGAATTATTGGGCGGTTTGGTGCCTTGGACCAGACCGAGGACCTTAAGATTTTGCATGAACCGAGGACTGGCAGCCAGGTAACACGAGAAATTGTGTAAAGTGTTAATATGTAGTAAAAACCTAAGAAAATCTCCCGTTTCCGTCATTTACTATCGAATCGACATAACGCCAGATCGTCACAGTGGTCGCTTTTCTCTCTGAAACGGTTACATTTATCGTCTGCAAGCCCTTGTCGCGTGATGCGGTATGCAGAGTCACTACAAGCGGCATAGTAGAACACTGAAGAAGCATCTAAGTTTATGCAATCGCCCAGTAAGAAGAGCTACATTTCAAGTTTTAGTTATCGATTAATGAATTATTGGGCGGTTTGGTGCCTTGGACCAGACCGAGGACCTTAAGATTTTGCATGAACCGAGGACTGGCAGCCAGGTAACACGAAAAATTGTGTAAAGTGTTAATATGTAGTAAAAACCTAAGAAAATCTCCCGTTTCCGTCATTTACTATCGAATCGACATAACGCCAGATCGTCACAGTGGTCGCTTTTCTCTCTGAAACGGTTACATTTATCGTCTGCAAGCCGTTGTAGCGTGATGCGGTATGCAGACACAGTACAAGCAGCACACTAGAACACAGAATAAGAATCTACGTTGATGCAATCGGCCAGTAAGAAGAGCTACAATTCAAGTTTTAGTTATCGATTAATGAATTATTGGGCGGTTTGGTGCCTTGGACCAGACTGAGGACCTTAAGATTTTGCATGAATCGAGGACTGGCAGCCAGGTAACACCAGAAATTGTGTAAGGTGTTAATATGTAGTAAAAACCTAAGAAAATCTCCCGTTTCCGTCATTTACTATCGAATCGACATAACGCCAGATCGTCACATTGGTCGCTTTTCTCTCTGAAACGGTTACATTTATCGTCTGCAAGCCCTTGTCGCGTGAAGCGGTATGCAGACACAGTACAAGCAGCACACTAGAACACAGAATAAGAATCTACGTTGATGCAATCGGCCAGTAAGAAGAGCTACATTTCAAGTTTTAGTTATCGATTAATGAATTATTGGGCGGTTTGGTGCCTTGGACCAGACCGAGGACCTTAAGATTTTGCATGAACCGAGGACTGGCAGCCAGGTAACACGAGAAATTGTGTAAAGTGTTAATATGTAGTAAAAACCTAAGAAAATCTCCCGTTTCCGTCATTTACTATCGAATCGACATAACGCCAGATCGTCACAGTGGTCGCTTTTCTCTCTGAAACGGTTACATTTATCGTCTGCAAGCCCTTGTCGCGTGATGCGGTATGCAGAGTCACTACAAGCGGCATAGTAGAACACTGAAGAAGCATCTAAGTTTATGCAATCGCCCAGTAAGAAGAGCTACATTTCAAGTATTAGTTATCGATTAATGAATTATTGGCCGGTTTGGTGCCTTGGACCAGACAGAGGACCTTAAGATTTTGCATGAACCGAGGACTGGCAGCCAGGTAACACGAGAAATTGTGTAAAGTGTTAATATGTAGTAAAAACCTAAGAAAATCTCCCGTTTCCGTCATTTACTATCGAATCGACATAACGCCAGATCGTCACAGTGGTCGCTTTTCTCTCTGAAACGGTTACATTTATCGTCTGCAAGCCCTTGGCGCGTGATGCGGTATGCAGACACAGTACAAGCAGCACACTAGAACACAGAATAAGAATCTACGTTGATGCAATCGGCCAGTAAGAAGAGCTACATTTCAAGTTTTAGTTATCGATCAATGAATTATTGGGCGGTTTGGTGCCTTGGACCAGACCGAGGACCTTAAGATTTTGTATGAACCGAGGACTGGCAGCCAGGTAACACGAGAAATTGTGTAAAGTGTTAATATGTAGTAAAAACCTAAAAAAATCTCCCGTTTCCGTCATTTACTATCGAATCGACATAACGCCAGATCGTCACAGTGGTCGCTTTTCTCTCTGAAACGGTTACATTTATCGTCTGCAAGCCGTTGTCGCGTGACGCGGTATGCAGACACAGTACAAGCAGCACACTAGAACACAGAATAAGAATCTACGTTGATGCAATCGGCCTGTAAGAAGAGCTACATTTCAAGTTTTAGTTATCGATTAATGAATTATTGGGTGGTTTGGTGCCTTGGACCAGACCGAGGACCTTAAGATTTTGCATGAACCGAGGACTGGCAGCCAGGTAACACGAGAAATTGTGTAAAGTGTTAATATGTAGTAAAAACCTAAGAAAATCTCCCGTTTCCGTCATTTACTATCGAATCGACATAACGCCAGATCGTCACATTTGTCGCTCTTCTCTCTGAAACGGTTACATTTATCGTCTGCAAGCCCTTGTCGCGTGATGCGGTATGCAGACACAGTACAAGCAGCACACTAGAACACAGAATAAGAATCTACGTTGATGCAATCGGCCAGTAAGAAGAGCTACATTTCAAGTTTTAGTTATCGATTAATGAATTATTGGGTGGTTTGGTGCCTTGGACCAGACCGAGGACCTTAAGATATTGCATGAACCGAGGACTGGCAGATAGGTAACACGATAAATTGTGTAAAGTGTTAATATGTAGTAAAAACCTAAGAAAATCTCCCGTTTCCGTCATTTACTATCGAATCGACATAACGCCAGATCGTCACAGTGGTCGCTTTTCTCTCTGAAACGGTTACATTTATCGTCTGCAAGCCGTTGTCGCGTGATGCGGTATGCAGACACAGTACAAGCAGCACACTAGAACACAGAATAAGAATCTACGTTGATGCAATCGGCCAGTAAGAAGAGCTACATTTCAAGTTTTAGTTATCGATTAATGAATTATTGGGCGGTTTGGTGCCTTGGACCAGACCAAGTACCTTAAGATTTTGCATGAAACGAGGACTGGCAGCCAGGTAACACGAGAAATTGTGTAAAGTGTTAATATGTAGTAAAAACCTAAGAAAATCTCCCGTTTCCGTCATTTACTATCGAATCGACATAACGCCAGATCGTCACAGTGGTCGCTTTTCTCTCTGAAACGGTTACATTTATCGTCTGCAAGCCCTTGTCGCGTGATGCGGTATGCAGACACAGTACAAGCAGCACACTAGAACACAGAATAAGAATCTACGTTGATGCAATCGGCCAGTAAGAAGAGCTACATTTCAAGTTTTAGTTACCGATTAATGAATTATTGGGCGGTTTGGTGCCTTGGACCAGACCGAGGACCTTAAGATTTTGCATGAACCGAGGACTGGCAGCCAGGTAACACGAGAAATTGTGTAAAGTGTTAATATGTAGCAAAAACCTAAGAAAATCTCCCGTTTCCGTCATTTACTATCGAATCGACATAACGCCAGATCGTCACATTGGTCGCTTTTCTCTCTGAAACGGTTACATTTATCGTCTGCAAGCCCTTGTCGCGTGATGCGGTATGCAGACACAGTACAAGCAGCACACTAGAACACAGAATAAGGATCTACGTTGATGCAATCGGCCAGTAAGAAGAGCTACATTTCAAGTTTTAGTTATCGATTAATGAATTATTGGGCGATTTGGTGCCTTGGACCAGACCGAGGACCTTAAGATTTTGCATGAACCGAGGACTGGCAGCCAGGTAACACGAGAAATTGTGTAAAGTGTTAATATGTAGTAAAAACCTAAGAAAATCTCCCGTTTCCGTCAAATCTATCGAATCGACATAACGCCAAATCGTCACAGTGGTCGCTTTTCTCTCTGAAACGGTTACATTTATCGTCTGCAAGCCGTTGTCGCGTGATGCGGTATGCAGACACAGTATAAGCAGCACACTAGAACACAGAATAAGAATCTACGTTGATGCAATCGGCCAGTAAGAAGAGCTACATTTCAAGTTTTAGTTATCGATTAATGAATTATTGGGCGGTTTGGTGCCTTGGACCAGACCGAGGAGCTTAAGATTTTGCATGAACCGAGGACTGGCAGCCTGGTAACACGAGAAATTGTGTAAAGTGTTAATATGTAGTAAAAACCTAAGAAAATCTCCCGTTTCCGTCATTTACTATCGAATCGACATAACGCCAGATCGTCACAGTGGTCGCTTTTCTCTCTGAAACGGTTACATTTATCGTCTGCAAGCCCTTGTCGCGTGATGCGGTATGCAGACACAGTACAAGCAGCACACTAGAACACAGAATAAGAATCTACGTTGATGCAATCGGCCAGTAAGAAGAGCTACATTTCAAGTTTTAGTTATCGATTAATGAATTATTGGGCGGTTTGGTGCCTTGGACCAGACCGAGGACCTTAAGATTTTGCATGAACCGAGGACTGGCAGCCAGGTAACACGAGAAATTGTGTAAAGTGTTAATATGTAGTAAAAACCTAAGAAAATCTCCCGTTTCCGTCATTTACTATCGAATCGACATAATGCCAGATCGTCACAGTGGTCGCTTTTCTCTCTGAAACGGTTACATTTATCGTCTGCAAGCCCTTGTCGCGTGATGCGGTATGCAGACACAGTACAAGCAGCACACTAGAACACAGAATAAGAATCTACGTTGATGCAATCGGCCAGTAAGAAGAGCTACATTTCAAGTTTTAGTTATCGATTTATGAATTATTGGGCGGTTTGGTGCCTTGGACCAGACCGAGGACCTTAAGATTTTGCATGAGCCGAGGACTGGCAGCCAGGTAACACGAGAAATCGTGCAAAGTGTTAATATGTAGTAAAAACCTAAGAAAATCTCCCGTTTCCGTCATTTACTATCGAATCGACATAACGCCAGATCGTCACATTGGTCGCTTTTCTCTCTGAAACGGTTACATTTATCGTCTGCAAGCCCTTGTCGCGTGATGCGGTATGCAGACACAGTACAAGCAGCACACTAGAACACAGAATAAGAATCTACGTTGATGCAATCGGCCAGTAAGAAGAGCTACATTTCAAGTTTTAGTTATCGATTAATGAATTATTGGGCGGTTTGGTGCCTTGGACCAGACCGAGGACCTTAAGATTTTGCATGAGCCGAGGACTGGCAGCCAGGTAACACGAGAAATTGTGTAAAGTGATAATATGTAGTAAAAACCCAAGAAAATCTCCCGTTTCCGTCATTTACTATCGAATCGACATAACGCCAGATCGTCACAGTGGTCGCTTTTCTCTCTGAAACGGTTACATTTATCGTCTGCAAGCCCTTGTCGCGTGATGCGGTATGCAGACACAGTACAAGCAGCACACTAGAACACAGAATAAGAATCTACGTTGATGCAATCGGCCAGTAAGAAGAGCTACATTTCAAGTTTTAGTTATCGATTAATGAATTATTGGGCGGTTTGGTGCCTTGGACCAGACCGAGGACCTTAAGATTTTGCATGAACCGAGGACTGGCAGCCAGGTAACACGAGAAATTGTGTAAAGTGTTAATATGTAGTAAAAACCTAAGAAAATCTCCCGTTTCCGTCATTTACTATCGAATCGACATAACGCCAGATCGTCACAGTGGTCGCTTTTCTCTCTGAAACGGTTACATTTATCGTCTGCAAGCCCTTGTCGCGTGATGCGGTATGCAGACACAGTACAAGCAGCACACTAGAACACAGAATAAGAATCTACGTTGATGCAATCGGCCAGGAAGAAGAGCTACATTTCAAGTTTTAGTTATCGATTAATGAATTATTGGGCGGTTTGGTGCCTTGGACCAGACCGAGGACCTTAAGATTTTGCATGAGCCGAGGACTGGCAGCCAGGTAACACGAGAAATTGTGCAAAGTGTTAATATGTAGTAAAAACCTAAGAAAATCTCCCGTTTCCGTCATTTCCTATCGAATCGACATAATGCCAGATCGTCACAGTGGTCGCTTTTCTCTCTGAAACGGTTACATTTATCGTCTGCAAGCCCTTGTCGCGTGATGCGGTATGCAGACACAGTACAAGCAGCACACTAGAACACAGAATAAGAATCTACGTTGATGCAATCGGCCAGTAAGAAGAGCTACATTTCAAGTTTTAGTTATCGATTAATGAATTATTGGGTGGTTTGGTGCCTTGGACCAGACCGAGGACCTTAAGGTATTGCATGAACCGAGGACTGGCAGCCAGGTAACACGATAAATTGTGTAAAGTGTTAATATGTAGTAAAAACCTAAGAAAATCTCCCGTTTCCGTCATTTACTATCGAATCGACATAACGCCAGATCGTCACAGTGGTCGCTTTTCTCTCTGAAACGGTTACATTTATCGTCTGCAAGCCGTTGTCGCGTGATGCGGTATGCAGACACAGTACAAGCAGCACACTAGAACACAGAATAAGAATCTACGTTGATGCAATCGGCCAGTAAGAAGAGCTACATTTCAAGTTTTAGTTATCGATTAATGAATTATTGGGCGGTTTGGTGCCTTGGACCAGACCAAGTACCTTAAGATTTTGCATGAAACGAGGACTGGCAGCCAGGTAACACGAGAAATTGTGTAAAGTGTTAATATGTAGTAAAAACCTAAGAAAATCTCCCGTTTCCGTCATTTACTATCGAATCGACATAACGCCAGATCGTCACAGTGGTCGCTTTTCTCTCTGAAACGGTTACATTTATCGTCTGCAAGCCCTTGTCGCGTGATGCGGTATGCAGACACAGTACAAGCAGCACACTAGAACACAGAATAAGAATCTACGTTTATGCAATCGGCCAGTAAGAAGAGCTACATTTCAAGTTTTAGTTACCGATTAATGAATTATTGGGCGGTTTGGTGCCTTGGACCAGACCGAGGACCTTAAGATTTTGCATGAACCGAGGACTGGCAGCCAGGTAACACGAGAAATTGTGTAAAGTGTTAATATGTAGCAAAAACCTAAGAAAATCTCCCGTTTCCGTCATTTACTATCGAATCGACATAACGCCAGATCGTCACATTGGTCGTTTTTCTCTCTGAAACGGTTACATTTATCGTCTGCAAGCCCTTGTCGCGTGATGCGGTATGCAGACACAGTACAAGCAGCACACTAGAACACAGAATAAGGATCTACGTTGATGCAATCGGCCAGTAAGAAGAGCTACATTTCAAGTTTTAGTTATCGATTAATGAATTATTGGGCGATTTGGTGCCTTGGACGAGACCGAGGACCTTAAGATTTTGCATGAACCGAGGACTGGCAGCCAGGTAACACGAGAAATTGTGTAAAGTGTTAATATGTAGTAAAAACCTAAGAAAATCTCCCGTTTCCGTCAAATTTATCGAATCGACATAACGCCAAATCGTCACAGTGGTCGCTTTTCTCTCTGAAACGGTTACATTTATCGTCTGCAAGCCGTTGTCGCGTGATGCGGTATGCAGACACAGTATAAGCAGCACACTAGAACACAGAATAAGAATCTACGTTGATGCAATCGGCCAGTAAGAAGAGCTACATTTCAAGTTTTAGTTATCGATTAATGAATTATTGGGCGGTTTGGTGCCTTGGACCAGACCGAGGAGCTTAAGATTTTGCATGAACCGAGGACTGGCAGCCTGGTAACACGAGAAATTGTGTAAAGTGTTAATATGTAGTAAAAACCTAAGAAAATCTCCCGTTTCCGTCATTTACTATCGAATCGACATAACGCCAGATCGTCACAGTGGTCGCTTTTCTCTCTGAAACGGTTACATTTATCGTCTGCAAGCCCTTGTCGCGTGATGCGGTATGCGGACACAGTACAAGCAGCACACTAGAACACAGAATAAGAATCTACGTTGATGCAATCGGCCAGTAAGAAGAGCTACATTTCAAGTTTTAGTTATCGATTAATGAATTATTGGGCGGTTTGGTGCCTTGGACCAGACCGAGGACCTTAAGATTTTGCATGAACCGAGGACTGGCAGCCAGGTAACACGAGAAATTGTGTAAAGTGTTAATATGTAGTAAAAACCTAAGAAAATCTCCCGTTTCCGTCATTTACTATCGAATCGACATAATGCCAGATCGTCACAGTGGTCGCTTTTCTCTCTGAAACGGTTACATTTATCGTCTGCAAGCCCTTGTCGCGTGATGCGGTATGCAGACACAGTACAAGCAGCACACTAGAACACAGAATAAGAATCTACGTTGATGCAATCGGCCAGTAAGAAGAGCTACATTTCAAGTTTTAGTTATCGATTTATGAATTATTGGGCGGTTTGGTGCCTTGGACCAGACCGAGGACCTTAAGATTTTGCATGAGCCGAGGACTGGCAGCCAGGTAACACGAGAAATTGTGTAAAGTGATAATATGTAGTAAAAACCCAAGAAAATCTCCCGTTTCCGTCATTTACTATCGAATCGACATAACGCCAGATCGTCACAGTGGTCGCTTTTCTCTCTGAAACGGTTACATTTATCGTCTGCAAGCCCTTGTCGCGTGATGCGGTATGCAGACACAGTACAAGCAGCACACTAGAACACAGAATAAGAATCTACGTTGATGCAATCGGCCAGTAAGAAGAGCTACATTTCAAGTTTTAGTTATCGATTAATGAATTATTGGGCGGTTTGGTGCCTTGGACCAGACCGAGGACCTTAAGATTTTGCATGAACCGAGGACTGGCAGCCAGGTAACACGAGAAATTGTGTAAAGTGTTAATATGTAGTAAAAACCTAAGAAAATCTCCCGTTTCCGTCATTTACTATCGAATCGACATAACGCCAGATCGTCACAGTGGTCGCTTTTCTCTCTGAAACGGTTACATTTATCGTCTGCAAGCCCTTGTCGCGTGATGCGGTATGCAGACACAGTACAAGCAGCACACTAGAACACAGAATAAGAATCTACGTTGATGCAATCGGCCAGTAAGAAGAGCTACATTTCAAGTTTTAGTTATCGATTAATGAATTATTGGGCGGTTTGGTGCCTTGGACCAGACCGAGGACCTTAAGATTTTGCATGAACCGAGGACTGGCAGCCAGGTAACACGAGAAATTGTGTAAAGTGTTAATATGTAGTAAAAACCTAAGAAAATCTCCCGTTTCCGTCATTTACTATCGAATCGACATAACGCCAGATCGTCACAGTGGTCGCTTTTCTCTCTGAAACGGTTACATTTATCGTCTGCAAGCCCTTGTCGCGTGATGCGGTATGCAGACACAGTACAAGCAGCACACTAGAACACAGAATAAGAATCTACGTTGATGCAATCGGCCAGTAAGAAGAGCTACATTTCAAGTTTTAGTTATCGATTAATGAATTATTGGGCGGTTTGGTGCCTTGGACCAGACCGAGGACCTTAAGATTTTGCATGAGCCGAGGACTGGCAGCCAGGTAACACGAGAAATTGTGCAAAGTGTTAATATGTAGTAAAAACCTAAGAAAATCTCCCGTTTCCGTCATTTCCTATCGAATCGACATAACGCCAGATCGTCACATTGGTCGCTTTTCTCTCTGAAACGGTTACATTTATCGTCTGCAAGCCCTTGTCGCGTGATGCGGTATGCAGACACAGTACAAGCAGCACACTAGAACACAGAATAAGAATCTACGTTGATGCAATCGGCCAGTAAGAAGAGCTACATTTCAAGTTTTAGTTATCGATTAATGAATTATTGGGCGGTTTGGTGCCTTGGACCAGACCGAGGACCTTAAGATTTTGCATGAGCCGAGGACTGGCAGCCAGGTAACACGAGAAATTGTGCAAAGTGTTAATATGTAGTAAAAACCTAAGAAAATCTCCCGTTTCCGTCATTTACTATCGAATCGACATAACGCCAGATCGTCACATTGGTCGCTTTTCTCTCTGAAACGGTTACATTTATCGTCTGCAAGCCCTTGTCGCGTGATGCGGTATGCAGACACAGTACAAGCAGCACACTAGAACACAGAATAAGAATCTACGTTGATGCAATCGGCCAGTAAGAAGAGCTACATTTCAAGTTTTAGTTATCGATTAATGAATTATTGGGCGGTTTGGTGCCTTGGACCAGACCGAGGACCTTAAGATTTTGCATGAGCCGAGGACTGGCAGCCAGGTAACACGAGAAATTGTGTAAAGTGATAATATGTAGTAAAAACCCAAGAAAATCTCCCGTTTCCGTCATTTACTATCGAATCGACATAACGCCAGATCGTCACAGTGGTCGCTTTTCTCTCTGAAACGGTTACATTTATCGTCTGCAAGCCCTTGTCGCGTGATGCGGTATGCAGACACAGTACAAGCAGCACACTAGAACACAGAATAAGAATCTACGTTGATGCAATCGGCCAGTAAGAAGAGCTACATTTCAAGTTTTAGTTATCGATTAATGAATTATTGGGCGGTTTGGTGCCTTGGACCAGACCGAGGACCTTAAGATTTTGCATGAACCGAGGACTGGCAGCCAGGTAACACGAGAAATTGTGTAAAGTGTTAATATGTAGTAAAAACCTAAGAAAATCTCCCGTTTCCGTCATTTACTATCGAATCGACATAACGCCAGATCGTCACAGTGGTCGCTTTTCTCTCTGAAACGGTTACATTTATCGTCTGCAAGCCCTTGTCGCGTGATGCGGTATGCAGACACAGTACAAGCAGCACACTAGAACACAGAATAAGAATCTACGTTGATGCAATCGGCCAGTAAGAAGAGCTACATTTCAAGTTTTAGTTATCGATTAATGAATTATTGGGCGGTTTGGTGCCTTGGACCAGACCGAGGACCTTAAGATTTTGCATGAACCGAGGACTGGCAGCCAGGTAACACGAGAAATTGTGTAAAGTGTTAATATGTAGTAAAAACCTAAGAAAATCTCCCGTTTCCGTCATTTACTATCGAATCGACATAACGCCAGATCGTCACAGTGGTCGCTTTTCTCTCTGAAACGGTTACATTTATCGTCTGCAAGCCCTTGTCGCGTGATGCGGTATGCAGACACAGTACAAGCAGCACACTAGAACACAGAATAAGAATCTACGTTGATGCAATCGGCCAGGAAGAAGAGCTACATTTCAAGTTTTAGTTATCGATTAATGAATTATTGGGCGGTTTGGTGCCTTGGACCAGACCGAGGACCTTAAGATTTTGCATGAACCGAGGACTGGCAGCCAGGTAACACGAGAAATTGTGTAAAGTGTTAATATGTAGTAAAAACCTAAGAAAATCTCCCGTTTCCGTCATTTACTATCGAATCGACATAACGCCAGATCGTCACAGTGGTCGTTTTTCTCTCTGAAACGGTTACATTTATCGTCTGCAAGCCCTTGTCGCGTGATGCGGTATGCAGACACAGTACAAGCAACACACTAGAACACAGAATAAGAATCTACGTTGATGCAATCGGCCAGTAAGAAGAGCTACATTTCAAGTTTTAGTTATCGATTAATGAATTATTGGGCGGTTTGGTGCCTTGGACCAGACCGAGGACCTTAAGATTTTGCATGAACCGAGGGCTGGCAGCCAGGTAACACGAGAAATTGTGTAAAGTGTTAATATGTAGTAAAAACCTAAGAAAATCTCCCGTTTCCGTCATTTACTATCGAATCGACCTAACGCCAGATCGTCACAGTGGTCGCTTTTCTCTCTGAAACGGTTACATTTATCGTCTGCAAGCCCTTGTCGCGTGATGCGGTTTGCATACACAGTACAAGCAGCACACTAGAACACAGAATAAGAATCTACGTTGATGCAATCGGCCAGTAAGAAGAGCTACATTTCAAGTTTTAGTTATCGATTAATGAATTATTGGGCGGTTTGGTGCCTTGGACGAGACCGAGGACCTTAAGATTTTGCATGAACCGAGGACTGGCAGCCAGGTAACACGAGAAATTGTGTAAAGTTTTAATATGTAGTAAAAACCTAAGAAAATCTCCCGTTTCCGTCATTTACTCTCGAATCGACATAACGCCAGATCGTCACATTGGTCGCTTTTCTCTCTGAAACGGTTACATTTATCGTCTGCAAGCCCTTGTCGCGTGATGCGGTATGCAGACACAGTACAAGCAGCACACTAGAACACAGAATAGGAATCTACGTTGATGCAATCGGCCAGTAAGAAGAGCTACATTTCAAGTTTTAGTTATCGATTAATGAATTATTGGGCGGTTTGGTGCCTTGGACCAGACCGAGGACCTTAAGATTTTGCATGAACCGAGGACTGGCAGCCAGGTAACACGAGAAATTGTGTAAAGTGTTAATATGTAGTAAAAACCTAAGAAAATCTCCCGTTTCCGTCATTTACTATCGAATCGACATAACGCCAAATCGTCACAGTGGTCGCTTTTCTCTCTGAAACGGTTACATTTATCGTCTGCAAGCCGTTGTCGCGTGATGCGGTATGCAGACACAGTACAAGCAGCACACTAGAACACAGAATAAGAATCTACGTTGATGCAATCGGCCAGTAAGAAGAGCTACATTTCAAGTTTTAGTTATCGATTAATGAATTATTGGGCGGTTTGGTGCCTTGGACCAGACCGAGGACCTTAAGATTTTGCATGAACCGAGGACTGGCAGCCAGGTAACACGAGAAATTGTGTAAAGTGTTAATATGTAGTAAAAACCTAAGAAAATCTCCCGTTTCCGTCATTTACTATCGAATCGACATAACGCCAGATCGTCACATTGGTCGCTTTTCTCTCTGAAACGGTTACATTTATCGTCTGCAAGCCCTTGTCGCGTGATGCGGTATGCAGACACAGTACAAGCAGCACACTAGAACACAGAATAAGAATCTACGTTGATGCAATCGGCCAGTAAGAAGAACTACATTTCAAGTTTTAGTTATCGATTAATGAATTATTGGGCGGATTGGTGCCTTGGACCAGACCGAGGACCTTAAGATTTTGCATGAACCGAGGACTGGCAGCCAGGTAACACGAGAAATTGTGTAAAGTGTTAATATGTAGTAAAAACCTAAGAAAATCTCCCGTTTCCGTCATTTACTATCGAATCGACATAACGCCAGATCGTCACAGTGGTCGCTTTTCTCTCTGAAACGGTTACATTTATCGTCTGCAAGCCCTTGTCGCGTGATGCGGTATGCAGACACAGTACAAGCAGCACACTAGAACACAGAATAAGAATCTACGTTGATGCAATCGGCCAGTAAGAAGTTTTACATTTCAAGTTTTAGTTATCGATTAATGAATTATTGGGCGGTTTGGTGCCTTGGACCAGACCGAGGACCTTAAGATTTTGCATGAACCGAGGACTGGCAGCCAGGTAACACGAGAAATTGTGTAAAGTGTTAATATGTAGTAAAAACCTAAGAAAATCTCCCGTTTCCGTCATTTACTATCGAATCGACATAACGCCAGATCGTCACAGTGGTCGCTTTTCTCTCTGAAACGGTTACATTTATCGTCTGCAAGCCCTTGTCGCGTGATGCGGTATGCAGAGTCACTACAAGCGGCATAGTAGAACACTGAAGAAGCATCTAAGTTTATGCTATCGCCCAGTAAGAAGAGCTACATTCAAGTTTTAGTTATCGATTAATGAATTATTGGGCGGTTTGGTGCCTTGGACCAGACCGAGGACCTTAAGGTTTTGCATGAACCGAGGACTGGCAGCCAGGTAACACGAGAAATTGTGTAAAGTGTTAATATGTAGTAAAAACCTAAGAAAATCTCCCGTTTCCGTCATTTACTATCGAATCGACATAACGCCAGATCGTCACAGTGGTCGCTTTTCTCTCTGAAACGGTTACATTTATCGTCTGCAAGCCGTTGTCGCGTGATGCGGTATGCAGACACAGTACAAGCAGCACACTAGAACACAGAATAAGAATCTACGTTGATGCAATCGGCCAGTAAGAAGAGCTACATTTTAAGTTTTAGTTATCGATTAATGAATTATTTGGCGGATTGGTGCCTTGGACCAGACCGAGTACCTTAAGATTTTGCATGAACCGAGGACTGGCAGCCAGGTAACACGAGAAATTGTGTAAAGTGTTAATATGTAGTAAAAACCTAAGAAAATCTCCCGTTTCCGTCATTTACTATCGAATCGACATAACGCCAGATCGTCACAGTGGTCGCTTTTCTCTCTGAAACGGTTACATTTATCGTCTGCAAGCCCTTGTCGCGTGATGCGGTATGCAGACACAGTACAAGCAGCACACTAGAACACAGAATAAGAATCTACGTTGATGCAATCGGCCAGTAAGAAGAGCTACATTTCAAGTTTTAGTTATCGATTAATGAATTATTGGGCGGTTTGGTGCCTTGGACCAGACCGAGGACCTTAAGATTTTGCATGAACCGAGGACTGGCAGCCAGGTAATACGAGAAATTGTGTAAAGTGTTAATATGTAGCAAAAACCTAAGAAAATCTCCCGTTTCCGTCATTTACTATCGAATCGACATAACGCCAGATCGTCACATTGGTCGCTTTTCTCTCTGAAACGGTTACATTTATCGTCTGCAAGCCCTTGTCGCGTGATGCGGTATGCAGACACAGTACAAGCAGCACTCTAGAACACAGAATAAGAATCTACGTTGATGCAATCGGCCAGTAAGAAGAGCTACATTTCAAGTTTTAGTTATCGATTAATGAATTATTGGGCGGTTTGGTGCCTTGGACCAGACCGAGGACCTTAAGATTTTGCATGAACCGAGGACTGGCAGCCAGGTAACACGAGAAATTGTGTAAAGTGTTAATATGTACTAAAAACCTAAGAAAATCTCCCGTTTCCGTCATTTACTATCGAATCGACATAACGCCAAATCGTCACAGTGGTCGCTTTTCTCTCTGAAACGGTTACATTTATCGTCTGCAAGCCGTTGTCGCGTGATGCGGTATGCAGACACAGTACAAGCAGCACACTAGAACACAGAATAAGAATCTACGTTGATGCAATCGGCCAGTAAGAAGAGCTACATTTCAAGTTTTAGTTATCGATTAATGAATTATTGGGCGGTTTGGTGCCTTGGACCAGACCGAGGAGCTTAAGATTTTGCATGAACCGAGGACTGGCAGCCTGGTAACACGAGAAATTGTGTAAAGTGTTAATATGTAGTAAAAACCTAAGAAAATCTCCCGTTTCCGTCATTTACTATCGAATCGACATAACGCCAGATCGTCACAGTGGTCGCTTTTCTCTCTGAAACGGTTACATTTATCGTCTGCAAGCCCTTGTCGCGTGATGCGGTATGCAGACACAGTACAAGCAGCACACTAGAACACAGAATAAGAATCTACGTTGATGCAATCGGCCAGTAAGAAGAGCTACATTTCAAGTTTTAGTTATCGATTAATGAATTATTGGGCGGTTTGGTGCCTTGGACCAGACCGAGGACCTTAAGATTTTGCATGAACCGAGGACTGGCAGCCAGGTAACACGAGAAATTGTGTAAAGTGTTAATATGTAGTAAAAACCTAAGAAAATCTCCCGTTTCCGTCATTTACTATCGAATCGACATAACGCCAGATCGTCACAGTGGTCGCTTTTCTCTCTGAAACGGTTACATTTATCGTCTGCAAGCCCTTGTCGCGTGATGCGGTATGCAGACACAGTACAAGCAGCACACTAGAACACAGAATAAGAATCTACGTTGATGCAATCGGCCAGGAAGAAGAGCTACATTTCAAGTTTTAGTTATCGATTAATGAATTATTGGGCGGTTTGGTGCCTTGGACCAGACCGAGGACCTTAAGATTTTGCATGAGCCGAGGACTGGCAGCCAGGTAACACGAGAAATTGTGTAAAGTGATAATATGTAGTAAAAACCTAAGAAAATCTCCCGTTTCCGTCATTTACTATCGAATCGACATAACGCCAGGTCGTCACATTGGTCGCTTTTCTCTCTGAAACGGTTACATTTATCGTCTGCAAGCCCTTGTCGCGTGATGCGGTATGCAGACACAGTACAAGCAGCACACTAGAACACAGAATAAGAATCTACGTTGATGCAATCGGCCATGAAGAAGAGCTACATTTCAAGTTTTAGTTATCGATTAATGAATTATTGGGCGGTTTGGTGCCTTGGACGAGACCGAGGACCTTAAGATTTTGCATGAACCGAGGACTGGCAGCCAGGTAACACGAGAAATTGTGTAAAGTGATAATATGTAGTAAAAACCCAAGGAAATCTCCCGTTTCCGTCATTTACTATCGAATCGACATAACGCCAGATCGTCACAGTGGTCGCTTTTCTCTCTGAAACGGTTACATTTATCGTCTGCAAGCCCTTGTCGCGTGATGCGGTATGCAGACACAGTACAAGCAGCACACTAGAACACAGAATAAGAATCTACGTTGATGCAATCGGCCAGTAAGAAGAGCTACATTTCAAGTTTTAGTTATCGATTAATGAATTATTGGGCGGTTTGGTGCCTTGGACCAGACCGAGGACCTTAAGATTTTGCATGAACCGAGGACTGGCAGCCAGGTAACACGAGAAATTGTGTAAAGTGTTAATATGTAGTAAAAACCTAAGAAAATCTCCCGTTTCCGTCATTTACTATCGAATCGACATAACGCCAGATCGCAACAGTGGTCGCTTTTCTCTCTGAAACGGTTACATTTATCGTCTGCAAGCCCTTGTCGCGTGATGCGGTATGCAGACACAGTACAAGCAGCACACTAGAATACAGAATAAGAATCTACGTTGATGCAATCGGCCCGGAAGAAGAGCTACATTTCAAGTTTTAGTTATCGATTAATGAATTATTGGGCGGTTTGGTGCCTTGGACCAGACCGAGGACCTTAAGATTTTGCATGAGCCGAGGACTGGCAGCCAGGTAACACTAGAAATTGTGTAAATTGTTAATATGTAGTAAAAACCTAAGAAAATCTCCCGTTTCCGTCATTTACTATCGAATCGACATAACGCCAGATCGTCACATTGGTCGCTTTTCTCTCTGAAACGGTTACATTTATCGTCTGCAAGCCCTTGTCGCGTGATGCGGTATGCAGACACAGTACAAGCAGCACACTAGAACACAGAATAAGAATCTACGTTGATGCAATCGGCCAGGAAGAAGAGCTACATTTCAAGTTTTAGTTATCGATTAATGAATTATTGGGCGGTTTGGTGCCTTGGACGAGACCGAGGACCTTAAGATTTTGCATGAACCGAGGACTGGCAGCCAGGTAACACGAGAAATTGTGTAAAGTGTTAATATGTAGTAAAAACCCAAGAAAATCTCCCGTTTCCGTCATTTACTATCGAATCGACATAACGCCAGATCGTCACAGTGGTCGCTTTTCTCTCTGAAACGGTTACATTTATCGTCTGCAAGCCCTTGTCGCGTGATGCGGTATGCAGACACAGTACAAGCAGCACACTAGAACACAGAATAAGAATCTACGTTGATGCAATCGGCCAGTAAGAAGAGCTACATTTCAAGTTTTAGTTATCGATTAATGAATTATTGGGCGGTTTGGTGCCTTGGACCAGACCGAGGACCTTAAGATTTTGCATGAACCGAGGGCTGGCAGCCAGGTAACACGAGAAATTGTGTAAAGTGTTAATATGTAGTAAAAACCTAAGAAAATCTCCCGTTTCCGTCATTTACAATCGAATCGACATAACGCCAAATCGTCACAGTGGTCGCTTTTCTCTCTGAAACGGTTACATTTATCGTCTGCAAGCCGTTGTCGCGTGATGCGGTATGCAGACACAGTACAAGCAGCACACTAGAACACAGAATAAGAATCTACGTTGATGCAATCGGCCAGTAAGAAGAGCTACATTTCAAGTTTTAGTTATCGATTAATGAATTATTGGGCGGTTTGGTGCCTTGGACCAGACCGAGGACCTTAAGATTTTGCATGAACCGAGGACTGGCAGCCAGGTAACACGAGAAATTGTGTAAAGTGTTAATATGTAGTCAAAACCTAAGAAAATCTCCCGTTTCCGTCATTTACTATCGAATCGACATAACGCCAGATCGTCACATTGGTCGCTTTTCTCTCTGAAACGGTTACATTTATCGTCTGCAAGCCCTTGTCGCGTGATGCGGTATGCAGACACAGTACAAGCAACACACTAGAACACAGAATAAGAATCTACGTTGATGCAATCGGCCAGTAAGAAGAACTACATTTCAAGTTTTAGTTATCGATTAATGAATTATTTGGCGGTTTGGTGCCTTGGACCAGACCGAGGACCTTAAGATTTTGCATGAACCGAGGACTGGCAGCCAGGTAACACGAGAAATTGTGTAAAGTGTTAATATGTAGTAAAAACCTAAGAAAATCTCCCGTTTCCGTCATTTACTATCGAATCGACATAACGCCAGATCGTCACATTGGTCGCTTTTCTCTCTGAAACGGTTACATTTATCGTCTGCAAGCCCTTGTCGCGTGATGCGGTATGCAGACACAGTACAAGCAGCACACTAGAACACATAATAAGAATCTACGTTGATGCAATCGGCCAGTAAGAAGAGCTACATTTCAAGTTTTAGTTATCGATTAATGAATTATTGTGCTGTTTGGTGCCTTGGACCAGCCCGAGGACCTTAAGATTTTGCATGAACCGAGGACTGGCAGCCAGGTAACACCAGAAATTGTGTAAAGTGTTAATGTGTAGTAAAAACCTAAGAAAATCTCCCGTTTCCGTCATTTACTATCGAATCGACATAACGCCAGATCGTCACAGTGGTCGCTTTTCTCTCTGAAACGGTTACATTTATCGTCTGCAAGCCCTTGTCGCGTGATGCGGTATGCAGACACAGTACAAGCAGCACACTAGAACACAGAATAAGAATCTACGTTGATGCAAATGGCCAGCAAGAAAAGCTACATTTCAAGTTTTAGTTATCGATTAATGAATTATTGGGCGGTTTGGTGCCTTGGACCAGACCGAGGACCTTAAGATTTTGCATGAACCGAGGACTGGCAGCCAGGTAACAGGAGAAATTGTGTAAAGTGTTAATATGTAGTAAAAACCTAAGAAAATCTCCAGTTTCCGTCATTTACTATCGAATCGACATAACGCCAGATCGTCACAGTGGTCGTTTTTCTCTCTGATACGGTTACATTTATCGTCTGCAAGCCCTTGTCGCGTGATGCGGTATGCAGAGTCACTACAAGCGGCATTGTAGAACACTGAAGAAGCATCTAAGTTTATGCAATCGCCCAGTAAGAAGAGCTACATTTCAAGTTTTAGTTATCGATTAATGAATTATTGGGCGGTTTGGTTCCTTGGACAAGACCGAGGACCTTAAGATTTTGCATGAACCGAGGACTGGCAGCCAGGTAACACGAGAAATTGTGTAAAGTGTTAATATGTAGTAAAAACCTAAGAAAATCTCCCGTTTCCGTCATTTACTATCGAATCGACATAACGCCAGATCGTCACAGTGGTCGCTTTTCTCTCTGAAACGGTTACATTTATCGTCTGCAAGCCCTTGTCGCGTGATGCGGTATGCAGACACAGTACAAGCAGCACACTAGAACACAGAATAAGAATCTACGTTGATGCAATCGGCCAGTAAGAAGAGCTACATTTCAAGTTTTAGTTATCGATTAATGAATTATTGGGCGGTTTGGTGCCTTGGACCAGACCGAGGACCTTAAGATTTTGCATGAACCGAGGACTGGCAGCCAGGTAGCACGAGAAATTGTGTAATGTGTTAATATGTAGTAAAAACCTAAGAAAATCTCCCGTTTCCGTCATTTACTATCGAATCAACATAACGCCAGATCGTCACATTGGTCGCTTTTCTCTCTGAAACGGTTACATTTATCGTCTGCAAGCCCTTGTCGCGTGATGCGGTTTAACAGACACAGTACAAGCAGCACACTAGAACACAGAATAAGAATCTACGTTGATGCAATCGGCCAGTAAGAAGAGCTACATTTCAAGTTTTAGTTATCGATTAATGAATTATTGGGCGGTTTGGTGCCTTGGACCAGACCGAGGACCTTAAGACTTTGCATGAACCGAGGACTGGCAGCCAGGTAACACGAGAAATTGTGTAAAGTGATAATATGTAGTAAAAACCTAAGAAAATCTCCCGTTTCCGTCATTTACTATCGAATCGACATAACGCCAGATCGTCACATTGGTCGCTTTTCTCTCTGAAACGGTTACATTTATCGTCTGCAAGCCCTTGTCGCGTGATGCGGTATGCAGACACAGTACAAGCAGCACACTAGAACACAGAATAAGAATCTACGTTGATGCAATCGGCCAGTAAGAAGAGCTACATTTCAAGTTTTAGTTATCGATTAATGAATTATTGGGCGGTTTGGTGCCTTGGACCAGACCGAGGACCTTAAGATTTTGCATGAACCGAGGACTGGCAGCCAGGTAACACGAGAAATTGTGTAAAGTGTTAATATGTAGTAAAAACCTAAGAAAATCTCCCGTTTCCGTCATTTACTATCGAATCGACATAACGCCAGATCGTCACAGTGGTCGCTTTTCTCTCTGAAACGGTTACATTTATCGTCTGCAAGCCCTTGTCGCGTGATGCGGTATGGAGACACAGTACAAGAAGCACACTAGAACACAGAATAAGAATCTACGTTGATGCAATCGGCCAGTAAGAAGAGCTACATTTCAAGTTTTAGTTATCGATTAATGAATTATTGGGCGGTTTGGTGCCTTGGACCAGACCGAGGACCTTAAGATTTTGCATGAACCGAGGACTGGCAGCCAGGTAACACGAGAAATTGTGTAAAGTGTTAATATGTAGTAAAAACCTAAGAAAAACTCCCGTTGTCGTCATTTACTATCGAATCGACATAACGCCAGATCGTCACATTGGTCGCTTTTCTCTCTGAAACGGTTACATTTATCGTCTGCAAGTCCTTGTCGCATGATGCGGTATGCAGACACAGTACAAGCAGCACACTAGAACACAGAATAAGAATCTACGTTGATGCAATCGGCCAGTAAGAAGAGCTACATTTCAAGTTTTAGTTATCGATTAATGAATTATTGGGCGGTTTGGTGCCTTGGACCAGACCGAGGACCTTAAGATTTTGCATGAACCGAGGACTGGCAGCCAGGTAGCACGAGAAATTGTGTAAAGTGTTAATATGTAGTAAAAACCTAAGAAAATCTCCCGTTTCCGTCATTTACTATCGAATCGACATAACGCCAGATCGTCACATTGGTCGCTTTTCTCTCTGAAACGGTTACATTTATCGTCTGCAAGCCCTTGTCGCATGATGCGGTATGCAGACACAGTACAAGCAACACACTAGAACACAGAATAAGAATCTACGTTGATGCAATCGGCCAGTAAGAAGAACTACATTTCAAGTTTTAGTTATCGATTAATGAATTATTGGGCGGTTTGGTGCCTTGGACCAGACCGAGGACCTTAAGATTTTGCATGAACCGAGGACTGGCAGCCAGGTAACACGAGAAATTGTGTAAAGTGTTAATATGTAGTAAAAACCTAAGAAAATCTCCCGTTTCCGTCATTTACTATCGAATCGACATAACGCCAGATCGTCACAGTGGTCGCTTTTCTCTCTGAAACGGTTACATTTATCGTCTGCAAGCCCTTGTCGCGTGATGCGGTATGCAGAGTAACTACAAGCGGCATAGTAGAACACTGAAGAAGCATCTATGTTTATGCAATCGCCCAGTAAGAAGAGCTATATTTCCAGTTTTAGTTATCGATTAATGAATTATTGGGCGGTTTGGTGCCTTGGACCATTCCGAGGACCTTAAGATTTTGCATGAACCGAGGACTGGCAGCCAGGTAACACGAGAAATTGTGTAAAGTGTTAATATGTAGTAAAAACCTAAGAAAATCTCCCGTTTCCGTCATTTACTATCGAATCGACATAACGCCAGATCGTCACAGTGGTCGCTTTTCTCTCTGAAACGGTTACATTTATCGTCTGCAAGCCCTTGTCGCGTGATGCGGTATGCAGACACAGTACAAGCAGCACACTCGAACACAGAATAAGAATCTACGTTGATGCAATCGGCCAGTAAGAAGAGCTACATTTCAAGTTTTAGTTATCGATAAATGAATTATTGGGCGGTTTGGTGCCTTGGACCAGACCGAGGACCTTAAGATTTTGCATGAACCGAGGACTGGCAGCCAGGTAACACGAGAAATTGTGTAAAGTGTTAATATGTAGTAAAAACCTAAGAAAATCTCCCGTTTCTGTCATTTACTATCGAATCGACATAACGCCAGATCGTCACAGTGGTCGCTTTTCTCTCTGAAACGGTTACATTTATCGTCTGCAAGCCGTTGTCGCATGATGCGGTATGCAGACGCAGTACAAGCAGCACACTAGAACACAGAATAAGAATCTACGTTGATGCAATCGGCCAGTAAGAAGAGCTACATTTCAAGTTTTAGTTAGCGATTAATGAATTATTGGGCGGTTTGGTGCCTTGGACCAGACCGAGGACCTTAAGATTTTGCATGAACCGAGGACTGGCAGCCAGGTAACACGAGAAATTGTGTAAAGTGTTAATATGTAGTAAAAACCTAAGAAAATCTCCCGTTTCCGTAATTTACTATCGAATCGACATAACGCCAGATCGTCACAGTGGTCGCTTTTCTCTCTGAAACGGTTACATTTATCGTCTGCAAGCCCTTGTCGCGTGATGCGGTATGCAGACACAGTACAAGCAGCACACTAGAACACAGAATAAGAATCTACGTTGATGCAATCGGCCAGTAAGAAGAGCTACATTTCAAGTTTTAGTTATCGATTAATGAATTATTGGGCGGTTTGGTGCCTTGGACCAGACCGAGGACCTTAAGATTTTGCATGGACCGAGGACTGGCAGCCACGTAACACGAGAAATTGTGTAAAGTGTTAATATGTAGTAAAAACCTAAGAAAATCTCCCGTTTCCTTCATTTACTATCGAATCGACTTAACGCTAGATCGTCACAGTGGTCGCTTTTCTCTCTGAAACGGTTACATTTATCGTCTGCAAGCCCTTGTCGCGTGATGCGGTATGCAGACACAGTACAAGCAGCACACTAGAACACAGAATAAGAATCTACGTTGATGCAATCGGCCAGTAAGAAGAGCTACATTTCAAGTTTTAGTTATCGATTAATGAATTATTGGGCGGTTTGGTGCCTTGGACCAGACCGAGGACCTTAAGATTTTGCATGAACCGAGGACTGGCAGCCAGGTAACACGAGAAATTGTGTAAAGTGTTAATATGTAGTAAAAACCTAAGAAAATCTCCCGTTTCCGTCATTTACTATCGAATCGACATAACGCCAGATCGTCACAGTGGTCGCTTTTCTCTCTGAAACGGTTCCATTTATCGTCTGCAAGCCGTTGTCGCGTGATGCGGTATGCAGACACAGTACAAGCAGCACACTAGAACACAGAATAAGAATCTACGTTGATGCAATCGGCCAGTAAGAAGAGCTACATTTCAAGTTTTAGTTAGCGATTAATGAATTATTGGGCGGTTTGGTGCCTTGGACCAGACCGAGGACCTTAAGATTTTGCATGAACCGAGGACTGGCTGCCAGGTAACACGAGAAATTGTGTAAAGTGTTAATATGTAGTAAAAACCTAAGAAAATCTCCCGTTTCCGTCATTTACTATCGAATCGACATAACGCCAGATCGTCACAGTGGTCGCTTTTCTCTCTGAAACGGTTACATTTATCGTCTGCAAGCCCTTGTCACGTGATGCGGTATGCAGACACAGTACAAGCAGCACACTAGAACACAGAATAAGAATCTACGTTGATGCAATCGGCCAGTAAGAAGAGCTACATTTCAAGTTTTAGTTATCGATTAATGAATTATTGGGCGGTTTGGTGCCTTGGACCAGACCGAGGACCTTAAGATTTTGCATGAACCGAGGACTGGCAGCCAGGTAACACGAGAAATTGTGTAAAGTGTTAATATGTAGTAAAAACCTAAGAAAATCTCCCGTTGTCGTCATTTACTATCGAATCGACATAACGCCAGATCGTCACATTGGTCGCTTTTCTCTCTGAAACGGTTACATTTATCGTCTGCAAGCCCTTGTCGCGTGATGCGGTATGCAGACACAGTACAAGCAGCACACTAGAACACAGAATAAGAATCTACGTTGATGCAATCGGCCAGTAAGAAGAGCTACATTTCAAGTTTTAGTTATCGATTAATGAATTATTGAGCGGTTTGGTGCCTTGGACCAGACCGAGGACCTTAAGATTTTGCATGAACCGAGGACTGGCAGCCAGGTAACACGAGAAATTGTGTAAAGTGTTAATATGTAGTAAAAACCCAAGAAAATCTCCCGTTTCCTTCATTTACTATCGAATCGACATAACGCCAGATCGTCACAGTGGTCGCTTTTCTCTCTGAAACGGTTACATTTATCGTCTGCAAGCCCTTGTCGCGTGATGCGGTATGCAGAGTCACTACAAGCGGCATAGTAGAACACTGAAGAAGCATCTAAGTTTATGCAATCGCCCAGTAAGAAGAGCTACATTTCAAGTTTTAGTTATCGATTAATGAATTATTGGGCGGTTTGGTGCCTTGGACCAGACCGAGGACCTTAAGATTTTGCATGAATCGAGGACTGGCAGCCAGGTAACACGAGAAATTGTGTAAAGTGTTAATATGTAGTAAAAACCTAAGAAAATCTCCCGTTTCCGTCATTTACTATCGAATCGACATAACGCCAGATCGTCACAGTGGTCGCTTTTCTCTCTGAAACGGTTACATTTATCGCCTGCAAGCCCTTGTCGCGTGATGCGGTATGCAGACACAGTACAAGCAGCACACTAGAACACAGAATAAGAATCTACGTTGATGCAATCGGCCAGTAAGAAGAGCTACATTTCAAGTTTTAGTTGTCGATTAATGAATTATTGGGCGGTTTGGTGCCTTGGACCAGACCGAGGACCTTAAGATTTTGCATGAACCGAGGACTGGCAGCCAGGTAACACGAGAAATTGTGTAAAGTGTTAATATGTAGTAAAAACCTAAGAAAATCTCCCGTTTCCGTCATTTACTATCGAATCGACATAACGCCAGATCGTCACATTAGTCGCTTTTCTCTCTGAAACGGTTACATTTATCGTCTGCAAGCCCTTGTCGCGTGATGCGGTATGCAGACACAGTACAAGCAGCACACTAGAACACAGAATAAGAATCTACGTTGATGCAATCGGCCAGTAAGAAGAGCTACATTTCAAGTTTTAGTTATCGATTAATGAATTATTGGGCGGTTTGGTGCCTTGGACCAGACCGAGGACCTTAAGATTTTGCATGAACCGAGGACTGGCAGCCAGGTAACACGAGAAATTGTGTAAAGTGTTAATATGTAGTAAAAACCTAAGAAAATCTCCCGTTTCCGTCATTTACTATCGAATCGACATAACGCCAGATCGTCACATTGGTCGCTTTTCTCTCTGAAACGGTTACATTTATCGTCTGCAAGCCCTTGTCGCGTGATGCGGTATGCAGACACAGTACAAGCAGCACACTAGAACACAGAATAAGAATCTACGTTGATGCAATCGGCCAGTAAGAAAAGCTACATTTCAAGTTTTAGTTATCGATTAATGAATTATTGGGCGGTTTGGTGCCTTGGACCAGACCGAGGACCTTAAGATTTTGCATGAACCGAGGACTGGCAGCCAGGTAACAGGAGAAATTGTGTAAAGTGTTAATATGTAGTAAAAACCTAAGAAAATCTCCAGTTTCCGTCATTTACTATCGAATCGATATAACGCCAGATCGTCACAGTGGTCGCTTTTCTCTCTGAAACGGTTACATTTATCGCCTGCAAGCCCTTGTCGCGTGATGCGGTATGCAGACACAGTACAAGCAGCACACTAGAACACAGAATAAGAATCTACGTTGATGCAATCGGCCAGTAAGAAGAGCTACATTTCAAGTTTTAGTTATCGATTAATGAATTATTGGGCGGTTTGGTGCCTTGGACCAGACCGAGGACCTTAAGATTTTGCATGAACCGAGGACTGGCAGCCAGGTAACACGAGAAATTGTGTAAAGTGTTAATATGTAGTAAAAACCCAAGAAAATCTCCCGTTTCCGTCATTTACTATCGAATCGACATAACGCCAGATCGTCACAGTGGTCGCTTTTGTCTCTGAAACGGTTACATTTATCGTCTGCAAGCCGTTGTCGCGTGATGCGGTATGCAGACACAGTACAAGCAGCACACTAGAACACAGAATAAGAATCTACGTTGAAGCAATCGGCCAGTAAGAAGAGCTACATTTCAAGTTTTAGTTATCGATTAATGAATTATTGGGCGGTTTGGTGCCTTGGACCAGACCGAGGACCTTAAGATTTTGCATGAACCGAGGACTGGCAGCCAGGTAACACGAGAAATTGTGTAAAGTGTTAATATGTAGTAAAAACCTAAGAAAATCTCCCGTTTCCGTCATTTACTATCGAATCGACATAACGCCAGATCGTCACAGTGGTCGTTTTTCTCTCTGATACGGTTACATTTATCGTCTGCAAGCCCTTGTCGCGTGATGCGGTATGCAGAGTCACTACAAGCGGCATAGTAGAACACTGAAGAAGCATCTAAGTTTATGCAATCGCCCAGTAAGAAGAGCTACATTTCAAGTTTTAGTTATCGATTAATGAATTATTGGGCGGTTTGGTTCCTTGGACCAGACCGAGGACCTTAAGATTTTGCATGAACCGAGGACTGGCAGCCAGGTAACACGAGAAATTGTGTAAAGTGTTAATATGTAGTAAAAACCTAAGAAAATCTCCCGTTTCCGTCATTTACTATCGAATCGACATAACGCCAGATCGTCACAGTGGTCGCTTTTCTCTCTGAAACGGTTACATTTATCGTCTGCAAGCCCTTGTCGCGTGATGCGGTATGCAGACACAGTACAAGCAGCACACTAGAACACAGAATAAGAATCTACGTTGATGCAATCGGCCAGTAAGAAGAGCTACATTTCAAGTTTTAGTTATCGATTAATGAATTATTGGGCGGTTTGGTGCCTTGGAACAGACCGAGGACCTTAAGATTTTGCATGAACCGAGGACTGGCAGCCAGGTAACACGAGAAATTGTGTAATGTGTTAATATGTAGTAAAAACCTAAGAAAATCTCCCGTTTCCGTCATTTACTATCTAATCGACATAACGCCAGATCGTCACATTGGTCGCTTTTCTCTCTGAAACGGTTACATTTATCGTCTGCAAGCCCTTGTCGCGTGATGCGGTATGCAGACACAGTACAAGCAGCACACTAGAACACAGAATAAGAATCTACGTTGATGCAATCGGCCAGTAAGAAGAGCTACATTTCAAGTTTTAGTTATCGATTAATGAATTATTGGGCGCTTTGGTGCCTTGGACCAGACCGAGGACCTTAAGATTTTGCATGAACCGAGGACTGGCAGCCAGGTAACACGAGAAATTGTGTAAAGTGTTAATATGTAGTAAAAACCTAAGAAAATCTCCCGTTTCCGTCATTTACTATCGAATCGACATAACGCCAGATCGTCACATTGGTCGCTTTTCTCTCTGAAACGGTTACATTTATCGTCTGCAAGCCCTTGTCGCGTGATGCGGTATGGAGACACAGTACAAGAAGCACACTAGAACACAGAATAAGAATCTACGTTGATGCAATCGGCCAGTAAGAAGAGCTACATTTCAAGTTTTAGTTATCGATTAATGAATTATTGGGCGGTTTGGTGCCTTGGACCAGACCGAGGACCTTAAGATTTTGCATGAACCGAGGACTGGCAGCCAGGTAACACGAGAAATTGTGTAAAGTGTTAATATGTAGTAAAAACCTAAGAAAATCTCCCGTTGTCGTCATTTACTATCGAATCGACATAACGCCAGATCGTCACATTGGTCGCTTTTCTCTCTGAAACGGTTACATTTATCGTCTGCAAGTCCTTGTCGCATGATGCGGTATGCAGACACAGTACAAGCAGCACACTAGAACACAGAATAAGAATCTACGTTGAAGCAATCGGCCAGTAAGAAGAGCTACATTTCAAGTTTTAGTTATCGATTAATGAATTATTGGGCGGTTTGGTGCCTTGGACCAGACCGAGGACCTTAAGATTTTGCATGAACCGAGGACTGGCAGCCAGGTAGCACGAGAAATTGTGTAAAGTGTTAATATGTAGTCAAAACCTAAGAAAATCTCCCGTTTCCGTCATTTACTATCGAATCGACATAACGCCAGATCGTCACATTGGTCGCTTTTCTCTCTGAAACGGTTACATTTATCGTCTGCAAGCCCTTGTCGCGTGATGCGGTATGCAGACACAGTACAAGCAACACACTAGAACACAGAATAAGAATCTACGTTGATGCAATCGGCCAGTAGGAAGAACTACATTTCAAGCTTTAGTTATCGATTAATGAATTATTGGGCGGTTTGGTGCCTTGGACCAGACCGAGGACCTTAAGATTTTGCATGAACCGAGGACTGGCAGCCAGGTAACACGAGAAATTGTGTAAAGTGTTAATATGTAGTAAAAACCTAAGAAAATCTCCCGTTTCCGTCATTTACTATCGAATCGACATAACGCCAGATCGTCACAGTGGTCGCTTTTCTCTCTGAAACGGTTACATTTATCGTCTGCAAGCCCTTGTCGCGTGATGCGGTATGCAGAGTCACTACAAGCGGCATAGTAGAACACTGAAGAAGCATCTAAGTTTATGCAATCGCCCAGTAAGAAGAGCTACATTTCCAGTTTTAGTTATCGATTAATGAATTATTGGGCGGTTTGGTGCCTTGGACCATTCCGAGGACCTTAAGATTTTGCATGAACCGAGGACTGGCAGCCAGGTAACACGAGAAATTGTGTAAAGTGTTAATATGTAGTAAAAACCTAAGAAAATCTCCCGTTTCCGTCATTTACTATCGAATCGACATAACGCCAGATCGTCACAGTGGTCGCTTTTCTCTCTGAAACGGTTACATTTATCGTCTGCAAGCCCTTGTCGCGTGATGCGGTATGCAGACACAGTACAAGCAGCACACTAGAACACAGAATAAGAATCTACGTTGATGCAATCGGCCAGTAAGAAGAGCTACATTTCAAGTTTTAGTTATCGATTAATGAATTATTGGGCGGTTTGGTGCCTTGGACCAGACCGAGGACCTTAAGATTTTGCATGAACCGAGGACTGGCAGCCAGGTAACACGAGAAATTGTGTAAAGTGTTAATATGTAGTAAAAACCTAAGAAAATCTCCCGTTTCCGTCATTTACTATCGAATCGACATAACGCCAGATCGTCACAGTGGTCGCTTTTCTCTCTGAAACGGTTCCATTTATCGTCTGCAAGCCGTTGTCGCGTGATGCGGTATGCAGACACAGTACAAGCAGCACACTAGAACACAGAATAAGAATCTACGTTGATGCAATCGGCCAGTAAGAAGAGCTACATTTCAAGTTTTAGTTAGCGATTAATGAATTATTGGGCGGTTTGGTGCCTTGGACCAGACCGAGGACCTTAAGATTTTGCATGAACCGAGGACTGGCAGCCAGGTAACACGAGAAATTGTGTAAAGTGTTAATATGTAGTAAAAACCTAAGAAAATCTCCCGTTTCCGTAATTTACTATCGAATCGACATAACGCCAGATCGTCACAGTGGTCGCTTTTCTCTCTGAAACGGTTACATTTATCGTCTGCAAGCCCTTGTCGCGTGATGCGGTATGCAGACACAGTACAAGCAGCACACTAGAACACAGAATAAGAATCTACGTTGATGCAATCGGCTAGTAAGAAGAGCTACATTTCAAGTTTTAGTTATCGATTAATGAATTATTGGGCGGTTTGGTGCCTTGGACCAGACCGAGGACCTTAAGATTTTGCATGGACCGAGGACTGGCAGCCACGTAACACGAGAAATTGTGTAAAGTGTTAATATGTAGTAAAAACCTAAGAAAATCTCCCGTTTCCGTCATTTACTATCGAATCGACATAACGCTAGATCGTCACAGTGGTCGCTTTTCTCTCTGAAACGGTTACATTTATCGTCTACAAGCCCTTGTCGCGTGATGCGGTATGCAGACACAGTACAAGCAGCACACTAGAACACAGAATAAGAATCTACGTTGATGCAATCGGCCAGTAAGAAGAGCTACATTTCAAGTTTTAGTTATCGATTAATGAATTATTGGGCGGTTTGGTGCCTTGGACCAGACCGAGGACCTTAAGATTTTGCATGAACCGAGGACTGGCAGCCAGGTAACACGAGAAATTGTGTAAAGTGTTAATATGTAGTAAAAACCTAAGAAAATCTCCCGTTTCCGTCATTTACTATCGAATCGACATAACGCCAGATCGTCACAGTGGTCGCTTTTCTCTCAGAAACGGTTCCATTTATCATCTGCAAGCCGTTGTCGCGTGATGCGGTATGCAGACACAGTACAAGCAGCACACTAGAACACAGAATAAGAATCTACGTTGATGCAATCGGCCAGTAAGAAGAGCTACATTTCAAGTTTTAGTTAGCGATTAATGAATTATTGGGCGGTTTGGTGCCTTGGACCAGACCGAGGACCTTAAGATTTTGCATGAACCGAGGACTGGCAGCCAGATAACACGAGAAATTGTGTAAAGTGTTAATATGTAGTAAAAACCTAAGAAAATCTCCCGTTTCCGTCATTTACTATCGAATCGACATAACGCCAGATCGTCACAGTGGTCGCTTTTCTCTCTGAAACGGTTACATTTATCGTCTGCAAGCCCTTGTCGCGTGATGCGGTATGCAGAGTCACTACAAGCGGCATAGTAGAACACTGAAGAAGCATCTAAGTTTATGCAATCGCCCAGTAAGAAGAGCTACATTTCAAGTTTTAGTTATCGATTAATGAATTATTGGGCGGTTTGGTGCCTTGGACCAGACCGAGGACCTTAAGATTTTGCATGAACCGAGGACTGGCAGCCAGGTAACACGAGAAATTGTGTAAAGTGTTAATATGTAGTAAAAACCTAAGAAAATCTCCCGTTTCCGTCATTTACTATCGAATCGACATAACGCCAGATCGTCACAGTGGTCGCTTTTCTCTCTGAAACGGTTACATTTATCGTCTGCAAGCCCTTGTCGCGTGATGCGGTATGCAGACACAGTACAAGCAGCACACTAGAACACAGAATAAGAATCTACGTTGATGCAATCGGCCAGTAAGAAGAGCTACATTTCAAGTTTTAGTTGTCGATTAATGAATTATTGGGCGGTTTGGTGCCTTGGACCAGACCGAGGACCTTAAGATTTTGCATGAACCGAGGACTGGCAGCCAGGTAACACGAGAAATTGTGTAAAGTGTTAATATGTAGTAAAAACCTAAGAAAATCTCCCATTTCCGTCATTTACTATCGAATCGACATAACGCCAGATCGTCACATTAGTCGCTTTTCTCTCTGAAACGGTTACATTTATCGTCTGCAAGCCCTTGTCGCGTGATGCGGTATGCAGAGTCACTACAAGCGGCATAGTAGAACACTGAAGAAGCATCTAAGTTTATGCAATCGCCCAGTAAGAAGAGCTACATTTCCAGTTTTAGTTATCGATTAATGAATTATTGGGCGGTTTGGTGCCTTGGACCATTCCGAGGACCTTAAGATTTTGCATGAACCGAGGACTGGCAGCCAGGTAACACGAGAAATTGTGTAAAGTGTTAATATGTAGTAAAAACCTAAGAAAATCTCCCGTTTCCGTCATTTACTATCGAATCGACATAACGCCAGATCGTCACAGTGGTCGCTTTTCTCTCTGAAACGGTTACATTTATCGTCTGCAAGCCGTTGTCGCGTGATGCGGTATGCAGACACAGTACAAGCAGCACACTAGAACACAGAATAAGAATCTACGTTGATGCAATCGGCCAGTAAGAAGAGCTACATTTCAAGTTTTAGTTATCGATTAATGAATTATTGGGCGGTTTGGTGCCTTGGACCAGACCGAGGACCTTAAGATTTTGCATGAACCGAGGACTGGCAGCCAGGTAACACGAGAAATTGTGTAAAGTGTTAATATGTAGTAAAAACCTAAGAAAATCTCCCGTTTCCGTCATTTACTATCGAATCGACATAACGCCAGATCGTCACAGTGGTCGCTTTTCTCTCTGAAACGGTTCCATTTATCGTCTGCAAGCCGTTGTCGCGTGATGCGGTATGCAGACACAGTACAAGCAGCACACTAGAACACAGAATAAGAATCTACGTTGATGCAATCGGCCAGTAAGAAGAGCTACATTTCAAGTTTTAGTTAGCGATTAATGAATTATTGGGCGGTTTGGTGCCTTGGACCAGACCGAGGACCTTAAGATTTTGCATGAACCGAGGACTGGCAGCCAGGTAACACGAGAAATTGTGTAAAGTGTTAATATGTAGTAAAAACCTAAGAAAATCTCCCGTTTCCGTAATTTACTATCGAATCGACATAACGCCAGATCGTCACAGTGGTCGCTTTTCTCTCTGAAACGGTTACATTTATCGTCTGCAAGCCCTTGTCGCGTGATGCGGTATGCAGACACAGTACAAGCAGCACACTAGAACACAGAATAAGAATCTACGTTGATGCAATCGGCTAGTAAGAAGAGCTACATTTCAAGTTTTAGTTATCGATTAATGAATTATTGGGCGGTTTGGTGCCTTGGACCAGACCGAGGACCTTAAGATTTTGCATGGACCGAGGACTGGCAGCCACGTAACACGAGAAATTGTGTAAAGTGTTAATATGTAGTAAAAACCTAAGAAAATCTCCCGTTTCCGTCATTTACTATCGAATCGACATAACGCTAGATCGTCACAGTGGTCGCTTTTCTCTCTGAAACGGTTACATTTATCGTCTACAAGCCCTTGTCGCGTGATGCGGTATGCAGACACAGTACAAGCAGCACACTAGAACACAGAATAAGAATCTACGTTGATGCAATCGGCCAGTAAGAAGAGCTACATTTCAAGTTTTAGTTATCGATTAATGAATTATTGGGCGGTTTGGTGCCTTGGACCAGACCGAGGACCTTAAGATTTTGCATGAACCGAGGACTGGCAGCCAGGTAACACGAGAAATTGTGTAAAGTGTTAATATGTAGTAAAAACCTAAGAAAATCTCCCGTTTCCGTCATTTACTATCGAATCGACATAACGCCAGATCGTCACAGTGGTCGCTTTTCTCTCTGAAACGGTTCCATTTATCGTCTGCAAGCCGTTGTCGCGTGATGCGGTATGCAGACACAGTACAAGCAGCACACTAGAACACAGAATAAGAATCTACGTTGATGCAATCGGCCAGTAAGAAGAGCTACATTTCAAGTTTTAGTTAGCGATTAATGAATTATTGGGCGGTTTGGTGCCTTGGACCAGACCGAGGACCTTAAGATTTTGCATGAACCGAGGACTGGCAGCCACGTAACACGAGAAATTGTGTAAAGTGTTAATATGTAGTAAAAACCTAAGAAAATCTCCCGTTTCCGTCATTTACTATCGAATCGACATAACGCCAGATCGTCACAGTGGTCGCTTTTCTCTCTGAAACGGTTACATTTATCGTCTGCAAGCCCTTGTCGCGTGATGCGGTATGCAGAGTCACTACAAGCGGCATAGTAGAACACTGAAGAAGCATCTAAGTTTATGCAATCGCCCAGTAAGAAGAGCTACATTTCAAGTTTTAGTTATCGATTAATGAATTATTGGGCGGTTTGGTGCCTTGGACCAGACCGAGGACCTTAAGATTTTGCATGAACCGAGGACTGGCAGCCAGGTAACACGAGAAATTGTGTAAAGTGTTAATATGTAGTAAAAACCTAAGAAAATCTCCCGTTTCCGTCATTTACTATCGAATCGACATAACGCCAGATCGTCACAGTGGTCGCTTTTCTCTCTGAAACGGTTACATTTATCGTCTGCAAGCCCTTGTCGCGTGATGCGGTATGCAGACACAGTACAAGCAGCACACTAGAACACAGAATAAGAATCTACGTTGATGCAATCGGCCAGTAAGAAGAGCTACATTTCAAGTTTTAGTTGTCGATTAATAAATTATTGGGCGGTTTGGTGCCTTGGACCAGACCGAGGACCTTAAGATTTTGCATGAACCGAGGACTGGCAGCCAGGTAACACGAGAAATTGTGTAAAGTGTTAATATGTAGTAAAAACCTAAGAAAATCTCCCATTTCCGTCATTTAATATCGAATCGACATAACGCCAGATCGTCACATTAGTCGCTTTTCTCTCTGAAACGGTTACATTTATCGTCTGCAAGCCCTTGTCGCGTGATGCGGTATGCAGACACAGTACAAGCAGCACACTAGAACACAGAATAAGAATCTACGTTGATGCAATCGGCCAGTAAGAAGAGCTACATTTCAAGTTTTAGTTAGCGATTAATGAATTATTGGGCGGTTTGGTGCCTTGGACCAGACCGAGGACCTTAAGATTTTGCATGGACCGAGGACTGGCAGCCACGTAACACGAGAAATTGTGTAAAGTGTTAATATGTAGTAAAAACCTAAGAAAATCTCCCGTTTCCGTCATTTACTATCGAATCGACATAACGCTAGATCGTCACAGTGGTCGCTTTTCTCTCTGAAACGGTTACATTTATCGTCTACAAGCCCTTGTCGCGTGATGCGGTATGCAGACACAGTACAAGCAGCACACTAGAACACAGAATAAGAATCTACGTTGATGCAATCGGCCAGTAAGAAGAGCTACATTTCAAGTTTTAGTTATCGATTAATGAATTATTGGGCGGTTTGGTGCCTTGGACCAGACCGAGGACCTTAAGATTTTGCATGAACCGAGGACTGGCAGCCAGGTAACACGAGAAATTGTGTAAAGTGTTAATATGTAGTAAAAACCTAAGAAAATCTCCCGTTTCCGTCATTTACTATCGAATCGACATAACGCCAGATCGTCACAGTGGTCGCTTTTCTCTCTGAAACGGTTCCATTTATCGTCTGCAAGCCGTTGTCGCGTGATGCGGTATGCAGACACAGTACAAGCAGCACACTAGAACACAGAATAAGAATCTACGTTGATGCAATCGGCCAGTAAGAAGAGCTACATTTCAAGTTTTAGTTAGCGATTAATGAATTATTGGGCGGTTTGGTGCCTTGGACCAGACCGAGGACCTTAAGATTTTGCATGAACCGAGGACTGGCAGCCACGTAACACGAGAAATTGTGTAAAGTGTTAATATGTAGTAAAAACCTAAGAAAATCTCCCGTTTCCGTCATTTACTATCGAATCGACATAACGCCAGATCGTCACAGTGGTCGCTTTTCTCTCTGAAACGGTTACATTTATCGTCTGCAAGCCCTTGTCGCGTGATGCGGTATGCAGAGTCACTACAAGCGGCATAGTAGAACACTGAAGAAGCATCTAAGTTTATGCAATCGCCCAGTAAGAAGAGCTACATTTCAAGTTTTAGTTATCGATTAATGAATTATTGGGCGGTTTGGTGCCTTGGACCAGACCGAGGACCTTAAGATTTTGCATGAACCGAGGACTGGCAGCCAGGTAACACGAGAAATTGTGTAAAGTGTTAATATGTAGTAAAAACCTAAGAAAATCTCCCGTTTCCGTCATTTACTATCGAATCGACATAACGCCAGATCGTCACAGTGGTCGCTTTTCTCTCTGAAACGGTTACATTTATCGTCTGCAAGCCCTTGTCGCGTGATGCGGTATGCAGACACAGTACAAGCAGCACACTAGAACACAGAATAAGAATCTACGTTGATGCAATCGGCCAGTAAGAAGAGCTACATTTCAAGTTTTAGTTGTCGATTAATGAATTATTGGGCGGTTTGGTGCCTTGGACCAGACCGAGGACCTTATGATTTTGCATGAACCGAGGACTGGCAGCCAGGTAACACGAGAAATTGTGTAAAGTGTTAATATGTAGTAAAAACCTAAGAAAATCTCCCATTTCCGTCATTTAATATCGAATCGACATAACGCCAGATCGTCACATTAGTCGCTTTTCTCTCTGAAACGGTTACATTTATCGTCTGCAAGCCCTTGTCGCGTGATGCGGTATGCAGACACAGTACAAGCAGCACACTAGAACACAGAATAAGAATCTACGTTGATGCAATCGGCCAGTAAGAAGAGCTACATTTCAAGTTTTAGTTATCGATTAATGAATTATTGGGCGGTTTGGTGCCTTGGACCAGACCGAGGACCTTAAGATTTTGCATGAACCGAGGACTGGCAGCCAGGTAACACGAGAAATTGTGTAAAGTGTTAATATGTAGTAAAAACCTAAGAAAATCTCCCGTTTCCGTCATTTACTATCGAATCGACATAACGCCAGATCGTCACTGTGGTCGCTTTTCTCTCTGAAACGGTTACATTTATCGTCTGCAAGCCCTTGTCGCGTGATGCGGTATGCAGACACAGTACAAGCAGCACACTAGAACACAGAATAAGAATCTACGTTGATGCAATCGGCCAGTAAGAAAAGCTACATTTCAAGTTTTAGTTATCGATTAATGAATTATTGGGCGGTTTGGTGCCTTGGACCAGACCGAGGACCTTAAGATTTTGCATGAACCGAGGACTGGCAGCCAGGTAAAAGGAGAAATTGTGTAAAGTGTTAATATGTAGTAAAAACCTAAGAAAATCTCCAGTTTCCGTCATTTACTATCGAATCGATATAACGCCAGATCGTCACAGTGGTCGCTTTTCTCTCTGAAACGGTTACATTTATCGCCTGCAAGCCCTTGTCGCGTGATGCGGTATGCAGACACAGTACAAGCAGCACACTAGAACACAGAATAAGAATCTACGTTGATGCAATCGGCCAGTAAGAAGAGCTACATTTCAAGTTTTAGTTATCGATTAATGAATTATTGGGCGGTTTGGTGCCTTGGACCAGACCGAGGACCTTAAGATTTTGCATGAACCGAGGACTCGCAGCCAGGTAACACGAGAAATTGTGTAAAGTGTTAATATGTAGTAAAAACCTAAGAAAATCTCCCGTTTCCGTCATTTACTATCGAATCGACATAACGCCAGATCGTCACATTGGTCGCTCTTCTCTCTGAAACGGTTACATTTATCGTCTGCAAGCCCTTGTCGCGTGATGCGGTATGCAGACACAGTACAAGCAGCACACTAGAACACAGAATAAGAATCTACGTTGAAGCAATCGGCCAGTAAGAAGAGCTACATTTCAAGTTTTAGTTATCGATTAATGAATTATTGGGCGGTTTGGTGCCTTGGACCAGACCGAGGACCTTAAGATTTTGCATGAACCGAGGACTGGCAGCCAGGTAACACGAGAAATTGTGTAAAGTGTTAATATGTAGTAAAAACCTAAGAAAATCTCCCGTTTCCGTCATTTACTATCGAATCGACATAACGCCAGATCGTCACAGTGGTCGTTTTTCTCTCTGATACGGTTACATTTATCGTCTGCAAGCCCTTGTCGCGTGATGCGGTATGCAGAGTCACTACAAGCGGCATAGTAGAACACTGAAGAAGCATCTAAGTTTATGCAATCGCCCAGTAAGAAGAGCTACATTTCAAGTTTTAGTTATCGATTAATGAATTATTGGGCGGTTTGGTTCCTTGGACCAGACCGAGGACCTTAAGATTTTGCATGAACCGAGGACTGGCAGCCAGGTAACACGAGAAATTGTGTAAAGTGTTAATATGTAGTAAAAACCTAAGAAAATCTCCCGTTTCCGTCATTTACTATCGAATCGACATAACGCCAGATCGTCACAGTGGTCGCTTTTCTCTCTGAAACGGTTACATTTATCGTCTGCAAGCCCTTGTCGCGTGATGCGGTATGCAGACACAGTACAAGCAGCACACTAGAACACAGAATAAGAATCTACGTTGATGCAATCGGCCAGTAAGAAGAGCTACATTTCAAGTTTTAGTTATCGATTAATGAATTATTGGGCGGCTTGGTGCCTTGGACCAGACCGAGGACCTTAAGATTTTGCATGAACCGAGGACTGGCAGCCAGGTAACACGAGAAATTGTGTAATGTGTTAATATGTAGTAAAAACCTAAGAAAATCTCCCGTTTCCGTCATTTACTATCTAATCGACATAACGCCAGATCGTCACAGTGGTCGCTTTTCTCTCTGAAACGGTTACATTTATCGTCTGCAAGCCCTTGTCGCGTGATGCGGTATGCAGACACAGTACAAGCAGCACACTAGAACACAGAATAAGAATCTACGTTGATGCAATCGGCCAGTAAGAAGAGCTACATTTCAAGTTTTAGTTATCGATTAATGAATTATTGGGCGGTTTGGTGCCTTGGACCAGACCGAGGACCTTAAGACTTTGCATGAACCGAGGACTGGCAGCCAGGTAACACGAGAAATAGTGTAAAGTGATAATATGTAGTAAAAACCTAAGAAAATCTCCCGTTTCCGTCATTTACTATCGAATCGACATAACGCCAGATCGTCACATTGGTCGCTTTTCTCTCTGAAACGGTTACATTTATCGTCTGCAAGCCCTTGTCGCGTGATGCGGTATGCAGACACAGTACAAGCAGCACACTAGAACACAGAATAAGAATCTACGTTGATGCAATCGGCCAGTAAGAAGAGCTACATTTCAAGTTTTAGTTATCGATTAATGAATTATTGGGCGGTTTGGTGCCTTGGACCAGACCGAGGACCTTAAGATTTTGCATGAACCGAGGACTGGCAGCCAGGTAACACGAGAAATTGTGTAAAGTGTTAATATGTAGTAAAAACCTAAGAAAATCTCCCGTTTCCGTCATTTACTATCGAATCGACATAACGCCAGATCGTCACATTGGTCGCTTTTCTCTCTGAAACGGTTACATTTATCGTCTGCAAGCCCTTGTCGCGTGATGCGGTATGGAGACACAGTACAAGAAGCACACTAGAACACAGAATAAGAATCTACGTTGATGCAATCGGCCAGTAAGAAGAGCTACATTTCAAGTTTTAGTTATCGATTAATGAATTATTGGGCGGTTTGGTGCCTTGGACCAGACCGAGGACCTTAAGATTTTGCATGAACCGAGGACTGGCAGCCAGGTAACACGAGAAATTGTGTAAAGTGTTAATATGTAGTAAAAACCTAAGAAAATCTCCCGTTGTCGTCATTTACTATCGAATCGACATAACGCCAGATCGTCACATTGGTCGCTTTTCTCTCTGAAACGGTTACATTTATCGTCTGCAAGTCCTTGTCGCATGATGCGGTATGCAGACACAGTACAAGCAGCACACTAGAACACAGAATAAGAATCTACGTTGAAGCAATCGCCCAGTAAGAAGAGCTACATTTCAAGTTTTAGTTATCGATTAATGAATTATTGGGCGGTTTGGTGCCTTGGACCAGACCGAGGACCTTAAGATTTTGCATGAACCGAGGACTGGCAGCCAGGTAGCACGAGAAATTGTGTAAAGTGTTAATATGTAGTCAAAACCTAAGAAAATCTCCCGTTTCCGTCATTTACTATCGAATCGACATAACGCCAGATCGTCACATTGGTCGCTTTTCTCTCTGAAACGGTTACATTTATCGTCTGCAAGCCCTTGTCGCGTGATGCGGTATGCAGACACAGTACAAGCAACACACTAGAACACAGAATAAGAATCTACGTTGATGCAATCGGCCAGTAGGAAGAACTACATTTCAAGTTTTAGTTATCGATTAATGAATTATTGGGCGGTTTGGTGCCTTGGACCAGACCGAGGACCTTAAGATTTTGCATGAACCGAGGACTGGCAGCCAGGTAACACGAGAAATTGTGTAAAGTGTTAATATGTAGTAAAAACCTAAGAAAATCTCCCGTTTCCGTCATTTACTATCGAATCGACATAACGCCAGATCGTCACAGTGGTCGCTTTTCTCTCTGAAACGGTTACATTTATCGTCTGCAAGCCCTTGTCGCGTGATGCGGTATGCAGAGTCACTACAAGCGGCATAGTAGAACACTGAAGAAGCATCTAAGTTTATGCAATCGCCCAGTAAGAAGAGCTACATTTCCAGTTTTAGTTATCGATTAATGAATTATTGGGCGGTTTGGTGCCTTGGACCATTCCGAGGACCTTAAGATTTTGCATGAACCGAGGACTGGCAGCCAGGTAACACGAGAAATTGTGTAAAGTGTTAATATGTAGTAAAAACCTAAGAAAATCTCCCGTTTCCGTCATTTACTATCGAATCGACATAACGCCAGATCGTCACAGTGGTCGCTTTTCTCTCTGAAACGGTTACATTTATCGTCTGCAAGCCCTTGTCGCGTGATGCGGTATGCAGACACAGTACAAGCAGCACACTAGAACACAGAATAAGAATCTACGTTGATGCAATCGGCCAGTAAGAAGAGCTACATTTCAAGTTTTAGTTATCGATTAATGAATTATTGGGCGGTTTGGTGCCTTGGACCAGACCGAGGACCTTAAGATTTTGCATGAACCGAGGACTGGCAGCCAGGTAACACGAGAAATTGTGTAAAGTGTTAATATGTAGTAAAAACCTAAGAAAATCTCCCGTTTCCGTCATTTACTATCGAATCGACATAACGCCAGATCGTCACAGTGGTCGCTTTTCTCTCTGAAACGGTTCCATTCATCGTCTGCAAGCCGTAATCGCGTGATGCAGTATGCAGACACAGTACAAGCAGCACACTAGAACACAGAATAAGAATCTACGTTGATGCAATCGGCCAGTAAGAAGAGCTACATTTCAAGTTTTAGTTAGCGATTAATGAATTATTGGGCGGTTTGGTGCCTTGGACCAGACCGAGGACCTTAAGATTTTGCATGAACCGAGGACTGGCAGCCAGGTAACACGAGAAATTGTGTAAAGTGTTAATATGTAGTAAAAACCTAAGAAAATCTCCCGTTTCCGTAATTTACTATCGAATCGACATAACGCCAGATCGTCACAGTGGTCGCTTTTCTCTCTGAAACGGTTACATTTATCGTCTGCAAGCCCTTGTCGCGTGATGCGGTATGCAGACACAGTACAAGCAGCACACTAGAACACAGAATGAGAATCTACGTTGATGCAATCGGCTAGTAAGAAGAGCTACATTTCAAGTTTTAGTTATCGATTAATGAATTATTGGGCGGTTTGGTGCCTTGGACCAGACCGAGGACCTTAAGATTTTGCATGGACCGAGGACTGGCAGCCACGTAACACGAGAAATTGTGTAAAGTGTTAATATGTAGTAAAAACCTAAGAAAATCTCCCGTTTCCGTCATTTACTATCGAATCGACATAACGCTAGATCGTCACAGTGGTCGCTTTTCTCTCTGAAACGGTTACATTTATCGTCTACAAGCCCTTGTCGCGTGATGCGGTATGCAGACACAGTACAAGCAGCACACTAGAACACAGAATAAGAATCTACGTTGATGCAATCGGCCAGTAAGAAGAGCTACATTTCAAGTTTTAGTTATCGATTAATGAATTATTGGGCGGTTTGGTGCCTTGGACCAGACCGAGGACCTTAAGATTTTGCATGAACCGAGGACTGGCAGCCAGGTAACACGAGAAATTGTGTAAAGTGTTAATATGTAGTAAAAACCTAAGAAAATCTCCCGTTTCCGTCATTTACTATCGAATCGACATAACGCCAGATCGTCACAGTGGTCGCTTTTCTCTCTGAAACGGTTCCATTTATCGTCTGCAAGCCGTTGTCGCGTGATGCGGTATGCAGACACAGTACAAGCAGCACACTAGAACACAGAATAAGAATCTACGTTGATGCAATCGGCCAGTAAGAAGAGCTACATTTCAAGTTTTAGTTAGCGATTAATGAATTATTGGGCGGTTTGGTGCCTTGGACCAGACCGAGGACCTTAAGATTTTGCATGAACCGAGGACTGGCAGCCAGGTAACACGAGAAATTGTGTAAAGTGTTAATATGTAGTAAAAACCTAAGAAAATCTCCCGTTTCCGTCATTTACTATCGAATCGACATAACGCCAGATCGTCACAGTGGTCGCTTTTCTCTCTGAAACGGTTACATTTATCGTCTGCAAGCCCTTGTTGCGTGATGCGGTATGCAGAGTCACTACAAGCGGCATAGTAGAACACTGAAGAAGCATCTAAGTTTATGCAATCGCCCAGTAAGAAGAGCTACATTTCAAGTTTTAGTTATCGATCAATGAATTATTGGGCGGTTTGGTGCCTTGGACCAGACCGAGGACCTTAAGATTTTGCATGAACCGAGGACTGGCAGCCAGGTAACACGAGAAATTGTGTAAAGTGTTAATATGTAGTAAAAACCTAAGAAAATCTCCCGTTTCCGTCATTTACTATCGAATCGACATAACGCCAGATCGTCACAGTGGTCGCTTTTCTCTCTGAAACGGTTACATTTATCGTCTGCAAGCCCTTGTCGCGTGATGCGGTATGCAGACACAGTACAAGCAGCACACTAGAACACAGAATAAAAATCTACGTTGATGCAATCGGCCAGTAAGAAGAGCTACATTTCAAGTTTTAGTTGTCGATTAATGAATTATTGGGCGGTTTGGTGCCTTGGACCAGACCGAGGACCTTAAGATTTTGCATGAACCGAGGACTGGCAGCCAGGTAACACGAGAAATTGTGTAAAGTGTTAATATGTAGTAAAAACCTAAGAAAATCACCCGTTTCCGTCATTTACTATCGAATCGACATAACGCCAGATCGTCACATTAGTCGCTTTTATCTCTGAAACGGTTACATTTATCGTCTGCAAGCCCTTGTCGCGTGATGCGGTATGCAGACACAGTACAAGCAGCACACTAGAACACAGAATAAGAATCTACGTTGATGCAATCGGCCAGTAAGAAGAGCTACATTTCAAGTTTTAGTTATCGATTAATGAATTATTGGGCGGTTTGGTGCCTTGGACCAGACCGAGGACCTTAAGATTTTGCATGAACCGAGGACTGGCAGCCAGGTAACACGAGAAATTGTGTAAAGTGTTAATATGTAGTAAAAACCTAAGAAAATCTCCCGTTTCCGTCATTTACTATCGAATCGACATAACGCCAGATCGTCACATTGGTCGCTTTTCTCTCTGAAACGGTTACATTTATCGTCTGCAAGCCCTTGTCGCGTGATGCGGTATGCAGAGTCACTACAAGCGGCATAGTAGAACACTGAAGAAGCATCTAAGTTTATGCAATCGCCCAGTAAGAAGAGCTACATTTCAAGTATTAGTTATCGATTAATGAATTATTGGGCGGTTTGGTGCCTTGGACCAGACCGAGGACCTTAAGATTTTGCATGAACCGAGGACTGGCAGCCAGGTAACACGAGAAATTGTGTAAAGTGTTAATATGTAGTAAAAACCTAAGAAAATCTCCCGTTTCCGTCATTTACTATCGAATCGACATAACGCCAGATCGTCACAGTGGTCGCTTTTCTCTCTGAAACGGTTACATTTATCGTCTGCAAGCCCTTGTCGCGTGATGCGGTATGCAGACACAGTACAAGCAGCACACTAGAACACAGAATAAGAATCTACGTTGATGCAATCGGCCAGTAAGAAGAGCTACATTTCAAGTTTTAGTTGTCGATTAATGAATTATTGGGCAGTTTGGTGCCTTGGACCAGACCGAGGACCTTAAGATTTTGCATAAACCGAGGACTGGCAGCCAGGTAACACGAGAAATTGTGTAAAGTGTTAATATGTAGTAAAAACCTAAGAAAATGTCCCGTTTCCGTCATTTACTATCGAATCGACATAACGCCAGATCGTCACATTAGTCGCTTTTCTCTCTGAAACGGTTACATTTATCGTCTGCAAGCCCTTGTCGCGTGATGCGGTATGCAGACACAGTACAAGCAGCACACTAGAACACAGAATAAGAATCTACGTTGATGCAATCGGCCAGTAAGAAGAGCTACATTTCAAGTTTTAGTTATCGATTAATGAATTATTGGGCGGTTTGGTGCCTTGGACCAGACCGAGGACCTTAAGATTTGGCATGAACCGAGGACTGGCAGCCAGGTAACACGAGAAATTGTGTAAAGTGTTAATATGTAGTAAAAACCTAAGAAAATCTCCCGTTTCCGTCATTTACTATCGAATCGACATAACGCCAGATCGTCACATTGGTCGCTTTTCTCTCTGAAACGGTTACATTTATCGTCTGCAAGCCCTTGTCGCGTGATGCGGTATGCAGAGTCACTACAAGCGGCATAGTAGAACACAGAAGAAGCATCTAAGTTTATGCAATCGCCCAGTAAGAAGAGCTACATTTCAAGTATTAGTTATCGATTAATGAATTATTGGGCGGTTTGGTGCCTTGGACCAGACCGAGGACCTTAAGATTTTGCATGAACCGAGGACTGGCAGCCAGGTAACACCAGAAATTGTGTAAAGTATTAATATGTAGTAAAAACCTAAGAAAATCTCCCGTTTCCGTCATTTACTATCGAATCGACATAACGCCAGATCGTCACAGTGGTCGCTTTTCTCTCTGAAACGGTTACATTTATCGTCTGCAAGCCCTTGTCGCGTGATGCGGTATGCAGACACAGTACAAGCAGCACACTAGAACACAGAATAAGAATCTACGTTGATGCAATCGGCCAGTAAGAAGAGCTACATTTCAAGTTTTAGTTATCGATTAATGAATTATTGGGCGGTTTGGTGCCTTGGACCAGACCGAGGACCTTAAGATTTTGCATGAACCGAGGACTGGCAGCCAGGTAACACGAGAAATTGTGTAAAGTGTTAATATGTAGTAAAAACCTAAGAAAATCTCCCGTTTCCGTCATTAACTATCGAATCGACATAACGCCAGATCGTCACAGTGGTCGCCTTTCTCTCTGAAACGGTTACTTTTATCGTCTGCAAGCCCTTGTCGCGTGATGCGGTATGCAGAAACAGTACAAGCAGCACACTAGAACACAGAATAAGAATCTACGTTGATGCAATCGGCCAGTAAGAAGAGCTACATTTTAAGTTTTATTTATCGATTAATGAATTATTGGGCGGTTTGGTGCCTTGGACCAGACCGAGGATCTTAAGATTTTGCATGAACCGAGGACTGGCAGCCAGGTAACACGAGAAATTGTGTAAAGTGTTAATATGTAGTAAAAACCCAAGAAAATCTCCCGTTTCCGTCATTTACTATCGAATCGACATAACGCCAGATCGTCACATTGGTCGCTTTTCTCTCTGAAACGGTTACATTTATCGTCTGCAAGCCCTTGTCGCGTGATGCGGTATGCAGAGTCACTACAAGCGGCATAGTAGAACACTGAAGAAGCATCTAAGTTTATGCAATCCCCCAGTAAGAAGAGCTACATTTCAAGTATTAGTTATCGATTAATGAATTATTGGGCGGTTTGGTGCCTTGGACCAGACCGAGGACCTTAAGATTTTGCATGAACCGAGGACTGGCAGCCAGGTAACACCAGAAATTGTGTAAAGTGTTAATATGTAGTAAAAACCTAAGAAAATCTCCCGTTTCCGTCATTTACTATCGAATCGACATAACGCCAGATCGTCACAGTGGTCGCTTTTCTCTCTGAAACGGTTACACAGTACAAGCAGCACACTAGAACACAGAATAAGAATCTACGTTGATGCAATCGGCCAGTAAGAAGAGCTACATTTCAAGTTTTAGTTATCGATTAATGAATTATTGGGCGGTTTGGTGCCTTGGACCAGACCGAGGACCTTAAGATTTTGCATGAACCGAGGACTGGCAGCCAGGTAACACGAGAAATTGTGTAAAGTGTTAATATGTAGTAAAAACCTAAGAAAATCTCCCGTTTCCGTCATTAACTATCGAATCGACATAACGCCAGATCGTCACAGTGGTCGCCTTTCTCTCTGAAACGGTTACTTTTATCGTCTGCAAGCCCTTGTCGCGTGATGCGGTATGCAGACACAGTACAAGCAGCACACTAGAACACAGAATAAGAATCTACGTTGATGCAATCGGCCAGTAAGAAGAGCTACATTTTAAGTTTTATTTATCGATTAATGAATTATTGGGCGGTTTGGTGCCTTGGACCAGACCGAGGATCTTAAGATTTTGCATGAACCGAGGACTGGCAGCCAGGTAACACGAGAAATTGTGTAAAGTGTTAATATGTAGTAAAAACCCAAGAAAATCTACCGTTTCCGTCATTTACTATCGAATCGACATAACGCCAGATCGTCACAGTGGTCGCTTTTCTCTCTGAAACGGTTACATTTATCGTCTGCAAGCCCTTGTCGCGTGATGCGGTATGCAGAGTCACTACAAGCGGCATAGTAGAACACTGAAGAAGCATCTAAGTTTATGCAATCGCCCAGTAAGAAGAGCTACATTTCAAGTTTTAGTTATCGATTAATGAATTATTGGGCGGTTTGGTGCCTTGGACCAGACCGAGGACCTTAAGATTTTGCATGAACCGAGGACTGGCAGCCAGGTAACACGAGAAATTGTGTAAAGTGTTAATATGTAGTAAAAACCTAAGAAAATCTCCCGTTTCCGTCATTTACTATCGAATCGACATAACGCCAGATCGTCACAGTGGTCGCTTTTCTCTCTGAAACGGTTACATTTATCGTCTGCAAGCCGTTGTCGCGTGATGCGGTATGCAGACACAGTACAAGCAGCACACTAGAACACAGAATAAGAATCTACGTTGATGCAATCGGCCAGTAAGAAGAGCTACATTTCAAGTTTTAGTTATCGATTAATGAATTATTGGGCGGTTTGGTGCCTTGGACCAGACCGAGGACCTTAAGATTTTGCATGAACCGAGGACTGGCAGCCAGGTAACACGAGAAATTGTGTAAAGTGTTAATATGTAGTAAAAACCTAAGAAAATCTCCCGTTTCCGTCATTTACTATCGAATCGACATAACGCCAGATCGTCACAGTGGTCGCTTTTCTCTCTGAAACGGTTACATTTATCGTCTGCAAGCCGTTGTCGCGTGATGCGGTATGCAGACACAGTATAAGCAGCACACTAGAACACAGAATAAGAATCTACGTTGATGCAATCGGCCAGTAAGAGGAGCTACATTTCAAGTTTTAGTTATCGATTAATGAATTATTGGGCGGTTTGGTGCCTTGGACCAGACCGAGGACCTTAAGATTTTGCATGAACCGAGGACTGGCAGCCAGGTAACACGAGAAATTGTGTAATGTGTTAATATGTAGTAAAAACCTAAGAAAATCTCCAGTTTCCGTCATTTACTATCGAATCGACATAACGCCAGATCGTCACAGTGGTCGCTTTTCTCTCTGAAACGGTTACATTTATCGTCTGCAAGCCCTTGTCGCGTGATGCGGTATGCAGACACAGTACAAGCAGCACACTAGAACACAGAATAAGAATCTAATTTGATGCAATCGGCCAGTAAGAAGAGCTACGTTTCAAGTTTTAGTTATCGATTAATGAATTATTGGGCGGTTTGGTGCCTTGGACCAGACCGAGGACCTTAAGATTTTGCATGAACCGAGGACTGGCAGCCAGGTAACACGAGAAATTGTGTAAAGTGTTAATATGTAGTAAAAACGCAAGAAAATCTCCCGTTTCCGTCATTTACTATCGAATCGACATAACGCCAGATCGTCACAGTGGTCGCTTTTCTCTCTGAAACGGTTACATTTATCGTCTGCAAGCCCTTGTCGCGTGATGCGGTATGCAGACACAGTACAAGCAGCACACTAGAACACAGAATAAGAATCTACGTTGATGCAATCGGCCAGTAAGAAGAGCTACATTTCAAGTTTTAGTTGTCGATTAATGAATTATTGGGCGGTTTGGTGCCTTGGACCAGACCGAGGACCTTAAGATTTTGCATGAACCGAGGACTGGCAGCCAGGTAACACGAGAAATTGTGTAAAGTGTTAATATGTAGTAAAAACCTAAGAAAATGTCCCGTTTCCGTCATTTACTATCGAATCGACATAACGCCAGATCGTCACATTAGTCGCTTTTCTCTCTGAAACGGTTACATTTATCGTCTGCAAGCCCTTGTCGCGTGATGCGGTATGCAGACACAGTACAAGCAGCACACTAGAACACAGAATAAGAATCTACGTTGATGCAATCGGCCAGTAAGAAGAGCTACATTTCAAGTTTTAGTTATCGATTAATGAATTATTGGGCGGTTTGGTGCCTTGGACCAGACCGAGGACCTTAAGATTTTGCATGAACCGAGGACTGGCAGCCAGGTAACACGAGAAATTGTGTAAAGTGTTAATATGTAGTAAAAACCTAAGAAAATCTCCCGTTTCCGTCATTTACTATCGAATCGACATAACGCCAGATCGTCACATTGGTCGCTTTTCTCTCTGAAACGGTTACATTTATGGTCTGCAAGCCGTTGTCGCGTGATGCGGTATGCAGACACAGTACAAGCAGCACACTAGAACACAGAATAAGAATCTACGTTGATGCAATCGGCCAGTAAGAAGAGCTACATTTCAAGTTTTAGTTATTGATTAATGAATTATTGGGCGGTTTGGTGCCTTGGACCAGACCGAGGACCTTAAGATTTTGCATGAACCGAGGACTGGCAGCCAGGTAACACGAGAAATTGTGTAAAGTGTTAATATGTAGTAAAAACCTAAGAAAATCTCCCGTTTCCGTCATTTACTATCGAATCGACATAACGCCAGATCGTCACAGTGGTCGCTTTTCTCTCTGAAACGGTTACATTTATCGTCTGCAAGCCCTTGTCGCGTGATGCGGTATGCAGAGTCACTACAAGCGGCATAGTAGAACACTGAAGAAGCATCTAAGTTTATGCAATCGCCCAGTAAGAAGAGCTACATTTCAAGTTTTAGTTATCGATTAATGAATTATTGGGCGGTTTGGTGCCTTGGACCAGACCGAGGACCTTAAGATTTTGCATGAACCGAGGACTGGCAGCCAGGTAACACGAGAAATTGTGTAAAGTGTTAATATGTAGTAAAAACCTAAGAAAATCTCCCGTTTCCGTCATTTACTATCGAATCGACATAACGTCAGATCGTCACATTGGTCGCTTTTCTCTCTGAAACGGTTACATTTATCGTCTGCAAGCCCTTGTCGCGTGGTGCGGTATGCAGACACAGTACAAGCAGCAGACTAGAACACAGAATGAGAATCTACGTTGATGCAATCGGCCAGTAAGAAGAGGTACATTTCAAGTTTTAGTTATCGATTAATGAATTATTGGGCGGTTTGGTGTCTTGGACCAGACCGAGGACCTTAAGATTTTGCATGAACCGAGGACTGGCAGCCAGGTAACACGAGAAATTGTGTAAAGTGTTAATATGTAGTAAAAACCTAAGATAATCTCCCGTTTCCGTCATTTACTATCGAATCGACATAACGCCAGATCGTCACAGTGGTCGCTTTTCTCTCTGAAACGGTTACATTTATCGTCTGCAAGCCGTTGTCGCGTGATGCGGTATGCAGACACAGTACAAGCAGCACACTAGAACACAGAATAAGAATCTACGTTGATGCAATCGGCCAGTAAGAAGAGCTACATTTCAAGTTTTAGTTATCGATTAATGAATTATTGGGCGGTTTGGTGCCTTGGACCAGACCGAGGACCTTAAGATTTTGCACGAGCCGAGGACTGGCAGCCAGGTAACACGAGAAATTGTGTAAAGTGTTAATATGTAGTAAAAACCTAAGAAAATCTCCCGTTTCCGTCATTTACTATCGAATCGACATAACGCCAGTTCGTCACATTGGTCGCTTTTCTCTCTGAAACGGTTACATTTATCGTCTGCAAGCCCTTGTCGCGTGATGCGGTATGCAGACACAGTACAAGCAGCACACTAGAACACAGAATAAGAATCTACGTTGACGCAATCGGCCAGTAAGAAGAGCTACATTTCAAGTTTCAGTTATCGATTAATGAATTATTGGGCGGTTTGGTGCCTTGGACCAGACCGAGGACCTTAAGATTTTGCATGAACCGAGGACTGGCAGCCAGGTAACACGAGAAATTGTGTAAAGTGTTGATATGTAGTAAAAACCTAAGAAAATCTCCCGTTTCCGTCATTTACTATCGAATCGATATAACGCCAGATCGTCACAGTGGTCGCTTTTCTCTCTGAAACGGTTACATTTATCGTCTGCAAGCCCTTGCCGCGTGATGCGGTATGCAGACACAGTACAAGCAGCACACTAGATCACAGAATAAGAATCTACGTTGATGCAATCGGCCAGTAAGAAGAGCTACATTTCAAGTTTTAGTTATCGATTAATGAATTATTGGGCGGTTTGGTGCCTTGGACCAGACCGAGGACCTTAAGATTTTGCATGAACCGAGGACTGGCAGCCAGGTAACACGAGAAATTGTGTAAAGTGTCAATATGTAGTAAAAACCTAAGAAAATCTCCCGTTTCCGTCATTTACTATCGAATCGACATAACGCCAGATCGTCACAGTGGTCGCTATTCTCTCTGAAACGGTTACATTTATCGTCTGCAAGCCCTTGTCGCGTGATGCGGTATGCAGACACAGTACAAGCAGCACACTAGAACACAGAATAAGAATCTACGTTGATGCAATCGGCCAGTAAGAAGAGCTACATTTCAAGTTTTAGTTAGCGATTAATGAATTATTGGGCGGTTTGGTGCCTTGGACCAGACCGAGGACCTTAAGATTTTGCATGAACCGAGGACTGGCAGCCAGGTAACACGAGAAATTGTGTAAAGTGTTAATATGTAGTAAAAACCTAAGAAAATCTCCCGTTTCCGTCATTTACTATCGTATCGACATAACGCCAGATCGTCACATTGGTCGCTTTTCTCTCTGAAACGGTTATATTTATCGTCTGCAAGCCCTTGTCGCGTGATGCGGTATGCAGACACAGTACAAGCAACACACTAGAACACAGAATAAGAATCTACGTTGATGCAATCGGCCAGTAAGAAGAGCTACATTTCAAGTTTTAGCTATCGATTAATGAATTATTGGGCGGTTTGGTGCCTTGGACCAGACCGAGGACCTTAAGATTTTGCATGAACCGAGGACAGGCAGCCAGGTAACACGAGAAATTGTGTAAAGTGTTAATATGTAGTAAAAACCTAAGAAAATCTCCCGTTTCCGTCATTTACTATCGAATCGACATAACGCCAGATCGTCACAGTGGTCGCTTTTCTCTCTGAAACGGTTACATTTATCGTCTGCAAGCCCTTGTCGCGTGATGCGGTATGCAGACACAGTACAAGCAGCACACTAGAACACAGAATAAGAATCTACGTTGATGCAATCGGCCAGTAAGAAGAGCTACATTTCAAGTTTTAGTTATCGATTAATGAATTATTGGGCGGTTTGGTGCCTTGGACCAGACCGAGGACCTTAAGATTTTGCATGAACCGAGGACTGGCAGCCAGGTAACACGAGAAATTGTGTAAAGTGTTAATATGTAGTAAAAACCTAAGAAAATCTCCAGTTTCCGTCATTTACTATCGAATCGACATGACGCCAGATCGTCACAGTGGTCGCTTTTCTCTCTGAAACGGTTACATTTATCGTCTGCAAGCCCTTGTCGCGTGATGCGGTATGCAGACACAGTACAAGCAGCACACTAGAACACAGAATAAGAATCTAATTTGATGCAATCGGCCAGTAAGAAGAGCTACGTTTCAAGTTTTAGTTATCGATTAATGAATTATTGGGCGGTTTGGTGCCTTGGACCAGACCGAGGACCTTAAGATTTTGCATGAACCGAGGACTGGCAGCCAGGTAACACGAGAAATTGTGTAAAGTGTTAATATGTAGTAAAAACGCAAGAAAATCTCCCATTTCCGTCATTTACTATCGAATCGACATAACGCCAGATCGTCACAGTGGTCGCTTTTCTCTCTGAAACGGTTACATTTATCGTCTGCAAGCCGTTGTCGCGTGATGCGGTATGCAGACACAGTACAAGCAGCACACTAGAACACAGAATAAGAATCTACGTTGATGCAATCGGCCAGTAAGAAGAGCTACATTTCAAGTTTTAGTTATCGATTAATGAATTATTGGGCGGTTTGGTGCCTTGGACCAGACCGAGGACCTTAAGATTTTGCACGAGCCGAGGACTGGCAGCCAGGTAACACGAGAAATTGTGTAAAGTGTTAATATGTAGTAAAAACCTAAGAAAATCTCCCGTTTCCGTCATTTACTATCGAATCGACATAACGCCAGTTCGTCACATTGGTCGCTTTTCTCTCTGAAACGGTTACATTTATCGTCTGCAAGCCCTTGTCGCGTGATGCGGTATGCAGACACAGTACAAGCAGCACACTAGAACACAGAATAAGAATCTACGTTGACGCAATCGGCCAGTAAGAAGAGCTACATTTCAAGTTTCAGTTATCGATTAATGAATTATTGGGCGGTTTGGTGCCTTGGACCAGACCGAGGACCTTAAGATTTTGCATGAACCGAGGACTGGCAGCCAGGTAACACGAGAAATTGTGTAAAGTGTTGATATGTAGTAAAAACCTAAGAAAATCTCCCGTTTCCGTCATTTACTATCGAATCGATATAACGCCAGATCGTCACAGTGGTCGCTTTTCTCTCTGAAACGGTTACATTTATCGTCTGCAAGCCCTTGCCGCGTGATGCGGTATGCAGACACAGTACAAGCAGCACACTAGATCACAGAATAAGAATCTACGTTGATGCAATCGGCCAGTAAGAAGAGCTACATTTCAAGTTTTAGTTATCGATTAATGAATTATTGGGCGGTTTGGTGCCTTGGACCAGACCGAGGACCTTAAGATTTTGCATGAACCGAGGACTGGCAGCCAGGTAACACGAGAAATTGTGTAAAGTGTCAATATGTAGTAAAAACCTAAGAAAATCTCCCGTTTCCGTCATTTACTATCGAATCGACATAACGCCAGATCGTCACAGTGGTCGCTTTTCTCTCTGAAACGGTTACATTTATCGTCTGCAAGCCCTTGTCGCGTGATGCGGTATGCAGACACAGTACAAGCAGCACACTAGAACACAGAATAAGAATCTACGTTGATGCAATCGGCCAGTAAGAAGAGCTACATTTCAAGTTTTAGTTAGCGATTAATGAATTATTGGGCGGTTTGGTGCCTTGGACCAGACCGAGGACCTTAAGATTTTGCATGAACCGAGGACAGGCAGCCAGGTAACACGAGAAATTGTGTAAAGTGTTAATATGTAGTAAAAACCTAAGAAAATCTCCCGTTTCCGTCATTTACTATCGAATCGACATAACGCCAGATCGTCACAGTGGTCGCTTTTCTCTCTGAAACGGTTACATTTATCGTCTGCAAGCCCTTGTCGCGTGATGCGGTATGCAGACACAGTACAAGCAGCACACTAGAACACAGAATAAGAATCTACGTTGATGCAATCGGCCAGTAAGAGGAGCTACATTTCAAGTTTTAGTTATCGATTAATGAATTATTGGGCGGTTTGGTGCCTTGGACCAGACCGAGGACCTTAAGATTTTGCATGAACCGAGGACTGGCAGCCAGGTAACACGAGAAATTGTGTAAAGTGTTAATATGTAGTAAAAACCTAAGAAAATCTCCAGCTTCCGTCATTTACTATCGAATCGACATGACGCCAGATCGTCACAGTGGTCGCTTTTCTCTCTGAAACGGTTACATTTATCGTCTGCAAGCCCTTGTCGCGTGATGCGGTATGCAGACACAGTACAAGCAGCACACTAGAACACAGAATAAGAATCTAATTTGATGCAATCGGCCAGTAAGAAGAGCTACGTTTCAAGTTTTAGTTATCGATTAATGAATTATTGGGCGGTTTGGTGCCTTGGACCAGACCGAGGACCTTAAGATTTTGCATGAACCGAGGACTGGCAGCCAGGTAACACGAGAAATTGTGTAAAGTGTTAATATGTAGTAAAAACGCAAGAAAATCTCCCATTTCCGTCATTTACTATCGAATCGACATAACGCCAGATCGTCACAGTGGTCGCTTTTCTCTCTGAAACGGTTACATTTATCGTCTGCAAGCCCATGTCGCGTGATGCATTATGCAGAGTCACTACAAGCGGCATAGTAGAACACTGAAGAAGCATCTAAGTTTATGCAATCGCCCAGTAAGAAGAGCTACATTTCAAGTTTTAGTTATCGGTTAATGAATTATTGGGCGGTTTGGTGCCTTGGACCAGACCGAGGACCTTAAGATTTTGCATGAACCGAGGACTGGCAGCCAGGGAACACGAGAAATTGTGTAAAGTGTTAATATGTAGTAAAAACCAAAGAAAATCTCCCGTTTCCGTCATTTACTATCGAATCGACATAACGCCAGATCGTCACAGTGGTCGCTTTTCTCTCTGAAACGGTTACATTTATCGTCTGCAAGCCGTTGTCGCGTGATGCGGTATGCAGACACAGTACAAGCAGCACACTAGAACACAGAATAAGAATCTACGTTGATGCAATCGGCCAGTAAGAAGAGCTACATTTCAAGTTTTAGTTATCGATTAATGAATTATTGGGCGGTTTGGTGCCTTGGACCAGACCGAGGACCTTAAGATTTTGCATGAACCGAGGACTGGCAGCCACGTAACACGAGAAATTGTGTAAAGTGTTAATATGTAGTAAAAACCTAAGAAAATCTCCCGTTTCCGTCATTTACTATCGAATCGACATAACGCCAGATCGTCACATTGGTCGCTTTTCTCTCTGAAACGGTTACATTTATCGTCTGCAAGCCCTTGTCGCGTGATGCGGTATGCAGACACAGTACAAGCAGCACACTAGAACACAGAATAAGAATCTACGTTGATGCAATCGGCCAGTAAGAAGAGCTACATTTCAAGTTTTAGTTATCGATTAATGAATTATTGGGCGGTTTGGTGCCTTGGACCAGACCGAGGACCTTAAGATTTTGCATGAACCGAGGACTGGCAGCCAGGTAACACGAGAAATTGTGTAAAGTGTTAATATGTAGTAAAAACCTAAGAAAATCTCCCGTTTCCGTCATTTACTATCGAATCGACATAACGCCAGATCGTCACAGTGGTCGCTTTTCTCTCTGAAACGGTTACATTTATCGTCTGCAAGCCCATGTCGCGTGATGCGGTATGCAGACACAGTACAAGCAGCACACTAGAACACAGAATAATAATCTACGTTGATGCAGTCGGCCAGTAAGAAGAGCTACATTTCAAGTTTTAGTTATCGATTAATGAATTATTGGGCGGTTTGGTGCCTTGGACCAGACCGAGGACCTTAAGATTTTGCATGAACCGAGGACTGGCAGCCAGGTAACACGAGAAATTGTGTAAAGTGTTAATATGTAGTAAAAACCTAAGAAAATCTCCCGTTTCCGTCATTTACTATCGAATCGATACAACGCCAGATCGTCACAGTGGTCGCTTTTCTCTCTGAAACGGTTACATTTATCGTCTGCAAGCCCTTGTCGCGTGATGCGGTATGCAGACACAGTACAAGCAGCACACTAGAACACAGAATAAGAATCTACGTTGATGCAATCGGCCAGTAAGAAGAGCTACATTTCAAGTTTTAGTTATCGATTAATGAATTATTGGGCGGTTTGGTGCCTTGGACTAGACCGAGGACCTTAAGACTTTGCATGAACCGAGGACTGGCAGCCAGGTAACACGAGAAATTGTGTAAAGTGTTAATATGTAGTAAAAACCTAAGAAAATCTCCCGCTTCCGTCATTTACTATCGTATCGACATAACGCCAGATCGTCACATTGGTCGCTTTTCTCTCTGAAACGGTTACATTTATCGTCTGCAAGCCCTTGTCGCGTGATGCGGTATGCAGACACAGTACAAGCAGCACACTAGAACACAGAATAAGAATCTACGTTGATGCAATCGGCCAGTAAGAAGAGCTACATTTCAAGTTTTAGTTATCGATTAATGAATTATTGGGCGGTTTGGTGCCTTGGACCAGACCGAGGACCTTAAGATTTTGCATGAACCGAGGACTGGCAGCCAGGTAACACGAGAAATTGTGTAAAGTGTTAATATGTAGTAAAAACCCAAGAAAATCTCCCGTTTCCGTCATTTACTATCGAATCGACAGAACGCCAGATCGTCACAGTGGTCGCTTTTCTCTCTGAAACGGTTACATTTATCGTCTGCAAGCCCTTGTCGCGTGATGCGGTATGCAGACACAGTACAAGCAGCACACTAGAACACAGAATAAGAATCTACGTTGATGCAATCGGCCAGTAAGAAGAGCTACATTTCAAGTTTTAGTTATCGATTAATGAATTATTGGGCGGTTTGGTGCCTTGGACCAGACCGAGGACCTTAAGATTTTGCATGAACCGAGGACTGGCAGCCAGGTAACACGAGAAATTGTGTAAAGTGTTAATATGTAGTAAAAACCCAAGAAAATCTCCCGTTTCCGTCATTTACTATCGAATCGACAGAACGCCAGATCGTCACAGTGGTCGCTTTTCTCTCTGAAACGGTTACATTTATCGTCTGCAAGCCCTTGTCGCGTGATGCGGTATGCAGACACAGTACAAGCAGCACACTAGAACACAGAATAAGAATCTACGTTGATGCAATCAGCCAGTAAGAAGAGCTACATTTCAAGTTTTAGTTATCGATTAATGAATTATTGGGCGGTTTGGTGCCTTGGACCAGACCGAGGACCTTAAGATTTTGCATGAACCGAGGACTGGCAGCCATGTAACACGAGAAATTGTGTAAAGTGTTAATATGTAGTAAAAACCCAAGAAAATCTCCCGTTTCCGTCATTTACTATCGAATCGACATAACGCCAGATCGTCACAGTGGTCGCTTTTCTCTCTGAAACGGTTACATTTATCGTCTGCAAGCCCTTGTCGCGTGATGCGGTATGCAGACACAGTACAAGCAGCACACTAGAACACAGAATAAGAATCTACGTTGATGCAATCGGCCAGTAAGAAGAGCTACATTTCAAGTTTTAGTTATCGATTAATGAATTATTGGGCGGTTTGGTGCCTTGGACCAGACCGAGGACCTTAAGATTTTGCATGAACCGAGGACTGGCAGCCAGGTAACACGAGAAATTGTGTAAAGTGTTAATATGTAGTAAAAACCTAAGAAAATCTCCCGTTTCCGTCATTTACTATCGAATCGACATAACGCCAGATCGTCACAGTGGTCGCTTTTCTCTCTGAAACGGTTACATTTATCGTCTGCAAGCCCTTGTAGCGGGATGCGGTATGCAGAGTCACTACAAGCGGCATAGTAGAACACTGAAGAAGCATCTAAGTTTATGCAATCGCCCAGTAACAAGAGCTACATTTCAAGTTTTAGTTATCGATTAATGAATTATTGGGCGGTTTGGTGCCTTGGACCAGACCGAGGACCTTAAGATTTTGCATGAACCGAGGACTGGCAGCCAGGTAACACGAGAAATTGTGTAAAGTGTTAATATGTAGTAAAAACCTAAGAAAATCTCCCGTTGCCGTCATTTACTATCGAATCGACATAACGCCGTATCGTCACAGTGGTCGCTTTTCTCTCTGAAACGGTTCCATTTATCGTCTGCAAGCCCTTGTCGCGTGATGCGGTATGCAGACACAGTACAAGCAGCACACTAGAACACAGAATAAGAATCTACGTTGATGCAATCGGCCAGTAAGAAGAGCTACATTTCAAGTTTTAGTTATCGATTAATGAATTATTGGGCGGTTTGGTGCCTTGGACCAGACCGAGGACCTTAAGATTTTGCATGAACCGAGGACTGGCAGCCAGGTAACACGAGAAATTGTGTAAAGTGTTAATATGTAGTAAAAACCTAAGAAAATCTCCCGTTTCCGTCATTTACTATCGAATCGATACAACGCCAGATCGTCACAGTGGTCGCTTTTCTCTCTGAAACGGTTACATTTATCGTCTGCAAGCCCTTGTCGCGTGATGCGGTATGCAGACACAGTACAAGCAGCACACTAGAACACAGAATAAGAATCTACGTTGATGCAATCGGCCAGTAAGCAGAGCTACATTTCAAGTATTAGTTATCGATTAGTGAATTATTGGGCGGTTTGGTGCCTTGGACCAGACCGAGGACCTTAAGATTTTGCATCAACCGAGGACTGGCAACCAGGTAACACGAGAAATTGTGTAAAGTGTTAATATGTAGTAAAAACCTAAGAAAATCTCCCGTTTCCGTCATTTACTATCGTATCGACATAACGCCAGATCGTCACATTGGTCGCTTTTCTCTCTGAAACGGTTACATTTATCGTCTGCAAGCCCTTGTCGCGTGATGCGGTATGCAGACACAGTACAAGCAGCACACTAGAACACAGAATAAGAATCTACGTTGATGCAATCGGCCAGTAAGAAGAGCTACATTTCAAGTTTTAGTTATCGATTAATGAATTATTGGGCGGTTTGGTGCCTTGGACTAGACCGAGGACCTTAAGACTTTGCATGAACCGAGGACTGGCAGCCAGGTAACACGAGAAATTGTGTAAAGTGTTAATATGTAGTAAAAACCTAAGAAAATCTCCCGCTTCCGTCATTTACTATCGTATCGACATAACGCCAGATCGTCACATTGGTCGCTTTTCTCTCTGAAACGGTTACATTTATCGTCTGCAAGCCCTTGTCGCGTGATGCGGTATGCAGACACAGTACAAGCAGCACACTAGAACACAGAATAAGGACCTACGTTGATGCAATCGGCCAGTAAGAAGAGCTACATTTCAAGCTTTAGTTATCGATTAATGAATTATTGGGCGGTTTGGTGCCTTGGACCAGACCGAGGACCTTAAGATTTTGCATGAACCGAGGACTGGCAGCCAGGTAACACGAGAAATTGTGTAAAGTGTTAATATGTAGTAAAAACCTAAGAAAATCTCCCGTTTCCGTCATTTACTATCGAATCGACATAACGCCAGATCGTCACAGTGGTCGCTTTTCTCTCTGAAACGGTTCCATTTATCGTCTGCAAGCCGTTGTCGCGTGATGCGGTATGCAGACACAGTACAAGCAGCACACTAGAACACAGAATAAGAATCTACGTTGATGCAATCGGCCAGTAAGAAGAGCTACATTTCAAGTTTTAGTTATCGATTAATGAATTATTGGGCGGTTTGGTGCCTTGGACCAGACCGAGGACCTTAAGATTTTGCATGAACCGAGGACTGGCAGCCAGGTAACACGAGAAATTGTGTAAAGTGTTAATATGTAGTAAAAACCTTAGAAAATCTCCCGTTTCCGTCATTTACTACCGAATCGATACAACGCCAGATCGTCACAGTGGTCGCTTTTCTCTCTGAAACGGTAACATTTATCGTCTGCAAGCCCTTGTCGCGTGATGCGGTATGCAGACACAGAACAAGCAGCACACTAGAACACAGAATAAGAATCTACGTTGATGCAATCGGCCAGTAAGAAGAGCTACATTTCAAGTTTTAGTTATCGATTAATGAATTATTGGGCGGTTTGGTGCCTTGGACCAAACCGAGGACCTTAAGATTTTGCATGAACCGAGGACTGGCAGCCAGGTAACACGAGAAATTGTGTAAAGTGTTAATATGTAGTAAAAACCTAAGAAAATCTCCCGTTTCCGTCATTTACTATCGAATCGACATAACGCCATATCGTCACAGTGGTCGCTTTTCTCTCTGAAACGGTTCCATTTATCGTCTGCAAGCCCTTGTCGCGTGATGCGGTATGCAGACACAGTACAAGCAGCACACTAGAACACAGAATAAGAATCTACGTTGATGCAATCGGCCAGTAAGAAGAGCTACATTTCAGGTTTTAGTTATCGATTAATGAATTATTGGGCGGTTTGGTGCCTTGGACCAGACCGAGGACCTTAAGATTTTGCATGAACCGAGGACTGGCAGCCAGGTAACACGAGAAATTGTGTAAAGTGTTAATATGTAGTAAAAACCTAAGAAAATCTCCCGTTTCCGTCATTTACTATCGAATCGACATAACGCCAGATCGTCACAGTGGTCGCTTTTCTCTCTGAAACGGTTACATTTATCGTCTGCAAGCCCTTGTCGCGGGATGCGGTATGCAGACACAGTACAAGCAGCACACTAGAACACAGAATAAGAATCTACGTTGATGCAATCGGCCAGTAAGAGGAGCTACATTTCAAGTTTTAGTTATCGATTAATGAATTATTGGGCGGTTTGGTGCCTTGGACCAGACCGAGGACCTTAAGATTTTGCATGAACCGAGGACTGGCAGCCAGGTAACACGAGAAGTTGTGTAAAGTGTTAATATGTAGTAAAAACCTAAGAAAATCTCCCGTTTCCGTCATTTACTATCGAATCGACATAACGCCAGATCGTCACAGTGGTCGCTTATCTCTCTGAAACGGTTACATTTATCGTCTGCAAGCCGTTGTCGCGTGATGCGGTATGCAGACACAGTACAAGCAGCACACTAGAACACAGAATAAGAATCTACGTTGATGCAATCGGCCAGTAAGAAGAGCTACATTTCAAGTTTTTGTTATCGATTAATGAATTATTGGGCGGTTTGGTGCCTTGGACCAGACCGAGGACCTTAAGATTTTGCATGAACCGAGGACTGGCAGCCAGGTAATACCAGAAATTGTGTAAAGTGTTAATATGTAGTAAAAACCTAAGAAAATCTCCCGTTTCCGTCATTTACTATCGAATCGACATAACGCCAGATCGTCACAGTGGTCGCTTTTCTCTCTGAAACGGTTACATTTATCGTCTGCAAGCCCTTGTCGCGTGATGCGGTATGCAGACACAGTACAAGCAGCACACTAGAACACAGAATAAGAATCTACGTTGATGCAATCGGCCAGTAAGAAAAGCTACATTTCAAGTTTTAGTTATCGATTAATGAATTATTGGGCGGTTTGGTGCCTTGGACCAGACCGAGGACCTTAAGATTTTGCATGAACCGAGGACTGGCAGCCAGGTAACACGAGAAATTGTGTAAAGTGTTAATATGTAGTAAAAACCTAAGAAAATCTCCCGTTACCGTCATTTACTATCGAATCGACATAACGCCAGATCGTCACATTGGTCGCTTTTCTCTCTGAAACGGTTACATTTATCGTCTGCAAGCCCTTGTCCCGTGATGCGGTATGCAGACACAGTACAAGCAGCACACTAGAACACAGAATAAGAAACTACGTTGATGCAATCGGCCAGTAAGAAGAGCTACATTTCAAGTTTTAGTTTTCGCTTAATGAATTATTGGGCGGTTTGGTGCCTTGGACCAGACCGAGGACCTTAAGATTTTGCATGAGCCAAGTACTGGCAGCCAGGTAACACGAGAAATTGTGTAAAGTGTTAATATGTAGTAAAAACCTAAGAAAATCTCCCGTTTCCGTCATTTACTATCGAATCGACATAACGCCAGATCGTCACAGTGGTCGCTTTTCTCTCTGAAACGGTTACATTTATCGTCTGCAAGCCCTTGTCGCGTGATGCGGTATGCAGAGTCACTACAAGCGGCATAGTAGAACACTGAAGAAACATCTAAGTTTATGCAATCGGCCAGTAAGAAGAGCTACATTTCAAGTTTTAGTTATCGATTAATGAATTATTGGGCGGTTTGGTGCCTTGGACCAGACCGAGGACCTTAAGATTTTGCATCAGCCGAGGACTGGCAGCCAGGTAACACGAGAAATTGTGTAAAGTGTTAATATGTAGTAAAAACCTAAGAAAATCTCCCGTTTCCGTCATTTACTATCGAATCGACATAACGCCAGATCGTCACAGTGGTCGCTTTTCTCTCTGAAACGGTTACATTTATCGTCTGCAAGCCCTTGTCGCGTGATGCGGTATGCAGACACAGTACAAGCAGCACACTAGAACACAGAATAAGAATCTACGTTGATGCAATCGTCCAGTAAGAAGAGCTACATTTCAAGTTTTAGTTATCGATTAATGAATTATTGGGCGGTTTGGTGCCTTGGACCAGACCGAGGACCTTAAGATTTTGCATGAACCGAGGACTGGCAGCCAGGTAACACGAGAAATTGTGTAAAGTGTTAATATGTAGTAAAAACCCAAGAAAATCTCCCGTTTCCGTCATTTACAATCGAATCGACATAACGCCAGATCGTCACAGTGGTCGCTTTTCTCTCTGAAACGGTTACATTTATCGTCTGCAAGCCCTTGTCGCGTGATGCGGTATGCAGAGTCACTACAAGCGGCATAGTAGAACACTGAAGAAACATCTAAGTTTATGCAATCGGCCAGTAAGAAGAGCTACATTTCAAGTTTTAGTTATCGATTAATGAATTATTGGGCGGTTTGGTGCCTTGGACCAGACCGAGGACCTTAAGATTTTGCATCAGCCGAGGACTGGCAGCCAGGTAACACGAGAAATTGTGTAAAGTGTTAATATGTAGTAAAAACCTAAGAAAATCTCCCGTTTCCGTCATTTACTATCGAATCGACATAACGCCAGATCGTCACATTGGTCGCTTTTCTCTCTGAAACGGTTACATTTATCGTCTGCAAGCCCTTGTCGCGTGATGCGGTATGCAGACACAGTACAAGCAGCACACTAGAACACAGAATAAGAATCTACGTTGATGCAATCGGCCAGTAAGAAAAGCTACATTTCAAGTTTTAGTTATCGATTAATGAATTATTGGGCGGTTTGGTGCCTTGGACCAGACCGAGGACCTTAAGATTTTGCATGAACCGAGTACTGGCAGCCAGGTAACACGAGAAATTGTGTAAAGTGTTAATATGTAGTAAAAACCTAAGAAAATCTCCCGTTGCCGTCATTTACTATCGAATCGACAGAACGCCAGATCGTCACATTGGTCGCTTTTCTCTCTGAAACGGTTACATTTATCGTCTGCAAGCCCTTGTCCCGTGATGCGGTATGCAGACACAGTACAAGCAGCACACTAGAACACAGAATAAGAAACTACGTTGATGCAATCGGCCAGTAAGAAGAGCTACATTTCAAGTTTTAGTTTTCGCTTAATGAATTATTGGGCGGTTTGGTGCCTTGGACCAGACCGAGGACCTTAAGATTTTGCATGAGCCGAGTACTGGCAGCCAGGTAACACGAGAAATTGTGTAAAGTGTTAATATGTAGTAAAAACCTAAGAAAATCTCCCGTTTCCGTCATTTACTATCGGATCGACATAACGCCAGATCGTCACAGTGGTCGCTTTTCTCTCTGAAACGGTTACATTTATCGTCTGCAAGCCCTTGTCGCGTGATGCGGTATGCAGACACAGTACAAGCAGCACACTAGAACACAGAATAAGAATCTACGTTGATGCAATCGTCCAGTAAGAAGAGCTACATTTCAAGTTTTAGTTATCGATTAATGAATTATTGGGCGGTTTGGTGCCTTGGACCAGACCGAGGACCTTAAGATTTTGCATGAACCGAGGACTGGCAGCCAGGTAACACGAGAAATTGTGTAAAGTGTTAATATGTAGTAAAAACCCAAGAAAATCTCCCGTTTCCGTCATTTACAATCGAATCGACATAACGCCAGATCGTCACAGTGGTCGCTTTTCTCTCTGAAACGGTTACATTTATCGTCTGCAAGCCCTTGTCGCGTGATGCGGTATGCAGAGTCACTACAAGCGGCGTAGTAGAACACTGAAGAAACATCTAAGTTTATGCAATCGGCCAGTAAGAAGAGCTACATTTCAAGTTTTAGTTATCGATTAATGAATTATTGGGCGGTTTGGTGCCTTGGACCAGACCGAGGACCTTAAGATTTTGCATCAGCTGAGGACTGGCAGCCAGGTAACACGAGAAATTGTGTAAAGTGTTAATATGTAGTAAAAACCTAAGAAAATCTCCCGTTTCCGTCATTTACTATCGAATCGACATAACGCCAGATCGTCACAGTGGTCGCTTTTCTCTCTGAAACGGTTACATTTATCGTCTGCAAGCCCTTGTCGCGTGATGCGGTATGCAGACACAGTACAAGCAGCACACTAGAACACAGATTAAGAATCTACGTTGATGCAATCGTCCAGTAAGAAGAGCTACATTTCAAGTTTTAGTTATCGATTAATGAATTATTGGGCGGTTTGGTGCCTTGGACCAGACCGAGGACCTTAAGATTTTGCATGAACCGAGGACTGGCAGCCAGGTAACACGAGAAATTGTGTAAAGTGTTAATATGTAGTAAAAACCCAAGAAAATCTCCCGTTTCCGTCATTTACAATCGAATCGTCATAACGCCAGATCGTCACAGTGGTCGCTTTTCTCTCTGAAACGGTTACATTTATCGTCTGCAAGCCCTTGTCGCGTGATGCGGTATGCAGAGTCACTACAAGCGGCATAGTAGAACACTGAAGAAACATCTAAGTTTATGCAATCGGCCAGTAAGAAGAGCTACATTTCAAGTTTTAGTTATCGATTAATGAATTATTGGGCGGTTTGGTGCCTTGGACCAGACCGAGGACCTTAAGATTTTGCATCAGCCGAGGACTGGCAGCCAGGTAACACGAGAAATTGTGTAAAGTGTTAATATGTAGTAAAAACCTAAGAAAATCTCCCGTTTCCGTCATTTACTATCGAATCGACATAACGCCAGATCGTCACATTGGTCGCTTTTCTCTCTGAAACGGTTACATTTATCGTCTGCAAGCCCTTGTCGCGTGATGCGGTATGCAGACACAGTACAAGCAGCACACTAGAACACAGAATAAGGATCTACGTTGATGCAATCGGCCAGTAAGAAGAGCTACATTTCAAATTTTAGTTATCGATTAATGAATTATTGGGCGGTTTGGTGCCTTGGACCAGACCGAGGACCTTAAGATTTTGCATGAACCGAGGACTGGCAGCCAGGTAACACGAGAAATTGTGTAAAGTGTTAATATGTAGTAAAAACCTAAGAAAATCTCCCGTTTCCGTCATTTACTATCGAATCGACATAACGCCAGATCGTCACAGTGGTCGCTTTTCTCTCTGAAACGGTTACATTTATCGTCTGCAAGCCCTTGTCGCGTGATGCGGTATGCAGACACAGTACAAGCAGCACACTAGAACACAGAATAAGAATCTACGTTGATGCAGTCGGCCAGTAAGAAGAGCTACATTTCAAGTTTTAGTTATCGATTAATGAATTATTGGGCGGTTTGGTGCCTTGGACCAGACCGAGGACCTTAAGATTTTGCATGAACCGAGGACTGGCAGCCAGGTAACACGAGAAATTGTGTAAAGTGTTAATATGTAGTAAAAACCTAAGAAAATCTCCCGTTTCCGTCATTTACTATCGAATCGACATAACGCCAGATCGTCACAGTGGTCGCTTTTCTCTCTGAAACGGTTACATTTATCGTCTGCAAGCCCTTGTCGCGTGATGCGGTATGCAGACACAGTACAAGCAGCACACTAGAACACAGAATAAGAATCTACGTTGATGCAGTCGGCCAGTAAGAAGAGCTACATTTCAAGTTTTAGTTATCGATTAATGAATTATTGGGCGGTTTGGTGCCTTGGACCAGACCGAGGACCTTAAGATTTTGCATGAACCGAGGACTGGCAGCCAGGTAACACGAGAAATTGTGTAAAGTGTTAATATGTAGTAAAAACCTAGGAAAATCTCCCGTTTCCGGCATTTACTATCGAATCGACATAACGCCAGATCGTCACAGTGGTCGTTTTTCTCTCTGAAACGGTTACATTTATCGTCTGCAAGCCCTTGTCGCGTGATGCGGTATGCAGACACAGTACAAGCAGCACACTAGAACACAGAATAAGAATCTACGTTGATGCAATCGGCCAGTAAGAAAAGCTACATTTCAAGTTTTAGTTATCGATTAATGAATTATTGGGCGGTTTGGTGCCTTGGACCAGACCGAGGACCTTAAGATTTTGCATGAACCGAGTACTGGCAGCCAGGTAACACGAGAAATTGTGTAAAGTGTTAATATGTAGTAAAAACCTAAGAAAATCTCCCGTTTCCGTCATTTACTATCGAATCGACATAACGCCAGATCGTCACATTGGTCGCTTTTCTCTCTGAAACGGTTACATTTATCGTCTGCAAGCCCTTGTCCCGTGATGCGGTATGCAGACACAGTACAAGCAGCACACTAGAACACAGAATAAGAAACTACGTTGATGCAATCGGCCAGTAAGAAGAGCTACATTTCAAGTTTTAGTTTTCGCTTAATGAATTATTGGGCGGTTTGGTGCCTTGGACCAGACCGAGGACCTTAAGATTTTGCATGAGCCGAGGACTGGCAGCCAGGTAACACGAGAAATTGTGTAAAGTGTTAATATGTAGTAAAAACCTAAGAAAATCTCCCGTTTCCGTCATTTACTATCGAATCGACATAACGCCAGATCGTCACAGTGGTCGCTTTTCTCTCTGAAACGGTTACATTTATCGTCTGCAAGCCCTTGTCGCGAGATGCGGTATGCAGACACAGTACAAGCAGCACACTAGAACACAGAATAAGAATCTACGTTGATGCAACCGGCCAGTAAGAAGACCCACATTTCAAGTTTTAGTTATCGATTAATGAATTATTGGGCGGTTTGGTGCCTTGGACCAGACCGAGGACCTTAAGATATTGCATGAACCGAGGACTGGCAGCCAGGTAACACGAGAAATTGTGTAAAGTGTTAATATGTAGTAAAAACCTAAGAAAATCTCCCGTTTCCGTCATTTACTATCGAATCGACATAGCGCCAGATCGTCACATTGGTCGCTTTTCTCTCTGAAACGGTTACATTTATCGTCTGCAAGCCCTTGTCGCGTGATGCGGTATGCAGACACAGTACAAGCAGCACACTAGAACACAGAATAAGAATCTACGTTGATGCAATCGTCCAGTAAGAAGAGCTACATTTCAAGTTTTAGTTATCGATTAATGAATTATTGGGCGGTTTGGTGCCTTGGACCAGACCGAGGACCTTAAGATTTTGCATGAACCGAGGACTGGCAGCCAGGTAACACGAGAAATTGTGTGAAGTGTTAATATGTAGTAAAAACCCAAGAAAATCTCCCGTTTCCGTCATTTACTATCGAATCGACATAACGCCAGATCGTCACAGTGGTCGCTTTTCTCTCTGAAACGGTTACATTTATCGTCTGCAAGCCCTTGTCGCGTGATGCGGTATGCAGAGTCACTACAAGCGGCATAGTAGAACACTGAAGAAACATCTAAGTTTATGCAATCGGCCAGTAAGAAGAGCTACATTTCATGTTTTAGTTATCGATTAATGAATTATTGGGCGGTTTGGTGCCTTGGACCAGACCGAGGACCTTAAGATTTTGCATGAACCGAGGACTGGCAGCCAGGTAACACGAGAAATTGTGTAAAGTGTTAATATGTAGTAAAAACCTAAGAAAATCTCCCGATTCCGTCATTTACTATCGAATCGACATAACGCCAGATCGTCACATTGGTCGCTTTTCTCTCTGAAACGGTTACATTTATCGTCTGCAAGCCCTTGTCGCGTGATGCGGTATGCAGACACAGTACAAGCAGCACACTAGAACACAGAATAAGGATCTACGTTGATGCAATCGGCCAGTAAGAAGAGCTACATTTCAAATTTTAGTTATCGATTAATGAATTATTGGGCGGTTTGGTGCCTTGGACCAGACCGAGGACCTTAAGATTTTGCATGAACCGAGGACTGGCAGCCAGGTAACACGAGAAATTGTGTAAAGTGTTAATATGTAGTAAAAACCTAAGAAAATCTCCCGTTTCCGTCATTTACTATCGAATCGACATAACGCCAGATCGTCACAGTGGTCGCTTTTCTCTCTGAAACGGTTACATTTATCGTCTGCAAGCCCTTGTCGCGTGATGCGGTATGCAGACACAGTACAAGCAGCACACTAGAACACAGAATAAGAATCTACGTTGATGCAATCGGCCAGTAAGAAGAGCTACATTTCAAGTTTTTGTTATCGATTAATGAATTATTGGGCGGTTTGGTGCCTTGGACCAGACCGAGGACCTTAAGATTTTGCATGAACCGAGGACTGGCAGCCAGGTAATACCAGAAATTGTGTAAAGTGTTAATATGTAGTAAAAACCTAAGATAATCTCCCGTTTCCGTCATTTACTATCGAATCGACATAACGCCAGATCGTCACAGTGGTCGCTTTTCTCTCTGAAACGGTTATATTTATCGTCTGCAAGCCCTTGTCGCGTGATGCGGTATGCAGACACAGTACAAGCAGCACACTAGAACACAGAATAAGAATCTACGTTGATGCAATCGGCCAGTAAGAAAAGCTACATTTCAAGTTTTAGTTATCGATTAATGAATTATTGGGCGGTTTGGTGCCTTGGACCAGACCGAGGACCTTAAGATTTTGCATGAACCGAGTACTGGCAGCCAGGTAACACGAGAAATTGTGTAAAGTGTTAATATGTAGTAAAAACCTAAGAAAATCTCCCGTTGCCGTCATTTACTATCGAATCGACAGAACGCCAGATCGTCACATTGGTCGCTTTTCTCTCTGAAACGGTTACATTTATCGTCTGCAAGCCCTTGTCCCGTGATGCGGTATGCAGACACAGTACAAGCAGCACACTAGAACACAGAATAAGAAACTACGTTGATGCAATCGGCCAGTAAGAAGAGCTACATTTCAAGTTTTAGTTTTCGCTTAATGAATTATTGGGCGGTTTGGTGCCTTGGACCAGACCGAGGACCTTAAGATTTTGCATGAGCCGAGTACTGGCAGCCAGGTAACACGAGAAATTGTGTAAAGTGTTAATATGTAGTAAAAACGTAAGAAAATCTCCCGTTTCCGTCATTTACTATCGGATCGACATAACGCCAGATCGTCACAGTGGTCGCTTTTCTCTCTGAAACGGTTACATTTATCGTCTGCAAGCCCTTGTCGCGTGATGCGGTATGCAGACACAGTACAAGCAGCACACTAGAACACAGAATAAGAATCTACGTTGATGCAATCGTCCAGTAAGAAGAGCTACATTTCAAGTTTTAGTTATCGATTAATGAATTATTGGGCGGTTTGGTGCCTTGGACCAGACCGAGGACCTTAAGATTTTGCATGAACCGAGGACTGGCAGCCAGGTAACACGAGAAATTGTGTAAAGTGTTAATATGTAGTAAAAACCCAAGAAAATCTCCCGTTTCCGTCATTTACAATCGAATCGACATAACGCCAGATCGTCACAGTGGTCGCTTTTCTCTCTGAAACGGTTACATTTATCGTCTGCAAGCCCTTGTCGCGTGATGCGGTATGCAGAGTCACTACAAGCGGCGTAGTAGAACACTGAAGAAACATCTAAGTTTATGCAATCGGCCAGTAAGAAGAGCTACATTTCAAGTTTTAGTTATCGATTAATGAATTATTGGGCGGTTTGGTGCCTTGGACCAGACCGAGGACCTTAAGATTTTGCATCAGCTGAGGACTGGCAGCCAGGTAACACGAGAAATTGTGTAAAGTGTTAATATGTAGTAAAAACCTAAGAAAATCTCCCGTTTCCGTCATTTACTATCGAATCGACATAACGCCAGATCGTCACAGTGGTCGCTTTTCTCTCTGAAACGGTTACATTTATCGTCTGCAAGCCCTTGTCGCGTGATGCGGTATGCAGACACAGTACAAGCAGCACACTAGAACACAGAATAAGAATCTACGTTGATGCAATCGTCCAGTAAGAAGAGCTACATTTCAAGTTTTAGTTATCGATTAATGAATTATTGGGCGGTTTGGTGCCTTGGACCAGACCGAGGACCTTAAGATTTTGCATGAACCGAGGACTGGCAGCCAGGTAACACGAGAAATTGTGTAAAGTGTTAATATGTAGTAAAAACCCAAGAAAATCTCCCGTTTCCGTCATTTACAATCGAATCGACATAACGCCAGATCGTCACAGTGGTCGCTTTTCTCTCTGAAACGGTTACATTTATCGTCTGCAAGCCCTTGTCGCGTGATGCGGTATGCAGAGTCACTACAAGCGGCATAGTAGAACACTGAAGAAACATCTAAGTTTATGCAATCGGCCAGTAAGAAGAGCTACATTTCAAGTTTTAGTTATCGATTAATGAATTATTGGGCGGTTTGGTGCCTTGGACCAGACCGAGGACCTTAAGATTTTGCATCAGCCGAGGACTGGCAGCCAGGTAACACGAGAAATTGTGTAAAGTGTTAATATGTAGTAAAAACCTAAGAAAATCTCCCGTTTCCGTCATTTACTATCGAATCGACATAACGCCAGATCGTCACATTGGTCGCTTTTCTCTCTGAAACGGTTACATTTATCGTCTGCAAGCCCTTGTCGCGTGATGCGGTATGCAGACACAGTACAAGCAGCACACTAGAACACAGAATAAGGATCTACGTTGATGCAATCGGCCAGTAAGAAGAGCTACATTTCAAATTTTAGTTATCGATTAATGAATTATTGGGCGGTTTGGTGCCTTGGACCAGACCGAGGACCTTAAGATTTTGCATGAACCGAGGACTGGCAGCCAGGTAACACGAGAAATTGTGTAAAGTGTTAATATGTAGTAAAAACCTAAGAAAATCTCCCGTTTCCGTCATTTACTATCGAATCGACATAACGCCAGATCGTCACAGTGGTCGCTTTTCTCTCTGAAACGGTTACATTTATCGTCTGCAAGCCCTTGTCGCGTGATGCGGTATGCAGACACAGTACAAGCAGCACACTAGAACACAGAATAAGAATCTACGTTGATGCAGTCGGCCAGTAAGAAGAGCTACATTTCAAGTTTTAGTTATCGATTAATGAATTATTGGGCGGTTTGGTGCCTTGGACCAGACCGAGGACCTTAAGATTTTGCATGAACCGAGGACTGGCAGCCAGGTAACACGAGAAATTGTGTAAAGTGTTAATATGTAGTAAAAACCTAAGAAAATCTCCCGTTTCCGTCATTTACTATCGAATCGACATAACGCCAGATCGTCACAGTGGTCGCTTTTCTCTCTGAAACGGTTACATTTATCGTCTGCAAGCCCTTGTCGCGTGATGCGGTATGCAGACACAGTACAAGCAGCACACTAGAACACAGAATAAGAATCTACGTTGATGCAGTCGGCCAGTAAGAAGAGCTACATTTCAAGTTTTAGTTATCGATTAATGAATTATTGGGCGGTTTGGTGCCTTGGACCAGACCGAGGACCTTAAGATTTTGCATGAACCGAGGACTGGCAGCCAGGTAACACGAGAAATTGTGTAAAGTGTTAATATGTAGTAAAAACCTAGGAAAATCTCCCGTTTCCGGCATTTACTATCGAATCGACATAACGCCAGATCGTCACAGTGGTCGTTTTTCTCTCTGAAACGGTTACATTTATCGTCTGCAAGCCCTTGTCGCGTGATGCGGTATGCAGACACAGTACAAGCAGCACACTAGAACACAGAATAAGAATCTACGTTGATGCAATCGGCCAGTAAGAAAAGCTACATTTCAAGTTTTAGTTATCGATTAATGAATTATTGGGCGGTTTGGTGCCTTGGACCAGACCGAGGACCTTAAGATTTTGCATGAACCGAGTACTGGCAGCCAGGTAACACGAGAAATTGTGTAAAGTGTTAATATGTAGTAAAAACCTAAGAAAATCTCCCGTTTCCGTCATTTACTATCGAATCGACATAACGCCAGATCGTCACATTGGTCGCTTTTCTCTCTGAAACGGTTACATTTATCGTCTGCAAGCCCTTGTCCCGTGATGCGGTATGCAGACACAGTACAAGCAGCACACTAGAACACAGAATAAGAAACTACGTTGATGCAATCGGCCAGTAAGAAGAGCTACATTTCAAGTTTTAGTTTTCGCTTAATGAATTATTGGGCGGTTTGGTGCCTTGGACCAGACCGAGGACCTTAAGATTTTGCATGAGCCGAGTACTGGCAGCCAGGTAACACGAGAAATTGTGTAAAGTGTTAATATGTAGTAAAAACCTAAGAAAATCTCCCGTTTCCGTCATTTACTATCGAATCGACATAACGCCAGATCGTCACAGTGGTCGCTTTTCTCTCTGAAACGGTTACATTTATCGTCTGCAAGCCCTTGTCGCGAGATGCGGTATGCAGACACAGTACAAGCAGCACACTAGAACACAGAATAAGAATCTACGTTGATGCAACCGGCCAGTAAGAAGACCCACATTTCAAGTTTTAGTTATCGATTAATGAATTATTGGGCGGTTTGGTGCCTTGGACCAGACCGAGGACCTTAAGATATTGCATGAACCGAGGACTGGCAGCCAGGTAACACGAGAAATTGTGTAAAGTGTTAATATGTAGTAAAAACCTAAGAAAATCTCCCGTTTCCGTCATTTACTATCGAATCGACATAACGCCAGATCGTCACATTGGTCGCTTTTCTCTCTGAAACGGTTACATTTATCGTCTGCAAGCCCTTGTCGCGTGATGCGGTATGCAGACACAGTACAAGCAGCACACTAGAACACAGAATAAGAATCTACGTTGATGCAATCGTCCAGTAAGAAGAGCTACATTTCAAGTTTTAGTTATCGATTAATGAATTATTGGGCGGTTTGGTGCCTTGGACCAGACCGAGGACCTTAAGATTTTGCATGAACCGAGGACTGGCAGCCAGGTAACACGAGAAATTGTGTGAAGTGTTAATATGTAGTAAAAACCCAAGAAAATCTCCCGTTTCCGTCATTTACTATCGAATCGACATAACGCCAGATCGTCACAGTGGTCGCTTTTCTCTCTGAAACGGTTACATTTATCGTCTGCAAGCCCTTGTCGCGTGATGCGGTATGCAGAGTCACTACAAGCGGCATAGTAGAACACTGAAGAAACATCTAAGTTTATGCAATCGGCCAGTAAGAAGAGCTACATTTCATGTTTTAGTTATCGATTAATGAATTATTGGGCGGTTTGGTGCCTTGGACCAGACCGAGGACCTTAAGATTTTGCATGAACCGAGGACTGGCAGCCAGGTAACACGAGAAATTGTGTAAAGTGTTAATATGTAGTAAAAACCTAAGAAAATCTCCCGTTTCCGTCATTTACTATCGAATCGACATAACGCCAGATCGTCACAGTGGTCGCTTTTCTCTCTAAAACGGTTACATTTGTCGTCTGCAAGCCGTTGTCGCGTGATGCGGTATGCAGACACAGTACAAGCAGCACACTAGAACACAGAATAATAATCTACGTTGATGCAATCGGCCAGTAAGAAGAGCTACATTTCATGTTTTAGTTATCGATTAATGAATTATTGGGCGGTTTGGTGCCTTGGACCAGACCGAGGACCTTAAGATTTTGCATGAACCGAGGACTGGCAGCCAGGTAACACGAGAAATTGTGTAAAGTGTTAATATGTAGTAAAAACCCAAGAAAATCTCCCGTTTCCGTCATTTACAATCGAATCGACATAACGCCAGATCGTCACAGTGGTCGCTTTTCTCTCTGAAACGGTTACATTTATCGTCTGCAAGCCCTTGTCGCGTGATGCGGTATGCAGACACAGTACAAGCAGCACACTAGAACACAGAATAAGAATCTACGTTGATGCAATCGGCCAGTAAGAAGAGCTACATTTCAAGTTTTAGTTATCGATTAATGAATTATTGGGCGGTTTGGTGCGTTGGACCAGACCGAGGACCTTAAGATTTTGCATGAGCCGAGGACTGGCAGCCAGGTAACACGAGAAATTGTGTAAAGTGATAAAATGTAGTAAAAACCTTAGAAAATCTCCCGTTTCCGTCAGTTACTATCGAATCGACATAACGCCAGATCGTCACATTGGTCGCTATTCTCTCTGAAACCGTTACATTTATCGTCTGCAAGCCCTTGTCGCGTGATGCGGTATGCAGACACAGTACAAGCAGCACACTAGAACACAGAATAAGAAACTACGTTGATGCAATCGGCCAGTAAGAAGAGCTACATTTCAAGTTTTAGTTTTCGCTTAATGAAATATTGGGCGGTTTGGTGCCTTGGACCAGACCGAGGACCTTAAGATTTTGCATGAGCCGAATACTGGCAGCCAGGTAACACGAGAAATTGTGTAAAGTGTTAATATGTAGTAAAAACCTAATAAAATCTCCCGTTTCCGTCATTTACTATCGAATCGACATAACGCCAGATCGTCACAGTGGTCGCTTTTCTCTCTGAAACGGTTACATTTATCGTCTGCAAGCCCTTGTCGCGTGATGCGGTATGCAGACACAGTACAAGCAGCACACTAGAACACAGAATAAGAAACTACGTTGATGCAATCGGCCAGTAAGAAGAGCTACATTTCAAGTTTTAGTTTTCGCTTAATGAAATATTGGGCGGTTTGGTGCCTTGGACCAGACCGAGGACCTTAAGATTTTGCATGAGCCGAGGACTGGCAGCCAGGTAACACCAGAAATTGTGTAAAGTGTTAATATGTAGTAAAAACCTAAGAAAATCTCCCGTTTCCGTCATTTACTATCGAATCGACATAACGCCAGATCGTCACAGTGGTCGCTTTTCTCTCTGAAACGGTTACATTTATCGTCTGCAAGCCCTTGTCGCGTGATGCGGTATGCAGACACAGTACAAGCAGCACACTAGAACACAGAATAAGAAACTACGTTGATGCAATCGGCCAGTAAGAAGAGCTACATTTCAAGTTTTAGTTTTCGCTTAATGAAATATTGGGCGGTTTGGTGCCTTGGACCAGACCGAGGACCTTAAGATTTTGCATGAGCCGAGTACTGGCAGCCAGGTAACACGAGAAATTGTGTAAAGTGTTAATATGTAGTAAAAACCTAAGAAAATCTCCCGTTTCCGTCATTTACTATCGAATCGACATAACGCCAGATCGTCACAGTGGTCGCTTTTCTCTCTGAAACGGTTACATTTATCGTCTGCAAGCCCTTGTCGCGTGATGCGGTATGCAGACACAGTACAAGCAGCACACTAGAACACAGAATAAGAATCTACGTTGATGCAACCGGCCAGTAAGAAGAGCTACATTTCAAGTTTTAGTTATCGATTAATGAATTATTGGGCGGTTTGGTGCCTTGGACCAGACCGAGGACCTTAAGATTTTGCATGAACCGAGGACTGGCAGCCAGGTAACACGAGAAATTGTGTAAAGTGTTAATATGTAGTAAAAACCTAAGAAAATCTCCCGTTTCCGTCATTTACTATCGACTCGACATAACGCCAGATCGTCACATTGGTCGCTTTTCTCTCTGAAACGGTTACATTTATCGTCTGCAAGCACTTGTCGCGTGATGCGGTATGCAGACTCAGTACAAGCAGCACACTAGAACACAGAATAAGAATCTACGTTCATGCAATCGGCCAGTAAGAAGAGCTACATTTCAAGTTTTAGTTATCGATTAATGAATTATTGGGCGGTTTGGTGCCTTGGACCAGACCGAGGACCTTAAGATTTTGCATGAACCGAGGACTGGCAGCCAGGTAACACGAGAAATTGTGTAAAGTGTTAATATGTAGTAAAAACCTAAGAAAATCTCCCGTTTCCGTCATTTACTATCGAATCGACATAACGCCAGATCGTCACAGTGGTCGTTTTTCTCTCTGAAACGGTTACATTTATCGTCTGCAAGCCCTTGTCGCGTGATGCGGTATGCAGACACAGTACAAGCAGCACACTAGAACACAGAATAAGAATCTACGTTGATGCAATCGGCCTGTAAGAAGAGCTACATTTCAAGTTTTAGTTATCGATTAATGAATTATTGGGCGGTTTGGTGCCTTGGACCAGACCGAGGACCTTAAGATTTTGCATGAACCGAGGACTGGCAGCCAGGTAACACGAGAAATTGTGTAAAGTGTTAATATGTAGTAAAAACCTAAGAAAATCTCCCGTTTCCGTCATTTACTATCGAATCGACATAACGCCAGATCGTCACAGTGGTCGTTTTTCTCTCTGAAACGGTTACATTTATCGTCTGCAAGCCCTAGTCGCGTGATGCGGTATGCAGAGTCACTACAAGCGGCATAGTAGAACACTGAAGAAGCATCTAAGTTTATGCAATCGCCCAGTAAGAAGAGCTACACTTCAAGTTTTAGTTATCGATTAATGAATTATTGGGCGTTTTGGTGCCTTGGACCAGACCAAGGACCTTAAGATTTTGCATGAACCGAGGACTGGCAGCCAGGTAACACGAGAAATTGTGTAAAGTGTTAATATGTAGTAAAAACCTAAGAAAATCTCCCGTTTCCGTCATTTACTATCGAATCGTTATAACGCCAGATCGTCACAGTGGTCGCTTTTCTCTCTGAAACGGTTACATTTATCGTCTGCAAGCCCTTGTCGCGTGATGCGGTATGCAGACACAGTACAAGCAGCACACTAGAACACAGAATAAGAATCTACGTTGATGCAATCGGCTAGTAAGAAGAGCTACATTTCAAGTTTTAGTTATCGATTAATGAATTATTGGGCGGTTTGGTGCCTTGGACCAGACCGAGGACCTTAAGATTTTGCATGAACCGAGGACTGGCAGCCAGGTAACACGAGAAATTGTGTAAAGTGTTAATATGTGGTAAAAACCTAAGAAAATCACCCGATTCCGTCATTTACTATCGAATCGACATAACGCCAGATCGTCACATTGGTCGCTTTTCTCTCTGAAACGGTTACATTTATCGTCTGCAAGCCCTTGTCGCGTGATGCGGTATGCAGACACAGTACAAGCAGCACACTAGAACACAGAATAAGAATCTACGTTGATGCAATCGGCCAGTAAGAAGAGCTACATTTCAAGTTTTAGTTATCGATTAATGAATTATTGGGCGGTTTGGTGCCTTGGACCAGACCGAGGACCTTAAGATTTTGCATGAACCGAGGACTGGCAGCCAGGTAACACGAGAAATTGTGTAAAGTGTTAATATGTAGTAAAAACCTAAGAAAATCTCCCGTTTCCGTCATTTACTATCGAATCGACATAACGCCAGATCGTCACAGTGGTCGCTTTTCTCTCTGAAACGGTTACATTTATTGTCTGCAAGCCCTTGTCGCGTGATGCGGTATGCAGACACAGTACAAGCAGCACACTAGAACACAGAATAAGAATCTACGTTGATGCAACCGGCCAGTAAGAAGAGCTACATTTCAAGTTTTAGTTATCGATTAATGAATTATTGGGCGGTTTGGTGCCTTGGACCAGACCGAGGACCTTAAGATTTTGCATGAACCGAGGACTGGCAGCCAGGTAACACGAGAAATTGTGTAAAGTGTTAATATGTAGTAAAAACCTAAGAAAATCTCCCGTTTCCGTCATTTACTATCGAATCGACATAACGCCAGATCGTCACAGTGGTCGCTTTTCTCTCTGAAACGGTTACATTTATCGTCTGCAAGCCCTAGTCGCGTGATGCGGTATGCAGAGTCACTACAAGCGGCATAGTAGAACACTGAAGAAGCATTTAAGTTTATGCAATCGCCCAGTAAGAAGAGCTACATTTCAAGTTTTAGTTATCGATTAATGAATTATTGGGCGTTTTGGTGCCTTGGACCAGACCGAGGACCTTAAGATTTTGCATGAACCGAGGACTGGCAGCCAGGTAACACGAGAAATTGTGAAAAGTGTTAATATGTAGTAAATACCTAAGAAAATCTCCCGTTTCCGTCATTTACTATCGAATCGACATAACGCCAGATCGTCACAGTGGTCGCTTTTCTGTCTGAAACGGTTACATTTATCGTCTGCAAGCCGTTGTCGCGAGATGCGGTATGCAGACACAGTACAAGCAGCACACTACAACACAGAATAAGAATCTACGTTGATGCAATCGGCCAGTAAGAAGAGCTACATTTCAAGTTTTAGTTATCGATTAATGAATTATTGGGCGGTTTGGTGCCTTGGACCAGACCGAGGACCTTAAGATTTTGCATGAGCCGAGGACTGGCAGCCAGGTAAAACGAGAAATTGTGTAAAGTGTTAATATGTAGTAAAACCCCAAGAAAATCTCCCGTTTCCGTCATTTACTATCGAATCGACATAACGCCAAATCGTCACAGTGGTCGCGATTCTCTCTGAAACGGTTACATTTATCGTCTGCAAGCCCTTGTCGCGTGATGCGGTATGCAGACACAGTACAAGCAGCACACTAGAACACAGAATAAGAATCTAAGTTTATGCAATCGCCCAGTAAGAAGATTGTTGGGGGGGGGGGGGGTTCGTTTGGGGAAGGAGACCAGACAGCGTGGTCATCGGTCTCATCGGATTAGGGAAGGACTGGGAAGGAAGTCGGCCGTGCCATTTCAGAGGAACCATCCCGGCATTTGCCTGGAGTGATTTAGGGAAATCACGGAAAACCTAAATCAGGATGGCCGGACGCGGGATTGAACCGTCGTCCTCCCGAATGCGAGTCCAGTGTCTAACCACTGCGCCAACCCGCTCGGTAGTGCAGTAAGAAGAGCTACACTTCAAGTTTTAGTTATCGATTAATGAATTATTGGGCGGTTTGGTGCCTTGGACCAGACCGAGGACCTTAAGATTTTGCATGAACCGAGGACTGGCAGCCAGGTAACACGAGAAATTGTGTAAAGTGTTAATATGTAGTAAAAACCTAAGAAAATCTCCCGTTTCCGTCATTTATTATCGAATCGACATAACGCCAGATCGTCACAGTGGTCGCTTTTCTCTCTGAAACGGTTACATTTATCGTCTGCAAGCCCTTGTCGCGTGATGCGGTATGCAGACACAGTACAAGCAGCACACTAGAACACAGAATAAGAATCTACGTTGATGCAATCGGCCAGTAAGAAGAGCTACATTTCAAGTTTTAGTTATCGATTAATGAATTATTGGGCGGTTTGGTGCCTTGGACCAGACCGAGGACCTTAAGATTTTGCATGAACCGAGGACTGGCAGCCAGGTAACACGAGAAATTGTGTAAAGTGTTAATATGTAGTACAAACCTAAGAAAATCTCCCGTTTCCGTCATTTACTATCGAATCGACATAACGCCAGATCGTCACAGTGGTCGCTTTTCTCTCTGAAACGGTTACATTTATCGTCTGCAAGCCCTAGTCGCGTGATGCGGTATGCAGAGTCACTACAAGCGGCATAGTAGAACACTGAAGAAGCATCTAAGTTTATGCAATCGCCCAGTAAGAAGAGCTACACTTCAAGTTTTAGTTATCGATTAATGAATTATTGGGCGTTTTGGTGCCTTGGACCAGACCGAGGACCTTAAGATTTTGCATGAACCGAGGACTGGCAGCCAGGTAACACGAGAAATTGTGAAAAGTGTTAATATGTAGTAAAAACCTAAGAAAATCTCCCGTTTCCGTCAGTTACTATCGAATCGACATAACGCCAGATCGTCACATTGGTCGCTATTCTCTCTGAAACCGTTACATTTATCGTCTGCAAGCCCTTGTCGCGTGATGCGGTATGCAGACACAGTACAAGCAGCACACTAGAACACAGAATAAGAATCTACGTTGATGCAATCGGCCAGTAAGAAGAGCTACATTTCAAGTTTTAGTTATCGATTAATGAATTATTGGGCGGTTTGGTGCCTTGGACCAGACCGAGGACCTTAAGATTTTGCATGAACCGAGGACTGGCAGCCAGGTAACACGAGAAATTGTGTAAAGTGTTAATATGTAGTAAAAACCTAGGAAAATCTCCCGTTTCCGTCATTTACTATCGAATCGACATAACGCCAGATCGTCACAGTGGTCGTTTTCCTCTCTGAAACGGTTACATTTATCGTCTGCAAGCCCTTGTCGCGTGATGCGGTATGCAGACACAGTACAAGCAGCACACTAGAAAACAGAATAAGAATCTACGTTGATGCAATCGGCCAGTAAGAAAAGCTACATTTCAAGTTTTAGTTATCGATTAATGAATTATTGGGCCGTTTGGTGCCTTGGACCAGACCGAGGACCTTAAGATTTTGCATGAACCGAGGACTGGCAGCCAGGTAACACGAGAAATTGTGTAAAGTGTTAATATGTAGTAAAAACCAAAGAAAATCTCCCGTTTCCGTCATTTACTATCGAATCGACATAACGCCAGATCGTCACATTGGTCGCTTTTCTCTCTGAAACGGTTACATTTATCGTCTGCAAGCCCTTGTCGCGTGATGCGGTATGCAGACACAGTACAAGCAGCACACTAGAACACAGAATAAGAAACTACGTTGATGCAATCGGCCAGTAAGAAGAGCTACATTTCAAGTTTTAGTTTTCGCTTAATGAAATATTGGGCGGTTTGGTGCCTTGGACCAGACCGAGGACCTTAAGATTTTGCATGAGCCGAGTACTGGCAGCCAGGTAACACGAGAAATTGTGTAAAGTGTTAATATGTAGTAAAAACCTAAGAAAATCTCCCGTTTCCGTCATTTACTATCGAATCGACATAACGCCAGATCGTCACAGTGGTCGCTTTTCTCTCTGAAACGGTTACATTTATCGTCTGCAAGCCCTTGTCGCGTGATGCGGTATGCAGACACAGTACAAGCAGCACACTAGAACACAGAATAAGAATCTACGTTGATGCAACCGGCCAGTAAGAAGAGCTACATTTCAAGTTTTAGTTATCGATTAATGAATTATTGGGCGGTTTGGTGCCTTGGACCAGACCGAGGACCTTAAGATTTTGCATGAACCGAGGACTGGCAGCCAGGTAACACGAGAAATTGTGTAAAGTGTTAATATGTAGTAAAAACCTAAGAAAATCTCCCGTTTCCGTCATTTACTACCGACTCGACATAACGCCAGATCGTCACATTGGTCGCTTTTCTCTCTGAAACGGTTACATTTATCGTCTGCAAGCACTTGTCGCGTGATGCGGTATGCAGACTCAGTACAAGCAGCACACTAGAACACAGAATAAGAATCTACGTTCATGCAATCGGCCAGTAAGAAGAGCTACATTTCAAGTTTTAGTTATCGATTAATGAATTATTGGGCGGTTTGGTGCCTTGGACCAGACCGAGGACCTTAAGATTTTGCATGAACCGAGGACTGGCAGCCAGGTAACACGAGAAATTGTGTAAAGTGTTAATATGTAGTAAAAACCTAAGAAAATCTCCCGTTTCCGTCATTTACTATCGAATCGACATAACGCCAGATCGTCACAGTGGTCGCTTTTCTCTCTGAAACGGTTACATTTATCGTCTGCAAGCCCTTGTCGCGTGATGCGGTATGCAGACACAGTACAAGCAGCACACTAGAACACAGAATAAGAATCTACGTTGATGCAATCGGCCTGTAAGAAGAGCTACATTTCAAGTTTTAGTTATCGATTAATGAATTATTGGGCGGTTTGGTGCCTTGGACCAGACCGAGGACCTTAAGATTTTGCATGAACCGAGGACTGGCAGCCAGGTAACACGAGAAATTGTGTAAAGTGTTAATATGTAGTAAAAACCTAAGAAAATCTCCCGTTTCCGTCATTTACTATCGAATCGACATAACGCCAGATCGTCACAGTGGTCGCTTTTCTCTCTGAAACGGTTACATTTATCGTCTGCAAGCCCTTGTCGCGTGATGCGGTATGCAGACACAGTACAAGCAGCACACTAGAACACAGAATAAGAATCTACGTTGATGCAATCGGCCTGTAAGAAGAGCTACATTTCAAGTTTTAGTTATCGATTAATGAATTATTGGGCGGTTTGGTGCCTTGGACCAGACCGAGGACCTTAAGATTTTGCATGAACCGAGGACTGGCAGCCAGGTAACACGAGAAATTGTGTAAAGTGTTAATATGTAGTAAAAACCTAAGAAAATCTCCCGTTTCCGTCATTTACTATCGAATCGACATAACGCCAGATCGTCACAGTGGTCGCTTTTCTCTCTGAAACGGTTACATTTATCGTCTGCAAGCCCTTGTCGCGTGATGCGGTATGCAGACACAGTACAAGCAGCACACTAGAACACAGAATAAGAATCTACGTTGATGCAATCGGCCTGTAAGAAGAGCTACATTTCAAGTTTTAGTTATCGATTAATGAATTATTGGGCGGTTTGGTGCCTTGGACCAGACCGAGGACCTTAAGATTTTGCATGAACCGAGGACTGGCAGCCAGGTAACACGAGAAATTGTGTAAAGTGTTAATATGTAGTAAAAACCTAAGAAAATCTCCCGTTTCCGTCATTTACTATCGAATCGACATAACGCCAGATCGTCACAGTGGTCGTTTTTCTCTCTGAAACGGTTACATTTATCGTCTGCAAGCCCTTGTCGCGTGATGCGGTATGCAGACACAGTACAAGCAGCACACTAGAACACAGAATAAGAATCTACGTTGATGCAATCGGCCTGTAAGAAGAGCTACATTTCAAGTTTTAGTTATCGATTAATGAATTATTGGGCGGTTTGGTGCCTTGGACCAGACCGAGGACCTTAAGATTTTGCATGAACCGAGGACTGGCAGCCAGGTAACACGAGAAATTGTGTAAAGTGTTAATATGTAGTACAAACCTAAGAAAATCTCCCGTTTCCGTCATTTACTATCGAATCGACATAACGCCAGATCGTCACAGTGGTCGTTTTTCTCTCTGAAACGGTTACATTTATCGTCTGCAAGCCCTAGTCGCGTGATGCGGTATGCAGAGTCACTACAAGCGGCATAGTAGAACACTGAAGAAGCATCTAAGTTTATGCAATCGCCCAGTAAGAAGAGCTACACTTCAAGTTTTAGTTATCGATTAATGAATTATTGGGCGTTTTGGTGCCTTGGACCAGACCAAGGACCTTAAGATTTTGCATGAACCGAGGACTGGCAGCCAGGTAACACGAGAAATTGTGTAAAGTGTTAATATGTAGTAAAAACCTAAGAAAATCTCCCGTTTCCGTCATTTACTATCGAATCGACATAACGCCAGATCGTCACAGTGGTCGCTTTTCTCTCTGAAACGGTTACATTTATCGTCTGCAAGCCCTTGTCGCGTGATGCGGTATGCAGACACAGTACAAGCAGCACACTAGAACACAGAATAAGAATCTACGTTGATGCAATCGGCTAGTAAGAAGAGCTACATTTCAAGTTTTAGTTATCGATTAATGAATTATTGGGCGGTTTGGTGCCTTGGACCAGACCGAGGACCTTAAGATTTTGCATGAACCGAGGACTGGCAGCCAGGTAACACGAGAAATTGTGTAAAGTGTTAATATGTGGTAAAAACCTAAGAAAATCACCCGATTCCGTCATTTACTATCGAATCGACATAACGCCAGATCGTCACATTGGTCGCTTTTCTCTCTGAAACGGTTACATTTATCGTCTGCAAGCCCTTGTCACGTGATGCGGTATGCAGACACAGTACAAGCAGCACACTAGAACACAGAATAAGAATCTACGTTGATGCAATCGGCCAGTAAGAAGAGCTACATTTCAAGTTTTAGTTATCGATTAATGAATTATTGGGCGGTTTGGTGCCTTGGACCAGACCGAGGACCTTAAGATTTTGCATGAACCGAGGACTGGCAGCCAGGTAACACGAGAAATTGTGTAAAGTGTTAATATGTAGTAAAAACCTAAGAAAATCTCCCGTTTCCGTCATTTACTATCGAATCGACATAACGCCAGATCGTCACAGTGGTCGCTTTTCTCTCTGAAACGGTTACATTTATTGTCTGCAAGCCCTTGTCGCGTGATGCGGTATGCAGACACAGTACAAGCAGCACACTAGAACACAGAATAAGAAACTACGTTGATGCAATCAGCCAGTAAGAAGAGCTACATTTCAAGTTTTAGTTATCGATTAATGAATTATTGGGCGGTTTGGTGCCTTGGACCAGACCGAGGACCTTAAGATTTTGCATGAACCGAGGACTGGCAGCCAGGTAACACGAGAAATTGTGTAAAGTGTTAATATGTAGTAAAAACCTAAGAAAATCTCCCGATTCCGTCATTTACTATCGAATCGACATAACGCCAGATCGTCACAGTGGTCGCTTTTCTCTCTGAAACGGTTACATTTATCGTCTGCAAGCCCTAGTCGCGTGATGCGGTATGCAGAGTCACTACAAGCGGCATAGTAGAACACTGAAGAAGCATCTAAGTTTATGCAATCGCCCAGTAAGAAGAGCTACATTTCAAGTTTTAGTTATCGATTAATGAATTATTGGGCGTTTTGGTGCCTTGGACCAGACCGAGGACCTTAAGATTTTGCATGAACCGAGGACTGGCAGCCAGGTAACACGAGAAATTGTGAAAAGTGTTAATATGTAGTAAATACCTAAGAAAATCTCCCGTTTCCGTCATTTACTATCGAATCGACATAACGCCAGATCGTCACAGTGGTCGCTTTTCTGTCTGAAACGGTTACATTTATCGTCTGCAAGCCGTTGTCGCGAGATGCGGTATGCAGACACAGTACAAGCAGCACACTACAACACAGAATAAGAATCTACGTTGATGCAATCGGCCAGTAAGAAGAGCTACATTTCAAGTTTTAGTTATCGATTAATGAATTATTGGGCGGTTTGGTGCCTTGGACCAGACCGAGGACCTTAAGATTTTGCATGAGCCGAGGACTGGCAGCCAGGTAAAACGAGAAATTGTGTAAAGTGTTAATATGTAGTAAAACCCCAAGAAAATCTCCCGTTTCCGTCATTTACTATCGAATCGACATAACGCCAGATCGTCACAGTGGTCGCTTTTCTCTCTGAAACGGTTACATTTATCGTCTGCAAGCCCTTGTCGCGTGATGCGGTATGCAGACACAGTACAAGCAGCACACTAGAACACAGAATAAGAATCTAAGTTTATGCAATCGCCCAGTAAGAAGATTGTTGGGGGGGGGGGTTCGTTTGGGGAAGGAGACCAGACAGCGTGGTCATCGGTCTCATCGGATTAGGGAAGGACTGGGAAGGAAGTCGGCCGTGCCATTTCAGAGGAACCATCCCGGCATTTGCCTGGAGTGATTTAGGGAAATCACGGAAAACCTAAATCAGGATGGCCGGACGCGGGATTGAACCGTCGTCCTCCCGAATGCGAGTCCAGTGTCTAACCACTGCGCCAACCCGCTCGGTAGTGCAGTAAGAAGAGCTACACTTCAAGTTTTAGTTATCGATTAATGAATTATTGGGCGGTTTGGTGCCTTGGACCAGACCGAGGACCTTAAGATTTTGCATGAACCGAGGACTGGCAGCCAGGTAACACGAGAAATTGTGTAAAGTGTTAATATGTAGTACAAACCTAAGAAAATCTCCCGTTTCCGTCATTTACTATCGAATCGACATAACGCCAGATCGTCACAGTGGTCGCTTTTCTCTCTGAAACGGTTACATTTATCGTCTGCAAGCCCTAGTCGCGTGATGCGGTATGCAGAGTCACTACAAGCGGCATAGTAGAACACTGAAGAAGCATCTAAGTTTATGCAATCGCCCAGTAAGAAGAGCTACACTTCAAGTTTTAGTTATCGATTAATGAATTATTGGGCGTTTTGGTGCCTTGGACCAGACCGAGGACCTTAAGATTTTGCATGAACCGAGGACTGGCAGCCAGGTAACACGAGAAATTGTGAAAAGTGTTAATATGTAGTAAAAACCTAAGAAAATCTCCCGTTTCCGTCATTTACTATCGAATCGACATAACGCCAGATCGTCACATTGGTCGCTTTTCTCTCTGAAACGGTTACATTTATCGTCTGCAAGCCCTTGTCGCGTGATGCGGTATGCAGACACAGAACAAGCAGCACACTAGAACACAGAATAAGAATCTACGTTGAAGCCATCGGCCAGTAAGAAGAGCCAAATTTCAAGTTTTAGTTATCGATTAATGAATTATTGGGCGGTTTGGTGCCTTGGACCAGACCGAGGACCTTAAGATTTTGCATGAGCCGAGGACTGGCAGCCAGGTAAAACGAGAAATTGTGTAAAGTGTTAATATGTAGTAAAAACCCAAGAAAATCTCCCGTTTCCGTCATTTACTATCGAATCGACATAACGCCAGATCGTCACAGTGGTCGCTTTTCTCTCTGAAACGGTTACATTTATCGTCTGCAAGCCCTTGTCGCGTGATGCGGTATGCAGACATTACAAGCAGCACACTAGAACACAGAATAAGAATCTAAGTTTATGCAATCGCCCAGTAAGAAGATTGTTGGGGGGGGGGGTTGGTTTGGGGAAGGAGACCAGACAGCGTGGTCATCGGTCTCATCGGATTAGGGAAGGACTGGGAAGGAAGTCGGCCGTGCCATTTCAGAGGAACCATCCCGGCATTTGCCTGGAGTGATTTAGGGAAATCACGGAAAACCTAAATCAGGATGGCCGGACGCGGGATTGAACCGTCGTCCTCCCGAATGCGAGTCCAGTGTCTAACCACTGCGCCAACCCGCTCGGTAGTGCAGTTAGAAGAGCTACACTTCAAGTTTTAGTTATCGATTAATGAATTATTGGGCGGTTTGGTGCCTTGGACCAGACCGAGGACCTTAAGATTTTGCATGAACCGAGGACTGGCAGCCAGGTAACACGAGAAATTGTGTAAAGTGTTAATATGTAGTAAAACCCCAAGAAAATCTCCCGTTTCCGTCATTTACTATCGAATCGACATAACGCCAGATCGTCACAGTGGTCGCTTTTCTCTCTGAAACGGTTACATTTATCGTCTGCAAGCCCTTGTCGCGTGATGCGGTATGCAGACACAGTACAAGCAGCACACTAGAACACAGAATAAGAATCTAAGTTTATGCAATCGCCCAGTAAGAAGATTGTTGGGGGGGGGGGTTCGTTTGGGGAAGGAGACCAGACAGCGTGGTCATCGGTCTCATCGGATTAGGGAAGGACTGGGAAGGAAGTCGGCCGTGCCATTTCAGAGGAACCATCCCGGCATTTGCCTGGAGTCATTTAGGGAAATCACGGAAAACCTAAATCAGGATGGCCGGACGCGGGATTGAACCGTCGTCCTCCCGAATGCGAGTCCAGTGTCTAACCACTGCGCCAACCCGCTCGGTAGTGCAGTAAGAAGAGCTACACTTCAAGTTTTAGTTATCGATTAATGAATTATTGGGCGGTTTGGTGCCTTGGACCAGACCGAGGACCTTAAGATTTTGCATGAACCGAGGACTGGCAGCCAGGTAACACGAGAAATTGTGTAAAGTGTTAATATGTAGTACAAACCTAAGAAAATCTCCCGTTTCCGTCATTTACTATCGAATCGACATAACGCCAGATCGTCACAGTGGTCGCTTTTCTCTCTGAAACGGTTACATTTATCGTCTGCAAGCCCTAGTCGCGTGATGCGGTATGCAGAGTCACTACAAGCGGCATAGTAGAACACTGAAGAAGCATCTAAGTTTATGCAATCGCCCAGTAAGAAGAGCTACACTTCAAGTTTTAGTTATCGATTAATGAATTATTGGGCGTTTTGGTGCCTTGGACCAGACCGAGGACCTTAAGATTTTGCATGAACCGAGGACTGGCAGCCAGGTAACACGAGAAATTGTGAAAAGTGTTAATATGTAGTAAAAACCTAAGAAAATCTCCCGTTTCCGTCATTTACTATCGAATCGACATAACGCCAGATCGTCACATTGGTCGCTTTTCTCTCTGAAACGGTTACATTTATCGTCTGCAAGCCCTTGTCGCGTGATGCGGTATGCAGACACAGAACAAGCAGCACACTAGAACACAGAATAAGAATCTACGTTGAAGCCATCGGCCAGTAAGAAGAGCCAAATTTCAAGTTTTAGTTATCGATTAATGAATTATTGGGCGGTTTGGTGCCTTGGACCAGACCGAGGACCTTAAGATTTTGCATGAGCCGAGGACTGGCAGCCAGGTAAAACGAGAAATTGTGTAAAGTGTTAATATGTAGTAAAAACCCAAGAAAATCTCCCGTTTCCGTCATTTACTATCGAATCGACATAACGCCAGATCGTCACAGTGGTCGCTTTTCTCTCTGAAACGGTTACATTTATCGTCTGCAAGCCCTTGTCGCGTGATGCGGTATGCAGACACAGTACAAGCAGCACACTAGAACACAGAATAAGAATCTAAGTTTATGCAATCGCCCAGTAAGAAGATTGTTGGGGGGGGGGGTTGGTTTGGGGAAGGAGACCAGACAGCGTGGTCATCGGTCTCATCGGATTAGGGAAGGACTGGGAAGGAAGTCGGCCGTGCCATTTCAGAGGAACCATCCCGGCATTTGCCTGGAGTGATTTAGGGAAATCACGGAAAACCTAAATCAGGATGGCCGGACGCGGGATTGAACCGTCGTCCTCCCGAATGCGAGTCCAGTGTCTAACCACTGCGCCAACCCGCTCGGTAGTGCAGTTAGAAGAGCTACACTTCAAGTTTTAGTTATCGATTAATGAATTATTGGGCGGTTTGGTGCCTTGGACCAGACCGAGGACCTTAAGATTTTGCATGAACCGAGGACTGGCAGCCAGGTAACACGAGAAATTGTGTAAAGTGTTAATATGTAGTAAAAACCTAATAAAATCTCCCGTTTCCGTCATTTACTATCGAATCGACATAACGCCAGATCGTCACAGTGGTCGCTTTTCTCTCTGAAACGGTTACATTTATCGTCTGCAAGCCCTTGTCGCGTGATGCGGTATGCAGACACAGTACAAGCAGCACACTAGAACACAGAATAAGAATCTACGTTGATGCAATCGGCCAGTAAGAAGAGCTACATTTCAAGTTTTAGTTATCGATTAATGAATTATTGGGCGGTTTGGTGCCTTGGACCAGACCGAGGACCTTAAGATTTTGCATGAACCGAGGACTGGCAGCCAGGTAACACGAGAAATTGTGTAAAGTGTTAATATGCAGTAAAAACCTAAGAAAATCTCCCGTTTCCGTCATTTACTATCGAATCGACATAACGCCAGATCGTCACATTGGTCGCTTTTCTCTCTGAAACGGTTACATTTATCGTCTGCAAGCCCTTGTCGCGTGATGCGGTATGCAGACACAGTACAAGCAGCACACTAGAACACAGAATAAGAATCTACGTTGATGCAATCGGCCAGTAAGAAGAGCTACATTTCAAGTTTTAGTTATCGATTAATGAATTATTGGGCGGTTTGGTGCCTTGGACCAGACCGAGGACCTTAAGATTTTGCATGAACCGAGGACTGGCAGCCAGGTAACACGAGAAATTGTGTAAAGTGTTAATATGTAGTAAAAACCTAAGAAAATCTCCCGTTTCCGTCATTTACTATCGAATCGACATAACGCCAGATCGTCACAGTGGTCGCTTTTCTCTCTGAAACGGTTACATTTATCGTCTGCAAGCCCTTGTCGCGTGATGCGGTATGCAGACACAGTACAAGCAGCACACTAGAACACAGAATAAGAATCTACGTTGATGCAATCGGCCAGTAAGAAGAGCTACATTTCAAGTTTTAGTTATCGATTAATGAATTATTGGGCGGTTTGGTGCCTTGGACCAGACCGAGGACCTTAAGATTTTGCATGAACCGAGGACTGGCAGCCAGGTAACACGAGAAATTGTGTAAAGTGTTAATATGCAGTAAAAACCTAAGAAAATCTCCCGTTTCCGTCATTTACTATCGAATCGACATAACGCCAGATCGTCACATTGGTCGCTTTTCTCTCTGAAACGGTTACATTTATCGTCTGCAAGCCCTTGTCGCGTGATGCGGTATGCAGACACAGTACAAGCAGCACACTAGAACACAGAATAAGAATCTACGTTGATGCAATCGGCCAGTAAGAAGAGCTACATTTCAAGTTTTAGTTATCGATTAATGAATTATTGGGCGGTTTGGTGCCTTGGACCAGACCGAGGACCTTAAGATTTTGCATGAACCGAGGACTGGCAGCCAGGTAACACGAGAAATTGTGTAAAGTGTTAATATGTAGTAAAAACCTAAGAAAATCTCCCGTTTCCGTCATTTACTATCGAATCGACATAACGCCAGATCGTCACAGTGGTCGCTTTTCTCTCTGAAACGGTTACATTTATCGTCTGCAAGCCCTTGTCGCGTGATGCGGTATGCAGAGTCACTACAAGCGGCATAGTAGAACACTGAAGAAGCATCTAAGTTTATGCAATCGCCCAGTAAGAAGAGCTACATTTCAAGTTATAGTTATCGATTAATGAATTATTGGGCGGTTTGGTGCCTTGGACCAGACCGAGGACCTTAAGATTTTGCATGAACCGAGGACTGGCAGCCAGGTAACACGAGAAATTGTGTAAAGTGTTAATATGTAGTAAAAACCTAAGAAAATCTCCCGTTTCCGTCATTTACTATCGAATCGACATAACGCCAGATCGTCACAGTGGTCGCTTTTCTCTCTGAAACGGTTACATTTATCGTCTGCAAGCCCTTGTCGCGTGATGCGGTATGCAGACACAGTACAAGCAGCACACTAGAACACAGAATAAGAATCTACGTTGATGCAATCGGCCAGTAAGAAGAGCTACATTTCAAGTTTTAGTTATCGATTAATGAATTATTGGGCGGTTTGGTGCCTTGGACCAGACCGAGGACCTTAAGATTTTGCATGAACCGAGGACTGGCAGCCAGGTAACACGAGAAATTGTGTAATGTGCTAATATGTAGTAAAAACCCAAGAAAATCTCCCGTTTCCGTCATTTACTATCGAATCGACATAACGCCAGATCGTCACAGTGGTCGCTTTTCTCTCTGAAACGGTTACATTTATCGTCTGCAAGCCCTTGTCGTGTGATGCGGTATGCAGACACAGTACAAGCAGCACACTAGAACACAGAATAAGAATCTACGTTGATGCAATCGGCCAGTAAGAAGAGCTACATTTCAAGTTTTAGTTATCGATTAATGAATTATTGGGCGGTTTGGTGCCTTGGACCAGACCGAGGACCTTAAGATTTTGCATGAACCGAGGACTGGCAGCCAGGTAACACGAGAAATTGTGTAAAGTGTTAATATGTAGTAAAAACCTAAGAAAATCTCCCGTTTCCGTCATTTACTATCGAATCGACATAACGCCAGATCGTCACAGTGGTCGCTTTTCTCTCTGAAACGGTTACATTTATCGTCTGCAAGCCCTTGTCGCGTGATGCGGTATGCAGACACAGTACAAGCAGCACACTAGAACACAGAATAAGAATCTACGTTGATGCAATCGGCCAGTAAGAAGAGCTACATTTCAAGTTTTAGTTATCGATTAATGAATTATTGGGCGGTTTGGTGCCTTGGACCAGACCGAGGACCTTAAGATTTTGCATGAACCGAGGACTGGCAGCCAGGTAACACGAGAAATTGTGTAATGTGCTAATATGTAGTAAAAACCCAAGAAAATCTCCCGTTTCCGTCATTTACTATCGAATCGACATAACGCCAGATCGTCACAGTGGTCGCTTTTCTCTCTGAAACGGTTACATTTATCGTCTGCAAGCCCTTGTCGCGTGATGCGGTATGCAGAGTCACTACAAGCGGCATAGTAGAACACTGAAGAAGCATCTAAGTTTATGCAATCGCCCAGTAAGAAGAGCTACATTTCAAGTTTTAGTTATCGATTAATGAATTATTGGGCGGTTTGGTGCCTTGGACCAGACCGAGGACCTTAAGATTTTGCATGAACCGAGGACTGGCAGCCAGGTAACACGAGAAATTGTGTAAAGTGTTAATATGTAGTAAAAACCTAAGAAAATCTCCCGTTTCCGTCAGTTACTATCGAATCGACATAACGCCAGATCGTCACAGTGGTCGCTTTTCTCTCTGAAACGGTTACATTTATCGTCTGCAAGCCCTTGTCGCGTGATGCGGTATGCAGACACAGTACAAGCAGCACACTAGAACACAGAATAAGAATCTACGTTGATGCAATCGGCCAGTAAGAAGAGCTACATTTCAAGTTTTAGTTATCGATTAATGAATTATTGGGCGGTTTGGTGCCTTGGACCAGACCGAGGACCTTAAGATTTTGCATGAACCGAGGACTGGCAGCCAGGTAACACGAGAAATTGTGTAAAGTGTTAATATGTAGTACAAACCTAAGAAAATCTCCCGTTTCCGTCATTTACTATCGAATCGACATAACGCCAGATCGTCACAGTGGTCGCTTTTCTCTCTGAAACGGTTACATTTATCGTCTGCAAGCCCTAGTCGCGTGATGCGGTATGCAGAGTCACTACAAGCGGCATAGTAGAACACTGAAGAAGCATCTAAGTTTATGCAATCGCCCAGTAAGAAGAGCTACACTTCAAGTTTTAGTTATCGATTAATGAATTATTGGGCGTTTTGGTGCCTTGGACCAGACCGAGGACCTTAAGATTTTGCATGAACCGAGGACTGGCAGCCAGGTAACACGAGAAATTGTGAAAAGTGTTAATATGTAGTAAAAACCTAAGAAAATCTCCCGTTTCCGTCATTTACTATCGAATCGACATAACGCCAGATCGTCACATTGGTCGCTTTTCTCTCTGAAACGGTTACATTTATCGTCTGCAAGCCCTTGTCGCGTGATGCGGTATGCAGACACAGTACAAGCAGCACACTAGAACACAGAATAAGAATCTACGTTGAAGCCATCGGCCAGTAAGAAGAGCCAAATTTCAAGTTTTAGTTATCGATTAATGAATTATTGGGCGGTTTGGTGCCTTGGACCAGACCGAGGACCTTAAGATTTTGCATGAGCCGAGGACTGGCAGCCAGGTAAAACGAGAAATTGTGTAAAGTGTTAATATGTAGTAAAAACCCAAGAAAATCTCCCGTTTCCGTCATTTACTATCGAATCGACATAACGCCAGATCGTCACAGTGGTCGCTTTTCTCTCTGAAACGGTTACATTTATCGTCTGCAAGCCCTTGTCGCGTGATGCGGTATGCAGACACAGTACAAGCAGCACACTAGAACACAGAATAAGAATCTAAGTTTATGCAATCGCCCAGTAAGAAGATTGTTGGGGGGGGGGGGTTGGTTTGGGGAAGGAGACCAGACAGCGTGGTCATCGGTCTCATCGGATTAGGGAAGGACTGGGAAGGAAGTCGGCCGTGCCATTTCAGAGGAACCATCCCGGCATTTGCCTGGAGTGATTTAGGGAAATCACGGAAAACCTAAATCAGGATGGCCGGACGCGGGATTGAACCGTCGTCCTCCCGAATGCGAGTCCAGTGTCTAACCACTGCGCCAACCCGCTCGGTAGTGCAGTAAGAAGAGCTACACTTCAAGTTTTAGTTATCGATTAATGAATTATTGGGCGGTTTGGTGCCTTGGACCAGACCGAGGACCTTAAGATTTTGCATGAACCGAGGACTGGCAGCCAGGTAACACGAGAAATTGTGTAAAGTGTTAATATGTAGTAAAAACCTAAGAAAATCTCCCGTTTCCGTCATTTACTATCGAATCGACATAACGCCAGATCGTCACAGTGGTCGCTTTTCTCTCTGAAACGGTTACATTTATCGTCTGCAAGCCCTTGTCGCGTGATGCGGTATGCAGACACAGTACAAGCAGCACACTAGAACACAGAATAAGAATCTACGTTGATGCAATCGGCCAGTAAGAAGAGCTACATTTCAAGTTTTAGTTATCGATTAATGAATTATTGGGCGGTTTGGTGCCTTGGACCAGAGCGAGGACCTTAAGATTTTGCATGAACCGAGGACTGGCAGCCAGGTAACACGAGAAATTGTGTAAAGTGTTAATATGTAGTAAAAACCTAAGAAAATCTCCCGTTTCCGTCATTTACTATCGAATCGACATAACGCCAGATCGTCACATTGGTCGCTTTTCTCTCTGAAACGGTTACATTTATCGTCTGCAAGCCCTTGTCGCGTGATGGGGTATGCAGACACAGTACAAGCAGCACACTAGAACACAGAATAAGAATCTACGTTGATGCAATCGGCCAGTAAGAAGAGCTACATTTCAAGTTTTAGTTATCGATTAATGAATTATTGGGCGGTTTGGTGCCTTGGACCAGACCGAGGACCTTAAGATTTTGCATGAACCGAGGACTGGCAGCCAGGTAACACGAGAAATTGTGTAATGTGCTAATATGTAGTAAAAACCCAAGAAAATCTCCCGTTTCCGTCATTTACTATCGAATCGACATAACGCCAGATCGTCACAGTGGTGGCTTTTCTCTCTGAAACGGTTACATTTATCGTCTGCAAGCCCTTGTCGTGTGATGCGGTATGCAGACACAGTACAAGCAGCACACTAGAACACAGAATAAGAATCTACGTTGATGCAATCGGCCAGTAAGAAGAGCTACATTTCAAGTTTTAGTTATCGATTAATGAATTATTGGGAGGTTTGGTGCCTTGGACCAGACCGAGGACCTTAAGATTTTGCATGAACCGAGGACTGGCAGCCAGGTAACACGAGAAATTGTGTAAAGTGTTAATATGTAGTAAAAACCTAAGAAAATCTCCCGTTTCCGTCATTTACTATCGAATCGACATAACGCCAGATCGTCACATTGGTCGCTTTTCTCTCTGAAACGGTTACATTTATCGTCTGCAAGCCCTTGTCGCGTGATGCGGTATGCAGACACAGTACAAGCAGCACACTAGAACACAGAATAAGAATCTACGTTGATGCAATCGGCCAGTAAGAAGAGCTACATTTCAAGTTTTAGTTATCGATTAATGAATTATTGGGCGGTTTGGTGCCTTGGACCAGACCGAGGACCTTAAGATTTTGCATGAACCGAGGACTGGCAGCCAGGTAACACGAGAAATTGTGTAAAGTGTTAATATGTAGTAAAAACCTAAGAAAATCTCCCGTTTCCGTCATTTACTATCGAATCGACATAACGCCAGATCGTCACATTGGTCGCTTTTCTCTCTGAAACGGTTACATTTTTCGTCTGCAAGCCCTTGTCGCGTGATGCGGTATGCAGACACAGTACAAGCAGCACACTAGAACACAGAATAAGAATCTACGTTGATGCAATCGGCCAGTAAGAAGAGCTACATTTCAAGTTTTAGTTATCGATTAATGAATTATTGGGCGGTTTGGTGCCTTGGACCAGACCGAGGACCTTATGATTTTGCATGAACCGAGGACTGGCAGCCAGGTAACACGAGAAATTGTGTAAAGTGTTAATATGTAGTAAAAACCTAAGAAAATCTCCCGTTTCCGTCATTTACTATCGAATCGACATAACGCCAGATCGTCACAGTGGTCGTATTTCTCTCTGAAACGGTTACATTTATCGTCTGCAAGCCCTTGTCGCGTGATGCGGTATGCAGAGTCACTACAAGCGGCATAGTAGAACACTGAAGAAGCATCTAAGTTTATGCAATCGCCCAGTAAGAAGAGCTACATTACAAGTTTTAGTTATCGATTAATGAATTATTGGGCGGTTTGGTGCCTTGGACCAGACCGAGGACCTTAAGATTTTGCATGAACCGAGGACTGGCAGCCAGGTAACACGAGAAATTGTGTAAAGTGTTAATATGTAGTAAAAACCTAAGAAAATCTCCCGTTTCCGTCATTTACTATCGAATCGACATAACGCCAGATCGTCACAGTGGTCGCTTTTCTCTCTGAAACGGTTACATTTATCGTCTGCAAGCCCTTGTCGCGTGATGCGGTATGCAGACACAGTACAAGCAGCACACTAGAACACAGAATAAGAATCTACGTTGATGCAATCGGCCAGTAAGAAGAGCTACATTTCAAGTTTTAGTTATCGATTAATGAATTATTGGGCGGTTTGGTGCCTTGGACCAGACCGAGGACCTTAAGATTTTGCATGAACCGAGGACTGGCAGCCAGGTAACACGAGAAATTGTGTAAAGTGTTAATATGTAGTAAAAACCTAAGAAAATCTCCCGTTTCCGTCATTTACTATCGAATCGACATAACGCCAGATCGTCACAGTGGTCGCTTTTCTCTCTGAAACGGTTACATTTATCGTCTGCAAGCCGTTGTCGCGTGATGCGATATGCAGACACAGTACAAGCACCACACTAGAACACAGAATAAGAATCTACGTTGATGCAATCGGCCAGTAAGAAGAGCTACATTTCAAGTTTTAGTTATCGATTAATGAATTATTGGGCGGTTTGGTGCCTTGGACCAGACCGACGACCTTAAGATTTTGCATGAACCGAGGACTGGCAGCCAGGTAACACGAGAAATTGTGTAAAGTGTTAATATGTAGTAAAAACCTAAGAAAATCTCCCGTTTCCGTCATTTACTATCGAATCGACATAACGCCAGATCGTCACATTGGTCGCTTTTCTCTCTGAAACGGTTACATTTATCGTCTGCAAGCCCTTGTCGCGTGATGCGGTATGCAGACACAGTACAAGCAGCACACTAGAACACAGAATAAGAATCTACGTTGATGCAATCGGCCAGTAAGAAGATCTACATTTCAAGTTTTAGTTATCGATTAATGAATTATTGGGCGGTTTGGTGCCTTGGACCAGACCGAGGACCTTAAGATTTTGCATGAACCGAGGACTGGCAGCCAGGTAACACGAGAAATTGTGTAAAGTGTTAATATGTAGTAAAAACCTAAGAAAATCTCCCGTTTCCGTCATTTACTATCGAATCGACATAACGCCAGATCGACACAGTGGTCGCTTTTCTCTCTGAAACGGTTACATTTATCGTCTGCAAGCCGTTGTCGCGTGTTGCGGTATGCAGACACAGTACAAGCAGCACACTAGAACACAGAATAAGAATCTACGTTGATGCAATTGGCCAGTAAGAAGAGCTACATTTCAAGTTTTAGTTATCGATTAATGAATTATTGGGCGGTTTGGTGCCTTGGACCAGACCGAGGACCTTAAGATTTTGCATGAACCAAGGACTGGCAGCCAGGTAACACGAGAAATTGTGTAAAGTGTTAATATGTAGTAAAAACCTAAGAAAATCTCCCGTTTCCTTCATTTACTATCGAATCGACATAACGCCAGATCGTCACATTGGTCGCTTTTCTCTCTGAAACGGTTACATTTATCGTCTGCAAGCCCTTGTCGCGTGATGCGGTATGCAGACACTGTACAAGCAGCACACTAGAACACAGAATAAGAATCTACGTTCATGCAATCGGCCAGTAAGAAGAGCTACATTTCAAGTTTTAGTTATCGATTAATGAATTATTGGGCGGTTTGGTGCCTTGGACCAGACCGAGGACCTTAAGATTTTGCATGAACCGAGGACTGGCAGCCAGGTAACACGAGAAATTGTGTAAAGTGTTAATATGTAGTAAAAACCTAAGAAAATCTCCCGTTTCCGTCATTTACTATCGAATCGACATAACGCCAGATCGTCACAGTGGTCGCTTTTCTCTCTGAAACGGTTACATTTATTGTCTGCAAGCCCTTGTCGCGTGATGCGGTATGCAGACACAGTACAAGCAGCACACTAGAACACAGAATAAGAATCTACGTTGATGCAACCGGCCAGTAAGAAGAGCTACATTTCAAGTTTTAGTTATCGATTAATGAATTATTGGGCGGTTTGGTGCCTTGGACCAGACCGAGGACCTTAAGATTTTGCATGAACCGAGGACTGGCAGCCAGGTAACACGAGAAATTGTGTAAAGTGTTAATATGTAGTAAAAACCTAAGAAAATCTCCCGTTTCCGTCATTTACTATCGAATCGACATAACGCCAGATCGTCACAATGGTCGCTTTTCTCTCTGAAACGGTTACATTTATCGTCTGCAAGCCCTAGTCGCGTGATGCGGTATGCAGAGTCACTACAAGCGGCATAGTAGAACACTGAAGAAGCATCTAAGTTTATGCAATCGCCCAGTAAGAAGAGCTACATTTCAAGTTTTAGTTATCGATTAATGAATTATTGGGCGTTTTGGTGCCTTGGACCAGACCGAGGACCTTAAGATTTTGCATGAACCGAGGACTGGCAGCCAGGTAACACGAGAAATTGTGAAAAGTGTTAATATGTAGTAAAAACCTAAGAAAATCTCCCGTTTCCGTCATTTACTATCGAATCGACATAACGCCAGATCGTCACAGTGGTCGCTTTTCTCTCTGAAACGGTTACATTTATCGTCTGCAAGCCGTTGTCGCGAGATGCGGTATGCAGACACAGTACAAGCAGCACACTACAACACAGAATAAGAATCTACGTTGATGCAATCGGCCAGTAAGAAGAGCTACATTTCAAGTTTTAGTTATCGATTAATGAATTATTGGGCGGTTTGGTGCCTTGGACCAGACCGAGGACCTTAAGATTTTGCATGAGCCGAGGACTGGCAGCCAGGTAAAACGAGAAATTGTGTAAAGTGTTAATATGTAGTAAAAACCCAAGAAAATCTCCCGTTTCCGTCATTTACTATCGAATCGACATAACGCCAGATCGTCACAGTGGTCGCTTTTCTCTCTGAAACGGTTACATTTATCGTCTGCAAGCCCTTGTCGCGTGATGCGGTATGCAGACACAGTACAAGCAGCACACTAGAACACAGAATAAGAATCTAAGTTTATGCAATCGCCCAGTAAGAAGATTGTTGGGGGGGGGGGGGGGGTTGGTTTGGGGAAGGAGACCAGACAGCGTGGTCATCGGTCTCATCGGATTAGGGAAGGACTGGGAAGGAAGTCGGCCGTGCCATTTCAGAGGAACCATCCCGGCATTTGCCTGGAGTGATTTAGGGAAATCACGGAAAACCTAAATCAGGATGGGCGGACGCGGGATTGAACCGTCGTCCTCCCGAATGCGAGTCCAGTGTCTAACCACTGCGCCAACCCGCTCGGTAGTGCAGTAAGAAGAGCTACACTTCAAGTTTTAGTTATCGATTAATGAATTATTGGGCGGTTTGGTGCCTTGGACCAGACCGAGGACCTTAAGATTTTGCATGAACCGAGGACTGGCAGCCAGGTAACACGAGAAATTGTGTAAAGTGTTAATATGTAGTAAAAACCTAAGAAAATCTCCCGTTTCCGTCATTTACTATCGAATCGACATAACGCCAGATCGTCACAGTGGTCGCTTTTCTCTCTGAAACGGTTACATTTATCGTCTGCAAGCCCTTGTCGCGTGATGAGGTATGCAGAGTCACTACAAGCGGCATAGTAGAACACTGAAGAAGCATCTAAGTTTATGCAATCGCCCAGTAAGGAGAGCTGCACTTCAAGTTTTAGTTATCGATTAATGAATTATTGGGCGGTTTGGTGCCTTGGACCAGACCGAGGACCTTAAGATTTTGCATGAACCGAGGACTGGCAGCCAGGTAACACGCGGAATTGTGTAAAGTGTTAATATGTAGTAAAAACCAAAGAAAATCTCCCGTTTCCGTCATTTACTATCGAATCGACATAACGCCACATCGTCACAGTGGTCGCTTTTCTCTCTGAAACGGTTACATTTATCGTCTGCAAGCCCTAGTCGCGTGATGCGGTATGCAGAGTCACTACAAGCGGCATAGTAGAACACTGAAGAAGCATCTAAGTTTATGCAATCGCCCAGTAAGAAGAGCTACACTTCAAGTTTTAGTTATCGATTAATGAATTATTGGGCGTTTTGGTGCCTTGGACCAGACCGAGGACCTTAAGATTTTGCATGAACCGAGGACTGGCAGCCAGGTAACACGAGAAATTGTGAAAAGTGTTAATATGTAGTAAAAACCTAAAAAAATCTCCTTTTTCCGTCATTTACTATCGAATCGACATAACGCCAGATCGTCACAGTGGTCGCTTTTCTCTCTGAAACGGTTACATTTATCGTCTGCAAGCCCTTGTCGCGTGATGCGGTATGCAGACACAGTACAAGCAGCACACTAGAACACAGAATAAGAATCTACGTTGATGCAATCGGCCAGTAAGAAGAGCTACATTTCAAGTTTTAGTTATCGATTAATGAATTATTGGGCGGTTTGGTGCCTTGGACCAGACCGAGGACCTTAAGATTTTGCATGAACCGAGGACTGGCAGCCAGGTAACACGAGAAATTGTGTAAAGTCTTAATATGTAGTAAAAACCTAAGAAAATCTCCCGTTTCCGTCATTTACTATCGAATCGACATAACGCCAGATCGTCACAGTGGTCGCTTTTCTCTCTGAAACGGTTACATTTATCGTCTGCAAGCCCTTGTCGCGTGATGCGGTATGCAGACACAGTACAAGCAGCACACTAGAACACAGAATAAGAATCTACGTTGAAGCCATCGGCCAGTAAGAAGAGCCACATTTCAAGTTTTAGTTATCGATTAATGAATTATTGGGCGGTTTGGTGCCTTGGACCAGACCGAGGACCTTAAGATTTTGCATGAGCCGAAGACTGGCTGCCAGGTAAAACGAGAAATTGTGTAAAGTGTTAATATGTAGTAAAAACCCAAGAAAATCTCCCGTTTCCGTCATTTACTATCGAATCGACATAACGCCAGATCGTCACAGTGGTCGCTTTTCTCTCTGAAACGGTTACATTTATCGTCTGCAAGCCCTTGTCGCGTGATGCGGTATGCAGACACAGTACAAGCAGCACACTAGAACACAGAATAAGAATCTAAGTTTATGCAATCGCCCAGTAAGAAGATTGTTGGGGGGGGGGGGGGGTTGGTTTGGGGAAGGAGACCAGACAGCGTGGTCATCGGTCTCATCGGATTAGGGAAGGACTGGGAAGGAAGTCGGCCGTGCCATTTCAGAGGAACCATCCCGGCATTTGCCTGGAGTGATTTAGGGAAATCACGGAAAACCTAAATCAGGATGGCCGGACGCGGGATTGAACCGTCGTCCTCCCGAATGCGAGTCCAGTGTCTAACCACTGCGCCAACCCGCTCGGTAGTGCAGTAAGAAGAGCTACACTTCAAGTTTTAGTTATCGATTAATGAATTATTGGGCGGTTTGGTGCCTTGGACCAGACCGAGGACCTTAAGATTTTGCATGAACCGAGGACTGGCAGCCAGGTAACACGAGAAATTGTGTAAAGTGTTAATATGTAGTAAAAACCTAAGAAAATCTCCCGTTTCCGTCATTTACTATCGAATCGACATAACGCCAGATCGTCACAGTGGTCGCTTTTCTCTCTGAAACGGTTACATTTATCGTCTGCAAGCCCTTGTCGCGTGATGCGGTATGCAGACACAGTACAAGCAGCACACTAGAACACAGAATAAGAATCTACGTTGATGCAATCGGCCAGTAAGAAGAGCTACATTTCAAGTTTTAGTTATCGATTAATGAATTATTGGGCGGTTTGGTGCCTTGGACCAGACCGAGGACCTTAAGATTTTGCATGAACCGAGGACTGGCAGCCAGGTAACACGAGAAATTGTGTAAAGTGTTAATATGTAGTAAAAACCTCAGAAAATCTCCCGTTTCCGTCATTTACTATCGAATCGACATAACGCCAGATCGTCACATTGGTCGCTTTTCTCTCTGAAACGGTTACATTTATCGTCTGCAAGCCCTTGTCGCGTGATGCGGTATGCAGACACAGTACAAGCAGCACACTAGAACACAGAATAAGAATCTACGTTGATGCAATCGGCCAGTAAGAAGAGCTACATTTCAAGTTTTAGTTATCGATTAATGAATTATTGGGCGGTTTGGTGCCTTGGACCAGACCGAGGACCTTAAGATTTTGCATGAACCGAGGACTGGCAGCCAGGTAACACGAGAAATTGTGTAAAGTGTTAATATGTAGTAAAAACCTAAGAAAATCTCCCGTTTCCGTCATTTACTATCGAATCGACATAACGCCAGATCGTCACAGTGGTCGCTTTTCTCTCTGAAACGGTTACATTTATCGTCTGCAAGCCCTTGTCGCGTGATGCGGTATGCAGAGTCACTACAAGCGGCATAGTAGAACACTGAAGAAGCATCTAAGTTTATGCAATCGCCCAGTAAGAAGAGCTACATTTCAAGTTATAGTTATCGATTAATGAATTATTGGGCGGTTTGGTGCCTTGGACCAGACCGAGGACCTTAAGATTTTGCATGAACCGAGGACTGGCAGCCAGGTAACACGAGAAATTGTGTAAAGTGTTAATATGTAGTAAAAACCTAAGAAAATCTCCCGTTTCCGTCATTTACTATCGAATCGACATAACGCCAGATCGTCACATTGGTCGCTTTTCTCTCTGAAACGGTTACATTTATCGTCTGCAAGCCCTTGTCGCGTGATGCGGTATGCAGACACAGTACAAGCAGCACACTAGAACACAGAATAAGAATCTACGTTGATGCAATCGGCCAGTAAGAAGAGCTACATTTCAAGTTTTAGTTATCGATTAATGAATTATTGGGCGGTTTGGTGCCTTGGACCAGACCGAGGACCTTAAGATTTTGCATGAACCGAGGACTGGCAGCCAGGTAACATGAGAAATTGTGTAATGTGCTAATATGTAGTAAAAACCCAAGAAAATCTCCCGTTTCCGTCATTTACTATCGAATCGACATAACGCCAGATCGTCACAGTGGTGGCTTTTCTCTCTGAAACGGTTACATTTATCGTCTGCAAGCCCTTGTCGTGTGATGCGGTATGCAGACACAGTACAAGCAGCACACTAGAACACAGAATAAGAATCTACGTTGATGCAATCGGCCAGTAAGAAGAGCTACATTTCAAGTTTTAGTTATCGATTAATGAATTATTGGGCGGTTTGGTGCCTTGGACCAGACCGAGGACCTTAAGATTTTGCATGAACCGAGGACTGGCAGCCAGGTAACACGAGAAATTGTGTAAAGTCTTAATATGTAGTAAAAACCTAAGAAAATCTCCCGTTTCCGTCATTTACTATCGAATCGACATAACGCCAGATCGTCACAGTGGTCGCTTTTCTCTCTGAAACGGTTACATTTATCGTCTGCAAGCCCTTGTCGCGTGATGCGGTATGCAGACACAGTACAAGCAGCACACTAGAACACAGAATAAGAATCTACGTTGAAGCCATCGGCCAGTAAGAAGAGCCACATTTCAAGTTTTAGTTATCGATTAATGAATTATTGGGCGGTTTGGTGCCTTGGACCAGACCGAGGAACTTAAGATTTTGCATGAGCCGAAGACTGGCTGCCAGGTAAAACGAGAAATTGTGTAAAGTGTTAATATGTAGTAAAAACCCAAGAAAATCTCCCGTTTCCGTCATTTACTATCGAATCGACATAACGCCAGATCGTCACAGTGGTCGCTTTTCTCTCTGAAACGGTTACATTTATCGTCTGCAAGCCCTTGTCGCGTGATGCGGTATGCAGACACAGTACAAGCAGCACACTAGAACACAGAATAAGAATCTAAGTTTATGCAATCGCCCAGTAAGAAGATTGTTGGGGGGGGGGGGGGTTGGTTTGGGGAAGGAGACCAGACAGCGTGGTCATCGGTCTCATCGGATTAGGGAAGGACTGGGAAGGAAGTCGGCCGTGCCATTTCAGAGGATCCATCCCGGCATTTGCCTGGAGTGATTTAGGGAAATCACGGAAAACCTAAATCAGGATGGCCGGACGCGGGATTGAACCGTCGTCCTCCCGAATGCGAGTCCAGTGTCTAACCACTGCGCCAACCCGCTCGGTAGTGCAGTAAGATGAGCTACACTTCAAGTTTTAGTTATCGATTAATGAATTATTGGGCGGTTTGGTGCCTTGGACCAGACCGAGGACCTTAAGATTTTGCATGAACCGAGGACTGGCAGCCAGGTAACACGAGAAATTGTGTAAAGTGTTAATATGTAGTAAAAACCTAAGAAAATCTCCCGTTTCCGTCATTTACTATCGAATCGACATAACGCCAGATCGTCACATTGGTCGCTTTTCTCTCTGAAACGGTTACATTATTCGTCTGCAAGCCCTTGTCGCGTGATGCGGTATGCAGACACAGTACAAGCAGCACACTAGAACACAGAATAAGAATCTACGTTGATGCAATCGGCCAGTAAGAAGAGCTACATTTCAAGTTTTAGTTATCGATTAATGAATTATTGGGCGGTTTGGTGCCTTGGACCAGACCGAGGACCTTATGATTTTGCATGAACCGAGGACTGGCAGCCAGGTAACACGAGAAATTGTGTAAAGTGTTAATATGTAGTAAAAACCTACGAAAATCTCCCGTTTCCGTCATTTACTATCGAATCGACATAACGCCAGATCGTCACAGTGGTCGTATTTCTCTCTGAAACGGTTACATTTATCGTCTGCAAGCCCTTGTCGCGTGATGCGGTATGCAGAGTCACTACAAGCGGCATAGTAGAACACTGAAGAAGCATCTAAGTTTATGCAATCGCCCAGTAAGAAGAGCTACATTTCAAGTTTTAGTTATCGATTAATGAATTATTGGGCGGTTTGGTGCCTTGGACCAGACCGAGGACCTTAAGATTTTGCATGAACCGAGGACTGGCAGCCAGGTAACACGAGAAATTGTGTAAAGTGTTAATATGTAGTAAAAACCTAAGAAAATCTCCCGTTTCCGTCATTTACTGTCGAATCGACATAACGCCAGATCGTCACAGTGGTCGCTTTTCTCTCTGAAACGGTTACATTTATCGTCTGCAAGCCCTTGTCGCGTGATGCGGTATGCAGACACAGTACAAGCAGCACACTAGAACACAGAATAAGAATCTACGTTGATGCAATCGGCCAGTAAGAAGAGCTACATTTCAAGTTTTAGTTATCGATTAATGAATTATTGGGCGGTTTGGTGCCTTGGACCAGACCGAGGACCTTAAGATTTTGCATGAACCGAGGACTGGCAGCCAGGTAACACGAGAAATTGTGTAAAGTGTTAATATGTAGTAAAAACCTAAGAAAATCTCCCGTTTCCGTCATTTACTATCGAATCGACATAACGCCAGATCGTCACAGTGGTCGCTTTTCTCTCTGAAACGGTTACATTTATCGTCTGCAAGCCGTTGTCGCGTGATGCGATATGCAGACACAGTACAAGCACCACACTAGAACACAGAATAAGAATCTACGTTGATGCAATCGGCCAGTAAGAAGAGCTACATTTCAAGTTTTAGTTATCGATTAATGAATTATTGGGCGGTTTGGTGCCTTGGACCAGACCGAGGACCTTAAGATTTTGCATGAACCGAGGACTGGCAGCCAGGTAACACGAGAAATTGTGTAAAGTGTTAATATGTAGTAAAAACCTAAGAAAATCTCCCGTTTCCGTCATTTACTATCGAATCGACATAACGCCAGTTCGTCACATTGGTCGCTTTTCTCTCTGAAACGGTTACATTTATCGTCTGCAAGCCCTTGTCGCGTGATGCGGTATGCAGACACAGTACAAGCAGCACACTAGAACACAGAATAAGAATCTACGTTGATGCAATCGGCCAGTAGGAAGAGCTACATTTCAAGTTTTAGTTATCGATTAATGAATTATTGGGCGGTTTGGTGCCTTGGACCAGACCGACGACCTTAAGATTTTGCATGAACCGAGGACTGGCAGCCAGGTAACACGAGAAATTGTGTAAAGTGTTAATATGTAGTAAAAACCTAAGAAAATCTCCCGTTTCCGTCATTTACTATCGAATCGACATAACGCCAGATCGTCACATTGGTCGCTTTTCTCTCTGAAACGGTTACATTTATCGTCTGCAAGCCCTTGTCGCGTGATGCGGTATGCAGACACAGTACAAGCAGCACACTAGAACACAGAATAAGAATCTACGTTGATGCAATCGGCCAGTAAGAAGAGCTACATTTCAAGTTTTAGTTATCGATTAATGAATTATTGGGCGGTTTGGTGCCTTGGACCAGACCGAGGACCTTAAGATTTTGCATGAACCGAGGACTGGCAGCCAGGTAACACGAGAAATTGTGTAAAGTGTTAATATGTAGTAAAAACCTAAGAAAATCTCCCGTTTCCGTCATTTACTATCGAATCGACATAACGCCAGATCGTCGCAGTGGTCGCTTTTCTCTCTGAAACGGTTACATTTATCGTCTGCAAGCCCTTGTCGCGTGATGCGGTATACAGACACAGTACAAGCAGCACACTAGAACACAGAATAAGAATCTACGTTGATGCAATCGGCCAGTAAGAAGATCTACATTTCAAGTTTTAGTTATCGATTAATGAATTATTGGGCGGTTTGGTGCCTTGGACCAGACCGAGGACCTTAAGATTTTGCATGAACCGAGGACTGGCAGCCAGGTAACACGAGAAATTGTGTAAAGTGTTAATATGTAGTAAAAACCTAAGAAAATCTCCCGTTTCCGTCATTTACTATCGAATCGACATAACGCCAGATCGACACAGTGGTCGCTTTTCTCTCTGAAACGGTTACATTTATCGTCTGCAAGCCGTTGTCGCGTGATGCGGTATGCAGACACAGTACAAGCAGCACACTAGAACACAGAATAAGAATCTACGTTGATGCAATTGGCCAGTAAGAAGAGCTACATTTCAAGTTTTAGTTATCGATTAATGAATTATTGGGCGGTTTGGTGCCTTGGACCAGACCGAGGACCTTAAGATTTTGCATGAACCAAGGACTGGCAGCCAGGTAACACGAGAAATTGTGTAAAGTGTTAATATGTAGTAAAAACCTAAGAAAATCTCCCGTTTCCTTCATTTACTATCGAATCGACATAACGCCAGATCGTCACATTGGTCGCTTTTCTCTCTGAAACGGTTACATTTATCGTCTGCAAGCCCTTGTCGCGTGATGCGGTATGCAGACACAGTACAAGCAGCACACTAGAACACAGAATAAGAATCTACGTTCATGCAATCGGCCAGTAAGAAGAGCTACATTTCAAGTTTTAGTTATCGATTAATGAATTATTGGGCGGTTTGGTGCCTTGGACCAGACCGAGGACCTTAAGATTTTGCATGAACCGAGGACTGGCAGCCAGGTAACACGAGAAATTGTGTAAAGTGTTAATATGTAGTAAAAACCTAAGAAAATCTCCCGTTTCCGTCATTTACTATCGAATCGACATAACGCCAGATCGTCACAGTGGTCGCTTTTCTCTCTGAAACGGTTACATTTATCGTCTGCAAGCCCTTGTCGCGTGATGCGGTATGCAGACACAGTACAAGCAGCACACTAGAACACAGAATAATAATCTACGTTGATGCAATCGGCCAGTAAGAAGAGCTACATTTCAAGTTTTAGTTATCGATTAATGAATTATTGGGCGGTTTGGTGCCTTGGACCAGACCGAGGACCTTAAGATTTTGCATGAACCGAGGACTGGCAGCCAGGTAACACGAGAAATTGTGTAAAGTGTTAATATGTAGTAAAAACCTAAGAAAATCTCCCGTTTCCGTCATTTACTATCGAATCGACATAACGCCAGATCGTCACAGTGGTCGCTTTTCTCTCTGAAACGGTTACATTTATCGTCTGCAAGCCCTTGTCGCGTGATGCGGTATGCAGACACAGTACAAGCAGCACACTAGAACACAGAATAAGAATCTACGTTGATGCAATCGGCCAGTAAGAAGAGCTACATTTCAAGTTTTAGTTATCGATTAATGAATTATTGAGCGGTTTCGTGCCTTGGACCAGACCGAGGACCTTAAGATTTTGCATGAACCGAGGACTGGCAGCCAGGTAACACGAGAAATTGTGTAAAGTGTTAATATGTAGTAAAAACCTAAGAAAATCTCCCGTTTCCGTCATTTACTATCGAATCGACATAACGCCAGATCGTCACAGTGGTCGCTTTTCTCTCTGAAACGGTTACATTTATCGTCTGCAAGCCCTTGTCGCGTGATGCGGTATGCAGACACAGTACAAGCAGCACACTAGAACACAGAATAAGAATCTACGTTGATGCAATCGGCCAGTAAGAAGAGCTACATTTCAAGTTTTAGTTATCGATTAATGAATTATTGGGCGGTTTGGTGCCTTGGACCAGACCGAGGACCTTAAGATTTTGCATGAACCGAGGACTGGCAGCCAGGTAACACGAGAAATTGTGTAAAGTGTTAATATGTAGTAAAAACCTAAGAAAATCTCCCGTTTCCGTCATTTACTATCGAATCGACATAACGCCAGATCGTCACAGTGGTCGCTTTTCTCTCTGAAACGGTTACATTTATCGTCTGCAAGCCGTTGTCGCGTGATGCGGTATGCAGACACAGTACAAGCAGCACACTAGAACACAGAATAAGAATCTACGTTGATGCAATTGGCCAGTAAGAAGAGCTACATTTCAAGTTTTAGTTATCGATTAATGAATTATTGGGCGGTTTGGTGCCTTGGACCAGACCGAGGACCTTAAGATTTTGCATGAACCGAGGACTGGCAGCCAGGTAACACGAGAAATTGTGTAAAGTGTTAATATGTAGTAAAAACCTAAGAAAATCTCCCGTTTCCGTCATTTACTATCGAATCGACATAACGCCAGATCGTCACAGTGGTCGCTTTTCTCTCTGAAACGGTTACATTTATCGTCTGCAAGCCCTTGTCGCGTGATGCGGTATGCAGACACAGTACAAGCAGCACACTAGAACACAGAATAAGAATCTACGTTGATGCAATCGGCCAGTAAGAAGAGCTACATTTCAAGTTTTAGTTATCGATTAATGAATTATTGGGCGGTTTGGTGCCTTGGACCAGACCGAGGACCTTAAGATTTTGCATGAACCGAGGACTGGCAGCCAGGTAACACGAGAAATTGTGTAAAGTGTTAATATGTAGTAAAAACCTAAGAAAATCTCCCGTTTCCGTCATTTACTATTGAATCGACATAACGCCAGATCGTCACAGTGGTCGCTTTTCTCTCTGAAACGGTTACATTTATCGTCTGCAAGCCCTTGTCGCGTGATGCGGTATGTAGAGTCACTACAAGCGGCATAGTAGAACACTGAAGAAGCATCTAAGTTTATGCAGTCGCCCAGTAAGAAGAGCTACATTTCAAGTTTTAGTTATCGATTAATGATTTATTGGGCGGTTTGGTGCCTTGGACCAGACCGAGGACCTTAAGATTTTGCATGAACCGAGGACTGGCAGCCAGGTAACACGAGAAATTGTGTAAAGTGTTAATATGTAGTAAAAACCTAAGAAAATCTCCCGTTTCCGTCATTTACTATCGAATCGACATAACGCCAGATCGTCACATTGGTCGCTTTTCTCTCTGAAACGGTTACATTTATCGTCTGCAAGCCCTTGTCGCGTGATGCGGTATGCAGACACAGTACAAGCAGCACACTAGAACACAGAATAAGAATCTACGTTGATGCAATCGGCCAGTAAGAAGAGCTACATTTCAAGTTTTAGTTATCGATTAATGAATTATTGGGCGGTTTGGTGCCTTGGACCAGACCGAGGACCTTAAGATTTTGCATGAACCGAGGACTGGCAGCCAGGTAACACGAGAAATTGTGTAAAGTGTTAATATGTAGTAAAAACCTAAGAAAATCTCCCGTTTCCGTCATTTACTATCGAATCGACATAACGCCAGATCGTCACAGTGGTCGCTTTACTCTCTGAAACGGTTACATTTATCGTCTGCAAGCCCTTGTCGCGTGATGCGGTATGCAGACACAGTACAAGCAGCACACTAGAACACAGAATAAGAATCTACGTTGATGCAATCGGCCAGTAAGAAGAGCTACATTTCAAGTTTTAGTTATCGATTAATGAATTATTGGGCGGTTTGGTGCCTTGGACCAGACCGAGGACCTTAAGATTTTGCATGAACCGAGGACTGGCAGCCAGGTAACACGAGAAATTGTGTAAAGTGTTAATATGTAGTAAAAACCTAAGAAAATCTCCCGTTTCCGTCATTTACTATCGAATCGACATAACGCCAGATCGTCACAGTGGTCGCTTTTCTCTCTGAAACGGTTACATTTATCGTCTGCAAGCCCTTGTCGCGTGATGCGGTATGCAGACACAGTACAAGCAGCACACTAGAACACAGAATAAGAATCTACGTTGATGCAATCGGCCAGTAAGAAGAGCTACATTTCAAGTTTTAGTTATCGATTAATGAATTATTGGGCGGTTTGGTGCCTTGGACCAGACCGAGGACCTTAAGATTTTGCATGTACCGAGGACTGGCAGCCAGGTAACACGAGAAATTGTGTAAAGTGTTAATATGTAGTAAAAACCTAAGAAAATCTCCCGTTTCCGTCATTTACTATCGAATCGACATAACGCCAGATCGTTACAGTGGTCGCTTTTCTCTCTGAAACCTTTACATTTATCGTCTGCAAGCCCTTGTCGCGTGATGCGGTATGCAGACACAGTACAAGCAGCACACTAGAACACAGAATAAGAATCTACGTTGATGCAATCGGCCAGTAAGAAGAGCTACATTTCAAGTTTTAGTTATCGATTAATGAATTATTGGGCGGTTTGGTGCCTTGGACCAGACCGAGGACCTTAAGATTTTGCATGAACCGAGGACTGGCAGCCAGGTAACACGAGAAATTGTGTAAACTGTTAATATGTAGTAAAAACCTAAGAAAATCTCCCGTTTCCGTCATTTACTATCGAATCGACATAACGCCAGATCGTCACAGTGTTCGCTTTTCTCTCTGAAACGGTTACATTTATCGTCTGCAAGCCCTTGTCGCGTGATGCGGTATGCAGACACAGTACAAGCAGCACACTAGAACACAGAATAAGAATCTACGTTGATGCAATTGGCCAGTAAGAAGAGCTACATTTCAAGTTTTAGTTATCGATTAATGAATTATTGGGCGGTTTGGTGCCTTGGACCAGACCGAGGACCTTAAGATTTTGCATGAACTGAGGACTGGCAGCCAGGTAACACGAGAAATTGTGTAAAGTGTTAATATGTAGTAAAAACCCAAGAAAATCTCCCGTTTCCGTCATTTACTATCGAATCGACATAACGCCAGATCGTCACAGTGGTCGCTTTTCTCTCTGAAACGGTTACATTTATCGTCTGCAAGCCCTTGTCGCATGATGCGGTATGCAGACACAGTACAAGCAGCACACTAGAACACAGAATAAGAATCTACGTTGATGCAATCGGCCAGTAAGAAGAGCTACATTTCAAGTTTTAGTTATCGATTAATGAATTATTGGGCGGTTTGGTGCCTTGGACCAGACCGAGGACCTTAAGATTTTGCATGAACCGAGGACTGGCAGCCAAGTAACACGAGAAATTGTGTAAAGTGTTAATATGTAGTAAAAACCTAAGAAAATCTCCCGTTTCCGTCATTTACTATCGAATCGACATAACGCCAGATCGTCACATTGGTCGCTTTTCTCTCTGAAACGGTTACATTTATCGTCTGCAAGCCCTTGTCGCGTGATGCGGTATGCAGACACAGTACAAGCAGCACACTAGAACACAGAATAAGAATCTACGTTGATGCAATCGGCCAGTAAGAAGAGCTACATTTCAAGTTTTAGTTATCGATTAATGAATTATTGGGCGGTTTGGTGCCTTGGACCAGACCGAGGACCTTAAGATTTTGCATGAACCGAGGACTGGCAGCCAGGTAACACGAGAAATTGTGTAAAGTGTTAATATGTAGTAAAAACCTAAGAAAATCTCCCGTTTCCGTCATTTACTATCGAATCGACATAACGCCAGATCGTCACAGTGGTCGCTTTACTCTCTGAAACGGTTACATTTATCGTCTGCAAGCCCTTGTCGCGTGATGCGGTATGCAGACACAGTACAAGCAGCACACTAGAACACAGAATAAGAATCTACGTTGATGCAATCGGCCAGTAAGAAGAGCTACATTTCAAGTTTTAGTTATCGATTAATGAATTATTGGGCGGTTTGGTGCCTTGGACCAGACCGAGGACCTTAAGATTTTGCATGAACCGAGGACTGGCAGCCAGGTAACACGAGAAATTGTGTAAAGTGTTAATATGTAGTAAAAACCTAAGAAAATCTCCCGTTTCCGTCATTTACTATCGAATCGACATAACGCCAGATCGTCACATTGGTCGCTTTTCTCTCTGAAACGGTTACATTTATCGTCTGCAAGCCCTTGTCGCGTGATGCGGTATGCAGACACAGTACAAGCAGCACACTAGAACACAGAATAAGAATCTACGTTGATGCAATCGGCCAGTAAGAAGAGCTACATTTCAAGTTTTAGTTATCGATTAATGAATTATTGGGCGGTTTGGTGCCTTGGACCAGACCGAGGACCTTAAGATTTTGCATGAACCGAGGACTGGCAGCCAGGTAACACGAGATATTGTGTAAAGTGTTAATATGTAGTAAAAACCCAAGATAATCTCCCGTTTCCGTCAATTACTATCGAATCGACATAACGCCAGATCGTCACAGTGGTCGCTTTTCTCTCTGAAACGGTTACATTTATCGTCTGCAAGCCCTTGTCGCGTGATGCGGTATGCAGAGTCACTACAAGCGGCATAGTAGAACACTGAAGAAGCATCTAAGTTTATGCAATCGCCCAGTAAGAAGAGCTACATTTCAAGTTTTAGTTATCCATTAATGAATTATTGGGCGGTTTGGTGCCTTGGACCAGACCGAAGACCTTAAGATTTTGCATGAGCCGAGGACTGGCAGCCAGGTAACACAAGAAATTGTGTAAAGTGTTAATATGTAGTAAAAACCTAAGAAAATCTCCCGTTTCCGTCATTTACTATCGAATCGACATAACGCCAGATCGTCACATTGGTCGCTTTTCTCTCTGAAACGGTTACATTTATCGCCTGCAAGCCCTTGTCGCGTGATGCGGTATGCAGACACAGTACAAGCAGCACACTAGAACACAGAATAAGGATCTACATTGATGCAATCGGCCAGTAAGAAGAGCTACATTTCAAGTTTTGGTTATCGATTAATGAATTATTGGGCGGTTTGGTGCCTTGGACCAGACCGAGGACCTTAAGATTTTGCATGAACCGAGGACTGGCAGCCAGGTAACACCAGAAATTGTGTAAAGTGTTAATATGTAGTAAAAACATAAGAAAATCTCCCGTTTCCGTCATTTACTATCGAATCGACATAACGCCAGATCGTCACATTGGTCGCTTTTCTCTCTGAAACGGTTACATTTATCGTCTGCAAGCCCTTGTCGCGTGATGCGGTATGCAGACACAGTACAAGCAGCACACCAGAACACAGAATAAGAATCTACGTTGATGCAATCGGCCAGTAAGAAGAGCTACATTTCAAGTTTTAGTTATCGATTAATGAATTATTGGGCGGTTTGGTGCCTTGGACCAGACCGAGGACCTTAAGATTTTGCATGAACCGAGGACTGGCAGCCAGGTAACACGAGAAATTGTGTAAAGTGTTAATATGTAGTAAAAACCTAAGAAAATCTCCCGTTTCCGTCATTTACTATCGAATCGACATAACGCCAGATCGTCACAGTGGTCGCTTTTCTCTCTGAAACGGTTACATTTATCGTCTGCAAGCCCTTGTCGCGTGATGCGGTATGCAGAGTCACTACAAGCGGCATAGTAGATCACTGAAGAAGCATCTAAGTTTATGCAATCGCCCAGTAAGAAGAGCTACATTTCAAGTTTTAGTTATTGATTAATGAATTATTGGGCGGTTTGGTGCCTTGGACCAGACGGAGGACCTTAAGATTTTGCATGAACCGAGGACTGGCAGCCAGGTAACACGAGAAATTGTGTAAAGTGTTAATATTTAGTAAAAACCTAAGAAAATCTCGCGTTTCCGTCATTTACTATCGAATCGACATAACGCCAGATCGTTACAGTGGTCGCTTTTCTCTCTGAAACGGTTACATTTATCGTCTGCAAGCCCTTGTCGCGTGATGCGGTATGCAGACACAGTACAAGCAGCACACTAGAACACAGAATAAGAATCTACGTTGATGCAATCGGCCAGTAAGAAGAGCTACATTTCAAGTTTTAGTTATCGATTAATGAATTATTGGGCGGTTTGGTGCCTTGGTCCAGACCGAGGACCTTAAGATTTTGCATGAACCGAGGACTGGCAGCCAGGTAACACGAGAAATTGTGTAAAGTGTTAATATGTAGTAAAAACCTAAGAAAATCTCCCGTTTCCGTCATTTACTATCGAATCGACATAACGCCAGATCGTCACAGTGTTCGCTTTTCTCTCTGAAACGGATACATTTATCGTCTGCAAGCCGTTTTCGCGTGATGCGGTATGCAGACACAGTACAAGCGGCACACTAGAACACAGAATAAGAATCTACGTTGATGCAATCGGCCAGTAAGAAGAGCTACATTTCAAGTTTTAGTTATCGATTAATGAATTATTGGGCGGTTTGGTGCCTTGGACCAGACCGAGGACCTTAAGATTTTGCATGAACCGAGGACTGGCAGCCAGGTAACACGAGAAATTGTGTAAAGTGTTAATATGTAGTAAAAACCTAAGAAAATCTCCCGTTTCCGTCATTTACTATCGATTCGACATAACGCCAGATCGTCACATTGGTCGCTTTTCTCTCTGAAACGGTTACATTTATCGTCTGCAAGCCCTTGTCGCGTGATGCGGTATGCAGACACAGTACAAGCAGCACACTAGAACACAGAATAAGAATCTACGTTGATGCAATCGGCCAGTAAGAAGAGCTACATTTCAAGTTTTAGTTATCGATTAATGAATTATTGGGCGGTTTGGTGCCTTGGACCAGACCGAGGACCTTAAGATTTTGCATGAACCGAGGACTGGCAGCCAGGTAACACGAGAAATTGTGTAAAGTGTTAATATGTAGTAAAAACCTAAGAAAATCTCCCGTTTCCGTCATTTACTATCGAATCGACATAACGCCAGATCGTCACAGTGGTCGCTTTTCTCTCTGAAACGGTTACATTTATCGTCTGCAAGCCGTTGTCGCGTGATGCGGTATGCAGACACAGTACAAGCAGCACACTAGAACACAGAATAAGAATCTACATTGATGCAATCGGCCAGTAAGAAGAGCTACATTTCAAGTTTTAGTTATCGATTAATGAATTATTGGGCGGTTTGGTGCCTTGGACCAGACCGAGGACCTTAAGATTTTGCATGAACCGAGGACTGGCAGCCAGGTAACACGAGAAATTGTGTAAAGTGTTAATATGTAGTAAAAACCTAAGAAAATCTCCCGTTTCCGTCATTTACTATCGAATCGACATAACGCCAGATCGTCACAGTGGTCGCTTTTCTCTCTGAAACGGTTACATTTATCGTCTGCAAGCCGTTGTCGCGTGATGCGGTATGCAGACACAGTACAAGCAGCACACTAGAACACAGAATAAGAATCTACGTTGATGCAATCGGCCAGTAAGAAGAGCTACATTTCAAGTTTTAGTTATCGATTAATGAATTATTGGGCGGTTTGGTGCCTTGGACCAGACCGAGGACCTTAAGATTTTGCATGAACCGAGGACTGGCAGCCAGGTAACACGAGAAATTGTGTAAAGTGTTAATATGTAGTAAAAACCTAAGAAAATCTCCCGTTTCCGTCATTTACTATCGAATCGACATAACGCCAGATCGTCACAGTGGTCGCTTTTCTCTCTGAAACGGTTACATTTATCGTCTGCAAGCCCTTGTTGTGTGATGCGGTATGCAGACACAGTATAAGCAGCACACTAGAACACAGAATAAGAATCTACGTTGATGCAATCGGCCAGTAAGAAGAGCTACATTTCAAGTTTTAGTTATCGATTAATGAATTATTGGGCGGTTTGGTGCCTTGGACCAGACCGAGGACCTTAAGATTTTGCATGAACCGAGGACTGGCAGCCAGGTAACACGAGAAATTGTGTAAAGTGTTAATATGTAGTAAAAACCTAAGAAAATCTCCCGTTTCCGTCATTTACTATCGAATCGACATAACGCCAGATCGTCACAGTGGTCGCTTTTCTCTCTGAAACGGTTACATTTATCGTCTGCAAGCCGTTGTCGCGTGATGCGGTATGCAGACACAGTACAAGCAGCACACTAGAACACAGAATAAGAATCTACGTTGATGCAGTCGGCCAGTAAGAAGAGCTACATTTCAAGTTTTAGTTATCGATTAATGAATTATTGGGCGGTTTGGTGCCTTGGACCAGACCGAGGACCTTAAGATTTTGCATGAACCGAGGACTGGCAGCCAGGTAACACGAGAAACTGTGTAAAGTGTTAATATGTAGTAAAAACCTAAGAAAATCTCCCGTTTCCGTCATTTACTATCGAATCGACATAACGCCAGATCGTCACAGTGGTCGCTTTTCTCTCTGAAACGATTACATTTATCGTCTGCAAGCCCTTGTCGCGTGATGCGGTATGCAGAGTCACTACAAGCGGCATAGTAGAACACTGAAGAAGCATCTAAGTTTATGCAATCGCCCAGTAAGAAGAGCTACATTTCAAGTTTTAGTTATCGATTAATGAATTATTGGGCGGTTTGGTGCCTTGGACCAGACCGAGGACCTTAAGATTTTGCATGAACCGAGGACTGGCAGCCAGGTAACACGAGAAATTGTGTAAAGTGTTAATATGTAGTAAAAACCTAAGAAAATCTCCCGTTTCCGTCATTTACTATCGAATCGACATAACGCCAGATCGTCACATTGGTCGCTTTTCTCTCTGAAACGGTTACATTTATCGTCTGCAAGCCCTTGTCGCGTGATGCGGTATGCAGACACAGTACAAGCAGCACACTAGAACACAGAATAAGAATCTACGTTGATGCAATCGGCCAGTAAGAAGAGCTACATTTCAAGTTTTAGTTATCGATTAATGAATTATTGGGCGGTTTGGTGCCTTGGACCAGACCGAGGACCTTAAGATTTTGCATGAACCGAGGACTGGCAGCCAGGTAACACGAGAAATTGTGTAAAGTGTTAATATGTAGTAAAAACCTAAGAAAATCTCCCGTTTCCGTCATTTACTATCGAATCGACATAACGCCAGATCGTCACAGTGTTCGCTTTTCTCTCTGAAACGGTTACATTTATCGTCTGCAAGCCGTTTTCGCGTGATGCGGTATGCAGACACAGTACAAGCAGCACACTAGAACACAGAATAAGAATCTACGTTGATGCAATCGGCCAGTAAGAAGAGCTACATTTCAAGTTTTAGATATCGATTAATGAATTATTGGGCGGTTTGGTGCCTTCGACCAGACCGAGGACCTTAAGATTTTGCATGAACCGAGGACTGGCAGCCAGGTAACACGAGAAATTGTGTAAAGTGTTAATATGTAGTAAAAACCTAAGAAAATCTCCCGTTTCCGTCATTTACTATCGAATCGACATAACGCCAAATCGTCACATTGGTCGCTTTTCTCTCTGAAATGGTTACATTTATCGTCTGCAAGCCCTTGTCGCGTGATGCGGTATGCAGACACAGTACAAGCAGCACACTAGAACACAGAATAAGAATCTACGTTGATGCAATCGTCCAGTAAGAAGAGCTACATTTCAAGTTTTAGTTATCGATTAATCAATTATTGGGCGGTTTGGTGCCTTGGACCAGACCGAGGACCTTAAGATTTTGCATGAACCGAGGACTGGCAGCCAGGTAACACGAGAAATTGTGTAAAGTGTTAATATGTAGTAAAAACCTAAGAAAATCTCCCGTTTCCGTCATTTACTATCGAATCGACATAACGCCAGATCGTCACAGTGGTCGCTTTTCTCTCTGAAACGGTTACATTTATCGTCTGCAAGCCCTTGTCGCGTGATGCGGTATGCAGACACAGTACAAGCAGCACACTAGAACACAGAATAAGAATCTACGTTGATGCAATCGTCCAGTAAGAAGAGCTACATTTCAAGTTTTAGTTATCGATTAATGAATTATTGGGCGGTTTGGTGCCTTGGACCAGACCGAGGACCTTAAGATTTTGCATGAACCGAGGACTGGCAGCCAGGTAACACGAGAAATTGTTTAAAGTGTTAATATGTAGTAAAAACCTAAGAAAATCTCCCGTTTCCGTCATTTACTATCGAATCGACATAACGCCAGATCGTCACAGTGGTCGCTTTTCTCTCTGAAACGGTTACATTTATCGTCTGCAAGCCCTTGTCGCGTGATGCGGTATGCAGACACAGTACAAGCAGCACACTAGAACACAGAATAAGAATCTACGTTGATGCAATCGGCCAGTAAGAAGAGCTACATTTCAAGTTTTAGTTATCGATTAATGAATTATTGGGCGGTTTGGTGCCTTGGACCAGACCGAGGACCTTAAGATTTTGCATGAACCGAGGACTGGCAGCCAGGTAACACAAGAAATTGTGTAAAGTGTTAATATGTAGTAAAAACCTAAGAAAATCTCCCGTTTCCGTCATTTACTATCGAATCGACATAACGCCAGATCGTCACATTGGTCGCTTTTCTCTCTGAAACGGTTACATTTACCGTCTGCAAGCCCTTGTCGCGTGATGCGGTATGCAGACACAGTACAAGCAGCACACTAGAACACAGAATAAGAATCTACGTTGATGCAATCGGCCAGTAAGAAGAGCTACATTTCAAGTTTTAGTTATCGATTAATGAATTATTGGGCGGTTTCGTGCCTTGGACCAGACCGAGGACCTTAAGATTTTGCATGAACCGAGGACTGGCAGCCAGGTAACACGAGAAATTGTGTAAAGTGTTAATATGTAGTAAAAACCTAAGAAAATCTCCCGTTTCCGTCATTTACTATCGAATCGACATAACGCCAGATCGTCACAGTGTTCGCTTTTCTCTCTGAAACGGTTACATTTATCGTCTGCAAGCCGTTTTCGCGTGATGCGGTATGCAGACACAGTACAAGCAGCACACTAGAACACAGAATAAGAATCTACGTTGATGCAATCGGCCAGTAAGAAGAGCTACATTTCAAGTTTTAGATATCGATTAATGAATTATTGGGCGGTTTGGTGCCTTCGACCAGACCGAGGACCTTAAGATTTTGCATGAACCGAGGACTGGCAGCCAGGTAACACGAGAAATTGTGTAAAGTGTTAATATGTAGTAAAAACCTAAGAAAATCTCCCGTTTCCGTCATTTACTATCGAATCGACATAACGCCAAATCGTCACATTGGTCGCTTTTCTCTCTGAAATGGTTACATATATCGTCTGCAAGCCCTTGTCGCGTGATGCGGTATGCAGACACAGTACAAGCAGCACACTAGAACACAGAATAAGAATCTACGTTGATGCAATCGGCCAGTAAGAAGAGCTACATTTCAAGTTTTAGTTATCGATTAATGAATTATTGGGCGGTTTGGTGCCTTGGACCAGACCGAGGACCTTAAGATTTTGCATGAACCGAGGACTGGCAGCCAGGTAACACGAGAAATTGTGTAAAGTGTTAATATGTAGTAAAAACCTAAGAAAATCTCCCGTTTCTGTCATTTACTATCGAATCGACATAACGCCAGATCGTCACAGTGGTCGCTTTTCTCTCTGAAACGGTTACATTTATCGTCTGCAAGCCCTTGTCGCGTGATGCGGTGTGCAGACACAGTACAAGCAGCACACTAGAACACAGAATAAGAATCTACGTTGATGCAATCGTCCAGTAAGAAGAGCTACATTTCAAGTTTTAGTTATCGATTAATGAATTATTGGGCGGTTTGGTGCCTTGGACCAGACCGAGGACCTTAAGATTTTGCATGAACCGAGGACTGGCAGCCAGGTAACACGAGAAATTGTGTAAAGTGTTAATATGTAGTAAAAACCTAAGAAAATCTCCCGTTTCCGTCATTTACTATCGAATCGACATAACGCCAGATCGTCACAGTGGTCGCTTTTCTCTCTGAAACGGTTACATTTATCGTCTGCAAGCCCTTGTCGCGTGATGCGGTATGCAGACACAGTACAAGCAGCACACTAGAACACAGAATAAGAATCTACGTTGATGCAATCGGCCAGTAAGAAGAGCTACATTTCAAGTTTTAGTTATCGATTAATGAATTATTGGGCGGTTTGGTGCCTTGGACCAGACCGAGGACCTTAAGATTTTGCATGAACCGAGGACTGGCAGCCAGGTAACACAAGAAATTGTGTAAAGTGTTAATATGTAGTAAAAACCTAAGAAAATCTCCCGTTTCCGTCATTTACTATCGAATCGACATAACGCCAGATCGTCACATTGGTCGCTTTTCTCTCTGAAACGGTTACATTTACCGTCTGCAAGCCCTTGTCGCGTGATGCGGTATGCAGACACAGTACAAGCAGCACACTAGAACACAGAATAAGAATCTACGTTGATGCAATCGGCCAGTAAGAAGGGCTACATTTCAAGTTTTAGTTATCGATTAATGAATTATTGGGCGGTTTGGTGCCTTGGACCAGACCGAGGACCTTAAGATTTTGCATGAACCGAGGACTGGCAGCCAGGTAACACGAGAAATTCTGTAAAGTGTTAATATGTAGAAAAACCTAAGAAATTCTCCCGTTTCCGTCATTTACTATCGAATCGACATAACGCCAGATCGTCACAGTGGTCGCTTTTCTCTCTGAAACGGTTACATTTATCGTCTGCAAGCCGTTGTCGCGTGATGCGGTATGCAGACACAGTACAAGCAGCACACTAGAACACTGAATAAGAATCTACGTTGATGCAGTCGGCCAGTAAGAAGAGCTACATTTTAAGTTTTAGTTATCGATTAATGAATTATTGGGCGGTTTGGTGCCTTGGACCAGACCGAGGACCTTAAGATTTTGCATGAACCGAGGACTGGCAGCCAGGTAACACGAGAAACTGTGTAAAGTGTTAATATGTAGTAAAAACCTAAGAAAATCTCCCGTTTCCGTCATTTACTATCGAATCGACATAACGCCAGATCGTCACAGTGGTCGCTTTTCTCTCTGAAACGGTTACATTTATCGTCTGCAAGCCCTTGTCGCGTGATGCGGTATGCAGAGTCACTACAAGCGGCATAGTAGAACACTGAAGAAGCATCTAAGTTTATGCAATCGCCCAGTAAGAAGAGCTACATTTCAAGTTTTAGTTATCGATTAATGAATTATTGGGCGGTTTGGTGCCTTGGACCAGACCGAGGACCTTAAGATTTTGCATGAACCGAGGACTGGCAGCCAGGTAACACGAGAAATTGTGTAAAGTGTTAATATGTAGTAAAAACCTAAGAAAATCTCCCGTTTCCGTCATTTACTATCGAATCGACATAACGCCAGATCGTCACAGTGTTCGCTTTTCTCTCTGAAACGGTTACATTTATCGTCTGCAAGCCGTTTTCGCGTGATGCGGTATGCAGACACAGTACAAGCAGCACACTAGAACACAGAATAAGAATCTACGTTGATGCAATCGGCCAGTAAGAAGAGCTACATTTCAAGTTTTAGTTATCGATTAATGAATTATTGGGTGGTTTGGTGCCTTCGACCAGACCGAGGACCTTAAGATTTTGCATGAACCGAGGACTGGCAGCCAGGTAACACGAGAAATTGTGTAAAGTGTTAATATGTAGTAAAAACCTAAGAAAATCTCCCGTTTCCGTCATTTACTATCGAATCGACATAACGCCAGATAGTCACATTGGTCGCTATTCTCTCTGAAACGGTTACATTTATCGTCTGCAAGCCCTTGTCGCGTGATGCGGTATGCAGACACAGTACAAGCAGCACACTAGAACACAGAATAAGAATCTACGTTGATGCAATCGGCAAGTAAGAAGAGCTACATTTCAAGTTTTAGTTATCGATTAATGAATTATTGGGCGGTTTGGTGCCTTGGACCAGACCGAGGACCTTAAGATTTTGCATGAACCGAGGACTGGCAGCCAGGTAACACGCGAAATTGTGTAAAGTGTTAATATGTAGTAAAAACCCAAGAAAATCTCCCGTTTCCGTCATTTACTATCGAATCGACATAACGCCAGATCGTCACAGTGGTCGCTTTTCTCTCTGAAACGGTTACATTTATCGTCTGCAAGCCCTTGTCGCGTGATGCGGTATGCAGAGTCACTACAAGCGGCATAGTAGAACACTGAAGAAGCATCTATGTTTATGCAATCGCCCAGTAAGAAGAGCTACATTTCAAGTTTTAGTTATCGATTAATGAATTATTGGGCGGTTTGGTGCCTTGGACCAGACCGAGGACCTTAAGATTTTGCATGAACCGAGGACTGGCAGCCAGGTAATACGAGAAATTGTGTAAAGTGTTAATATGTAGTAAAAACCTAAGAAAATCTCCCGTTTCCGTCATTTCCTATCGAATCGACATAACGCCAGATCGTCACAGTGTTCGCTTTTCTCTCTGAAACGGTTACATTTATCGTCTGCAAGCCGTTTTCGCGTGATGCGGTATGCAGACACAGTACAAGCAGCACACTAGAACACAGAATAAGAATCTACGTTGATGCAATCGGCCAGTAAGAAGAGCTACATTTCAAGTTTTAGTTATCGATTAATGAATTATTGGGCGGTTTGGTGCCTTCGACCAGACCGAGGACCTTAAGATTTTGCATGAACCGAGGACTGGCAGCCAGGTAACACGAGAAATTGTGTAAAGTGTTAATATGTAGTAAAAACCTAAGAAAATCTCCCGTTTCCGTCATTTACTATCGAATCGACATAACGCCAGATAGTCACATTGGTCGCTTTTCTCTCTGAAACGGTTACATTTATCGTCTGCAAGCCCTTGTCGCGTGATGCGGTATGCAGACACAGTACAAGCAGCACACTAGAACACAGAATAAGAATCTACGTTGATGCAATCGGCCAGTAAGAAGAGCTACATTTCAAGTTTTAGTTATCGATTAATGAATTATTGGGCGGTTTGGTGCCTTGGACCAGACCGAGGACCTTAAGATTTTGCATGAACCGAGGACTGGCAGCCAGGTAACACGAGAAATTCTGTAAAGTGTTAATATATAGAAAAACCTAAGAAATTCTCCCGTTTCCGTCATTTACTATCGAATCGACATAACGCCAGATCGTCACAGTGGTCGCTTTTCTCTCTGAAACGGTTACATTTATCGTCTGCAAGCCGTTGTCGCGTGATGCGGTATGCAGACACAGTACAAGCAGCACACTAGAACACAGAATAAGAATCTACGTTGATGCAGTCGGCCAGTAAGAAGAGCTACATTTCAAGTTTTAGTTATCGATTAATGAATTATTTGGCGGTTTGGTGCCTTGGACCAGACCGAGGACCTTAAGATTTTGCATGAACCGAGGACTGGCAGCCAGGTAACACGAGAAACTGTGTAAAGTGTTAATATGTAGTAAAAACCTAAGAAAATCTCCCGTTTCCGTCATTTACTATCGAATCGACATAACGCCAGATCGTCACAGTGGTCGCTTTTCTCTCTGAAACGGTTACATTTATCGTCTGCAAGCCCTTGTCGCGTGATGCGGTATGCAGAGTCACTACAAGCGGCATAGTAGAACACTGAAGAAGCATCTAAGTTTATGCAATCGCCCAGTAAGAAGAGCTACATTTCAAGTTTTAGTTATCGATTAATGAATTATTGGGCGGTTTGGTGCCTTCGACCAGACCGAGGACCTTAAGATTTTGCATGAACCGAGGACTGGCAGCCAGGTAACACGCGAAATTGTGTAAAGTGTTAATATGTAGTAAAAACCCAAGAAAATCTCCCGTTTCCGTCATTTACTATCGAATCGACATAACGCCAGATCGTCACAGTGGTCGCTTTTCTCTCTGAAACGGTTACATTTATCGTCTGCAAGCCCTTGTCGCGTGATGCGGTATGCAGAGTCACTACAAGCGGCATAGTAGAACACTGAGGAAGCATCTAAGTTTATGCAATCGCCCAGTAAGAAGAGCTACATTTCAAGTTTTAGTTATCGATTAATGAATTATTGGGCGGTTTGGTGCCTTGGACCGGACCGAGGACCTTAAGATTTTGCATGAACCGAGGACTGGCAGCCAGGTAATACGAGAAATTGTGTAAAGTGTTAATATGTAGTAAAAACCTAAGAAAATCTCCCGTTTCCGTCATTTACTATCGAATCGACATAACGCCAGATCGTCACAGTGTTCGCTTTTCTCTCTGAAACGGTTACATTTATCGTCTGCAAGCCGTTTTCGCGTGATGCGGTATGCAGACACAGTACAAGCAGCACACTAGAACACAGAATAAGAATCTACGTTGATGCAATCGGCCAGTAAGAAGAGCTACATTTCAAGTTTTAGTTATCGATTAATGAATTATTGGGCGGTTTGGTGCCTTCGACCAGACCGAGGACCTTAAGATTTTGCATGAACCGAGGACTGGCAGCCAGGTAACACGAGAAATTGTGTAAAGTGTTAATATGTAGTAAAAACCTAAGAAAATCTCCCGTTTCCGTCATTTACTATCGAATCGACATAACGCCAGATAGTCACATTGGTCGCTTTTCTCTCTGAAACGGTTACATTTATCGTCTGCAAGCCCTTGTCGCGTGATGCGGTATGCAGACACAGTACAAGCAGCACACTAGAACACAGAATAAGAATCTACGTTGATGCAATCGGCCAGTAAGAAGAGCTACATTTCAAGTTTTAGTTATCGATTAATGAATTATTGGGCGGTTTGGTGCCTTGGACCAGACCGAGGACCTTAAGATTTTGCATGAACCGAGGACTGGCAGCCAGGTAACACGAGAAATTCTGTAAAGTGTTAATATATAGAAAAACCTAAGAAATTCTCCCGTTTCCGTCATTTACTATCGAATCGACATAACGCCAGATCGTCACAGTGGTCGCTTTTCTCTCTGAAACGGTTACATTTATCGTCTGCAAGCCGTTGTCGCGTGATGCGGTATGCAGACACAGTACAAGCAGCACACTAGAACACAGAATAAGAATCTACGTTGATGCAATCGGCCAGTAAGAAGAGCTACATTTCAAGTTTTAGTTATCGATTAATGAATTATTGGGCGGTTTGGTGCCTTGGACCAGACCGAGGACCTTAAGATTTTGCATGAACCGAGGACTGGCAGCCAGGTAACACGAGAAATTGTGTAAAGTGTTAATATGTAGTAAAAACCTAAGAAAATCTCCCGATTCCGTCATTTACTATCGAATCGACATAACGCCAGATCGTCACAGTGTTCGCTTTTCTCTCTGAAACGGTTACATTTATCGTCTGCAAGCCGTTTTCGCGTGATGCGGTATGCAGACACAGTACAAGCAGCACACTAGAACACAGAATAAGAATCTACGTTGATGCAATCGGCCAGTAAGAAGAGCTACATTTCAAGTTTTAGTTATCGATTAATGAATTATTGGGCGGTTTCGTGCCTTGGACCAGACCGAGGACCTTAAGATTTTGCATGAACCGAGGACTGGCAGCCAGGTATCACGAGAAATTGTGTAAAGTGTTAATATGTAGTAAAAACCTAAGAAAATCTCCCGTTTCCGTCATTTACTATCGAATCGACATAACGCCAGATCGTCACATTGGTCGCTTTTCTCTCTGAAACGGTTACATTTATCGTCTGCAAGCCCTTGTCGCGTGATGCGGTATGCAGACACAGTACAAGCAGCACACTAGAACACAGAATAAGAATCTACGTTGATGCAATCGGCCAGTAAGAAGAGCTACATTTCAAGTTTTAGTTATCGATTAATGAATTATTGGGCGGTTTGGTGCCTTGGACCAGACCGAGGACCTTAAGATTTTGCATGAACCGAGGACTGGCAGCCAGGTAACACGAGAAATTGTGTAAAGTGTTAATATGTAGTAAAAACCTAAGAAAATCTCCCGTTTCCGTCATTTACTATCGAATCGACATAACGCCAGATCGTCACATTGGTCGCTTTTCTCTCTGAAACGGTTACATTTATCGTCTGCAAGCCGTTTTCGCGTGATGCGGTATGCAGACACAGTACAAGCAGCACACTAGAACACAGAATAAGAATCTACGTTGATGCAATCGGCCAGTAAGAAGAGCTACATTGCAAGTTTTAGTTATCGATTAATGAATTATTGGGCGGTTTGGTGCCTTCGACCAGACCGAGGACCTTAAGATTTTGCATGAACCGAGGACTGGCAGCCAGGTAACACGAGAAATTGTGTAAAGTGTTAATATGTAGTAAAAACCTAAGAAAATCTCCCGTTTCCGTCATTTACTATCGAATCGACATAACGCCAGATAGTCACATTGCTCGCTTTTCTCTCTGAAACGGTTACATTTATCGTCTGCAAGCCGTTGTCGCGTGATGCGGTATGCAGACACAGTACAAGCAGCACACTAGAACACAGAATAAGAATCTACGTTGATGCAATCGGCAAGTAAGAAGAGCTACATTTCAAGTTTTAGTTATCGATTAATGAATTATTGGGCGGTTTGGTGCCTTGGAGCAGACCGAGGACCTTAAGATTTTGCATGAACCGAGGACTGGCAGCCAGGTAACACGCGAAATTGTGTAAAGTGTTAATATGTAGTAAAAACCCAAGAAAATCTCCCGTTTCCGTCATTTACTATCGAATCTACATAACGCCAGATCGTCACAGTGGTCGCTTTTCTCTCTGAAACGGTTACATTTATCGTCTGCAAGCCCTTGTCGCGTGATGCGGTATGCAGAGTCACTACAAGCGGCATAGTAGAACACTGAAGAAGCATCTAAGTTTATGCAATCGCCCAGTAAGAAGAGCTACATTTCAAGTTTTAGTTATCGATTAATGAATTATTGGGCGGTTTGGTGCCTTGGACCAGACCGAGGACCTTAAGATTTTGCATGAACCGAGGACTGGCAGCCAGGTAATACGAGAAATTGTGTAAAGTGTTAATATGTAGTAAAAACCTAAGAAAATCTCCCGTTTCCGTCATTTACTATCGAATCGACATAACGCCAGATCGTCACAGTGTTCGCTTTTCTCTCTGAAACGGTTACATTTATCGTCTGCAAGCCGTTTTCGCGTGATGCGGTATGCAGACACAGTACAAGCAGCACACTAGAACACAGAATAAGAATCTACGTTGATGCAATCGGCCAGTAAGAAGAGCTACATTTCAAGTTTTAGTTATCGATTAATGAATTATTGGGCGGTTTGGTGCCTTCGACCAGACCGAGGACCTTAAGATTTTGCATGAACCGAGGACTGGCAGCCAGGTAACACGAGAAATTGTGTAAAGTGTTAATATGTAGTAAAAACCTAAGAAAATCTCCCGTTTCCGTCATTTACTATCGAATCGACATAACGCCAGATAGTCACATTGGTCGCTTTTCTCTCTGAAACGGTTACATTTATCGTCTGCAAGCCCTTGTCGCGTGATGCGGTATGCAGACACAGTACAAGCAGCACACTAGAACACAGAATAAGAATCTACGTTGATGCAATCGGCCAGTAAGAAGAGCTACATTTCAAGTTTTAGTTATCGATTAATGAATTATTGGGCGGTTTGGTGCCTTGGACCAGACCGAGGACCTTAAGATTTTGCATGAACCGAGGACTGGCAGCCAGGTAACACGAGAAATTCTGTAAAGTGTTAATATATAGAAAAACCTAAGAAATTCTCCCGTTTCCGTCATTTACTATCGAATCGACATAACGCCAGATCGTCACAGTGGTCGCTTTTCTCTCTGAAACGGTTACATTTATCGTCTGCAAGCCGTTGTCGCGTGATGCGGTATGCAGACACAGTACAAGCAGCACACTAGAACACAGAATAAGAATCTATGTTGATGCAGTCGGCCAGTAAGAAGAGCTACATTTCAAGTTTTAGTTATCGATTAATGAATTATTGGGCGGTTTGGTGCCTTGGACCAGACCGAGGACCTTAAGATTTTGCATGAACCGAGGACTGGCAGCCAGGTAACACGAGAAACTGTGTAAAGTGTTAATATGTAGTAAAAACCTAAGAAAATCTCCCGTTTCCGTCATTTACTATCGAATCGACATAACGCCAGATCGTCACAGTGGTCGCTTTTCTCTCTGAAACGGTTACATTTATCGTCTGCAAGCCCTTGTCGCGTGATGCGGTATGCAGAGTCACTACAAGCGGCATAGTAGAACACTGAAGAAGCATCTAAGTTTATGCAATCGCCCAGTAAGAAGAGCTACATTTCAAGTTTTAGTTATCGATTAATGAATTATTGGGCGGTTTGGTGCCTTGGACCAGACCGAGGACCTTAAGATTTTGCATGAACCGAGGACTGGCAGCCAGGTAACACGAGAAATTGTGTAAAGTGTTAATATGTAGTAAAAACCTAAGAAAATCTCCCGTTTCCGTCATTTACTATCGAATCGACATAACGCCAGATCGTCACAGTGGTCGCTTTTCTCTCTGAAACGATTACATTTATCGTCTGCAAGCCCTTGTCGCGTGATGCGGTATGCAGACACAGTACAAGCAGCACACTAGAACACAGAATAAGAATCTACGTTGATGCAATCGGCCAGTAAGAAGAGCTACATTTCAAGTTTTAGTTATCGATTAATGAATTATTGGGCGGTTTGGTGCCTTGGACCAGACCGAGGACCTTAAGATTTTGCATGAACCGAGGACTGGCAGCCAGGTAACACGAGAAATTGTGTAAAGTGTTAATATGTAGTAAAAACCTAAGAAAATCTCCCGATTCCGTCATTTACTATCGAATCGACATAACGCCAGATCGTCACAGTGTTCGCTTTTCTCTCTGAAACGGTTACATTTATCGTCTGCAAGCCGTTTTCGCGTGATGCGGTATGCAGACACAGTACAAGCAGCACACTAGAACACAGAATAAGAATCTACGTTGATGCAATCGGCCAGTAAGAAGAGCTACATTTCAAGTTTTAGTTATCGATTAATGAATTATTGGGCGGTTTGGTGCCTTAGACCAGACCGAGGACCTTAAGATTTTGCATGAATCGAGGACTGGCAGCCAGGTAACACGAGAAATTGTGTAAAGTGTTAATAAGTAGTAAAAACCTAAGAAAATCTCCCGTTTCCGTCATTTACTATCGAATCGACATAACGCCAGATCGTCACATTGGTCGCTTTTCTCTCTGAAACGGTTACATTTATCGTCTGCAAGCCCTTGTCGCGTGATGCGGTATGCAGACACAGTACAAGCAGCACACTAGAACACAGAATAAGAATCTACGTTGATGCAATCGGCCAGTAAGAAGAGCTACATTTCAAGTTTTAGTTATCGATTAATGAATTATTGGGCGGTTTGGTGCCTTGGACCAGACCGAGGACCTTAAGATTTTGCATGAACCGAGGACTGGCAGCCAGGTAACACGAGAAATTGTGTAAAGTGTTAATATGTAGTAAAAACCTAAGAAAATCTCCCGTTTCCGTCATTTACTATCGAATCGACATAACGCCAGATCGTCACAGTGTTCGCTTTTCTCTCTGAAACGGTTACATTTATCGTCTGCAAGCCGTTTTCGCGTGATGCGGTATGCAGACACAGTACAAGCAGCACACTAGAACACAGAATAAGAATCTACGTTGATGCAATCGGCCAGTAAGAAGAGCTACATTTCAAGTTTTAGTTATCGATTAATGAATTATTGGGCGGTTTGGTGCCTTGGACCAGACCGAGGACCTTAAGATTTTGCATGAACCGAGGACTGGCAGCCAGGTAACACGAGAAATTGTGTAAAGTGTTAATATGTAGTAAAAACCTAAGAAAATCTCCCGTTTCCGTCATTTACTATCGAATCGACATAACGCCAGATCGTCACAGTGGTCGCTTTTCTCTCTGAAACGGTTACATTTATCGTCTGCAAGCCCTTGTCGCGTGATGCGGTATGCAGAGTCACTACAAGCGGCATAGTAGAACACTGAAGAAGCATCTAAGTTTATGCAATCGCCCAGTAAGAAGAGCTACATTTCAAGTTTTAGTTATCGATTAATGAATTATTGGGCGGTTTGGTGCCTTGGACCAGACCGAGGACCTTAAGATTTTGCATGAACCGAGGACTGGCAGCCAGGTAACACGAGAAATTGTGTAAAGTGTTAATATGTAGTAAAAACCTAAGAAAATCTCCCGTTTCCGTCATTTACTATCGAATCGACATAACGCCAGATCGTCACAGTGGTCGCTTTTCTCTCTGAAACGATTACATTTATCGTCTGCAAGCCCTTGTCGCGTGATGCGGTATGCAGACACAGTACAAGCAGCACACTAGAACACAGAATAAGAATCTACGTTGATGCAATCGGCCAGTAAGAAGAGCTACATTTCAAGTTTTAGTTATCGATTAATGAATTATTGGGCGGTTTGGTGCCTTGGACCAGACCGAGGACCTTAAGATTTTGCATGAACCGAGGACTGGCAGCCAGGTAACACGAGAAATTGTGTAAAGTGTTAATATGTAGTAAAAACCTAAGAAAATCTCCCGATTCCGTCATTTACTATCGAATCGACATAACGCCAGATCGTCACAGTGTTCGCTTTTCTCTCTGAAACGGTTACATTTATCGTCTGCAAGCCGTTTTCGCGTGATGCGGTATGCAGACACAGTACAAGCAGCACACTAGAACACAGAATAAGAATCTACGTTGATGCAATCGGCCAGTAAGAAGAGCTACATTTCAAGTTTTAGTTATCGATTAATGAATTATTGGGCGGTTTCGTGCCTTGGACCAGACCGAGGACCTTAAGATTTTGCATGAACCGAGGACTGGCAGCCAGGTAACACGAGAAATTGTGTAAAGTGTTAATAAGTAGTAAAAACCTAAGAAAATCTCCCGTTTCCGTCATTTACTATCGAATCGACATAACGCCAGATCGTCACATTGGTCGCTTTTCTCTCTGAAACGGTTACATTTATCGTCTGCAAGCCCTTGTCGCGTGATGCGGTATGCAGACACAGTACAAGCAGCACACTAGAACACAGAATAAGAATCTACGTTGATGCAATCGGCCAGTAAGAAGAGCTACATTTCAAGTTTTAGTTATCGATTAATGAATTATTGGGCGGTTTGGTGCCTTGGACCAGACCGAGGACCTTAAGATTTTGCATGAACCGAGGACTGGCAGCCAGGTAACACGAGAAATTGTGTAAAGTGTTAATATGTAGTAAAAACCTAAGAAAATCTCCCGTTTCCGTCATTTACTATCGAATCGACATAACGCCAGATCGTCACAGTGTTCGCTTTTCTCTCTGAAACGGTTACATTTATCGTCTGCAAGCCGTTTTCGCGTGATGCGGTATGCAGACACAGTACAAGCAGCACACTAGAACACAGAATAAGAATCTACGTTGATGCAATCGGCCAGTAAGAAGAGCTACATTTCAAGTTTTAGTTATCGATTAATGAATTATTGGGCGGTTTGGTGCCTTGGACCAGACCGAGGACCTTAAGATTTTGCATGAACCGAGGACTGGCAGCCAGGTAACACGAGAAATTGTGTAAAGTGTTAATATGTAGTAAAAACCTAAGAAAATCTCCCGTTTCCGTCATTTACTATCGAATCGACATAACGCCAGATCGTCACAGTGGTCGCTTTTCTCTCTGAAACGGTTACATTTATCGTCTGCAAGCCCTTGTCGCGTGATGCGGTATGCAGACACAGTACAAGCAGCACACTAGAACACAGAATAAGAATCTACGTTGATGCAATCGGCCAGTAAGAAGAGCTACATTTCAAGTTTTAGTTATCGATTAATGAATTATTGGGCGGTTTGGTGCCTTGGACCAGACCGAGGACCTTAAGATTTTGCATGAGCCGAGGACTGGCAGCCAGGTAACACGAGAAATTGTGTAAAGTGTTAATATGTAGTAAAAACCTAAGAAAATCTCCCGTTTCCGTCATTTACTATCGAATCGACATAACGCCAGATCGTCACATTGGTCGCTTTTCTCTCTGAAACGGTTACATTTATCGTCTGCAAGCCCTTGTCGCGTGATGCGGTATGCAGACACAGTACAAGCAGCACACTAGAACACAGAATAAGAATCTACGTTGATGCAATCGGCCAGGAAGAAGAGCTACATTTCAAGTTTTAGTTATCGATTAATGAATTATTGGGCGGTTTGGTGCCTTGGACCAGACCGAGGACCTTAAGATTATGCATGAACCGAGGACTGGCAGCCAGGTAACACGAGAAATTGTGTAAAGTGTTAATATGTAGTAAAAACCTAAGAAAATCTCCCGTTTCCGTCATTTACTATCGAATCGACATAACGCCAGATAGTCACATTGCTCGCTTTTCTCTCTGAAACGGTTACATTTATCGTCTGCAAGCCCTTGTCGCGTGATGCGGTATGCAGACACAGTACAAGCAGCACACTAGAACACAGAATAAGAATCTACGTTGATGCAATCGGCCAGTAAGAAGAGCTACATTTCAAGTTTTAGTTATCGATTAATGAATTATTGGGCGGTTTGGTGCCTTGGACCAGACCGAGGACCTTAAGATTTTGCATGAACCGAGGACTGGCAGCCAGGTAACACGAGAAATTCTGTAAAGTGTTAATATATAGAAAAAACTAAGAAATTCTCCCGTTTCCGTCATTTACTATCGAATCGACATAACGCCAGATCGTCACAGTGGTCGCTTTTCTCTCTGAAACGGTTACATTTATCGTCTGCAAGCCGTTGTCGCGTGATGCGGTATGCAGACACAGTACAAGCAGCACACTAGAACACAGAATAAGAATCTACGTTGATGCAGTCGGCCAGTAAGAAGAGCTACATTTCAAGTTTTAGTTATCGATTAATGAATTATTGGGCGGTTTGGTGCCTTGGACCAGACCGAGGACCTTAAGATTTTGCATGAACCGAGGACTGGCAGCCAGGTAACACGAGAAACTGTGTAAAGTGTTAATATGTAGTAAAAACCTAAGAAAATCTCCCGTTTCCGTCATTTACTATCGAATCGACATAACGCCAGATCGTCACAGTGGTCGCTTTTCTCTCTGAAACGGTTACATTTATCGTCTGCAAGCCCTTGTCGCGTGATGCGGTATGCAGAGTCACTACAAGCGGCATAGTGGAACACTGAAGAAGCATCTAAGTTTATGCAATCGCCCAGTAAGAAGAGCTACATTTCAAGTTTTAGTTATCGATTAATGAATTATTGGGCGGTTTGGTGCCTTCGACCAGACCGAGGACCTTAAGATTTTGCATGAACCGAGGACTGGCAGCCAGGTAACACGAGAAATTGTGTAAAGTGTTAATATGTAGTAAAAACCTAAGAAAATCTCCCGTTTCCGTCATTTACTATCGAATCGACATAACGCCAGATCGTCACATTGGTCGCTTTTCTCTCTGAAACGGTTACATTTATCGTCTGCAAGCCCTTGTCGCGTGATGCGGTATGCAGACACAGTACAAGCAGCACACTAGAACACAGAATAAGAATCTACGTTGATGCAATCGGCCAGTAAGAAGAGCTACATTTCAAGTTTTAGTTATCGATTAATGAATTATTGGGCGGTTTGGTGCCTTGGACCAGACCGAGGACCTTAAGATTTTGCATGAACCGAGGACTGGCAGCCAGGTAACACGAGAAATTGTGTAAAGTGTTAATATGTAGTAAAAACCTAAGAAAATCTCCCGATTCCGTCATTTACTATCGAATCGACATAACGCCAGATCGTCACAGTGTTCGCTTTTCTCTCTGAAACGGTTACATTTATCGTCTGCAAGCCGTTTTCGCGTGATGCGGTATGCAGACACAGTACAAGCAGCACACTAGAACACAGAATAAGAATCTACGTTGATGCAATCGGCCAGTAAGATGAGCTACATTTCAAGTTTTAGTTATCGATTAATGAATTATTGGGCGGTTTCGTGCCTTGGACCAGACCGAGGACCTTAAGATTTTGCATGAACCGAGGACTGGCAGCCAGGTAACACGAGAAATTGTGTAAAGTGTTAATAAGTAGTAAAAACCTAAGAAAATCTCCCGTTTCCGTCATTTCCTATCGAATCGACATAACGCCAGATCGTCACATTGGTCGCTTTTCTCTCTGAAACGGTTACATTTATCGTCTGCAAGCCCTTGTCGCGTGATGCGGTATGCAGACACAGTACAAGCAGCACACTAGAACACAGAATAAGAATCTACGTTGATGCAATCGGCCAGTAAGAAGAGCTACATTTCAAGTTTTAGTTATCGATTAATGAATTATTGGGCGGTTTGGTGCCTTGGACCAGACCGAGGACCTTAAGATTTTGCATGAACCGAGGACTGGCAGCCAGGTAACACGAGAAATTGTGTAAAGTGTTAATATGTAGTAAAAACCTAAGAAAATCTCCCGTTTCCGTCATTTACTATCGAATCGACATAACGCCAGATCGTCACAGTGTTCGCTTTTCTCTCTGAAACGGTTACATTTATCGTCTGCAAGCCGTTTTCGCGTGATGCGGTATGCAGACACAGTACAAGCAGCACACTAGAACACAGAATAAGAATCTACGTTGATGCAATCGGCCAGTAAGAAGAGCTACATTTCAAGTTTTAGTTATCGATTAATGAATTATTGGGCGGTTTGGTGCCTTGGACCAGACCGAGGACCTTAAGATTTTGCATGAACCGAGGACTGGCAGCCAGGTAACACGAGAAATTGTGTAAAGTGTTAATATGTAGTAAAAACCTAAGATAATCTCCCGTTTCCGTCATTTACTATCGAATCGACATAACGCCAGATCGTCACAGTGGTCGCTTTTCTCTCTGAAACGGTTACATTTATCGTCTGCAAGCCCTTGTCGCGTGATGCGGTATGCTGACACAGTACAAGCAGCACACTAGAACACAGAATAAGAATCTACGTTGATGCAATCGGCCAGTAAGAAGAGCTACATTTCAAGTTTTAGTTATCGATTAATGAATTATTGGGCGGTTTGGTGCCTTGGACCAGACCGAGGACCTTAAGATTTTGCATGAGCCGAGGACTGGCAGCCAGGTAACACGAGAAATTGTGTAAAGTGTTAATATGTAGTAAAAACCTAAGAAAATCTCCCGTTTCCGTCATTTACTATCGAATCGACATAACGCCAGATCGTCACATTGGTCGCTTTTCTCTCTGAAACGGTTACATTTATCGTCTGCAAGCCCTTGTCGCGTGATGCGGTATGCAGACACAGTACAAGCAGCACACTAGAACACAGAATAAGAATCTACGTTGATGCAATCGGCCAGGAAGAAGAGCTACATTTCAAGTTTTAGTTATCGATTAATGAATTATTGGGCGGTTTGGTGCCTTGGACCAGACCGAGGACCTTAAGATTATGCATGAACCGAGGACTGGCAGCCAGGTAACACGAGAAATTGTGTAAAGTGTTAATATGTAGTAAAAACCTAAGAAAATCTCCCGTTTCCGTCATTTACTATCGAATCGACATAACGCCAGATAGTCACATTGCTCGCTTTTCTCTCTGAAACGGTTACATTTATCGTCTGCAAGCCCTTGTCGCGTGATGCGGTATGCAGACACAGTACAAGCAGCACACTAGAACACAGAATAAGAATCTACGTTGATGCAATCGGCAAGTAAGAAGAGCTACATTTCAAGTTTTAGTTATCGATTAATGAATTATTGGGCGGTTTGGTGCCTTGGAGCAGACCGAGGACCTTAAGATTTTGCATGAACCGAGGACTGGCAGCCAGGTAACACGCGAAATTGTGTAAAGTGTTAATATGTAGTAAAAACCCAAGAAAATCTCCCGTTTCCGTCATTTACTATCGAATCGACATAACGCCAGATCGTCACAGTGGTCGCTTTTCTCTCTGAAACGGTTACATTTATCGTCTGCAAGCCCTTGTCGCGTGATGCGGTATGCAGAGTCACTACAAGCGGCATAGTAGAACACTGAAGAAGCATATAAGTTTATGCAATCGCCCAGTAAGAAGAGCTACATTTCAAGTTTTAGTTATCGATTAATGAATTATTGGGCGGTTTGGTGCCTTGGACCAGACCGAGGACCTTAAGATTTTGCATGAACCGAGGACTGGCAGCCAGGTAACACGAGAAATTGTGTAAAGTGTTATTATGTAGTAAAAACCTAAGAAAATCTCCCGTTTCCGTCATTTACTATCGAATCGACATAACGCCAGATCGTCACAGTGTTCGCTTTTCTCTCTGAAACGGTTACATTTATCGTCTGCAAGCCGTTTTCGCGTGATGCGGTATGCAGACACAGTACAAGCAGCACACTAGAACACAGAATAAGAATCTACGTTGATGCAATCGGCCAGTAAGAAGAGCTACATTTCAAGTTTTAGTTATCGATTAATGAATTATTGGGCAGTTTGGTGCCTTCGACCAGACCGAGGACCTTAAGATTTTGCATGAACCGAGGACTGGCAGCCAGGTAACACGAGAAATTGTGTAAAGTGTTAATATGTAGTAAAAACCTAAGAAAATCTCCCGTTTCCGTCATTTACTATCGAATCGACATAACGCCAGATAGTCACATTGGTCGCTTTTCTCTCTGAAACGGTTACATTTATCGTCTGCAAGCCCTTGTCGCGTGATGCGGTATGCAGACACAGTACAAGCAGCACACTAGAATACAGAATAAGAATCTACGTTGATGCAATCGGCCAGTAAGAAGAGCTACATTTCAAGTTTTAGTTATCGATTAATGAATTATTGGGCGGTTTGGTGCCTTGGACCAGACCGAGGACCTTATGATTTTGCATGAACCGAGGACTGGCAGCCAGGTAACACGCGAAATTGTGTAAAGTGTTAATATGTAGTAAAAACCCAAGAAAATCTCCCGTTTCCGTCATTTACTATCGAATCGACATAACGCCAGATCGTCACAGTGGTCGCTTTTCTCTCTGAAACGGTTACATTTATCGTCTGCAAGCCCTTGTCGCGTGATGCGGTATGCAGAGTCAGTACAAGCGGCATAGTAGAACACTGAAGAAGCATCTAAGTTTATGCAATCGCCCAGTAAGAAGAGCTACATTTCAAGTTTTAGTTATCGATTAATGAATTATTGGGCGGTTTGGTGCCTTGGACCAGACCGAGGACCTTAAGATTTTGCATGAACCGAGGACTGGCAGCCAGGTAATACGAGAAATTGTGTAAAGTGTTAATATGTAGTAAAAACCTAAGAAAATCTCCCGTTTCCGTCATTTACTATCGAATCGACATAACGCCAGATCGTCACAGTGTTCGCTTTTCTCTCTGAAACGGTTACATTTATCGTCTGCAAGCCCTTGTCGCGTGATGCGGTATGCAGACACAGTACAAGCAGCACACTAGAACACAGAATAAGAATCTACGTCGATGCAATCGGCCAGTAAGAAGAGCTACATTTCAAGTTTTAGTTATCGATTAATGAATTATTGGGCGGTTTGGTGCCTTGGACCAGACCGAGGACCTTAAGATTTTGCATGAACCGAGGACTGGCAGCCAGGTAACACGAGAATTTGTGTAAAGTGTTAATATGTAGTAAAAACCTAAGAAAATCTCCCGTTTCCGTCATTTACTATCGAATCGACATAACGCCAGATCGTCACATTGGTCGCTTTTCTCTCTGAAACGGTTACATTTATCGTCTGCAAGCCCTTGTCGCGTGATGCGGTATGCAGACACACTACAAGCAGCACACTAGAACACAGAATAAGAATCTACGTTGATGCAATCGGCCAGTAAGAAGAGCTACATTTCAAGTTTTAGTTATCGATTAATGAATTATTGGGCGGTTTGGTGCCTTGGACCAGACCGAGGACCTTAAGATTTTGCATGAACCGAGGACTGGCAGCCAGGTAACACGAGAAATTGTGTAAAGTGTTAATATGTAGTACAAACCTAAGAAAATCTCCCGTTTCCGTCATTTACTATCGAATCGACATAACGCCAGATCGTCACAGTGGTCGCTTTTCTCTCTGAAACGGTTACATTTATCGTCTACAAGCCGTTTTCGCGTGATGCGGTATGCAGACACAGTACAAGCAGCACACTAGAACACAGAATAAGAATCTACGTTGATGCAATCGGCCAGTAAGAAGAGCTACATTTCAAGTTTTAGTTATCGATTAATGAATTATTGGGCGGTTTGGTGCCTTGGACCAGACCGAGGACCTTAAGATTTTGCATGAACCGAGGACTGGCAGCCAGGTAACACGAGAAATTGTGTAAAGTGTTAATATGTAGTAAAAACCTAAGAAAATCTCCCGTTTCCGTCATTTACTATCGAATCGACATAACGCCAGATCGTCACATTGGTCGCTTTTCTCTCTGAAACGGTTACATTTATCGTCTGCAAGCCCTTGTCGCGTGATGCGGTATGCAGACACAGTACAAGCAGCACACTAGAACACAGAATAAGAATCTACGTTAATGCAATCGGCCAGTAAGAAGAGCTACATTTCAAGTTTTAGTTATCGATTAATGAATTATTGGGCGGTTTGGTGCCTTGGACCAGACCGAGGACCTTAAGATTTTGCATGAACCGAGGACTGGCAGCCAGGTAACACGAGAAATTGTGTAAAGTGTTAATATGTAGTAAAAACCTAAGAAAATCTCCCGTTTCCGTCATTTACTATCGAATCGACATAACGCCAGATCGTCACAGTGTTCGCTTTTCTCTCTGAAACGGTTACATTTATCGTCTGCAAGCCGTTTTCGCGTGATGCGGTATGCAGACACAGTACAAGCAGCACACTAGAACACAGAATAAGAATCTACGTTGATGCAATCGGCCAGTAAGAAGAGCTACATTTCAAGTTTTAGTTATCGATTAATGAATTATTGGGCGGTTTGGTGCCTTGGACCAGACCGAGGACCTTAAGATTTTGCATGAACCGAGGACTGGCAGCCAGGTAACACGAGAAATTGTGTAAAGTGTTAATATGTAGTAAAAACCTAAGAAAATCTCCCGTTTCCGTCATTTACTATCGAATCGACATAACGCCAGATAGTCACATTGGTCGCTTTTCTCTCTGAAACGGTTACATTTATCGTCTGCAAGCCCTTGTCGCGTGATGCGGTATGCAAACACAGTACAAGCAGCACACTAGAATACAGAATAAGAATCTACGTTGATGCAATCGGCCAGTAAGAAGAGCTACATTTCAAGTTTTAGTTATCGATTAATGAATTATTGGGCGGTTTGGTGCCTTGGACCAGACCGAGGACCTTAAGATTTTGCATGAACCGAGGACTGGCAGCCAGGTAACACGCGAAATTGTGTAAAGTGTTAATATGTAGTAAAAACCCAAGAAAATCTCCCGTTTCCGTCATTTACTATCGAATCGACATAACGCCAGATCGTCACAGTGGTCGCTTTTCTCTCTGAAACGGTTACATTTATCGTCTGCAAGCCCTTGTCGCGTGATGCGGTATGCAGAGTCACTACAAGCGGCATAGTAGAACACTGAAGAAGCATCTAAGTTTATGCAATCGCCCAGTAAGAAGAGCTACATTTCAAGTTTTAGTTATCGATTAATGAATTATTGGGCGGTTTGGTGCCTTGGACCAGACCGAGGACCTTAAGATTTTGCATGAACCGAGGACTGGCAGCCAGGTAATACGAGAAATTGTGTAAAGTGTTAATATGTAGTAAAAACCTAAGAAAATCTCCCGTTTCCGTCATTTACTATCGAATCGACATAACGCCAGATCGTCACAGTGGTCGCTTTTCTCTCTGAAACGGTTACATTTATCGTCTGCAAGCCCTTGTCGCGTGATGCGGTATGCAGACACAGTACAAGCAGCACACTAGAACACAGAATAAGATTCTACGTCGATGCAATCGGCCAGTAAGAAGAGCTACATTTCAAGTTTTAGTTATCGATTAATGAATTATTGGGCGGTTTGGTGCCTTGGACCAGACCGAGGACCTTAAGATTTTGCATGAACCGAGGACTGGCAGCCAGGTAACACGAGAATTTGTGTAAAGTGTTAATATGTATTAAAAACCTAAGAAAATCTCCCGTTTCCGTCATTTACTATCGAATCGACATAACGCCAGATCGTCACATTGGTCGCTTTTCTCTCTGAAACGGTTACATTTATCGTCTGCAAGCCCTTGTCGCGTGATGCGGTATGCAGACACAGTACAAGCAGCACACTAGAACACAGAATAAGAATCTACGTTGATGCAATCGGCCAGTAAGAAGAGCTACATTTCAAGTTTTAGTTATCGATTAATGAATTATTGGGCGGTTTGGTGCCTTGGACCAGACCGAGGACCTTAAGATTTTGCATGAACCGAGGACTGGCAGCCAGGTAACACGAGAAATTGTGTAAAGTGTTAATATGTAGTACAAACCTAAGAAAATCTCCCGTTTCCGTCATTTACTATCGAATCGACATAACGCCAGATCGTCACAGTGGTCGCTTTTCTCTCTGAAACGGTTACATTTATCGTCTGCAAGCCCTTGTCGCGTGATGCGGTATGCAGAGTCACTACAAGCGGCATAGTAGAACACTGAAGAAGCATCTAAGTTTATGCAATCGCCCAGTAAGAAGAGCTACATTTCAAGTTTTAGTTATCGATTAATGAATTATTGGGCGGTTTGGTGCCTTGGACCGGACCGAGGACCTTAAGATTTTGCATGAACCGAGGACTGGCAGCCAGGTAATACGAGAAATTGTGTAAAGTGTTAATATGTAGTAAAAACCTAAGAAAATCTCCCGTTTCCGTCATTTACTATCGAATCGACATAACGCCAGATCGTCACAGTGGTCGCTTTTCTCTCTGAAACGGTTACATTTATCGTCTGCAAGCCCTTGTCGCGTGATGCGGTATGCAGACACAGTACAAGCAGCACACTAGAACACAGAATAAGAATCTACGTCGATGCAATCGGCCAGTAAGAAGAGCTACATTTCAAGTTTTAGTTATCGATTAATGAATTATTGGGCGGTTTGGTGCCTTGGACCAGACCGAGGACCTTAAGATTTTGCATGAACCGAGGACTGGCAGCCAGGTAACACGAGAATTTGTGTAAAGTGTTAATATGTAGTAAAAACCTAAGAAAATCTCCCGTTTCCGTCATTTACTATCGAATCGACATAACGCCAGATCGTCACATTGGTCGCTTTTCTCTCTGAAACGGTTACATTTATCGTCTGCAAGCCGTTGTCGCGTGATGCGGTATGCAGACACAGTACAAGCAGCACACTAGAACACAGAATAAGAATCTACGTTGATGCAATCGGCCAGTAAGAAGAGCTACATTTCAAGTTTTAGTTATCGATTAATGAATTATTGGGCGGTTTGGTGCCTTGGACCAGACCGAGGACCTTAAGATTTTGCATGAACCGAGGACTGGCAGCCAGGTAACACGAGAAATTGTGTAAAGTGTTAATATGTAGTACAAACCTAAGAAAATCTCCCGTTTCCGTCATTTACTATCGAATCGACATAACGCCAGATCGTCACAGTGGTCGCTTTTCTCTCTGAAACGGTTACATTTATCGTCTGCAAGCCCTTGTCGCGTGATGCGGTATGCAGAGGCACTACAAGCGGCATAGTAGAACACTGAAGAAGCATCTAAGTTTATGCAATCGCCCAGTAAGAAGAGCTACATTTCAAGTTTTAGTTATCGATTAATGAATTATTGGGCGGTTTGGTGCCTTGGACCAGACCGAGGACCTTAAGATTTTGCATGAACCGAGGACTGGCAGCCAGGTAACACGAGAAATTGTGTAAAGTGTTAATATGTAGTAAAAACCTAAGAAAATCTCCCGTTTCCGTCATTTACTATCGAATCGACATAACGCCAGATCGTCACAGTGGTCGCTTTTCTCTCTGAAACGGTTACATTTACCGTCTGCAAGCCCTTGTCGCGTGATGCGGTATGCAGACACAGTACAAGCAGCACACTAGAACACAGAATAAGAATCTACGTTGATGCAATCAGCCAGTAAGAAGAGCTACATTTCAAGTTTTAGTTATCGATTAATGAATTATTGGGCGGTTTCGTGCCTTGGACCAGACCGAGGACCTTAAGATTTTGCATGAACCGAGGACTGGCAGCCAGGTAACACGAGAAATTGTGTAAAGTGTTAATATGTAGTAAAAACCTAAGAAAATCTCCCGTTTCCGTCATTTACTATCGAATCGACATAACGCCAGATCGTCACATTGGTCGCTTTTCTCTCTGAAACGGTTACATTTATCGTCTGCAAGCCCTTGTCGCGTGATGCGGTATGCAGACACAGTACAAGCAGCACACTAGAACACAGAATAAGAATCTACGTTGATGCAATCGGCCAGTAAGAAGAGCTACATTTCAAGTTTTAGTTATCGATAAATGAATTATTGGGCGGTTTGGTGCCTTGGACCAGACCGAGGACCTTAAGATTTTGCATGAACCGAGGACTGGCAGCCAGGTAACACGAGAAATTGTGTAAAGTGTTAATATGTAGTAAAAACCCAAGAAAATCTCCCGTTTCCGTCATTTACTATCGAATCGACATAACGCCAGATCGTCACAGTGGTCGCTTTTCTCTCTGAAACGGTTACATTTATCGTCTGCAAGCCCTTGTCGCGTGATGCGGTATGCAGAGTCACTACAAGCGGCATAGTAGAACACTGAAGAAGCATCTAAGTTTATGCAATCGCCCTGCAAGAAGAGCTACATTTCAAGTTTTAGTTATCGATTAATGAATTGTTGGGCGGTTTGGTGCCTTGGACCAGACCGAGGACCTTAGGATTTTGCATGAACCGAGGACTGGCAGCCAGGTAACACGAGAAATTGTGTAAAGTGTTAATATGTAGTAAAAACCTAAGAAAATCTCCCGTTTCCGTCATTTACTATCGAATCGAAATAACGCCAGATCGTCACATTGGTCGCTTTTCTCTCTGAAACGGTTACATTTATCGTCTGCAAGCCCTTGTCGCGTGATGCGGTATGCAGAGTCACTACAAGCGGCATAGTAGAACACTGAAGAAGCATCTAAGTTTATGCAATCGCCCAGTAAGAAGAGCTACATTTCAAGTTTTAGTTATCGATTAATGAATTATTGGGCGGTTTGGTGCCTTGGACCAGACCGAGGACCTTAAGATTTTGCATGAACCGAGGACTGGCAGCCAGGTAACACGAGAAATTGTGTAAATTGTTAATATGTAGTAAAAACCTAAGAAAATCTCCCGTTTCCGTCATTTACTATCGAATCGACATAACGCCAGATCGTCACATTGGTCGCGTTTCTCTCTGAAACGGTTACATTTATCGTATGCAAGCCCTTGTCGCGTGATGCGGTATGCTGACACAGTACAAGCAGCACACTAGAACACAGAATAAGAATCTAAGTTGATGCAATCGGCCAGTAAGAAGAGCTACATTTCAAGTTTTAGTTATCGATTAATGAATTATTGGGCGGTTTGGTGCCTTGGACCAGACCGAGGGCCTTAAGATTTTGCATGAACCGAGGACTGGCAGCCAGGTAACACGAGAAATTGTGTAAAGTGTTAATTTGTAGTAAAAACCTAAGAAAATCTCCCGTTTCCGTCACTTACTATCGAATCGACATAACGCCAGATCGTCACAGTGGTCGCTTTTCTCTCTGAAACGGTTACATTTATCGTCTGCAAGCCGTTGTCACGTGATGCGGTATGCAGACACAGTACAAGCAGCACACTAGAACACAGAATAAGAATCTACGTTGATGCAATCGGCCAGTAAGAAGAGCTACATTTCAAGTTTTAGTTATCGATTAATGAATTATTGGGCGGTTTGGTGCCTTGGACCAGACCGAGGACCTTAAGATTTTGCATGAACCGAGGTCTGGCAGCCAGGTAACACGAGAAATTGTGTAAAGTGTTAATATGTAGTAAAAACCTAAGAAAATCTCTCGTTTCCGTCATTTACTATCGAATCGACATAACGCCAGATCGTCACATTGGTCGCTTTTCTCTCTGAAACGGTTACATTTATCGTCCTCAAGCCCTTGTCGCGTGATGCGGTATGCAGACACAGTACAAGCAGCACACTAGAACACAGAATAAGAATCTACGTTGATGCAATCGGCCAGTAAGAAGAGCTACATTTCAAGTTTTAGTTATCGATTAATGAATTATTGGGCGGTTTGGTGCCTTGGACCAGACCGAGGACCTTAAGATTTTGCATGAACCGAGGACTGGCAGCCAGGTAACACGAGAAATTGTGTAAAGTGTTAATATGTAGTAAAAACCTAAGAAAATCTCCCGTTTCCGTCATTTACTATCGAATCGACATAACGCCAGATCGTCACAGTGGTCGCTTTTCTCTCTGAAACGATTACATTTATCGTCTGCAAGCCGTTGTCGCGTGATGCGGTATGCAGACACAGTACAAGCAGCACACTAGAACACAGAATAAGAATCTACGTTGATGCAATCGGCCAGTAAGAAGAGCTACATTTCAAGTTTTAGTTATCGATTAATGAATTATTGGGCGGTTTGGTGCCTTGGACCAGACCGAGGACCTTAAGATTTTGCATGAACCGAGGACTGGCAGCCAGGTAACACGAGAAATTGTGTAAATTGTTAATATGTAGTAAAAACCTAAGAAAATCTCCCGTTTCCGTCATTTACTATCGAATCGACATAACGCCAGATCGTCACATTGGTGGCTTTTCTCTCTGAAACGGTTACATTTATCGTCTGCAAGCCCTTGTCGCGTGATGCGGTATGCAGACACAGTACAAGCAGCACACTAGAACACAGAATAAGAATCTACGTTGATGCAATCGGCCAGTAAGAAGAGCTACATTTCAAGTTTTAGTTATCGATAAATGAATTATTGGGCGGTTTGGTGCCTTGGACCAGACCGAGGACCTTAAGATTTTGCATGAACCGAGGACTGGCAGCCAGGTAACACGAGAAATTGTGTAAAGTGTTAATATGTAGTAAAAACCCAAGAAAATCTCCCGTTTCCGTCATTTACTATCGAATCGACATAACGCCAGATCGTCACAGTGGTCGCTTTTCTCTCTGAAACGGTTACATTTATCGTCTGCAAGCCCTTGTCGCGTGATGCGGTATGCAGAGTCACTACAAGCGGCATAGTAGAACACTGAAGAAGCATCTAAGTTTATGCAATCGCCCTGCAAGAAGAGCTACATTTCAAGTTTTAGTTATCGATTAATGAATTGTTGGGCGGTTTGGTGCCTTGGACCAGACCGAGGACCTTAGGATTTTGCATGAACCGAGGACTGGCAGCCAGGTAACACGAGAAATTGTGTAAAGTGTTAATATGTAGTAAAAACCTAAGAAAATCTCCCGTTTCCGTCATTTACTATCGAATCGAAATAACGCCAGATCGTCACATTGGTCGCTTTTCTCTCTGAAACGGTTACATTTATCGTCTGCAAGCCCTTGTCGCGTGATGCGGTATGCAGAGTCACTACAAGCGGCATAGTAGAACACTGAAGAAGCATCTAAGTTTATGCAATCGCCCAGTAAGAAGAGCTACATTTCAAGTTTTAGTTATCGATTAATGAATTATTGGGCGGTTTGGTGCCTTGGACCAGACCGAGGACCTTAAGATTTTGCATGAACCGAGGACTGGCAGCCAGGTAACACGAGAAATTGTGTAAATTGTTAATATGTAGTAAAAACCTAAGAAAATCTCCCGTTTCCGTCATTTACTATCGAATCGACATTACGCCAGATCGTCACATTGGTCGCGTTTCTCTCTGAAACGGTTACATTTATCGTATGCAAGCCCTTGTCGCGTGATTCGGTATGCTGACACAGTACAAGCAGCACACTAGAACACAGAATAAGAATCTAAGTTGATGCAATCGGCCAGTAAGAAGAGCTACATTTCAAGTTTTAGTTATCGATTAATGAATTATTGGGCGGTTTGGTGCCTTGGACCAGACGGAGGACCTTAAGATTTTGCATGAACCGAGGACTGGCAGCCAGGTAACACGAGAAATTGTGTAAAGTGTTAATATGTAGTAAAAACCTAAGAAAATCTCCCGTTTCCGTCATTTACTATCGAATCGACATAACGCCAGATCGTCACAGTGGTCGCTTTTCTCTCTGAAACGGTTACATTTATCGTCTGCAAGCCCTTGTCGCGTGATGCGGTATGCAGAGTCACTACAAGCAGCATAGTAGAACACTGAAGAAGCATCTAAGTTTATGCAATCGCCCAGTAAGAAGAGCTACATTTCAAGTTTTAGTTATCGATTAATGAATTATTGGGCGGTTTGGTGCCTTGGACCAGACCGAGGACCTTAAGAATTTGCATGAACCGAGGACTGGCAGCCAGGTAACACGAGAAATTGTGTAAAGTGTTAATATGTAGTAAAAACCTAAGAAAATCTCCCGTTTCCGTCATTTACTATCGAATCGACATAACGCCAGATCGTCACATTGGTCGCTTTTCTCTCTGAAACGGTTACATTTATCGTCTGTAAGCCCTTGTCGCGTGATGCGGTATGCAGACACAGTACAAGCAGCACACTAGAACACAGAATAAGAATCTACGTTGTTGCAATCGGCCAGTAAGAAGAGCTACATTTCAAGTTTTAGTTATCGATTAATGAATTATTGGGCGGTTTGGTGCCTTGGACCAGACCGTGGGCCTTAAGATTTTGCATGAACCGAGGACTGGCAGCCAGGTAACACGAGAAATTGTGTAAAGTGTTAATTTGTAGTAAAAACCTAAGAAAATCTCCCGTTTCCGTCACTTACTATCGAATCGACATAACGCCAGATCGTCACAGTGGTCGCTTTTCTCTCTGAAACGGTTACATTTATCGTCTGCAAGCCGTTGTCACGTGATGCGGTATGCAGACACAGTACAAGCAGCACACTAGAACACAGAATAAGAATCTACGTTGATGCAATCGGCCAGTAAGAAGAGCTACATTTCAAGTTTTAGTTATCGATTAATGAATTATTGGGCGGTTTGGTGCCTTGGACCAGACCGAGGACCTTAAGATTTTGCATGAACCGAGGACTGGCACCCAGGTAACACGAGAAATTGTGTAAAGTGTTAATATGTAGTAAAAACCTAAGAAAATCTCCCGTTTCCGTCATTTACTATCGAATCGACATAACGCCAGATCGTCACAGTGGTCGCTTTTCTCTCTGATACGGTTACATTTATCGTCTGCAAGCCGTTGTCGCGTGATGCGGTATGCAGACACAGTACAAGCAGCACACTAGAACACAGAATAAGAATCTACATTGATACAATCGGCCAGTAAGAAGAGCTACATTTCAAGTTTTAGTTATCGATTAATGAATTATTGGGCGGTTTGGTGCCTTGGACCAGACCGAGGACCTTAAGATTTTGCATGAACCGAGGACTGGCAGCCAGGTAACACGAGAAATTGTGTAAAGTGTTAATATGTAGTAAAAACCTAAGAAAATCTCTCGTTTCCGTCATTTACTATCGAATCGACATAACGCCAGATCGTCACATTGGTCGCTTTTATCTCTGAAACGGTTACATTTATCGTCCTCAAGCCCTTGTCGCGTGATACGGTATGCAGACACAGTACAAGCAGCACACTAGAACACAGAATAAGAATCTACGTTGATGCAATCGGCCAGTAAGAAGAGCTACATTTCAAGTTTTAGTTATCGATTAATGAATTATTGGGCGGTTTGGTGCCTTGGACCAGACCGAGGACCTTAAGATTTTGCATGAACCGAGGACTGGCAGCCAGGTAACACGAGAAATTGTGTAAAGTGTTAATATGTAGTAAAAACCTAAGAAAATCTCCCGTTTCCGTCATTTACTATCGAGTCGACATAACGCCAGATCGTCACATTGGTGGCTTTTCTCTCTGAAACGGTTACATTTATCGTCTGCAAGCCCTTGTCGCGTGATGCGGTATGCAGACACAGTACAAGCAGCACACTAGAACATAGAATAAGGATCTACGTTGATGCAATCGGCCAGTAAGAAGAGCTACATTTCAAGTTTTAGTTATCGATTAATGAATTATTGGGCGGTTTGGTGCCTTGGACCAGACCGAGGACCTTAAGATTTTGCATGAACCGAGGACTGGCAGCCAGGTAACACGAGAAATTGTGTAAAGTGTTAATATGTAGTAAAAACCTAAGAAAATCTCCCGTTTCCGTCATTTACTATCGAATCGACATAACGCCAGATCGTCACATTGGTCGCTTCTCTCTCTGAAACGGTTACTTTTACCGTCTGCAAGCCCTTGTCGCGTGATGCGGTATGCAGACACAGTACAAGCAGCACACTAGAACACAGAATAAGAATCTACGTTGATGCAATCGGCCAGTAAGAAGAGCTACATTTCAAGTTTTAGTTATCGATTAATGAATTATTGGGCGGTTTGGTGCCTTGGACCAGACCGAGGACCTTAAGATTTTGCATGAACCGAGGACTGGCAGCCAGGTAACACGAGAAATTGTGTAAAGTGTTAATATGTAGTAAAAACCTAAGAAATTCTCCCGTTTCCGTCATTTACTATCGAATCGACATAACGCCAGATCGTCACAGTGGTCGCTTTTCTCTCTGAAACGGTTACATTTATCGTCTGCAAGCCCTCGTCGCGTGATGCGGTATGCAGACACAGTACAAGCAGCACACTAGAACACAGAATAAGAATCTACGTTGATGCAATCGGCCAGTAAGAAGAGCTACATTTCAAGTTTTAGTTATCGATTAATGAATTATTGGGCGGTTTGGTGCCTTGGACCAGACCGAGGGCCTTAAGATTTTGCATGAACCGAGTACTGGCAGCCAGGTAACACGAGAAATTGTGTAAAGTGTTAATTTGTAGTAAAAACCCAAGAAAATCTCCCGTTTCCGTCACTTACTATCGAATCGACATAACGCCAGATCGACACAGTGGTCGCTTTTGCCTCTGAAACAGTTACATTTATCGTCTGCAAGCCCTTGTCGCGTGATGCGGTATGCAGACACAGTACAAGCAGAACACTAGAACACAGAATAAGAATCTACGTTGATGCAATCGGCCAGTAAGAAAAGCTACATTTCAAGTTTTAGTTATCGATTAATGAATTATTGGGCGGTTTGGTGCCTTGGACCAGACCGAGGACCTTAAGATTTTGCATGAACCGAGGACTGGCAGCCAGGTAACACGAGAAATTGTGTAAAGTGTTAATATGTAGTAAAAAACTAAGAAAATCTCCCGTTTCCGTCATTTACTATCGAATCGACATAACGCCAGATCGTCACAGTGGTCGCTTTTCTCTCTGAAACGGTTACATTTATCGTCTGCAAGCCCTTGTCGCGTGATGCGGTATGCAGACACAGTACAAGCAGCACACTAGAACACAGAATAAGAATCTACATTGGTGCAATCGGCCAGTAAGAAGAGCTACATTTCAAGTTTTAGTTATCGATTAATGAATTATTGGGCGGTTTGGTGCCTTGGACCAGACCGAGGACCTTAAGATTTTGCATGAACCGAGGTCTGGCAGCCAGGTAACACGAGAAATTGTGTAAAGTGTTAATATGTAGTAAAAACCTAAGAAAATCTCTCGTTTCCGTCATTTACTATCGAATCGACATAACGCCAGATCGTCACATTGGTCGCTTTTCTCTCTGAAACGGTTACATTTATCGTCTGCAAGCCCTTGTCGCGTGATGCGGTATGCAGACACAGTACAAGCAGCACACTAGAACACAGAATAAGAATCTACGTTGATGCAATCGTCTAGTAAGAAGAGCTACATTTCAAGTTTTAGTTATCGATTAATGAATTATTGGGCGGTTTGGTGCCTTGGACCAGACCGAGGACCTTAAGATTTTGCATGAACCGAGGACTGGCAGCCAGGTAACACGAGAAATTGTGTGAAGTGTTAATATGTAGTAAAAACCTAAGAAAATCTCCCGTTTCCGTCATTTACAATCGAATCGACATAACGCCAGATCGTCACAGTGGTCGCTTTTCTCTCTGAAACGGTTACATTTATCGTCTGCAAGCCGTTGTCGCGTGATGCGGTATGCAGACACAGTACAAGCAGCACACTAGAACACAGAATAAGAATCTACGTTGTTGCAATCGGCCAGTAAGAAGAGCTACATTTCAAGTTTTAGTTATCGATTAATGAATTATTGGGCGGTTGGGTGCCTTGGACCAGACCGAGGACCTTAAGATTTTGCATGAACCGAGGACTGGCAGCCAGGTAACACGAGAAATTGTGTAAAGTGTTAATATGTAGTAAAAACCTAAGAAAATCTAACGTTTCCGTCATTTACTATCGAATCGACATAACGCCAGATCGTCACAGTGGTCGCTTTTCTCCCTGAAACGGTTACATTTATCGTCTGCAAGCCCTTGTCGCGTGATGCGGTATGCAGAGCCACTACAAGCGGCATAGTGGAACACTGAAGAAGCATCTAAGTTTATGCAATCGCCCAGTAAGAAGAGCTACATTTCAAGTTTTAGTTATCGATTAATGAATTATTGGGCGGTTTGGTGCCTTGGACCAGACCGAGGACCTTAAGATTTTGCATGAGCCGAGGACTGGCAGCCAGGTAACACGAGAAATTGTGTAAAGTGTTAATATGTAGTAAAAACCTAAGAAAATCTCCCGTTTCCGTCATTTACTATCGAATCGACATAACGCCAGATCGTCACATTGGTCGCTTTTCTCTCTGAAACGGTTACATTTATTGTCTGCAAGCCGTTGTCGCGTGATGCGGTATGCAGACACAGTACAAGCATAACACTAGAACACAGAATAAGGATCTACGTTGATGCAATCGGCCAGTAAGAAGAGCTACATTTCAAGTTTTAGTTATCGATTAATGAATTATTGGGCGGTTTGGTGCCTTGGACCAGACCGAGGACCTTAAGATTTTGCATGAACCGAGGACTGGCAGCCACGTAACACGAGAAATTGTGTAAAGTGTTAATATGTAGTAAAAACCTAAGAAAATCTCCCGTTTCCGTCATTTACTATCGAATCGACATAACGCCAGATCGTCACAGTGGTCGCTTTTCTCTCTGAAACGGTTACATTTATCGTCTGCAAGCCCTTGTCGCGTGATGCGGTATGCAGACACAGTACAAGCAGCACACTAGAACACAGAATAAGAATCTACGTTGATGCAATCGGCCAGTAAGAAGGGCTACATTTCAAGTTTTAGTTATCGATTAATGAATTATTGGGCGGTTTGGTGCCTTGGACCAGACCGAGGACCTTAAGATTTTGCATGAGCCGAGGACTGGCAGCCAGGTAACACGAGAAATTGTGTAAAGTGTTAATATGTAGTAAAAACCTAAGAAAATCTAACGTTTCCGTCATTTACTATCGAATCGACATAACGCCAGAACGTCACAGTGGTCGCTTTTCTCTCTGAAACGGTTACATTTATCGTCTGCAAGCCGTTGTCGCGTGATGCGGTATGCAGACACAGTACAAGCAGCACATTAGAACACAGAATAAGAATCTACGTTGATGCAATCGGCCAGTAAGAAGAGCTACATTTCAAGTTTTAGTTATCGATTAATGAATTATTGGGCGGTTTGGTGCCTTGGACCAGACCGAGGACCTTAAGATTTTGCATGAACCGAGGTCTGGCAGCCAGGTAACACCAGAAATTGTGTAAAGTGTTAATATGTAGTAAAAACCTAAGAAAATCTCCCGTTTCCGTCATTTACTATCGAATCGACATAACGCCAGATCGTCACATTGGTCGCTTTTCTCTCTGAAACGGTTACATTTATCGTCTGCAAGCCCTTGTCGCGTGATGCGGTATGCAGACACAGTACAAGCAGCACACTAGAACACAGAATAAGAATCTACGTTGATGCAATCGGCCAGTAAGAAGAGCTACATTTCAAGTTTTAGTTATCGATTAATGAATTATTGGGCGGTTTGGTGCCTTGGACCAGACCGAGGACGTTAAGATTTTGCATGAACCGAGGACTGGCAGCCAGGTAACACGAGAAATTGTGTAAAGTGTTAATATGTAGTAAAAACCTAAGAAAATCTCCCGTTTCCGTCATTTACTATCGAATCGACATAACGCCAGATCGTCACATTGGTCGCTTTTCTCTCTGAAACGGTTACATTTATCGTCTGCAAGCCCTTGTCGCGTGATGCGGTATGCAGACACAGTACAAGCAGCACACTAGAACACAGAATAAGAATCTACGTTGATGCAATCGGCCAGTAAGAAGAGCTACATTTCAAGTTTTAGTTATCGATTAATGAATTATTGGGCGGTTTGGTGCCTTGGACCAGACCGAGGACCTTAAGATTTTGCATGAACCGAGGACTGGCAGCCAGGTAACACGAGAAATTGTGTAAAGTGTTAATATGTAGTAAAAACCTAAGAAAATCTCCCGTTTCCGTCATTTACTATCGAATCGACATAACGCCAGATCGTCACATTGGTCGCTTTTCTCTCTGAAACGGTTACATTTATCGTCTGCAAGCCCTTGTCGCGTGATGCGGTATGCAGACACAGTACAAGCAGCACACTAGAACACAGAATAAGAATCTACGTTGATGCAATCGGCCAGTAAGAAGAGCTACATTTCAAGTTTTAGTTATCGATTAATGAATTATTGGGCGGTTTGGTGCCTTGGACCAGACCGAGGACCTTAAGATTTTGCATGAACCGAGGACTGGCAGCCAGGTAACACGAGAAATTATGTAAAGTGTTAATATGTAGTAAAAAACTAAGAAAATCTCCCGTTTCCGTTATTTACTATCGAATCGACATAACGCCAGATCGTGACAGTGGTCGCTTTTCTCTCTGAAACGGTTACATTTATCGTCTGCAAGCCGTTGTCGCGTGATGCGGTATGCAGACACAGTACAAGCAGCACACTAGAACACAGAATAAGAATCTACGTTGATGCAATCGGCCAGTAAGAAGAGCTACATTTCAAGTTTTAGTTATCGATTAATGAATTATTGGGCGGTTTGGTGCCTTGGACCAGACCGAGGACCTTAAGATTTTGCATGAACCGAGGTCTGGCAGCCAGGTAACACGAGAAATTGTGTAAAGTGTTAATCTGAAGTAAAAACCTAAGAAAATCTCCCGTTTCCGTCATTTACTATCGAATCGACATAACGCCAGATCGTCACATTGGTCGCTTTTCTCTCTGAAACGGTTACATTTATCGTCTGCAAGCCCTTGTCGCGTGATGCGGTATGCAGACACAGTACAAGCAGCACACTAGAACACAGAATAAGAATCTACGTTGATGCAATCGGCCAGTAAGAAGAGCTACATTTCAAGTTTTAGTTATCGATTAATGAATTATTGGGCGGTTTGGTGCCTTGGACCAGACCGAGGACCTTAAGATTTTGCATGAACCGAGGACTGGCAGCCAGGTAACACGAGAAATTGTGTAAAGTGTTAATATGTAGTAAAAACCTAAGAAAATCTCCCGTTTCCGTCATTTACTATCGAATCGACATAACGCCAGATCGTCACAGTGGTCGCTTTTCTCTCTGAAACGGTTACATTTATCGTCTGCAAGCCCTTGTCGAATGATGCGGTATGCAGACACAGTACAAGAAGCACACTAGAACACAGAATAAGAATCTACTTTGATGCAATCGGCCAGTAAGTAGAGCTACATTTCAAGTTTTAGTTATCGATTAATGAATTATTGGGCGGTTTGGTGCCTTGGACCAGACCGAGGACCTTAAGATTTTGCATGAGCCGAGGACTGGCAGCCAGGTAACACGAGAAATTGTGTAAAGTGTTAATATGTAGTAAAAACCTAAGAAAATCTCTCGTTTCCGTCATTTACTATCAAATCGACATAACGCCAGATCGTCACATTGGTCGCTTTTCTCTCTGAAACGGTTACATTTATCGTCTGCAAGCCCTTGTCGCGTGATGCGGTATGCAGAGTCACTACAAGCGGCATAGTAGAACACTGAAGAAGCATCTAAGTTTATGCAATCGCCCAGTAAGAAGAGCTACATTTCAAGTTTTAGTTATCGATTAATGAATTATTGGGCTGTTTGGTGCCTTGGACCAGACCGAGGACCTTAAGATTTTGCATGAACCGAGGACTGGCAGCCAGGTAACACGAGAAATTGTGTAAAGTGTTAATATGTAGTAAAAAACTAAGAAAATCTCCCGTTTCCGTCATTTACTATCGAATCGACATAACGCCAGATCGTCACAGTGGTCGCTTTTCTCTCTGAAACGGTTACATTTATCGTCTGCAAGCCGTTGTCGCGTGATGCGGTATGCAGACACAGTACAAGCAGCACACTAGAACACAGAATAAGAATCTACGTTGATGCAATCGGCCAGTAAGAAGAGCTACATTTCAAGTTTTAGTTATCAATTAATGAATTATTGGGCGGTTTGGTGCCTTGGACCAGACCGAGGACCTTAAGATTTTGCATGAACCGAGGACTGGCAGCCAGGTAACACGAGAAATTGTGTAAAGTGGTAATATGTAGTAAAAACCTAAGAAAATCTCCCGTTTCCGTCATTTACTATCGAATCGACATAACGCCAGATCGTCACATTGGTCGCTTTTCTCTCTGAAACGGTTACATTTATCGTCTGCAAGCCCTTGTCGCGTGATGCGGTATGCAGACACAGTACAAGCAGCACACTAGAACACAGAATAAGAATCTACGTTGATGCAATCGGCCAGTAATAAGAGCTACATTTCAAGTTTTAGTTATCGATTAATGAATTATTGGGCGGTTTGGTGCCTTGGACCAGACCGAGGACCTTAAGATTTTGCATGAACCGAGGTCTGGCAGCCAGGTAACACGAGAAATTGTGTAAAGTGTTAATATGTAGTAAAAACCTAAGAAAATCTCCCGTTTCCGTCATTTACTATCGAATCGACATAACGCCAGATCGTCACATTGGTCGCTTTTCTCTCTGAAACGGTTACATTTATCGTCTGCAAGCCCTTGTCGCGTGATGCGGTATGCAGACACAGTACAAGCAGCACACTAGAACACAGAATAAGAATCTACGTTGATGAAATCGGCCAGTAAGAAGAGCTACATTTCAAGTTTTAGTTATCGATTAATGAATTATTGGGCGGTTTGGTGCCTTGGACCAGACCGAGGACCTTAAGATTTTGCATGAACCGAGGACTGGCAGCCAGGTAACACGAGAAATTGTGTAAAGTGTTAATATGTAGTAAAAACCTACGAAAATCTCCCGTTTCCGTCATTTACTATCGAATCGACATAACGCCAGATCGTCACAGTGGTCGTTTTTGTCTCTGAAACGGTTACATTTATAGTCTGCAAGCCCTTGTCGCGTGATGCGGTATGCAGACACAGTACAAGCAGCACACTAGAACACAGAATAAGAATCTACGTTGATGCAATCGGCCAGTAGGTAGAGCTACATTTCAAGTTTTAGTTATCGATTAATGAATTATTGGGCGGTTTGGTGCCTTGGACCAGACCGACGACCTTAAGATTTTGCATGAGCCGAGGACTGGCAGCCAGGTAACACGAGAAATTGTGTAAAGTGTTAATATGTAGTAAAAACCTAAGAAAATCTCCCGTTTCCGTCATTTACTATCGAATCGACATAACGCCAGATCGTCACAGTGGTCGCATTTCTCTCTGAAACGGTTACATTTATCGTCTGGAAGCCCTTGTCGCGTGATGCGGTATGCAGACACAGTACAAGCAGCACACTAGAACACAGAATAAGAATCTAAGTTGATGCAATCGGCCAGTAAGAAGAGCTACATTTCTAGTTTTAGTTATCGATTAATGAATTATTGGGCGGTTTGGTGCCTTGGACCAGACCGAGGACCTTAAGATTTTGCATGAACCGAGGACTGGCAGCCAGGTAACACGAGAAATTGTGTAAAGCGTTAATATGTAGTAAAAACCTAAGAAAATCTCCCGTTTCCGTCATTTACTATCGAATCGACATAACGCCAGATCGTCACATTGGTCGCTTTTCTCTCTGAAACGGTTACATTTATCGTCTGCAAGCCCTTGTCGCGTGATGCGGTATGCAGACACAGTACAAGCAGCACACTAGAACACAGAATAAGAATCTACGTTGATGCAATCGGCCAGTAAGAAGAGCTACATTTCAAGTTTTAGTTATCGATTAATGAATTATTGGGCAGTTTGGTGCCTTGGACCAGACCGAGGACCCTAAGATTTTGCATGAACCGAGGACTGGCAGCCAGGTAACACGAGAAATTGTGTAAAGTGTTAATATGTAGTAAAAACCTAAGAAAATCTCCCGTTTCCGTCATTTACTATCGAATCGAAATACGCCAGATCGTCACAGTGGTCGCTTTTCTCCCTGAAACGGTTACATTTATCGTCTGCAAGCTTTTGTCGCGTGATGCGGTATGCAGAGTCACTACAAGCGGCATAGTAGAACACTGAGGAAGCATCTAGGTTTATGCAATCGCCCAGTAAGGAGAGCTACATTTCAAGTTTTAGTTATCGATTAATGAATTATTGGGCGGTTTGGTGCCTTGGACCAGACCGAGGACCTTAAGATTTTGCATGAACCGAGGTCTGGCAGCCAGGTAACACCAGAAATTGTGTAAAGTGTTAATATGTAGTAAAAACCTAAGAAAATCTCCCGTTTCCGTCATTTACTATCAAATCGACATAACGCCAGATCGTCACATTGGTCGCTTTTCTCTCTGAAACGGTTACATTTATCGTCTGCAAGCCCTTGTCGCGTGATGCGGTATGCAGAGTCACTACAAGCGGCATAGTAGAACACTGAAGAAGCATCTAAGTTTATGCAATCGCCCAGTAAGAAGAGCTACATTTCAAGTTTTAGTTATCGATTAATGAATTATTGGGCTGTTTGGTGCCTTGGACCAGACCGAGGACCTTAAGATTTTGCATGAACCGAGGACTGGCAGCCAGGTAACACGAGAAATTGTGTAAAGTGTTAATATGTAGTAAAAAACTAAGAAAATCTCCCGTTTCCGTCATTTACTATCGAATCGACATAACGCCAGATCGTCACAGTGGTCGCTTTTCTCTCTGAAACGGTTACATTTATCGTCTGCAAGCCGTTGTCGCGTGATGCGGTATGCAGACACAGTACAAGCAGCACACTAGAACACAGAATAAGAATCTACGTTGATGCAATCGGCCAGTAAGAAGAGCTACATTTCAAGTTTTAGTTATCAATTAATGAATTATTGGGCGGTTTGTTGCCTTGGACCAGACCGAGGACCTTAAGATTTTGCATGAACCGAGGACTGGCAGCCAGGTAACACGAGAAATTGTGTAAAGTGGTAATATGTAGTAAAAACCTAAGAAAATCTCCCGTTTCCGTCATTTACTATCGAATCGACATAACGCCAGATCGTCACATTGGTCGCTTTTCTCTCTGAAACGGTTACATTTATCGTCTGCAAGCCCTTGTCGCGTGATGCGGTATGCAGACACAGTACAAGCAGCACACTAGAACACAGAATAAGAATCTACGTTGATGCAATCGGCCAGTAAGAAGAGCTACATTTCAAGTTTTAGTTATCGATTAATGAATTATTGGGCGGTTTGGTGCCTTGGACCAGACCGAGGACCTTAAGATTTTGCATGAACCGAGGTCTGGCAGCCAGGTAACACGAGAAATTGTGTAAAGTGTTAATATGTAGTAAAAACCTAAGAAAATCTCCCGTTTCCGTCATTTACTATCGAATCGACATAACGCCAGATCGTCACATTGGTCGCTTTTCTCTCTGAAACGGTTACATTTATCGTCTGCAAGCCCTTGTCGCGTGATGCGGTATGCAGACACAGTACAAGCAGCACACTAGAACACAGAATAAGAATCTACGTTGATGAAATCGGCCAGTAAGAAGAGCTACATTTCAAGTTTTAGTTATCGATTAATGAATTATTGGGCGGTTTGGTGCCTTGGACCAGACCGAGGACCTTAAGATTTTGCATGAACCGAGGACTGGCAGCCAGGTAACACGAGAAATTGTGTAAAGTGTTAATATGTAGTAAAAACCTACGAAAATCTCCCGTTTCCGTCATTTACTATCGAATCGACATAACGCCAGATCGTCACAGTGGTCGCTTTTGTCTCTGAAACGGTTACATTTATCGTCTGCAAGCCCTTGTCGCGTGATGCGGTATGCAGACACAGTACAAGCAGCACACTAGAACACAGAATAAGAATCTACGTTGATGCAATCGGCCAGTAGGTAGAGCTACATTTCAAGTTTTAGTTATCGATTAATGAATTATTGGGCGGTTTGGTGCCTTGGACCAGACCGAGGACCTTAAGATTTTGCATGAGCCGAGGACTGGCAGCCAGGTAACACGAGAAATTGTGTAAAGTGTTAATATGTAGTAAAAACCTAAGAAAATCTCCCGTTTCCGTCATTTACTATCGAATCGACATAACGCCAGATCGTCACAGTGGTCGCATTTCTCTCTGAAACGGTTACATTTATCGTCTGGAAGCCCTTGTCGCGTGATGCGGTATGCAGACACAGTACAAGCAGCACACTAGAACACAGAATAAGAATCTAAGTTGATGCAATCGGCCAGTAAGAAGAGCTACATTTCTAGTTTTAGTTATCGATTAATGAATTATTGGGCGGTTTGGTGCCTTGGACCAGACCGAGGACCTTAAGATTTTGCATGAACCGAGGACTGGCAGCCAGGTAACACGAGAAATTGTGTAAAGCGTTAATATGTAGTAAAAACCTAAGAAAATCTCCCGTTTCCGTCATTTACTATCGAATCGACATAACGCCAGATCGTCACATTGGTCGCTTTTCTCTCTGAAACGGTTACATTTATCGTCTGCAAGCCCTTGTCGCGTGATGCGGTATGCAGACACAGTACAAGCAGCACACTAGAACACAGAATAAGAATCTACGTTGATGCAATCGGCCAGTAAGAAGAGCTACATTTCAAGTTTTAGTTATCGATTAATGAATTATTGGGCAGTTTGGTGCCTTGGACCAGACCGAGGACCTTAAGATTTTGCATGAACCGAGGACTGGCAGCCAGGTAACACGAGAAATTGTGTAAAGTGTTAATATGTAGTAAAAACCTAAGAAAATCTCCCGTTTCCGTCATTTACTATCGAATCGAAATACGCCAGATCGTCACAGTGGTCGCTTTTCTCCCTGAAACGGTTACATTTATCGTCTGCAAGCTTTTGTCGCGTGATGCGGTATGCAGAGTCACTACAAGCGGCATAGTAGAACACTGAGGAAGCATCTAGGTTTATGCAATCGCCCAGTAAGAAGAGCTACATTTCAAGTTTTAGTTATCGATTAATGAATTATTGGGCGGTTTGGTGCCTTGGACCAGACCGAGGACCTTAAGATTTTGCATGAACCGAGGTCTGGCAGCCAGGTAACACCAGAAATTGTGTAAAGTGTTAATATGTAGTAAAAACCTAAGAAAATCTCCCGTTTCCGTCATTTACTATCGAATCGACATAACGCCAGATCGTCACATTGGTCGCTTTTCTCTCTGAAACGGTTACATTTATCGTCTGCAAGCCCTTGTCGCGTGATGCGGTATGCAGACACAGTACAAGCAGCACACTAGAACACAGAATAAGAATCTACGTTGATGCAATCGGCCAGTAAGAAGAGCTACATTTCAAGTTTTAGTTATCGATTAATGAATTATTGGGCGGTTTGGTGCCTTGGACCAGACCGAGGACCTTACGATTTTGCATGAACCGAGGACTGGCAGCCAGGTAACACGAGAAATGATGTAAAGTGTTAATATATAGTAAAAAACTAAGAAAATCTCCCGTTTCCGTCATTTACTATCGAATCGACATAACGCCAGATCGTGACAGTGGTCGCTTTTCTCTCTGAAACGGTTACATTTATCGTCTGCAAGCCGTTGTCGCGTGATGCGGTATGCAGACACAGTACAAGCAGCACACTAGAACACAGAATAAGAATCTACGTTGATGCAATCGGCCAGTAAGAAGAGCTACATTTCAAGTTTTAGTTATCGATTAATGAATTATTGGGCGGTTTGGTGCCTTGGACCAGACCGAGGACCTTCAGATTTTGCATGAACCGAGGTCTGGCAGCCAGGTAACACGAGAAATTGTGTAAAGTGTTAATATGTAGTAAAAACCTAAGAAAATCTCCCGTTTCCGTCATTTACTATCGAATCGACATATCGCCAGATCGTCACATTGGTCGCTTTTCTCTCTGAAACGGTTACATTTATCGTCTGCAAGCCCTTGTCGCGTGATGCGGTATGCAGACACAGTACAAGCAGCACACTAGAACACAGAATAAGAATCTACGTTGATGCAATCGGCCAGTAAGAAGAGCTACATTTCAAGTTTTAGTTATCGATTAATGAATTATTGGGCGGTTTGGTGCCTTGGACCAGACCGAGGACCTTAAGATTTTGCATGAATCGAGGACTGGCAGCCAGGTAACACGAGAAATTGTGTAAAGTGTTAATATGTAGTAAAAACCTAAGAAAATCTCCCGTTTCCGTCATTTACTATCGAATCGACATAACGCCAGATCGTCACAGTGGTCGCTTTTCTCTCTGAAACGGTTACATTTATCGTCTGCAAGCCCTTGTCGAATGATGCGGTATGCAGACACAGTACAAGCAGCACACTAGAACACAGAATAAGAATCTACTTTGATGCAATCGGCCAGTAAGAAGAGCTACATTTCAGGTTTTAGTTATCGATTAATGAATTATTGGGCGGTTTGGTGCCTTGGACCAGACCGAGGACGTTAAGATTTTGCATGAACCGAGGACTGGCAGCCAGGTAACACGAGAAATTGTGTAAAGTGTTAATATGTAGTAAAAACCTAAGAAAATCTCCCGTTTCCGTCATTTACTATCGAATCGACATAACGCCAGATCGTCACATTGGTCGCTTTTCTCTCTGAAACGGTTACATTTATCGTCTGCAAGCCCTTGTCGCGTGATGCGGTATGCAGAGTCACTACAAGCGGCATAGTAGAACACTGAAGAAGCATCTAAGTTTATGCAATCGCCCAGTAAGAAGAGCTACATTTCAAGTTTTAGTTATCGATTAATGAATTATTGGGCTGTTTGGTGCCTTGGACCAGACCGAGGACCTTAAGATTTTGCATGAACCGAGGACTGGCAGCCAGGTAACACGAGAAATTGTGTAAAGTGTTAATATGTAGTAAAAACCTAAGAAAATCTCCCGTTTCCGTCATTTACTATCGAATCGACATAACGCCAGATCGTCACAGTGGTCGCTTTTCTCTCTGAAACGGTTACATTTATCGTCTGCAAGCCGTTGTGGCGTGATGCGGTATGCAGACACAGTACAAGCAGCACACTAGAACACAGAATAAGAATCTACGTTGATGCAATCGGCCAGTAAGAAGAGCTACATTTCAAGTTTTAGTTATCGATTAATGAATTATTGGGCGGTTTGGTGCCTTGGACCAGACCGAGGACCTTAAGATTTTGCAAGAACCGAGGACTGGCAGCCAGGTAACACGAGAAATTGTGTAGTGTTAATATGTAGTAAAAACCTAAGAAAATCTCCCGTTTCCGTCATTTACTATCGAATCGACATAACGCCAGATCGTCACATTGGTCGCTTTTCTCTCTGAAACGGTTACATTTATCGTCTGCAAGCCCTTGTCGCGTGATGCGGTATGCAGACACAGTACAAGCAGCACACTAGAACACAGAATAAGAATCTACGTTGATGCAATCGGCCAGTAAGAAGAGCTACATTTCAAGTTTTAGTTATCGATTAATGAATTATTGGGCGGTTTGGTGCCTTGGACCAGACCGAGGACCTTAAGATTTTGCATGAACCGAGGACTGGCAGCCAGGTAACACGAGAAATTGTGTAAAGTGTTAATATGTAGTAAAAATCTAAGAAAATCTCCCGTTTCCGTCATTTACTATCGAATCGACATAACGCCAGATCGTCACATTGGTCGCTTTTCTCTCTGAAACGGTTACATTTATCGTCTTCAAGCCCTTGTCGCGTGATGCGGTATGCAGACACAGTACAAGCAGCACACTAGAACACAGAATAAGAATCTACGTTGATGCAATCGGCCAGTAAGAAGAGCTACATTTCAAGTTTTAGTTATCGATTAATGAATTATTGGGCGGTTTGGTGCCTTGGACCAGACCGAGGACCTTAAGATTTTGCATGAACCGAGGACTGGGAGCCAGGTAACACGAGAAATTGTGTAAAGTGTTAATATGTAGTAAAAACCTAAGATAATCTCCCGTTTCCGTCATTTACTATCGAATCGACATAACGCCAGATCGTCACAGTGGTCGCTTTTCTCTCTGAAACGGTTACATTTATCGTCTGCAAGCCGTTGTCGCGTGATGCGGTATGCAGACACAGTACAAGCAGCACACTAGAACACAGAATAAGAATCTACGTTGATGCAATCGGCCAGTAAGAAGAGCTACATTTCAAGTTTTAGTTATCGATTAATGAATTATTGGGCGGTTTGGTGCCTTGGACCCGACCGAGGACCTTAAGATTTTGCATGAGCCGAGGACTGGCAGCCAGGTAACACGAGAAATTGTGTAAAGTGTTAATATGTAGTAAAAACCTAAGAAAATCTCCCGTTTCCGTCATTTACTATCGAATCGACATAACGCCAGATCGTCACATTGGTCGCTTTTCTCTCTGAAACGGTTACATTTATCGTCTGCAAGCCCTTGTCGCGTGATGCGGTATGCAGACACAGTACAAGCAGCACACTAGAACACAGAATAAGAATCTACGTTGATGCAATCGGCCAGGAAGAAGAGCTACATTTCAAGTTTTAGTTATCGATTAATGAATTATTGGGCGGTTTGGTGCCTTGGACCAGACCGAGGACCTTAAGATTATGCATGAACCGAGGACTGGCAGCCAGGTAACACGAGAAATTGTGTAAAGTGTTAATATGTAGTAAAAACCCAAGAAAATCTCCCGTTTCCGTCATTTACTATCGAATCGACATAACGCCAGATCGTCACAGTGGTCGCTTTTCTCTCTGAAACGGTTACATTTATCGTCTGCAAGCCCTTGTCGCGTGATGCGGTATGCAGACACAGTACAAGCAGCACACTAGAACACAGAATAAGAATCTAAGTTGATGCAATCGGCCAGTAAGAAGAGCTACATTTCTAGTTTTAGTTATCGATTAATGAATTATTGGGCGGTTTGGTGCCTTGCACCAGACCGAGGACCTTAAGATTTTGCATGAACCGAGGACTGGCAGCCAGGTAACACGAGAAATTGTGTAAAGCGTTAATATGTAGTAAAAACCTAAGAAAATCTCCCGTTTCCGTCATTTACTATCGAATCGACATAACGCCAGATCGTCACATTGGTCGCTTTTCTCTCTGAAACGGTTACATTTATCGTCTGCAAGCCCTTGTCGCGTGATGCGGTATGCAGACACAGTACAAGCAGCACACTAGAACACAGAATAAGAATCTACGTTGATGCAATCGGCCAGTAAGAAGAGCTACATTTCAAGTTTTAGTTATCGATTAATGAATTATTGGGCAGTTTGGTGCCTTGGACCAGACCGAGGACCTTAAGATTTTGCATGAACCGAGGACTGGCAGCCAGGTAACACGAGAAATTGTGTAAAGTGTTAATATGTAGTAAAAACCTAAGAAAATATCCCGTTTCCGTCATTTACTATCGAATCGAAATACGCCAGATCGTCACAGTGGTCGCTTTTCTCCCTGAAACGGTTACATTTATCGTCTGCAAGCTTTTGTCGCGTGATGCGGTATGCAGAGTCACTACAAGCGGCATAGTAGAACACTGAGGAAGCATCTAGGTTTATGCAATCGCCCAGTAAGAAGAGCTACATTTCAAGTTTTAGTTATCGATTAATGAATTATTGGGCGGTTTGGTGCCTTGGACCAGACCGAGGACCTTAAGATTTTGCATGAACCGAGGTCTGGCAGCCAGGTAACACCAGAAATTGTGTAAAGTGTTAATATGTAGTAAAAACCTAAGAAAATCTCCCGTTTCCGTCATTTACTATCGAATCGACATAACGCCAGATCGTCACATTGGTCGCTTTTCTCTCTGAAACGGTTACATTTATCGTCTGCAAGCCCTTGTCGCGTGATGCGGTATGCAGACACAGTACAAGCAGCACACTAGAACACAGAATAAGAATCTACGTTGATGCAATCGGCCAGTAAGAAGAGCTACATTTCAAGTTTTAGTTATCGATTAATGAATTATTGGGCGGTTTGGTGCCTTGGACCAGACCGAGGACCTTAAGATTTTGCATGAACCGAGGACTGGCAGCCAGGTAACACGAGAAATTGTGTAAAGTGTTAATATGTAGTAAAAACCTAAGAAAATCTCCCGTTTCCGTCATTTACTATCGAATCGACATAACGCCAGATCGTGACAGTGGTCGCTTTTCTCTCTGAAACGGTTACATTTATCGTCTGCAAGCCGTTGTCGCGTGATGCGGTATGCAGACACAGTACAAGCAGCACACTAGAACACAGAATAAGAATCTACGTTGATGCAATCGGCCAGTAAGAAGAGCTACATTTCAAGTTTTAGTTATCGATTAATGAATTATTGGGCGGTTTGGTGCCTTGGACCAGACCGAGGACCTTCAGATTTTGCATGAACCGAGGTCTGGCAGCCAGGTAACACGAGAAATTGTGTAAAGTGTTAATATGTAGTAAAAACCTAAGAAAATCTCCCGTTTCCGTCATTTACTATCGAATCGACATATCGCCAGATCGTCACATTGGTCGCTTTTCTCTCTGAAACGGTTACATTTATCGTCTGCAAGCCCTTGTCGCGTGATGCGGTATGCAGACACAGTACAAGCAGCACACTAGAACACAGAATAAGAATGTACGTTGATGCAATCGGCCAGTAAGAAGAGCTACATTTCAAGTTTTAGTTATCGATTAATGAATTATTGGGCGGTTTGGTGCCTTGGACCAGACCGAGGACCTTAAGATTTTGCATGAATCGAGGACTGGCAGCCAGGTAACACGAGAAATTGTGTAAAGTGTTAATATGTAGTAAAAACCTAAGAAAATCTCCCGTTTCCGTCATTTACTATCGAATCGACATAACGCCAGATCGTCACAGTGGTCGCTTTTCTCTCTGAAACGGTTACATTTATCGTCTGCAAGCCCTTGTCGAATGATGCGGTATGCAGACACAGTACAAGCAGCACACTAGAACACAGAATAAGAATCTACTTTGATGCAATCGGCCAGTAAGAAGAGCTACATTTCAGGTTTTAGTTATCGATTAATGAATTATTGGGCGGTTTGGTGCCTTGGACCAGACCGAGGACCTTAAGATTTTGCATGAACCGAGGACTGGCAGCCAGGTAACACGAGAAATTGTGTAAAGTGTTAATATGTAGTAAAAACCTAAGAAAATCTCCCGTTTCCGTCATTTACTATCGAATCGACATAACGCCAGATCGTCACATTGGTCGCTTTTCTCTCTGAAACGGTTACATTTATCGTCTGCAAGCCCTTGTCGCGTGATGCGGTATGCAGAGTCACTACAAGCGGCATAGTAGAACACTGAAGAAGCATCTAAGTTTATGCAATCGCCCAGTAAGAAGAGCTACATTTCAAGTTTTAGTTATCGATTAATGAATTATTGGGCTGTTTGGTGCCTTGGACCAGACCGAGGACCTTAAGATTTTGCATGAACCGAGGACTGGCAGCCAGGTAACACGAGAAATTGTGTAAAGTGTTAATATGTAGTAAAAACCTAAGAAAATCTCCCGTTTCCGTCATTTACTATCGAATCGACATAACGCCAGATCGTCACAGTGGTCGCTTTTCTCTCTGAAACGGTTACATTTATCGTCTGCAAGCCGTTGTCGCGTGATGCGGTATGCAGACACAGTACAAGCAGCACACTAGAACACAGAATAAGAATCTACGTTGATGCAATCGGCCAGTAAGAAGAGCTACATTTCAAGTTTTAGTTATCGATTAATGAATTATTGGGCGGTTTGGTGCCTTGGACCAGACCGAGGACCTTAAGATTTTGCAAGAACCGAGGACTGGCAGCAAGGTAACACGAGAAATTGTGTAGTGTTAATATGTAGTAAAAACCTAAGAAAATCTCCCGTTTCCGTCATTTACTATCGAATCGACATAACGCCAGATCGTCACATTGGTCGCTTTTCTCTCTGAAACGGTTACATTTATCGTCTGCAAGCCCTTGTCGCGTGATGCGGTATGCAGACACAGTACAAGCAGCACACTAGAACACAGAATAAGAATCTACGTTGATGCAATCGGCCAGTAAGAAGAGCTACATTTCAAGTTTTAGTTGTCGATTAATGAATTATTGGGCGGTTTGGTGCCTTGGACCAGACCGAGGACCTTAAGATTTTGCATGAACCGAGGACTGGCAGCCAGGTAACACGAGAAATTGTGTAAAGTGTTAATATGTAGTAAAAATCTAAGAAAATCTCCCGTTTCCGTCATTTACTATCGAATCGACATAACGCCAGATCGTCACATTGGTCGCTTTTCTCTCTGAAACGGTTACATTTATCGTCTTCAAGCCCTTGTCGCGTGATGCGGTATGCAGACACAGTACAAGCAGCACACTAGAACACAGAATAAGAATCTACGTTGATGCAATCGGCCAGTAAGAAGAGCTACATTTCAAGTTTTAGTTATCGATTAATGAATTATTGGGCGGTTTGGTGCCTTGGACCAGACCGAGGACCTTAAGATTTTGCATGAACCGAGGACTGGGAGCCAGGTAACACGAGAAATTGTGTAAAGTGTTAATATGTAGTAAAAACCTAAGATAATCTCCCGTTTCCGTCATTTACTATCGAATCGACATAACGCCAGATCGTCACAGTGGTCGCTTTTCTCTCTGAAACGGTTACATTTATCGTCTGCAAGCCGTTGTCGCGTGATGCGGTATGCAGAGTCACTACAAGCGGCATAGTAGAACACTGAGGAAGCATCTAGGTTTATGCAATCGCCCAGTAAGAAGAGCTACATTTCAAGTTTTAGTTATCGATTAATGAATTATTGGGCGGTTTGGTGCCTTGGACCAGACCGAGGACCTTAAGATTTTGCATGAACCGAGGTCTGGCAGCCAGGTAACACCAGAAATTGTGTAAAGTGTTAATATGTAGTAAAAACCTAAGAAAATCTCCCGTTTCCGTCATTTACTATCGAATCGACATAACGCCAGATCGTCACATTGGTCGCTTTTCTCTCTGAAACGGTTACATTTATCGTCTGCAAGCCCTTGTCGCGTGATGCGGTATGCAGACACAGTACAAGCAGCACACTAGAACACAGAATAAGAATCTACGTTGATGCAATCGGCCAGTAAGAAGAGCTACATTTCAAGTTTTAGTTATCGATTAATGAATTATTGGGCGGTTTGGTGCCTTGGACCAGACCGAGGACCTTAAGATTTTGCATGAACCGAGGACTGGCAGCCAGGTAACACGAGAAATTGTGTAAAGTGTTAATATGTAGTAAAAACCTAAGAAAATCTCCCGTTTCCGTCATTTACTATCGAATCGACATAACGCCAGATCGTGACAGTGGTCGCTTTTCTCTCTGAAACGGTTACATTTATCGTCTGCAAGCCGTTGTCGCGTGATGCGGTATGCAGACACAGTACAAGCAGCACACTAGAACACAGAATAAGAATCTACGTTGATGCAATCGGCCAGTAAGAAGAGCTACATTTCAAGTTTTAGTTATCGATTAATGAATTATTGGGCGGTTTGGTGCCTTGGACCAGACCGAGGACCTTCAGATTTTGCATGAACCGAGGTCTGGCAGCCAGGTAACACGAGAAATTGTGTAAAGTGTTAATATGTAGTAAAAACCTAAGAAAATCTCCCGTTTCCGTCATTTACTATCGAATCGACATATCGCCAGATCGTCACATTGGTCGCTTTTCTCTCTGAAACGGTTACATTTATCGTCTGCAAGCCCTTGTCGCGTGATGCGGTATGCAGACACAGTACAAGCAGCACACTAGAACACAGAATAAGAATGTACGTTGATGCAATCGGCCAGTAAGAAGAGCTACATTTCAAGTTTTAGTTATCGATTAATGAATTATTGGGCGGTTTGGTGCCTTGGACCAGACCGAGGACCTTAAGATTTTGCATGAATCGAGGACTGGCAGCCAGGTAACACGAGAAATTGTGTAAAGTGTTAATATGTAGTAAAAACCTAAGAAAATCTCCCGTTTCCGTCATTTACTATCGAATCGACATAACGCCAGATCGTCACAGTGGTCGCTTTTCTCTCTGAAACGGTTACATTTATCGTCTGCAAGCCCTTGTCGAATGATGCGGTATGCAGACACAGTACAAGCAGCACACTAGAACACAGAATAAGAATCTACTTTGATGCAATCGGCCAGTAAGAAGAGCTACATTTCAGGTTTTAGTTATCGATTAATGAATTATTGGGCGGTTTGGTGCCTTGGACCAGACCGAGGACCTTAAGATTTTGCATGAACCGAGGACTGGCAGCCAGGTAACACGAGAAATTGTGTAAAGTGTTAATATGTAGTAAAAACCTAAGAAAATCTCCCGTTTCCGTCATTTACTATCGAATCGACATAACGCCAGATCGTCACATTGGTCGCTTTTCTCTCTGAAACGGTTACATTTATCGTCTGCAAGCCCTTGTCGCGTGATGCGGTATGCAGAGTCACTACAAGCGGCATAGTAGAACACTGAAGAAGCATCTAAGTTTATGCAATCGCCCAGTAAGAAGAGCTACATTTCAAGTTTTAGTTATCGATTAATGAATTATTGGGCTGTTTGGTGCCTTGGACCAGACCGAGGACCTTAAGATTTTGCATGAACCGAGGACTGGCAGCCAGGTAACACGAGAAATTGTGTAAAGTGTTAATATGTAGTAAAAACCTAAGAAAATCTCCCGTTTCCGTCATTTACTATCGAATCGACATAACGCCAGATCGTCACAGTGGTCGCTTTTCTCTCTGAAACGGTTACATTTATCGTCTGCAAGCCGTTGTCGCGTGATGCGGTATGCAGACACAGTACAAGCAGCACACTAGAACACAGAATAAGAATCTACGTTGATGCAATCGGCCAGTAAGAAGAGCTACATTTCAAGTTTTAGTTATCGATTAATGAATTATTGGGCGGTTTGGTGCCTTGGACCAGACCGAGGACCTTAAGATTTTGCAAGAACCGAGGACTGGCAGCAAGGTAACACGAGAAATTGTGTAGTGTTAATATGTAGTAAAAACCTAAGAAAATCTCCCGTTTCCGTCATTTACTATCGAATCGACATAACGCCAGATCGTCACATTGGTCGCTTTTCTCTCTGAAACGGTTACATTTATCGTCTGCAAGCCCTTGTCGCGTGATGCGGTATGCAGACACAGTACAAGCAGCACACTAGAACACAGAATAAGAATCTACGTTGATGCAATCGGCCAGTAAGAAGAGCTACATTTCAAGTTTTAGTTGTCGATTAATGAATTATTGGGCGGTTTGGTGCCTTGGACCAGACCGAGGACCTTAAGATTTTGCATGAACCGAGGACTGGCAGCCAGGTAACACGAGAAATTGTGTAAAGTGTTAATATGTAGTAAAAATCTAAGAAAATCTCCCGTTTCCGTCATTTACTATCGAATCGACATAACGCCAGATCGTCACATTGGTCGCTTTTCTCTCTGAAACGGTTACATTTATCGTCTTCAAGCCCTTGTCGCGTGATGCGGTATGCAGACACAGTACAAGCAGCACACTAGAACACAGAATAAGAATCTACGTTGATGCAATCGGCCAGTAAGAAGAGCTACATTTCAAGTTTTAGTTATCGATTAATGAATTATTGGGCGGTTTGGTGCCTTGGACCAGACCGAGGACCTTAAGATTTTGCATGAACCGAGGACTGGGAGCCAGGTAACACGAGAAATTGTGTAAAGTGTTAATATGTAGTAAAAACCTAAGATAATCTCCCGTTTCCGTCATTTACTATCGAATCGACATAACGCCAGATCGTCACAGTGGTCGCTTTTCTCTCTGAAACGGTTACATTTATCGTCTGCAAGCCGTTGTCGCGTGATGCGGTATGCAGACACAGTACAAGCAGCACACTAGAACACAGAATAAGAATCTACGTTGATGCAATCGGCCAGTAAGAAGAGCTACATTTCAAGTTTTAGTTATCGATTAATGAATTATTGGGCGGTTTGGTGCCTTGGACCCGACCGAGGACCTTAAGATTTTGCATGAGCCGAGGACTGGCAGCCAGGTAACACGAGAAATTGTGTAAAGTGTTAATATGTAGTAAAAACCTAAGAAAATCTCCCGTTTCCGTCATTTACTATCGAATCGACATAACGCCAGATCGTCACATTGGTCGCTTTTCTCTCTGAAACGGTTACATTTATCGTCTGCAAGCCCTTGTCGCGTGATGCGGTATGCAGACACAGTACAAGCAGCACACTAGAACACAGAATAAGAATCTACGTTGATGCAATCGGCCAGGAAGAAGAGCTACATTTCAAGTTTTAGTTATCGATTAATGAATTATTGGGCGGTTTGGTGCCTTGGACCAGACCGAGGACCTTAAGATTATGCATGAACCGAGGACTGGCAGCCAGGTAACACGAGAAATTGTGTAAAGTGTTAATATGTAGTAAAAACCCAAGAAAATCTCCCGTTTCCGTCATTTACTATCGAATCGACATAACGCCAGATCGTCACAGTGGTCGCTTTTCTCTCTGAAACGGTTACATTTATCGTCTGCAAGCCCTTGTCGCGTGATGCGGTATGCAGAAACAGTACAAGCAGCACACTAGAACACAGAATAAGAATCTACGTTGATGCAATCGGCCAGTAAGAAGAGCTACATTTCAAGTTTTAGTTATCGATTAATGAATTATTGGGCGGTTTGGTGCCTTGGACCAGACCGAGGACCTTAAGATTTTGCATGAACCGAGGACTGGCAGCCAGGTAACACGAGAAATTGTGTAAAGTGTTAATATGTAGTAAAAACCTAAGAAAATCTCCCGTTTCCGTCATTTACTATCGAATCGACATAACGCCAGATCGTCACAGTGGTCGCTTTTCTCTCTGAAACGGTTACATTTATCGTCTGCAAGCCCTTGTCGCGTGATGCGGTATGCAGACACATTACAAGCAGCACACTAGAACACAGAATAAGAATCTACGTTGATGCAATCGGCCAGTAAGAAGAGCTACATTTCAAGTTTTAATTATCGATTAATGAATTATTGGGCGGTTTGGTGCCTTGGACCAGACCGAGGACCTTAAGATTTTGCATGAACCGAGGACTGGCAGCCAGGTAACACGAGAAATTGTGTAAAGTGTTAATATGTAGTAAAAACCTAAGAAAATCTCCCGTTTCCGTCATTTACTATCGAATCGACATAACGCCAGGTCATCACAGTGGTCGCTTTTCTCTCTGAAACGGTTACATTTAACGTCTGCAAGCCCTTGTCGCGTGATGCGGTATGCAGAGTCACTACATGCGGCATAGTAGAACACTGAAGAAGCATCTAAGTTTATGCAATCGCCCAGTAAGAAGAGCTACATTTCAAGTTTTATTTATCGATTAATGAATTATTGGGCGGTTTTGTGCCTTGGACCAGACCGAGGACCTTAAGATTTTGCGTGAACCGAGGACTGGCAGCCAGGTAACACGACAAATTGTGTAAAGTGTTAATATGTAGTAAAAACCTAAGAAAATCTCCCGTTTCCGTCATTTACTATCGAATCGACATAACGCCAGATCGTCACAGTGGTCGCTTTTCTCTCTGAAACGGTTACATTTATCGTCTGCAAGCCGTTGTCGCGTGATGCGGTATGCAGACACAGTACAAGCAGCACACTAGAACACAGAATAAGAATCTACGTTGATGCAATCGGCCAGTAAGAAGAGCTACATTTCAAGTTTTAGTTATCGATTAATGAATTATTGGGCGGTTTGGTGCCTTGGACCAGACCGAGGACCTTAAGATTTTGCATGAATCGAGGACTGGCAGCCAGGTAACACGAGAAATTGTGTAAAGTGTTAATATGTAGTAAAAACCTAAGAAAATCTCCCGTTTCCGTCATTTACTATCGAATCGACATAATGCCAGATCGTCACAGTGGTCGCTTTTCTCTCTGAAACGGTTACATTTATCGTCTGCAAGCCCTTGTCGAATGATGCGGTATGCAGACACAGTACAAGCAGCACACTAGAACACAGAATAAGAATCTACTTTGATGCAATCGGCCAGTAAGAAGAGCTACATTTCAGGTTTTAGTTATCGATTAATGAATTATTGGGCGGTTTGGTGCCTTGGACCAGACCGAGGACCTTAAGATTTTGCATGAACCGAGGACTGGCAGCCAGGTAACACGAGAAATTGTGTAAAGTGTTAATATGTAGTAAAAACCTAAGAAAATCTCCCGTTTCCGTCATTTACTATCGAATCGACATAACGCCAGATCGTCACATTGGTCGCTTTTCTCTCTGAAACGGTTACATTTATCGTCTGCAAGCCCTTGTCGCGTGATGCGGTATGCAGAGTCACTACAAGCGGCATAGTAGAACACTGAAGAAGCATCTAAGTTTATGCAATCGCCCAGTAAGAAGAGCTACATTTCAAGTTTTAGTTATCGATTAATGAATTATTGGGCTGTTTGGTGCCTTGGACCAGACCGAGGACCTTAAGATTTTGCATGAACCGAGGACTGGCAGCCAGGTAACACGAGAAATTGTGTAAAGTGTTAATATGTAGTAAAAACCTAAGAAAATCTCCCGTTTCCGTCATTTACTATCGAATCGACATAACGCCAGATCGTCACAGTGGTCGCTTTTCTCTCTGAAACGGTTACATTTATCGTCTGCAAGCCGTTGTCGCGTGATGCGGTATGCAGACACAGTACAAGCAGCACACTAGAACACAGAATAAGAATCTACGTTGATGCAATCGGCCAGTAAGAAGAGCTACATTTCAAGTTTTAGTTATCGATTAATGAATTATTGGGCGGTTTGGTGCCTTGGACCAGACCGAGGACCTTAAGATTTTGCAAGAACCGAGGACTGGCAGCCAGGTAACACGAGAAATTGTGTAGTGTTAATATGTAGTAAAAACCTAAGAAAATCTCCCGTTTCCGTCATTTACTATCGAATCGACATAACGCCAGATCGTCACATTGGTCGCTTTTCTCTCTGAAACGGTTACATTTATCGTCTGCAAGCCCTTGTCGCGTGATGCGGTATGCAGACACAGTACAAGCAGCACACTAGAACACAGAATAAGAATCTACGTTGATGCAATCGGCCAGTAAGAAGAGCTACATTTCAAGTTTTAGTTGTCGATTAATGAATTATTGGGCGGTTTGGTGCCTTGGACCAGACCGAGGACCTTAAGATTTTGCATGAACCGAGGACTGGCAGCCAGGTAACACGAGAAATTGTGTAAAGTGTTAATATGTAGTAAAAATCTAAGAAAATCTCCCGTTTCCGTCATTTACTATCGAATCGACATAACGCCAGATCGTCACATTGGTCGCTTTTCTCTCTGAAACGGTTACATTTATCGTCTTCAAGCCCTTGTCGCGTGATGCGGTATGCAGACACAGTACAAGCAGCACACTAGAACACAGAATAAGAATCTACGTTGATGCAATCGGCCAGTAAGAAGAGCTACATTTCAAGTTTTAGTTATCGATTAATGAATTATTGGGCGGTTTGGTGCCTTGGACCAGACCGAGGACCTTAAGATTTTGCATGAACCGAGGACTGGGAGCCAGGTAACACGAGAAATTGTGTAAAGTGTTAATATGTAGTAAAAACCTAAGATAATCTCCCGTTTCCGTCATTTACTATCGAATCGACATAACGCCAGATCGTCACAGTGGTCGCTTTTCTCTCTGAAACGGTTACATTTATCGTCTGCAAGCCGTTGTCGCGTGATGCGGTATGCAGACACAGTACAAGCAGCACACTAGAACACAGAATAAGAATCTACGTTGATGCAATCGGCCAGTAAGAAGAGCTACATTTCAAGTTTTAGTTATCGATTAATGAATTATTGGGCGGTTTGGTGCCTTGGACCCGACCGAGGACCTTAAGATTTTGCATGAGCCGAGGACTGGCAGCCAGGTAACACGAGAAAATGTGTAAAGTGTTAATATGTAGTAAAAACCTAAGAAAATCTCCCGTTTCCGTCATTTACTATCGAATCGACATAACGCCAGATCGTCACATTGGTCGCTTTTCTCTCTGAAACGGTTACATTTATCGTCTGCAAGCCCTTGTCGCGTGATGCGGTATGCAGACACAGTACAAGCAGCACACTAGAACACAGAATAAGAATCTACGTTGATGCAATCGGCCAGGAAGAAGAGCTACATTTCAAGTTTTAGTTATCGATTAATGAATTATTGGGCGGTTTGGTGCCTTGGACCAGACCGAGGACCTTAAGATTATGCATGAACCGAGGACTGGCAGCCAGGTAACACGAGAAATTGTGTAAAGTGTTAATATGTAGTAAAAACCCAAGAAAATCTCCCGTTTCCGTCATTTACTATCGAATCGACATAACGCCAGATCGTCACAGTGGTCGCTTTTCTCTCTGAAACGGTTACATTTATCGTCTGCAAGCCCTTGTCGCGTGATGCGGTATGCAGAAACAGTACAAGCAGCACACTAGAACACAGAATAAGAATCTACGTTGATGCAATCGGCCAGTAAGAAGAGCTACATTTCAAGTTTTAGTTATCGATTAATGAATTATTGGGCGGTTTGGTGCCTTGGACCAGACCGAGGACCTTAAGATTTTGCATGAACCGAGGACTGGCAGCCAGGTAACACGAGAAATTGTGTAAAGTGTTAATATGTAGTAAAAACCTAAGAAAATCTCCCGTTTCCGTCATTTACTATCGAATCGACATAACGCCAGATCGTCACAGTGGTCGCTTTTCTCTCTGAAACGGTTACATTTATCGTCTGCAAGCCCTTGTCGCGTGATGCGGTATGCAGACACATTACAAGCAGCACACTAGAACACAGAATAAGAATCTACGTTGATGCAATCGGCCAGTAAGAAGAGCTACATTTCAAGTTTTAATTATCGATTAATGAATTATTGGGCGGTTTGGTGCCTTGGACCAGACCGAGGACCTTAAGATTTTGCATGAACCGAGGACTGGCAGCCAGGTAACACGAGAAATTGTGTAAAGTGTTAATATGTAGTAAAAACCTAAGAAAATCTCCCGTTTCCGTCATTTACTATCGAATCGACATAACGCCAGGTCATCACAGTGGTCGCTTTTCTCTCTGAAACGGTTACATTTAACGTCTGCAAGCCCTTGTCGCGTGATGCGGTATGCAGAGTCACTACATGCGGCATAGTAGAACACTGAAGAAGCATCTAAGTTTATGCAATCGCCCAGTAAGAAGAGCTACATTTCAAGTTTTATTTATCGATTAATGAATTATTGGGCGGTTTTGTGCCTTGGACCAGACCGAGGACCTTAAGATTTTGCATGAACCGAGGACTGGCAGCCAGGTAACACGACAAATTGTGTAAAGTGTTAATATGTAGTAAAAACCTAAGAAATTCTCCCGTTTCCGTCATTTACTATCGAATCGACATAACGCCAGATCGTCACAGTGGTCGCTTTTCTCTCTGAAACGGTTACATTTATCGTCTGCAAGCCGTTGTCGCGTGATGAGGTATGCAGACACAGTACAAGAAGCACACTAGAACACAGAATAAGAATCTACGTTGATGCAATCGGCCAGTAAGAAGAGCTACATTTCAAGTTTTAGTTATCGATTAATGAATTATTGGGCGGTTTAGTGCCTTGGACCAGACCGAGGACCTTAAGATTTTGCATGAACCGAGGACTGGCAGCCAGGTAACACGAGAAATTGTGTAAAGTGTTAATACGTAGTAAAAACCCAAGAAAATCTCCCGTTCCCGTCATTTACAATCGAAACGACATAACGCCAGATCGTCACAGTGGTCGCTTTTCTCTCTGAAACGGTTACATTTATCGTCTGCAAGCCCTTGTCGCGTGATGCGGTATGCAGAGTCACTACAAGCGGCATAGTAGAACACTGAGGAAGCATCTAAGTTTATGCAATAGCCCAGTAAGAAGAGCTACATTTCAAGTTTTAGTTATCGATTAATGAATTATTGGGCGGTTTGGTGCCTTGGACCAGACCGAGGACCTTAAGATTTTGCATGAGCCGAGGACTGGCAGCCAGGTAACACGAGAAATTGTGTAAAGTGTTAATATGTAGTAAAAACCTAAGAAAATCTCCCGTTTCTGACATTTACTATCGAATCGACATAACGCCAGATCGTCACATTGGTCGCTTTTCTCTCTCAAACGGTTACATTTATCGTCTGCAAGCCCTTGTCGCGTGATGCGGTATGCAGACACAGTAGAAGCAGCACACTAGAACACAGAATAAGAATCTACGTTGATGCAATCGGCCAGTAAGAAGAGCTACATTTCAAGTTTTAGTTATCGATTAATGAATTATTGGGCGGTTTGGTGCCTTGGACCAGACCGAGGACCTTAAGATTTTGCATGAACCGAGGACTGGCAGCCAGGTAACACGAGAAATTGTGTAAAGTGTTAATATGTAGTAAAAACCTAGGAAAATCTCCCGTTTCCGTCATTTACTATCGAATCGACATAACGCCAGATCGTCACAGTTGTCGCTTTTCTCTCTGAAACGGTTACATTTATCGTCTGCAAGCCCTTGTCGCGTGATGCGGTATGCAGACACAGTACAAGCAGCACACTAGAACACAGAATAAGAATCTACGTTGATGCAATCGGCCAGTAAGAAGAGCTACATTTCAAGTTTTAGTTATCGATTAATGAATTATTGGGCGGTTTGGTGCCTTGGACCAGACCGAGGACCTTAAGATTTTGCATGAACCGAGGACTGGCAGCCAGGTAACACGAGAAATTGTGTAAAGTGTTAATATGTAGTAAAAACCTAAGAAAATCTCCCGTTTCCGTCATTTACTATCGAATCGACATAACGCCAGATCGTCACAGTGGTCGCTTTTCTCTCTGAAACGGTTACATTTATCGTCTGCAAGCCGTTGTCGCGTGATGCGGAATGCAGACACAGTACAAGCAGCACACTAGAACACAGAATTAGAATCTACGTTGATGCAATCGGCCAGTAAGAAGAGCTACATTTCAAGTTTTAGTTATCGATTAATGAATTATTGGGCGGTTTGGTGCCTTGGACCAGACCGAGGACCTTAAGATTTTGCATGAACCGAGGACTGGCAGCCAGGTAACACGAGAAATTGTGTAAAGTGTTAATATGTAGTAAAAGCCCAAGAAAATCTCCCGTTTCCGTCATTTACTATCGAAACGACATAACGCCAGATCGTCACAGTGGTCGCTTTTCTCTCTGAAACGGTTACATTTATCGTCTGCAAGCCCTTGTCGCGTGATGCGGTATGCAGAGTCACTACAAGCGGCATAGTAGAACACTGAAGAAGCATCTAAGTTTATGCAATCGCCCAGTAAGGAGAGCTACATTTCAAGTTTTAGTTATCGATTAATGAATTATTGGGCGGTTTGGTGCCTTGGACCAGACCGAGGACCTTAAGATTTTGCATGAGCCGAGGACTGGCAGCCAGGTAACATGAGAAATTGTGTAAAGTGTTAATATGTAGTAAAAACCTAAGAAAATCTCCCGTTTCCGTCATTTACTATCGAATCGACATAACGCCAGATCGTCACATTGGTCGCTTTTCTCTCTGAAACGGTTACATTTATCGTCTGCAAGCCCTTGTCGCATGATGCGGTATGCAGACACAGTACAAGCAGCACACTAGAACACAGGATAAGGATCTACGTTGATGCAATCGGCCAGTAAGAAGAGCTACATTTCAAGTTTTAGTTATCGATTAATGAATTATTGGGCGGTTTGGTGCCTTGGACCAGACCGAGGACCTTAAGACTTTGCATGAACTGAGGACAGGCAGCCAGGTAACACGAGAAATTGTGTAATGTGTTAATATGTAGTAAAAACCTAAGAAAATCTCCCGTTTCCGTCATTTACTATCGAATCGACATAACGCCAGATCGTCACAGTGGTCGCTTTTCTCTCTGAAACGGTTACGTTTATCGTCTGCAAGCCGTTGTCGCGTGATGCGGTATGCAGACACAGTACAAGCAGCACACTAGAACACAGAATAACAATCTACGTTGATGCAATCGGCCAGTAAGAAGAGCTACATTTCAAGTTTTAGTTATCGATTAATGAATTATTGGGCGGTTTGGTGCCATGGACCAGACCGAGGACCTTAAGAATTTGCATGAACCGAGGACTGGCAGCCAGGTAACACGAGAAATTGTGTAAAGTGTTAATATGTAGTAAAAACCCAAGAAAATCTCCCGTTTCCGTCATTTACTATCGAATCGACATAACGCCAGATCGTCACAGTGGTCGCTTTTCTCTCTGAAACGGTTACATTTATCGTCTGCAAGCCCTTGTCGCGTGATGCGGTATAAAGAGTCACTACAAGCGGCATAGTAGAACACTGAAGAAGCATCTAAGTGTATGCAATCGCCCAGTAAGAAGAGCTACATTTCAAGTTTTAGTTATCGATTAATGAATTATTGGGCGGTTTGGTGCCTTGGACCAGACCGAGGACCTTAAGATTTTGCATGAGCCGAGGACTGGCAGCCAGGTAACACGAGAAATTGTGTAAAGTGTTAATATGTAGTAAAAACCTAAGAAAATCTCCCGTTTCCGTCATTTACTATCGAATCGACATAACGCCAGATCGTCACATTGGTCGCTTTTCTCTCTGAAACGGTTACATTTATCGTCTGCAAGCCCTTGTCGCGTGATGCGGTATGCAGACACAGTACAAGCAGCACACTAGAACACAGAATAAGAATCTACGTTGATGCAATCGGCCAGTAAGAAGAGCTACATTTCAAGTTTTAGTTATCGATTAATGAATTATTGGGCGGTTTGGTGCCTTGGACCAGACCGAGGACCTTAAGATTTTGCATGAGCCGAGGACTGGCAGCCAGGTAACATGAGAAATTGTGTAAAGTGTTAATATGTAGTAAAAACCTAAGAAAATCTCCCGTTTCCGTCATTTACTATCGAATCGACATAACGCCAGATCGTCACATTGGTCGCTTTTCTCTCTGAAACGGTTACATTTATCGTCTGCAAGCCCTTGTCGCATGATGCGGTATGCAGACACAGTACAAGCAGCACACTAGAACACAGGATAAGGATCTACGTTGATGCAATCGGCCAGGAAGAAGAGCTACATTTCAAGTTTTAGTTATCGATTAATGAATTATTGGGCGGTTTGGTGCCTTGGACCAGACCGAGGACCTTAAGACTTTGCATGAACTGAGGACAGGCAGCCAGGTAACACGAGAAATTGTGTAAAGTGTTAATATGTAGTAAAAACCTAAGAAAATCTCCCGTTTCCGTCATTTACTATCGAATCGACATAACGCCAGATCGTCACAGTGGTCGCTTTTCTCTCTGAAACGGTTACGTTTATCGTCTGCAAGCCGTTGTCGCGTGATGCGGTATGCAGACACAGTACAAGCAGCACACTAGAACACAGAATAACAATCTACGTTGATGCAATCGGCCAGTAAGAAGAGCTACATTTCAAGTTTTAGTTATCGATTAATGAATTATTGGGCGGTTTGGTGCCATGGACCAGACCGAGGACCTTAAGATTTTGCATGAACCGAGGACTGGCAGCCAGGTAACACGAGAAATTGTGTAAAGTGTTAATATGTAGTAAAAACCTAAGAAATTCTCCCGTTTCCGTCATTTACTATCGAATCGACATAACGCCAGATCGTCACAGTGGTCGCTTTTCTCTCTGAAACGGTTACATTTATCGTCTGCAAGCCCTTGTCGCGTGATGCGGTATGCAGACACAGTACAAGCAGCACACTAGAACACAGAATAAGAATCTACGTTGATGCAATCGGCCAGTAAGAAGAGCTACATTTCAAGTTTTAGTTATCGATTAATGAATTATTGGGCGGTTTGGTGCCTTGGACCAGACCGAGGACCTTAAGATTTTGCATGAACCGAGGACTGGCAGCCAGGTAACACGAGAAATTGTGTAAAGTGTTAATATGTAGTAAAAACCCAAGAAAATCTCCCGTTTCCGTCATTTACTATCGAATCGATATAACGCCAGATCGTCACAGTGGTCGCTTTTCTCTCTGAAACGGTTACATTTATCGTCTGCAAGCCCTTGTCGCGTGATGCGGTATGCAGAGTCACTACAAGCGGCATAGTAGAACACTGAAGAAGCATCTAAGTTTATGCAATCGCCCAGTAAGAAGAGCTACATTTCAAGTTTTAGTTATCGATTAATGAATTATTGGGCGGTTTGGTGCCTTGGACCAGACCGAGGACCTTAAGATTTTGCATGAACCGAGGACTGGCAGCCAGGTAACACGAGAAATTGTGTAAAGTGTTAATATGTAGTAAAAACCCAAGAAAATCTCCCGTTTCCGTCATTTACTATCGAATCGACATAACGCCAGATCGTCACAGTGGTCGCTTTTCTCTCTGAAACGGTTACATTTATCGTCTGCAAGCCCTTGTCGCGTGATGCGGTATGCAGACACAGTACAAGCAGCACACTAGAACACAGAATAAGAATCTACGTTGATGCAATCGGCCAGTAAGAAGAGCTACATTTCAAGTTTTAGTTATCGATTAATGAATTATTGGGCGGTTTGGTGCCTTGGACCAGACCGAGGACCATAAGATTTGGCATGAACCGAGGACTGGCAGCCAGGTAACACGAGAAATTGTGTAAAGTGTTAATATGTAGTAAAAACCTAAGAAAATCTCCCGTTTCCGTCATTTACTATCGAATCGACATAACGCCAGATCGTCACAGTGGTCGCTTTTCTCTCTGAAACGGTTACATTTATCGTCTGCAAGCCCTTGTCGCGTGATGCGGTATGCAGAGTCACTACAAGCGGCATAGTAGAACACTGAAGAAGCATCTAAGTTTATGCAATCGCCCAGTAAGAAGAGCTACATTTCAAGTTTTAGTTATCGATTAATGAATTATTGGGCGGTTTGGTGCCTTGGACCAGACCGAGGACCTTAAGATTTTGCATGAACCGAGGACTGGCAGCCAGGTAACACGAGAAATTGTGTAAAGTGTTAATATGTAGTAAAAACCTAAGAAAATCTCCCGTTTCCGTCATTTACTATCGAATCGACATAACGCCAGATCGTCACAGTGGTCGCTTTTCTCTCTGAAACGGTTACATTTATCGTCTGCAAGCCCTTGTCGCGTGATGCGGTATGCAGACACAGTACAAGCAGCACACTAGAACACAGAATAAGAATCTACGTTGATGCAATCGGCCAGTAAGAAGAGCTACATTTCAAGTTTTAGTTATCGATTAATGAATTATTGGGCGGTTTGGTGCCTTGGACCAGACCGAGGACCTTAAGATTTTGCATGAACCGAGGACTGGCAGCCAGGTAACACGAGAAATTGTGTAAAGTGTTAATATGTAGTAAAAACCTAAGAAAATCTCCCGTTTCCGTCATTTACTATCGAATCGACATAACGCCAGATCGTCACAGTGGTCGCTTTTCTCTCTGAAACGGTTACATTTATCGTCTGCAAGCCCTTGTCGCGTGATGCGGTATGCAGAGTCACTACAAGCGGCATAGTAGAACACTGAAGAAGCATCTAAGTTTATGCAATCGCCCAGTAAGAAGAGCTACATTTCAAGTTTTAGTTATCGATTAATGAATTATTGGGCGGTTTGGTGCCTTGGACCAGACCGAGGACCTTAAGATTTTGTATGAACCGAGGACTGGCAGCCAGGTAACCCGAGAAATTGTGTAAAGTGTTAATATGTAGTAAAAACCCAAGAAAATCTCCCGTTTCCGTCATTTACTATCGAATCGACATAACGCCAGATCGTCACAGTGGTCGCTTTTCTCTCTGAAACGGTTACATTTATCGTCTGCAAGCCCTTGTCGCGTGATGCGGTATGCAGAGTCACTACAAGCGGCATAGTAGAACACTGAAGAAGCATCTAAGTTTATGCAATCGCCCAGTAAGAAGAGCTACATTTCAAGTTTTAGTTATCGATTAATGAATTATTGGGCGGTTTGGTGCCTTGGACCAGACCGAGGACCTTACGATTTTGCATGAACCGAGGACTGGCAGCCAGGTAACACGAGAAATTGTGTAAAGTGTTAATATGTAGTAAAAACCTAAGAAAATCTCCCGTCATTTACTATTGAATCGACATAACGCCAGATCGTCACAGTGGTCGCTTTTCTCTCTGAAACGGTTACATTTATCGTCTGCAAGCCGTTGTCGCGTGATGCGGTATGCAGACACAGTACAAGCAGCACACTAGAACACAGAATAAGAATCTACGTTGATGCAATCGGCCAGTAAGAAGAGCTACATTTCAAGTTTTAGTTATCGATTAATGAATTATTGGGCGGTTTGGTGCCTTGGACCAGACCGAGGACCTTAAGATTTTGCATGAACCGAGGACTGGCAGCCAGGTAACACGAGAAATTGTGTAAAGTGTTAATATGTAGTAAAAACCTAAGAAAATCTCCCGTTTCCGTCATTTACTATCGAATCGACATAACGCCAGATCGTCACAGTGGTCGCTTTTCTCTCTGAAACGGTTACATTTATCGTCTGCAAGCCCTTGTCGCGTGATGCGGTATGCAGAGTCACTACAAGCGGCATAGTAGAACACTGAAGAAGCATCTAAGTTTATGCAATCGCCCAGTAAGAAGAGCTACATTTCAAGTTTTAGTTATCGATTAATGAATTATTGGGCGGTTTGGTGCCTTGGACCAGACCGAGGACCTTAAGATTTTGCATGAACCGAGGACTGGCAGCCAGGTAACACGAGAAATTGTATAAAGTGTTAATATGTAGTAAAAACCCAAGAAAATCTCCCGTTTCCGTCATTTACTATTGAATCGACATAACGCCAGATCGTCACAGTGGTCGCTTTTCTCTCTGAAACGGTTACATTTATCGTCTGCAAGCCCTTGTCGCGTGATGCGGTATGCAGAGTCACTACAAGCGGCATAGTAGAACACTGAAGAAGCATCTAAGTTTATGCAATCGCCCAGTAAGAAGAGCTACATTTCAAGTTTTAGTTATCGATTAATGAATTATTGGGCGGTTTGGTGCCTTGGACCAGACCGAGGACCTTAAGATTTTGCATGAGCCGAGGACTGGCAGCCAGGTAACTCGAGAAATTGTGTAAAGTGTTAATATGTAGTAAAAACCTAAGAAAATCTCCCGTTTCCGTCATTTACTATCGAATCGACATAACGCCAGATCGTCACATTGGTCGCTTTTCTCTCTGAAACGGTTACATTTATCGTCTGCAAGCCCTTGTCGCGTGATGCGGTATGCAGACACAGTACAAGCAGCACACTAGAACACAGAATAAGAATCTACGTTGATGCAATCGGCCAGTAAGAAGAGCTACATTTCAAGTTTTAGTTATCGATTAATGAATTATTGGGCGGTTTGGTGCCTTGGACCAGACCGAGGACCTTAAGATTTTGCATGAGCCGAGGACTGGCAGCCAGGTAACATGAGAAATTGTGTAAAGTGTTAATATGTAGTAAAAACCTAAGAAAATCTCCCGTTTCCGTCATTTACTATCGAATCGACATAACGCCAGATCGTCACATTGGTCGCTTTTCTCTCTGAAACGGTTACATTTATCGTCTGCAAGCCCTTGTCGCATGATGCGGTATGCAGGCACAGTACAAGCAGCACACTAGAACACAGAATAAGGATCTACGTTGATGCAATCGGCCAGTAAGAAGAGCTACATTTCAAGTTTTAGTTATCGATTAATGAATTATTGGTCGGTTTGGTGCCTTGGACCAGACCGAGGACCTTAAGACTTTGCATGAACCGAGGACAGGCAGCCAGGTAACACGAGAAATTGTGTAAAGTGTTAATATGTAGTAAAAACCTAAGAAAATCTCCCGTTTCCGTCATTTACTATCGAATCGACATAACGCTAGATCGTCACAGTGGTCGCTTTTCTCTCTGAAACGGTTACGTTTATCGTCTGCAAGCCGTTGTCGCGTGATGCGGTATGCAGACACAGTACAAGCAGCACACTAGAACACAGAATAAGAATCTACGTTGATGCAATCGGCCAGTAAGATGAGCTACATTTCAAGTTTTAGTTATCGATTAATGAATTATTGGGCGGTTTGGTGCCTTGGACCAGACCGAGGACCTTAAGATTTTGCATGAACCGAGGACTGGCAGCCAGGTAACACGAGAAATTGTGTAAAGTGTTAATATGTAGTAAAAACCTAAGAAATTCTCCCGTTTCCGTCATTTACTATCGAATCGACATAACGCCAGATCGTCACAGTGGTCGCTTTTCTCTCTGAAACGGTTACATTTATCGTCTGCAAGCCCTTGTCGCGTGATGCGGTATGCAGAGTCACTACAAGCGGCATAGTAGAACACTGAAGAAGCATCTAAGTTTATGCAATCGCCCAGTAAGAAGAGCTACATTTCAAGTTTTAGTTATCGATTAATGAATTATTGGGCGGTTTGGTGCCTTGGACCAGACCGAGGACCTTAAGATTTTGCATGAACCGAGGACTGGCAGCCAGGTAACACGAGAAATTGTGTAAAGTGTTAATATGTAGTAAAAACCTAAGAAAATCTCCCGTTCCCGTCATTTACTATCGAATCGACATAACGCCAGATCGTCACAGTGGTCGCTTTTCTCTCTGAAACGGTTACATTTATCGTCTGCAAGCCCTTGTCGCGTGATGCGGTATGCAGAGTCACTACAAGCGGCATAGTAGAACACTGAAGAAGCATCTAAGTTTATGCAATCGCCCAGTAAGAAGAGCTACATTTCAAGTTTTAGTTATCGATTAATGAATTATTGGGCGGTTTGGTGCCTTGGACCAGACCGAGGACCTTAAGATTTTGCATGAACCGAGGACTGGCAGCCAGGTAACACGAGAAATTGTGTAAAGTGTTAATATGTAGTAAAAAACTAAGAAAATCTCCCGTTTCCGTCATTTACTATCGAATCGACATAACGCCAGATCGTCACAGTGGTCGCTTTTCTCTCTGAAACGGTTACATTTATCGTCTGCAAGCCGTTGTCGCGTGATGCGGTATGCAGCCACAGTACAAGCAGCACACTAGAACACAGAATAAGAATCTACGTTGATGCAATCGGCCAGTAAGAAGAGCTACATTTCAAGATTTAGTTATCGATTAATGAATTATTGGGCGGTTTGTTGCCTTGGACCAGACCGAGGACCATAAGATTTTGCATGAACCGAGGACTGGCAGCCAGGTAACACGAGAAATTGTGTAAAGTGTTAATATGTAGTAAAAACCTAAGAAAATCTCCCGTTTCCGTCATTTACTATCGAATCGACATAACGCCAGATCGTCACAGTGGTCGCTTTTCTCTCTGAAACGGTTACATTTATCGTCTGCAAGCCCTTGTCGCGTGATGCGGTATGCAGAGTCACTACAAGCGGCATAGTAGAACACTGAAGAAGCATCTAAGTTTATGCAATCGGCCAGTAAGAAGAGCTACATTTCAAGTTTTAGTTATCGATTAATGAATTATTGGGCGGTTTGGTGCCTTGGACCAGACCGAGTACCTTAAGATTTTGCATGAACCGATGACTGGCAGCCAGGTAACACGAGAAATTGTGTAAAGTGTTAATATGTAGTAAAAACCTAAGAAAATCTCCCGTTTCCGTCATTTACTATCGAATCGACATAACGCCAGATCGTCACATTGGTCGCTTTTCTCTCTGAAACGGTTACATTTATCGTCTGCAAGCCCTTGTCGCGTGATGCGGTATGCAGTGTCACTACAAGCGGCATAGTAGAACACTGAAGAAGCATCTAAGTTTATGCAATCGCCCAGTAAGAAGAGCTACATTTCAAGTTTTAGTTATCGATTAATGAATTATTGGGCGGTTTGTTGCCTTGGACCAGACCGAGGACCTTAAGATTATGCATGAACCGAGGACTGGCAGCCAGGTAACACGAGAAATTGTGTAATGTGTTAATATTTAGTAAAAACCTAAGAAAATCTCCCGTTTCCGTCATTTACTATCGAATCGACATAACGCCAGATCGTCACAGTGGTCGCTTTTCTGTCTGAAACGGTTACATTTATCGTCTGCAAGCCCTTGTCGCGTGATGCGGTATGCAGACACAGTACAAGCAGCACACTAGAACACAGAATAAGAATCTACGTTGATGCAATCGGCCAGTAAGAAGAGCTACATTTCAAGTTTTAGTTATCGATTAATGAATTATTGGGCGGTTTGGTGCCTTGGACCAGACCGAGGACCTTAAGATTTTGCATGAACCGAGGACTGGCAGCCAGGTAACACGAGAAATTGTGTAAAGCGTTAATATGTAGTAAAAACCTAAGAAAAACTCCCGTTTCAGTCATTTACTATCGAATCGACATAACGCCAGATCGTCACAGTGGTCGCTTTTCTCTCTGAAACGGTTACATTTATCGTCTGCAAGCCGTTGTCGCGTGATGCGGTATGCAGACACAGTACAAGCAGCACACTAGAACACAGAATAAGAATCTACGTTGATGCAATCGGCCAGTAAGAAGAGCGACATTTCAAGTTTTAGTTATCGATTAATGAATTATTGGGCGGTTTGGTGCCTTGGACCAGACCGAGGACCTTAGGATTTTGCATGAACCGAGGACTGGCAGCCAGGTAACACGAGAAATTGTGTAAAGTGTTAATATGTAGTAAAAACCTAAGAAAATCTCCAGTTTCCGTCATTTACTATCGAATCGACATAACGCCAGATCGTCACAGTGGTCGCTTTTCTCTCTGAAACGGTTACATTTATCGTCTGCAAGCCCTTGTCGCGTGATGCGGTATGCAGAGTCACTACAAGCGGCATAGTAGAACACTGAAGAAGCATCTAAGTTTATGCAATCGCCCAGTAAGAAGAGCTACATTTCAAGTTTTAGTTATCGATTAATGAATTATTGGGCGGTTTGGTGCCTTGGACCAGACCGAGGATCTTAAGATTTTGCATGAACCGAGGACTGGCAGCCAGGTAACACGAGAAATTGTGTAAAGTGTTAATATGTAGTAAAAACCCAAGAAAATCTCCCGTTTCCGTCATTTACTATCGAATCGACATAACGCCAGATCGTCACAGTGGTCGCTTTTCTCTCTGAAACGGTTACATTTATCGTCTGCAAGCCCTTGTCGCGTGATGCGGTATGCAGACACAGTACAAGCAGCACACTAGAACACAGAATAAGAATCTACGTTGATGCAATCGGCCAGTAAGAAGAGCTACATTTCAAGTTTTAGTTATCGATTAATGAATTATTGGGCGGTTTGTTGCCTTGGACCAGACCGAGGACCTTAAGATTTTGCATGAACCGAGGACTGGCAGCCAGGTAACACGAGAAATTGTGTAAAGTGTTAATATGTAGTCAAAACCTAAGAAAATCTCCCGTTTCCGTCATTTACTATCGAATCGACATAACGCCAGATCGTCACAGTGGTCGCTTTTCTCTCTGAAACGGTTACATTTATCGTCTGCAAGCCCTTGTCGCGTGATGCGGTATGCAGAGTCACTACAAGCGGCATAGTAGAACACTGAAGAAGCATCTAAGTTTATGCAATCGCCCAGTAAGAAGAGCTACATTTCAAGTTTTAGTTATCGATTAATGAATTATTGGGCGGTTTGGTGCCTTGGACCAGACCGAGGACCTTAAGATTTTGTATGAACCGAGGACTGGCAGCCAGGTAACCCGAGAAATTGTGTAAAGTGTTAATATGTAGTAAAAACCCAAGAAAATCTCCCGTTTCCGTCATTTACTATCGAATCGACATAACGCCAGATCGTCACAGTGGTCGCTTTTCTCTCTGAAACGGTTACATTTATCGTCTGCAAGCCCTTGTCGCGTGATGCGGTATGCAGAGTCACTACAAGCGGCATAGTAGAACACTGAAGAAGCATCTAAGTTTATGCAATCGCCCAGTAAGAAGAGCTACATTTCAAGTTTTAGTTATCGATTAATGAATTATTGGGCGGTTTGGTGCCTTGGACCAGACCGAGGACCTTACGATTTTGCATGAACCGAGGACTGGCAGCCAGGTAACACGAGAAATTGTGTAAAGTGTTAATATGTAGTAAAAACCTAAGAAAATCTCCCGTCATTTACTATTGAATCGACATAACGCCAGATCGTCACAGTGGTCGCTTTTCTCTCTGAAACGGTTACATTTATCGTCTGCAAGCCGTTGTCGCGTGATGCGGTATGCAGACACAGTACAAGCAGCACACTAGAGCACAGAATAAGAATCTACGTTGATGCAATCGGCCAGTAAGAAGAGCTACATTTCAAGTTTTAGTTATCGATTAATGAATTATTGGGCGGTTTGGTGCCTTGGACCAGACCGAGGACCTTAAGATTTTGCATGAACCGAGGACTGGCAGCCAGGTAACACGAGAAATTGTGTAAAGTGTTAATATGTAGTAAAAACCTAAGAAAATCTCCCGTTTCCGTCATTTACTATCGAATCGACATAACGCCAGATCGTCACAGTGGTCGCTTTTCTCTCTGAAACGGTTACATTTATCGTCTGCAAGCCCTTGTCGCGTGATGCGGTATGCAGAGTCACTACAAGCGGCATAGTAGAACACTGAAGAAGCATCTAAGTTTATGCAATCGCCCAGTAAGAAGAGCTACATTTCAAGTTTTAGTTATCGATTAATGAATTATTGGGCGGTTTGGTGCCTTGGACCAGACCGAGGACCTTAAGATTTTGCATGAACCGAGGACTGGCAGCCAGGTAACACGAGAAATTGTATAAAGTGTTAATATGTAGTAAAAACCCAAGAAAATCTCCCGTTTCCGTCATTTACTATTGAATCGACATAACGCCAGATCGTCACAGTGGTCGCTTTTCTCTCTGAAACGGTTACATTTATCGTCTGCAAGCCCTTGTCGCGTGATGCGGTATGCAGAGTCACTACAAGCGGCATAGTAGAACACTGAAGAAGCATCTAAGTTTATGCAATCGCCCAGTAAGAAGAGCTACATTTCAAGTTTTAGTTATCGATTAATGAATTATTGGGCGGTTTGGTGCCTTGGACCAGACCGAGGACCTTAAGATTTTGCATGAGCCGAGGACTGGCAGCCAGGTAACTCGAGAAATTGTGTAAAGTGTTAATATGTAGTAAAAACCTAAGAAAATCTCCCGTTTCCGTCATTTACTATCGAATCGACATAACGCCAGATCGTCACATTGGTCGCTTTTCTCTCTGAAACGGTTACATTTATCGTCTGCAAGCCCTTGTCGCGTGATGCGGTATGCAGACACAGTACAAGCAGCACACTAGAACACAGAATAAGAATCTACGTTGATGCAATCGGCCAGTAAGAAGAGCTACATTTCAAGTTTTAGTTATCGATTAATGAATTATTGGTCGGTTTGGTGCCTTGGACCAGACCGAGGACCTTAAGACTTTGCATGAACCGAGGACAGGCAGCCAGGTAACACGAGAAATTGTGTAAAGTGTTAATATGTAGTAAAAACCTAAGAAAATCTCCCGTTTCCGTCATTTACTATCGAATCGACATAACGCTAGATCGTCACAGTGGTCGCTTTTCTCTCTGAAACGGTTACGTTTATCGTCTGCAAGCCGTTGTCGCGTGATGCGGTATGCAGACACAGTACAAGCAGCACACTAGAACACAGAATAAGAATCTACGTTGATGCAATCGGCCAGTAAGATGAGCTACATTTCAAGTTTTAGTTATCGATTAATGAATTATTGGGCGGTTTGGTGCCTTGGACCAGACCGAGGACCTTAAGATTTTGCATGAACCGAGGACTGGCAGCCAGGTAACACGAGAAATTGTGTAAAGTGTTAATATGTAGTAAAAACCTAAGAAATTCTCCCGTTTCCGTCATTTACTATCGAATCGACATAACGCCAGATCGTCACAGTGGTCGCTTTTCTCTCTGAAACGGTTACATTTATCGTCTGCAAGCCCTTGTCGCGTGATGCGGTATGCAGAGTCACTACAAGCGGCATAGTAGAACACTGAAGAAGCATCTAAGTTTATGCAATCGCCCAGTAAGAAGAGCTACATTTCAAGTTTTAGTTATCGATTAATGAATTATTGGGCGGTTTGGTGCCTTGGACCAGACCGAGGACCTTAAGATTTTGCATGAACCGAGGACTGGCATTAAGGTAACACGAGAAATTGTGTAAAGTGTTAATATGTAGTAAAAACCTAAGAAAATCTCCCGTTCCCGTCATTTACTATCGAATCGACATAACGCCAGATCGTCACAGTGGTCGCTTTTCTCTCTGAAACGGTTACATTTATCGTCTGCAAGCCCTTGTCGCGTGATGCGGTATGCAGAGTCACTACAAGCGGCATAGTAGAACACTGAAGAAGCATCTAAGTTTATGCAATCGCCCAGTAAGAAGAGCTACATTTCAAGTTTTAGTTATCGATTAATGAATTATTGGGCGGTTTGGTGCCTTGGACCAGACCGAGGACCTTAAGATTTTGCATGAACCGAGGACTGGCAGCCAGGTAACACGAGAAATTGTGTAAAGTGTTAATATGTAGTAAAAACCTAAGAAAATCTCCCGTTTCCGTCATTTACTATCGAATCGACATAACGCCAGATCGTCACAGTGGTCGCTTTTCTCTCTGAAACGGTTACATTTATCGTCTGCAAGCCGTTGTCGCGTGATGCGGTATGCAGACACAGTACAAGCAGCACACTAGAACACAGAATAAGAATCTACGTTGATGCAATCGGCCAGTAAGAAGAGCTACATTTCAAGTTTTAGTTATCGATTAATGAATTATTTGGCGGTTTGGTGCCTTGGACCAGACCGAGGACCTTCAGATTTTGCATGAACCGAGGACTGGCAGCCAGGTAACACGAGAAATTGTGTAAAGTGTTAATATGTAGTAAAAACCTAAGAAAATCTCCCGTTTCCGTCATTTACTATCGAATCGACATAACGCCAGATCGTCACAGTGGTCGCTTTTCTCTCTGAAACGGTTACATTTATCGTCTGCAAGCCCTTGTCGCGTGATGCGGTATGCAGAGTCACTACAAGCGGCATAGTAGAACACTGAAGAAGCATCTAAGTTTATGCAATCGGCCAGTAAGAAGAGCTACATTTCAAGTTTTAGTTATCGATTAATGAATTATTGGGCGGTTTGGTGCCTTGGACCAGACCGAGTACCTTAAGATTTTGCATGAACCGATGACTGGCAGCCAGGTAACACGAGAAATTGTGTAAAGTGTTAATATGTAGTAAAAACCTAAGAAAATCTCCCGTTTCCGTCATTTACTATCGAATCGACATAACGCCAGATCGTCACATTGGTCGCTTTTCTCTCTGAAACGGTTACATTTATCGTCTGCAAGCCCTTGTCGCGTGATGTGGTATGCAGTGTCACTACAAGCGGCATAGTAGAACACTGAAGAAGCATCTAAGTTTATGCAATCGCCCAGTAAGAAGAGCTACATTTCAAGTTTTAGTTATCGATTAATGAATTATTGGGCGGTTTGTTGCCTTGGACCAGACCGAGGACTTTAAGATTATGCATGAACCGAGGACTGGCAGCCAGGTAACACGAGAAATTGTGTAATGTGTTAATATTTAGTAAAAACCTAAGAAAATCTCCCGTTTCCGTCATTTACTATCGAATCGACATAACGCCAGATCGTCACAGTGGTCGCTTTTCTGTCTGAAACGGTTACATTTATCGTCTGCAAGCCCTTGTCGCGTGATGCGGTATGCAGACACAGTACAAGCAGCACACTAGAACACAGAATAAGAATCTACGTTGATGCAATCGGCCAGTAAGAAGAGCTACATTTCAAGTTTTAGTTATCGATTAATGAATTATTGGGCGGTTTGGTGCCTTGGACCAGACCGAGGACCTTAAGATTTTGCATGAACCGAGGACTGGCAGCCAGGTAACACGAGAAATTGTGTAAAGTGTTAATATGTAGTAAAAACCTAAGAAAAACTCCCGTTTCAGTCATTTACTATCGAATCGACATAACGCCAGATCGTCACAGTGGTCGCTTTTCTCTCTGAAACGGTTACATTTATCGTCTGCAAGCCGTTGTCGCGTGATGCGGTATGCAGACACAGTACAAGCAGCACACTAGAACACAGAATAAGAATCTACGTTGATGCAATCGGCCAGTAAGAAGAGCGACATTTCAAGTTTTAGTTATCGATTAATGAATTATTGGGCGGTTTGGTGCCTTGGACCAGACCGAGGACCTTAGGATTTTGCATGAACCGAGGACTGGCAGCCAGGTAACACGAGAAATTGTGTAAAGTGTTAATATGTGGTAAAAACCTAAGAAAATCTCCCGTTTCCGTCATTTACTATCGAATCGACATAACGCCAGATCGTCACAGTGGTCGCTTTTCTCTCTGAAACGGTTACATTTATCGTCTGCAAGCCCTTGTCGCGTGATGCGGTATGCAGAGTCACTACAAGCGGCATAGTAGAACACTGAAGAAGCATCTAAGTTTATGCAATCGCCCAGTAAGAAGAGCTACATTTCAAGTTTTAGTTATCGATTAATGAATTATTGGGCGGTTTGGTGCCTTGGACCAGACCGAGGACCTTAAGATTTTGCATGAACCGAGGACTGGCAGCCAGGTAACACGAGAAATTGTGTAAAGTGTTAATATGTAGTAAAAACCTAAGAAAATCTCCCGTTTCCGTCATTTACTATCGAATCGACATAACGCCAGATCGTCACAGTGGTCGCTTTTCTCTCTGAAACGGTTACATTTATCGTCTGCAAGCCCTTGTCGCGTGATGCGGTATGCAGAGTCACTACAAGCGGCATAGTAGAACACTGAAGAAGCATCTAAGTTTATGCAATCTCCCAGTAAGAAGAGCTACATTTCAAGTTTTAGTTATCGATAAATGAATTATTGGGCGGTTTGGTGCCTTGGACCAGACCGAGGACCTTAAGATTTTGCATGAACCGAGGACTGGCAGCCAGGTAACACGAGAAATTGTGTAAAGTGTTAATATGTAGTAAAAACCTAAGAAAATCTCCCGTTTCCGTCATTTACTATCGAATCGACATAACGCCAGATCGTCACAGTGGTCGCTTTTCTCTCTGAAACGGTTACATTTATCGTCTGCAAGCCCTTGTCGCGTGATGCGGTATGCAGACACAGTACAAGCAGCACACTAGAACACAGAATAAGAATCTACGTTGATGCAATCGGCCAGTAAGAAGAGCTACATTTCTAGTTTTAGTTATCGATTAATGAAGTTTTGGGCGGTTTGGTGCCTTGGACCAGACCGAGGACCTTAAGATTTTGCATGAACCGAGGACTGGCAGCCAGGTAACACGAGAAATTGTGTAAAGTGTTAATATGTAGTAAAAACCCAAGAAAATCTCCCGTTTCCGTCATTTACTATCGAATCGACATAACGCCAGATCGTCACAGTGGTCGCTTTTCTCTCTGAAACGGTTACATTTATCGGCTGCAAGCCCTTGTCGCGTGATGCGGTATGCAGAGTCACTACAAGCGGCATAGTAGAACACTGAAGAAGCATCTAAGTTTATGCAATCGCCCAGTAAGGAGAGCTACATTTCAAGTTTTAGTTATCGATTAATGAATTATTGGGCGGTTTGGTGCCTTGGACCAGACCGAGGACCTTAAGATTTTGCATGAACCGAGGACTGGCAGCCAGGTAACACGAGAAATTGTGTAAAGTGTTAGTATGTAGTAAAAACCTAAGAAAATCTCCCGTTTCCGTCATTTACTATCGAATCGACATAACGCCAGATCGTCACATTGGTCGCTTTTCTCTCTGAAACGGTTACATTTATCGTCTGCAAGCCCTTGTCGCGTGATGCGGTATGCAGACACAGTAGAAGCAGCACACTAGAACACAGAATAAGAATCTACGTTGATGCAATCGGCCAGTCAGAAGAGCTACATTTCAAGTTTTAGTTATCGATTAATGAATTATTGGGCGGTTTGGTGCCTTGGACCAGACCGAGGACCTTAAGATTTTGCATGAACCGAGGACTGGCAGCCAGGTAACACGAGAAATTGTGTAAAGTGTTAATATGTAGTAAAAACCTAAGAAAATCTCCCGTTTCCGTCATTTACTATCGAATCGACATAACGCCAGATCGTCACATTGGTCGCTTTTCTCTCTGAAACGGTTACATTTATCGTCTGCAAGCCCTTGTCGCGTGATGCGGTATGCAGACACAGTACAAGCAGCACACTAGAACACAGAATAAGAATCTACGTTGATGCAATCGGCCAGTAAGAAGAGCTACATTTCAAGTTTTAGTTATCGATTAATGAATTATTGGGCGGTTTGGTGCCTTGGACCAGTCCGAGGACCTTAAGATTTTGCATGAACCGAGGACTGGCAGCCAGGTAACACGAGAAATTGTGTAAAGTGTTAATATGTAGTAAAAACCTAAGAAAATCTCCCGTTTCCGTCATTTACTATCGAATCGACATAACGCCAGATCGTCACAGTGGTCGCTTTTCTCTCTGAAACGGTTACATTTATCGTCTGCAAGCCGTTGTCGCGTGATGCGGTATGCAGACACAGTACAAGCAGCACACTAGAACACAGAATAAGAATCTACGTTGATGCAATCGGCCAGTAAGAAGAGCTACATTTCAAGTTTTAGTTATCGATTAATGAATTATTGGGCGGTTTGGTGCCTTGGACCAGACCGAGGACTTTAAGATTTTGCATGAGCCGAGGACTGGCAGCCAGGTAACACGAGAAATTGTGTAAAGTGTTAATATGTAGTAAAAACCTAAGAAAATCTCCCGTTTCCGTCATTAACTATCGAATCGACATAACGCCAGATCGTCACAGTGGTCGCTTTTCTCTCTGAAACGGTTACATTTATCGTCTGCAAGCCGTTGTCGCGTGATGCGGTATGCAGACACAGTACAAGCAGCACACTAGAACACAGAATAAGAATCTACGTTGATGCAATCGGCCAGTAAGAAGAGCTACATTTCAAGTTTTAGTTATCGATTAATGAATTATTGGGCGGTTTGGGGCCTTGGACCAGACCGAGGACCTTAAGATTTTGCATGAACCGAGGACTGGCAGCCAGGTAACACGAGAAATAGTGTAAAGTGTTAATATGTAGTAAAAACATAAGAAAATCTCCCGTTTCCGTCATTTACTATCGAATCGACATAAGAAAGATCGTCACATTGGTCGCTTTTCTCTCTGAAACGGTTACATTTATCGTCTGCAAGCCCTTGTCGCGTGATGCGGTATGCAGACACAGTACAAGCAGCACACTAGAACACAGAATAAGAATCTACGTTGATGCAATCGGCCAGTAAGAAGAGCTACATTTCAAGTTTTAGTTATCGATTAATGAATTATTGGGCGGTTTGGTGCCTTGGACCAGGCCGAGGACCTTAAGATTTTGCATGAACCGAGGACTGGCAGCCAGGTAACACGAGAAATTGTGTAAAGTGTTAATATGTAGTAAAAACCTAAGAAAATCTCCCGTTTCCGTCATTTACTATCGAATCGACATAACGCCAGATCGTCACAGTGGTCGCTTTTCTCTCTGAAACGGTTACATTTATCGTCTGCAAGCCCTTGTCGCGTGATGGGGTATGCAGAGTCACTACAAGCGGCATAGTAGAACACTGAAGAAGCATCTAAGTTTATGCAATCGCCCAGTAAGAAGAGCTACATTTCAAGTTTTAGTTATCGATTAATGAATTATTGGGCGATTTGGTGCCTTGGACCAGACCGAGGACCTTAAGATTTTGCATGAACCGAGGACTGGCAGCCAGGTAACACGAGAAATTGTGTAAAGTGTTAATATGTAGTAAAAACCTAAGAAAATCTCCCGTTTCCGTCATTTACTATCGAATCGACATAACGCCAGATCGTCACATTGGTCGCTTTTCTCTCTGAAACGGTTACATTTATCGTCTGCAAGTCCTTGTCGCGTGATGCGGTATGCAGACACAGTACAAGCAGCACACTAGAACACAGAATAAGAATCTACGTTGATGCAATCGGCCAGTAAGAAGAGCTACATTTCAAGTTTTAGTTATCGATTAATGAATTATTGGGCGGTTTGGTGCCTTGGACCAGACCGAGGACCTTAAGATTTTGCATGAACCGAGGACTGGCAGCCAGGTAACACGAGAAATTGTGTAAAGTGTTAATATGTAGTAAAAACCTAAAAAAATCTCCCGTTTCCGTCATTTACTATCGAATCGACATAACGCCAGATCGTCACAGTGGTCGCTTTTCTCTCTGAAACGGTTACATTTATCGTCTGCAAGCCCTTGTCGCGTGATGCGGTATGCAGAGTCACTACAAGCGGCATAGTGGAACACTGAAGAAGCATCTAAGTTTATGCAATCGCCCAGTAAGAAGAGCTGCAGTTCAAGTTTTAGTTATCGATTAATGAATTATTGGGCGGTTTGGTGCCTTGGACCAGACCGAGGACCTTAAGATTTTGCATGAACCGAGGACTGGCAGCCAGGTAACACGAGAAATTGTGTAAAGTGTTAATATGTAGTAAAAACCTAAGAAAATCTCCCGTTTCCGTCATTTACTATCGAATCGACATAACGCCAGATCGTCACATTGGTCGCTTTTCTCTCTGAAGCGGTTACATTTATCGTCTGCAAGCCCTTGTCGCGTGATGCGAAATGCAGACACAGTGCAAGCAGCACACTAGAACTCAGAATAAGGATCTACGTTGATGCAATCGGCCAGTAAGAAGAGCTACATTTCAAGTTTTAGTTATCGATTAATGAATTATTGGGCGGTTTGGTGCCTTGGACCAGACCGAGGACCTTAAGATTTTGCATGAACCGAGGACTGGCAGCCAGGTAACACGAGAAATTGTGTAAAGTGTTAATATGCAGTAAAAACCTAAGAAAATCTCCCGTTTCCGTCATTTACTATCGAATCGACATAACGCCAGATCGTCACAGTGGTCGCTTTTCTCTCTGAAACGGTTACATTTATCGTCTGCAAGCCGTTGTCGCGTGATGCGGTATGCAGACACAGTACAAGCAGCACACTAGAACACAGAATAAGAATCTACGTTGATGCAATCGGCCAGTAAGAAGAGCTACATTTCAAGTTTTAGTTATCGATTAATGAATTATTGGGCGGCTTGGTGCCTTGGACCAGACCGAGGACCTTAAGATTTTGCATGAACCGAGGACTGGCAGCCAGGTAACACGAGAAATTGTGTAAAGTGTTAATATGTAGTAAAAACCTAAGAAAATCTCCCGTTTCCGTCATTTACTATCGAATCGACATAACGCCAGATCGTCACATTGGTCGCTTTTCTCTCTGAAATGGTTACATTTATCGTCTGCAAGCCCTTGTCGCGTGATGCGGTATGCAGACACAGTACAAGCAGCACACTAGAACACAGAATAAGAATCTACGTTGATGCAATCGGCCAGTAAGAAGAGCTACATTTCAAGTTTTAGTTATCGATTAATGAATTATTGGGCGGTTTGGTGCCTTGGACCGGACCGAGGACCTTAAGATTTTGCGTGAACCGAGGACTGGCAGCCAGGTAACACGAGAAATTGTGTAATGTGTTAATATTTAGTAAAAACCTAAGAAAATCTCCCGTTTCCGTCATTTACTATCGAATCGACATAACGCCAGATCGTCACAGTGGTCGCTTTTCTGTCTGAAACGGTTACATTTATCGTCTGCAAGCCCTTGTCGCGTGATGCGGTATGCAGACACAGTACAAGCAGCACACTAGAACACAGAATAAGAATCTACGTTGATGCAATCGGCCAGTAAGAAGAGCTACATTTCAAGTTTTAGTTATCGATTAATGAATTATTGGGCGGTTTGGTGCCTTGGACCAGACCGAGGACCTTAAGATTTTGCATGAACCGAGGACTGGCAGCCAGGTAACACGAGAAATTGTGTAAAGTGTTAATATGTAGTAAAAACCTAAGAAAAACTCCCGTTTCAGTCATTTACTATCGAATCGACATAACGCCAGATCGTCACAGTGGTCGCTTTTCTCTCTGAAACGGTTACATTTATCGTCTGCAAGCCGTTGTCGCGTGATGCGGTATGCAGACACAGTACAAGCAGCACACTAGAACACAGAATAAGAATCTACGTTGATGCAATCGGCCAGTAAGAAGAGCGACATTTCAAGTTTTAGTTATCGATTAATGAATTATTGGGCGGTTTGGTGCCTTGGACCAGACCGAGGACCTTAGGATTTTGCATGAACCGAGGACTGGCAGCCAGGTAACACGAGAAATTGTGTAAAGTGTTAATATGTGGTAAAAACCTAAGAAAATCTCCCGTTTCCGTCATTTACTATCGAATCGACATAACGCCAGATCGTCACAGTGGTCGCTTTTCTCTCTGAAACGGTTACATTTATCGTCTGCAAGCCCTTGTCGCGTGATGCGGTATGCAGACACAGTACAAGCAGCACACTAGAACACAGAATAAGAATCTACGTTGATGCAATCGGCCAGTAAGAAGAGCTACATTTCTAGTTTTAGTTATCGATTAATGAAGTTTTGGGCGGTTTGGTGCCTTGGACCAGACCGAGGACCTTAAGATTTTGCATGAACCGAGGACTGGCAGCCAGGTAACACGAGAAATTGTGTAAAGTGTTAATATGTAGTAAAAACCCAAGAAAATCTCCCGTTTCCGTCATTTACTATCGAATCGACATAACGCCAGATCGTCACAGTGGTCGCTTTTCTCTCTGAAACGGTTACATTTATCGGCTGCAAGCCCTTGTCGCGTGATGCGGTATGCAGAGTCACTACAAGCGGCATAGTAGAACACTGAAGAAGCATCTAAGTTTATGCAATCGCCCAGTAAGGAGAGCTACATTTCAAGTTTTAGTTATCGATTAATGAATTATTGGGCGGTTTGGTGCCTTGGACCAGACCGAGGACCTTAAGATTTTGCATGAACCGAGGACTGGCAGCCAGGTAACACGAGAAATTGTGTAAAGTGTTAATATGTAGTAAAAACCTAAAAAAATCTCCCGTTTCCGTCATTTACTATCGAATCGACATAACGCCAGATCGTCACAGTGGTCGCTTTTCTCTCTGAAACGGTTACATTTATCGTCTGCAAGCCCTTGTCGCGTGATGCGGTATGCAGAGTCACTACAAGCGGCATAGTGGAACACTGAAGAAGCATCTAAGTTTATGCAATCGCCCAGTAAGAAGAGCTGCAGTTCAAGTTTTAGTTATCGATTAATGAATTATTGGGCGGTTTGGTGCCTTGGACCAGACCGAGGACCTTAAGATTTTGCATGAACCGAGGACTGGCAGCCAGGTAACACGAGAAATTGTGTAAAGTGTTAATATGTAGTAAAAACCTAAGAAAATCTCCCGTTTCCGTCATTTACTATCGAATCGACATAACGCCAGATCGTCACATTGGTCGCTTTTCTCTCTGAAGCGGTTACATTTATCGTCTGCAAGCCCTTGTCGCGTGATGCGAAATGCAGACACAGTGCAAGCAGCACACTAGAACTCAGAATAAGGATCTACGTTGATGCAATCGGCCAGTAAGAAGAGCTACATTTCAAGTTTTAGTTATCGATTAATGAATTATTGGGCGGTTTGGTGCCTTGGACCAGACCGAGGACCTTAAGATTTTGCATGAACCGAGGACTGGCAGCCAGGTAACACGAGAAATTGTGTAAAGTGTTAATATGCAGTAAAAACCTAAGAAAATCTCCCGTTTCCGTCATTTACTATCGAATCGACATAACGCCAGATCGTCACAGTGGTCGCTTTTCTCTCTGAAACGGTTACATTTATCGTCTGCAAGCCGTTGTCGCGTGATGCGGTATGCAGACACAGTACAAGCAGCACACTAGAACACAGAATAAGAATCTACGTTGATGCAATCGGCCAGTAAGAAGAGCTACATTTCAAGTTTTAGTTATCGATTAATGAATTATTGGGCGGCTTGGTGCCTTGGACCAGACCGAGGACCTTAAGATTTTGCATGAACCGAGGACTGGCAGCCAGGTAACACGAGAAATTGTGTAAAGTGTTAATATGTAGTAAAAACCTAAGAAAATCTCCCGTTTCCGTCATTTACTATCGAATCGACATAACGCCAGATCGTCACATTGGTCGCTTTTCTCTCTGAAATGGTTACATTTATCGTCTGCAAGCCCTTGTCGCGTGATGCGGTATGCAGACACAGTACAAGCAGCACACTAGAACACAGAATAAGAATCTACGTTGATGCAATCGGCCAGTAAGAAGAGCTACATTTCAAGTTTTAGTTATCGATTAATGAATTATTGGGCGGTTTGGTGCCTTGGACCGGACCGAGGACCTTAAGATTTTGCGTGAACCGAGGACTGAAAGCCAGGTAACACGAGAAATTGTGTAAAGTGTTAATATGTAGTAAAAACCTAAGAAAATCTCCCGTTTCCGTCATTTACTATCGAATCGACATAACGCCAGATCGTCACATTGGTCGCTTTTCTCTCTGAAGCGGTTACATTTATCGTCTGCAAGCCCTTGTCGCGTGATGCGAAATGCAGACACAGTGCAAGCAGCACACTAGAACTCAGAATAAGGATCTACGTTGATGCAATCGGCCAGTAAGAAGAGCTACAGATCAAGTTTTAGTTATCGATTAATGAATTATTGGGCGGTTTGGTGCCTTGGACCAGACCGAGGACCTTAAGATTTTGCATGAACCGAGGACTGGCAGCCAGGTAACACGAGAAATTGTGTAAAGTGTTAATATGCAGTAAAAACCTAAGAAAATCTCCCGTTTCCGTCATTTACTATCGAATCGACATAACGCCAGATCGTCACAGTGGTCGCTTTTCTCTCTGAAACGGTCACATTTATCGTCTTCAAGCCCTTGTCGCGTGATGCGGTATGCAGAGTCACTACAAGCGGCATAGTAGAACACTGAAGAAGCATCTAAGTTTATGCAATCGCCCAGTAAGATGAGCTCCATTTCAAGTTTTAGTTATTGATTAATGAATTATTGGGCGGTTTGGTGCCTTGGACCAGACCGAGGACCTTAAGATTTTGCATGAACCGAGGACTGGCAGCCAGGTAACACGAGAAATTGTGCAAAGTGTTAATATGTAGTAAAAACCCAAGAAAATCTCCCGTTTCCGTCATTTACTATCGAATCGACATAACGCCAGATCGTCACAGTGGTCGCTTTTCTCTCTGAAACGGTTACATTTATCGTCTGCAAGCCCTTGTCGCGTGATGCGGTATGCAGACACAGTACAAGCAGCACACTAGAACACAGAATAAGGATCTACGTTGATGCAATCGGCCAGTAAGAAGAGCTACATTTCAAGTTTTAGTTATCGATTAATGAATTATTGGGCGGTTTGGTGCCTTGGACCAGACCGAGTACCTTAAGATTTTGCATGAACCGAGGACTGGCAGCCAGGTAACACGAGAAATTGTGTAAAGTGTTAATATGTAGTAAAAACCTAAGAAAATCTCCCGTTTCCGTCATTTACTATCGAATCGACATAACGCCAGATCGTCACATTGGTCGCTTTTCTCTCTGAAATGGTTACATTTATCGTCTGCAAGCCCTTGTCGCGTGATGCGGTATGCAGACACAGTACAAGCAGCACACTAGAACACAGAATAAGAATCTACGTTGATGCAATCGGCCAGTAAGAAGAGCTACATATCAAGTTTTAGTTATCGATTAATGAATTATTGGGCGGTTTGGTGCCTTGGACCAGACCGAGGACCTTAAGATGTTGCATGAACCGAGGACTGGCAGCCAGGTAACACGAGAAATTGTGTAAAGTGTTAATATGTAGTAAAAACCTAAGAAAATCTCCCGTTTACGTCATTTACTATCGAATCGACATAACGCCAGATCGTCACAGTGGCCGCATTTCTCTCTGAAACGGTTACATTTATCGTCTGCAAGCCCTTGTCGCGTGATGCGGTATGCAGACACAGTACAAGCAGCACACTAGAACACAGAATAAGAATCCACGTTGATGCAATCGGCCAGTAAGAAGAGCTACATTTCAAGTTTTAGTTATCGATTAATGAATTATTGGGCGGTTTGGTGCCTTGGACCAGACCGAGGACCTTAAGATTTTGCATGAACCGAGGACTGGCAGCCAGGTAACACGAGAAATTGTGTAAAGTGTTAATATGTAGTAAAAACCTAAGAAAATCTCCCGTTTCCGTCATTTACTATCGAATCGACATAACGCCAGATCGTCACAGTGGCCGCTTTTCTCTCTGAAACGGTTACATTTATCGTCTGCAAGCCCTTGTCGCATGATGCGGTATGCAGACACAGTACAAGCAGTACACTAGAACACAGAATAAGAATCTACGTTGATGCAATCGGCCAGTAAGAAGAGCTACATTTCAAGTTTTAGTTATCGATTAATGAATTATTGGGCGGTTTGGTGCCTTGGACCAGACCGAGGACCTTAAGATTTTGCATGAACCGAGGACTGGCAGCCAGGTAACACGAGAAATTGTGTAAAGTGTTAATATGTAGTAAAAACCCAAGAAAATCTCCCGTTTCCGTAATTTACTATCGAATCGACATGACGCCAGATCGTCACAGTGGTCGCTTTTCTCTCTGAAACGGTTACATTTATCGTCTGCAAGCCCTTGTCGCGTGATGCGGTATGCAGAGTCACTACAAGCGGCATAGTAGAACACTGAAGAAATATCTAAGTTTATGCAATCGCCCAGTAAGAAGAGCTACATTTCAAGTTTTAGTTATCGATTAATGAAATATTGGGCGGTTTGCTGCCTTGGACCAGACCGAGGACCTAAAGATTTTGCATGAGCCGAGGACTGGCAGCCAGGTAACACGAGAAATTGTGTAAAGTGTTAATATGTAGTAAAAACCTAAGAAAATCTCCCGTTTTCGTCATTTACTATCGAATCGACATAACGCCAGATCGTCACATTGGTCGCTTTTCTCTCTGAAACGGTTACATTTATCGTCTGCAAGCCCTTGTCGCGTGATGCGGTATGCAGACACAGTACAAGCAGCACACTAGAACACAGAATAAGGATCTACGTTGATGCAATCGGCCAGAAAGAAGAGCTACATTTAAAGTTTTAGTTATCGATTAATGAATTATTGGGCGGTTTGGTGCCTTGGACCAGACCGAGGACCTTAAGATTTTGCATGAACCGAGGACTGGCAGCCAGGTAACACGAGAAATTGTGTAAAGTGTTAATATGTGGTAAAAACCTAAGAAAATCTCCCGTTTCCGTCATTTACTATCGAATCGACATAACGCCAGATCGTCACAGTGGTCGCTTTTCTCTCTGAAACGGTTACATTTATCGTCTGCAAGCCGTTGTCGCGTGATGCGGTATGCAGACACAGTACAAGCAGCACACTAGAACACAGAATAAGAATCCACGTTGATGCAATCGGCCAGTAAGAAGAGCTACATTTCAAGTTTTAGTTATCGATTAATGAATTATTGGGCGGTTTGGTGCCTTGGACCAGACCGAGGACCTTAAGATTTTGCATGAACCGAGGACTGGCAGCCAGGTAACACGAGAAATTGTGTAAAGTGTTAATATGTAGTAAAAACCTAAGAAAATCTCCCGTTTCCGTCATTTACTATCGAATCGACATAACGCCAGATCGTCACATTGGTCGCTTTTCTCTCTGAAACGGTTACATTTATCGTCTGCAAGCCCTTGTCGCGTGATGCGGTATGCAGACACAGTACAAGCAGCACACTAGAACACAGAATAAGAATCTACGTTGATGCAATCGCCCAGTAAGAAGAGCTACATTTCAAGTTTTAGTTATCGATTAATGAATTATTGGGCGGTTTGGTGCCTTGGACCAGACCGAGGACCTTAAGATTTTGCATGAACCGAGGACTGGCAGCCAGGTAACACGAGAAATTGTGTAAAGTGTTAATATGTAGTAAAAACCTAAGAAAATCTCCCGTTTCCGTCATTTACTATCGAATCGACATAACGCCAGATCGTGACATTGGTCGCTTTTCTCTCTGAAACGGTCACATTTATCGTCTGCAAGCCGTTGTCGCGTGATGCGGTATGCAGACACAGTACAAGCAGCACACTAGAACACAGAATTAGAATCTACGTTGATGCAATCGGCCAGTAAGAAGAGCTACATTTCAAGTTTTAGTTATCGATTAATGAATTATTGGGCGGTTTGGTGCCTTGGACCAGACCGAGGACCTTAAGATTTTGCATGAACCGAAGACTGGCAGCCAGGTAACACGAGAAATTGTGTAAAGTGTTAATATGTAGTAAAAACCTAAGAAAATCTCCCGTTTCCGTCATTTACTATCGAATCGACATAACGCCAGATCATCACAGTGGTCGTTTTTCTCTCTGAAACGGTTACATTTATCGTCTGCAAGCCCTTGTCGCGTGATGCGGTATGCAGACACAGTACAAGCAGCACACTAGAACACAGAATAAGAATCTACGTTGATGCAATCGGCCAGTAAGAAGAGCTACATTTCAAGTTTTAGTTATTGATTAATGAATTATTGGTCGGTTTGGTGCCTTGGACCAGACCGAGGACCTTAAGACTTTGCATGAACCGAGGACAGGCAGCCAGGTAACACGAGAAATTGTGTAAAGTGTTAATATGTAGTAAAAACCTAAGAAAATCTCCCGTTTCCGTCATTTACTATCGAATCGACATAACGCTAGATCGTCACAGTGGTCGCTTTTCTCTCTGAAACGGTTACGTTTATCGTCTGCAAGCCGTTGTCGCGTGATGCGGTATGCAGACACAGTACAAGCAGCACACTAGAACACAGAATAAGAATCTACGTTGATGCAATCGGCCAGTAAGATGAGCTACATTTCAAGTTTTAGTTATCGATTAATGAATTATTGGGCGGTTTGGTGCCTTGGACCAGACCGAGGACCTTAAGATTTTGCATGAACCGAGGACTGGCAGCCAGGTAACACGAGAAATTGTGTAAAGTGTTAATATGTAGTAAAAACCTAAGAAATTCTCCCGTTTCCGTCATTTACTATCGAATCGACATAACGCCAGATCGTCACAGTGGTCGCTTTTCTCTCTGAAACGGTTACATTTATCGTCTGCAAGCCCTTGTCGCGTGATGCGGTATGCAGACACAGTACAAGCAGCACACTAGAACACAAAATAAGAATCTACGTTGATGCAATCGGCCAGTAAGAAGAGCTACATTTCAAGTTTTAGTTATCGATTAATGAATTATTGGGCGGTTTGGTGCCTTGGACCAGACCGAGGACCTTAAGATTTTGCATGAACCGAGGACTGGCAGCCAGGTAACACGAGAAATTGTGTAAAGTGTTAATATGTAGTAAAAACCCAAGAAAATCTCCCGTTTCCGTCATTTACTATCGAATCGATATAACGCCAGATCGTCACAGTGGTCGCTTTTCTCTCTGAAACGGTTACATTTATCGTCTGCAAGCCCTTGTCGCGTGATGCGGTATGCAGAGTCACTACAAGCGGCATAGTAGAACACTGAAGAAGCATCTAAGTTTATGCAATCGCCCAGTAAGAAGAGCTACATTTCAAGTTTTAGTTATCGATTAATGAATTATTGGGCGGTTTGGTGCCTTGGACCAGACCGAGGACCTTAAGATTTTGCATGAACCGAGGACTGGCAGCCAGGTAACACGAGAAATTGTGTAAAGTGTTAATATGTAGTAAAAACCCAAGAAAATCTCCCGTTTCCGTCATTTACTATCGAATCGACATAACGCCAGATCGTCACAGTGGTCGCTTTTCTCTCTGAAACGGTTACATTTATCGTCTGCAAGCCGTTGTCGCGTGATGCGGTATGCAGACACAGTACAAGCAGCACACTAGAACACAGAATAAGAATCTACGTTGATGCAATCGGCCAGTAAGAAGAGCTACATTTCAAGATTTAGTTATCGATTAATGAATTATTGGGCGGTTTGTTGCCTTGGACCAGACCGAGGACCATAAGATTTTGCATGAACCGAGGACTGGCAGCCAGGTAACACGAGAAATTGTGTAAAGTGTTAATATGTAGTAAAAACCTAAGAAAATCTCCCGTTTCCGTCATTTACTATCGAATCGACATAACGCCAGATCGTCACAGTGGTCGCTTTTCTCTCTGAAACGGTTACATTTATCGTCTGCAAGCCCTTGTCGCGTGATGCGGTATGCAGAGTCACTACAAGCGGCATAGTAGAACACTGAAGAAGCATCTAAGTTTATGCAATCGCCCAGTAAGAAGAGCTACATTTCAAGTTTTAGTTATCGATTAATGAATTATTGGGCGGTTTGGTGCCTTGGGCCAGACCGAGGACCTTAAGATTTTGCATGAACCGAGGACTGGCAGCCAGGTAACACGAGAAATTGTGTAAAGTGTTAATATGTAGTAAAAACCTAAGAAAATCTCCCGTTCCCGTCATTTACTATCGAATCGACATAACGCCAGATCGTCACAGTGGTCGCTTTTCTCTCTGAAACGGTTACATTTATCGTCTGCAAGCCCTTGTCGCGTGATGCGGTATGCAGAGTCACTACAAGCGGCATAGTAGAACACTGAAGAAGCATCTAAGTTTATGCAATCGCCCAGTAAGAAGAGCTACATTTCAAGTTTTAGTTATCGATTAATGAATTATTGGGCGGTTTGGTGCCTTGGACCAGACCGAGGACCTTAAGATTTTGCATGAACCGAGGACTGGCAGCCAGGTAACACGAGAAATTGTGTAAAGTGTTAATATGTAGTAAAAAACTAAGAAAATCTCCCGTTTCCGTCATTTACTATCGAATCGACATAACGCCAGATCGTCACAGTGGTCGCTTTTCTCTCTGAAACGGTTACATTTATCGTCTGCAAGCCGTTGTCGCGTGATGCGGTATGCAGACACAGTACAAGCAGCACACTAGAACACAGAATAAGAATCTACGTTGATGCAATCGGCCAGTAAGAAGAGCTACATTTCAAGTTTTAGTTATCGATTAATGAATTATTTGGCGGTTTGGTGCCTTGGACCAGACCGAGGACCTTCAGATTTTGCATGAACCGAGGACTGGCAGCCAGGTAACACGAGAAATTGTGTAAAGTGTTAATATGTAGTAAAAACCTAAGAAAATCTCCCGTTTCCGTCATTTACTATCGAATCGACATAACGCCAGATCGTCACAGTGGTCGCTTTTCTCTCTGAAACGGTTACATTTATCGTCTGCAAGCCCTTGTCGCGTGATGCGGTATGCAGAGTCACTACAAGCGGCATAGTAGAACACTGAAGAAGCATCTAAGTTTATGTAATCGGCCAGTAAGAAGAGCTACATTTCAAGTTTTAGTTATCGATTAATGAATTATTGGGCGGTTTGGTGCCTTGGACCAGACCGAGTACCTTAAGATTTTGCATGAACCGATGACTGGCAGCCAGGTAACACGAGAAATTGTGTAAAGTGTTAATATGTAGTAAAAACCTAAGAAAATCTCCCGTTCCCGTCATTTACTATCGAATCGACATAACGCCAGATCGTCACATTGGTCGCTTTTCTCTCTGAAACGGTTACATTTATCGTCTGCAAGCCCTTGTCGCGTGATGCGGTATGCAGTGTCACTACAAGCGGCATAGTAGAACACTGAAGAAGCATCTAAGTTTATGCAATCGCCCAGTAAGAAGAGCTACATTTCAAGTTTTAGTTATCGATTAATGAATTATTGGGCGGTTTGTTGCCTTGGACCAGACCGAGGACCTTAAGATTATGCATGAACCGAGGACTGGCAGCCAGGTAACACGAGAAATTGTGTAATGTGTTAATATTTAGTAAAAACCTAAGAAAATCTCCCGTTTCCGTCATTTACTATCGAATCGACATAACGCCAGATCGTCACAGTGGTCGCTTTTCTGTCTGAAACGGTTACATTTATCGTCTGCAAGCCCTTGTCGCGTGATGCGGTATGCAGACACAGTACAAGCAGCACACTAGAACACAGAATAAGAATCTACGATGATGCAATCGGCCAGTAAGAAGAGCTACATTTCAAGTTTTAGTTATCGATTAATGAATTATTGGACGGTTTGGTGCCTTGGACCAGACCGAGGACCTTAAGATTTTGCATGAACCGAGGACTGGCAGCCAGGTAACACGAGAAATTGTGTAAAGTGTTAATATGTAGTAAAAACCTAAGAAAATCTCCCGTTTCCGTCATTTACTATCGAATCGACATAACGCCAGATCGTCACATTGGTCGCTTTTCTCTCTGAAATGGTTACATTTATCGTCTGCAAGCCCTTGTCGCGTGATGCGGTATGCAGACACAGTACAAGCAGCACACTAGAACACAGAATAAGAATCTACGTTGATGCAATCGGCCAGTAAGAAGAGCTACATTTCAAGTTTTAGTTATCGATTAATGAATTATTGGGCGGTTTGGTGCCTTGGACCGGACCGAGGACCTTAAGATTTTGCGTGAACCGAGGACTGGCAGCCAGGTAACACGAGAAATTGTGTAAAGTGTTAATATGTAGTAAAAACCTAAGAAAATCTCCCGTTTCCGTCATTTACTATCGAATCGACATAACGCCAGATCGTCACATTGGTCGCTTTTCTCTCTGAAGCGGTTACATTTATCGTCTGCAAGCCCTTGTCGCGTGATGCGAAATGCAGACACAGTGCAAGCAGCACACTAGAACTCAGAATAAGGATCTACGTTGATGCAATCGGCCAGTAAGAAGAGCTACAGATCAAGTTTTAGTTATCGATTAATGAATTATTGGGCGGTTTGGTGCCTTGGACCAGACCGAGGACCTTAAGATTTTGCATGAACCGAGGACTGGCAGCCAGGTAACACGAGAAATTGTGTAAAGTGTTAATATGCAGTAAAAACCTAAGAAAATCTCCCGTTTCCGTCATTTACTATCGAATCGACATAACGCCAGATCGTCACAGTGGTCGCTTTTCTCTCTGAAACGGTCACATTTTATCGTCTTCAAGCCCTTGTCGCGTGATGCGGTATGCAGAGTCACTACAAGCGGCATAGTAGAACACTGAAGAAGCATCTAAGTTTATGCAATCGCCCAGTAAGATGAGCTCCATTTCAAGTTTTAGTTATTGATTAATGAATTATTGGGCGGTTTGGTGCCTTGGACCAGACCGAGGACCTTAAGATTTTGCATGAACCGAGGACTGGCAGCCAGGTAACACGAGAAATTGTGCAAAGTGTTAATATGTAGTAAAAACCCAAGAAAATCTCCCGTTTCCGTCATTTACTATCGAATCGACATAACGCCAGATCGTCACAGTGGTCGCTTTTCTCTCTGAAACGGTTACATTTATCGTCTGCAAGCCCTTGTCGCGTGATGCGGTATGCAGACACAGTACAAGCAGCACACTAGAACACAGAATAAGGATCTACGTTGATGCAATCGGCCAGTAAGAAGAGCTACATTTCAAGTTTTAGTTATCGATTAATGAATTATTGGGCGGTTTGGTGCCTTGGACCAGACCGAGTACCTTAAGATTTTGCATGAACCGAGGACTGGCAGCCAGGTAACACGAGAAATTGTGTAAAGTGTTAATATGTAGTAAAAACCTAAGAAAATCTCCCGTTTCCGTCATTTACTATCGAATCGACATAACGCCAGATCGTCACATTGGTCGCTTTTCTCTCTGAAATGGTTACATTTATCGTCTGCAAGCCCTTGTCGCGTGATGCGGTATGCAGACACAGTACAAGCAGCACACTAGAACACAGAATAAGAATCTACGTTGATGCAATCGGCCAGTAAGAAGAGCTACATATCAAGTTTTAGTTATCGATTAATGAATTATTGGGCGGTTTGGTGCCTTGGACCAGACCGAGGACCTTAAGATGTTGCATGAACCGAGGACTGGCAGCCAGGTAACACGAGAAATTGTGTAAAGTGTTAATATGTAGTAAAAACCTAAGAAAATCTTCCGTTTCCGTCATTTACTATCGAATCGACATAACGCCAGATCGTCACAGTGGCCGCTTTTCTCTCTGAAACGGTTACATTTATCGTCTGCAAGCCCTTGTCGCGTGATGCGGTATGCAGACACAGAACAAGCAGCACACTAGAACACAGAATAAGAACCCACGTTGATGCAATCGGCCAGTAAGAAGAGCTACATTTCAAGTTTTAGTTATCGATTAATGAATTATTGGGCGGTTTGGTGCCTTGGACCAGACCGAGGACCTTAAGATTTTGCATGAACCGAGGACTGGCAGCCAGGTAACACGAGAAATTGTGTAAAGTGTTAATATGTAGTAAAAACCTAAGAAAATCTCCCGTTTCCGTCATTTACTATCGAATCGACATAACGCCAGATCGTCACAGTGGCCGCTTTTCTCTCTGAAACGGTTACATTTATCGTCTGCAAGCCCTTGTCGCATGATGCGGTATGCAGACACAGTACAAGCAGTACACTAGAACACAGAATAAGAATCTACGTTGATGCAATCGGCCAGTAAGAAGAGCTACATTTCAAGTTTTAGTTATCGATTAATGAATTATTGGGCGGTTTGGTGCCTTGGACCAGACCGAGGACCTTAAGATTTTGCATGAACCGAGGACTGGCAGCCAGGTAACACGAGAAATTGTGTAAAGTCTTAATATGTAGTAAAAACCCAAGAAAATCTCCCGTTTCCGTAATTTACTATCGAATCGACATGACGCCAGATCGTCACAGTGGTCGCTTTTCTCTCTGAAACGGTTACATTTATCGTCTGCAAGCCCTTGTCGCGTGATGCGGTATGCAGAGTCACTACAAGCGGCATAGTAGAACACTGAAGAAATATCTAAGTTTATGCAATCGCCCAGTAAGAAGAGCTACATTTCAAGTTTTAGTTATCGATTAATGAAATATTGGGCGGTTTGCTGCCTTGGACCAGACCGAGGACCTTAAGATTTTGCATGAGCCGAGGACTGGCAGCCAGGTAACACGAGAAATTGTGTAAAGTGTTAATATGTAGTAAAAACCTAAGAAAATCTCCCGTTTTCGTCATTTACTATCGAATCGACATAACGCCAGATCGTCACATTGGTCGCTTTTCTCTCTGAAACGGTTACATTTATCGTCTGCAAGCCCTTGTCGCGTGATGCGGTATGCAGACACAGTACAAGCAGCACACTAGAACACAGAATAAGGATCTACGTTGATGCAATCGGCCAGAAAGAAGAGCTACATTTAAAGTTTTAGTTATCGATTAATGAATTATTGGGCGGTTTGGTGCCTTGGACCAGACCGAGGACCTTAAGATTTTGCATGAACCGAGGACTGGCAGCCAGGTAACACGAGAAATTGTGTAAAGTGTTAATATGTAGTAAAAACCTAAGAAAATCTCCCGTTTCCGTCATTTACTATCGAATCGACATAACGCCAGATCGTCACAGTGGTCGCTTTTCTCTCTGAAACGGTTACATTTATCGTCTGCAAGCCGTTGTCGCGTGATGCGGTATGCAGACACAGTACAAGCAGCACACTAGAACACAGAATAAGAATCTACGTTGATGCAATCGGCCAGTAAGAAGAGCTACATTTCAAGTTTTAGTTATCGATTAATGAATTATTGGGCGGTTTGGTGCCTTGGACCAGACCGAGGACCTTAAGATTTTGCATGAACCGAGGACTGGCAGCCAGGTAACACGAGAAATTGTGTAAAGTGTTAATATGTAGTAAAAACCTAAGAAAATCTCCCGTTTCCGTCATTTACTATCGAATCGACATAACGCCAGATCGTCACATTGGTCGCTTTTCTCTCTGAAACGGTTACATTTATCGTCTGCAAGCCCTTGTCGCGTGATGCGGTATGCAGAGTCACTACAAGCGGCATAGTAGAACACTGAAGAAGCATCTAAGTTTATGCAATCGCCCAGTAAGAAGAGCTACATTTCAAGTTTTAGTTATCGATTAATGAATTATTGGGCGGTTTGGTGCCTTGGACCAGACCGAGGACCTTAAGATTTTGCATGAACCGAGGACTGGCAGCCAGGTAACACGAGAAATTGTGTAAAGTGTTAATATGTAGTAAAAACCTAAGAAAATCTCCCGTTTCCGTCATTTACTATCGAATCGACATAACGCCAGATCGTCACATTGGTCGCTTTTCTCTCTGAAACGGTTACATTTATCGTCTGCAAGCCGTTGTCGCGTGATGCGGTATGCAGACACAGTACAAGCAGCACACTAGAACACAGAATTAGAATCTACGTTGATGCAATCGGCCAGTAAGAAGAGCTACATTTCAAGTTTTAGTTATCGATTAATGAATTATTGGGCGGTTTGGTGCCTTGGACCAGACCGAGGACCTTAAGATTTTGCATGAACCGAAGACTGGCAGCCAGGTAACACGAGAAATTGTGTAAAGTGTTAATATGTAGTAAAAACCTAAGAAAATCTCCCGTTTCCGTCATTTACTATCGAATCGACATAACGCCAGATCATCACAGTGGTCGTTTTTCTCTCTGAAACGGTTACATTTATCGTCTGCAAGCCCTTGTCGCGTGATGCGGTATGCAGACACAGTACAAGCAGCACACTAGAACACAGAATAAGAATCTACGTTGATGCAATCGGCCAGTAAGAAGAGCTACATTTCAAGTTTTAGTTATTGATTAATGAATTATTGGTCGGTTTGGTGCCTTGGACCAGACCGAGGACCTTAAGACTTTGCATGAACCGAGGACAGGCAGCCAGGTAACACGAGAAATTGTGTAAAGTGTTAATATGTAGTAAAAACCTAAGAAAATCTCCCGTTTCCGTCATTTACTATCGAATCGACATAACGCTAGATCGTCACAGTGGTCGCTTTTCTCTCTGAAACGGTTATGTTTATCGTCTGCAAGCCGTTGTCGCGTGATGCGGTATGCAGACACAGTACAAGCAGCACACTAGAACACAGAATAAGAATCTACGTTGATGCAATCGGCCAGTAAGATGAGCTACATTTCAAGTTTTAGTTATCGATTAATGAATTATTGGGCGGTTTGGTGCCTTGGACCAGACCGAGGACCTTAAGATTTTGCATGAACCGAGGACTGGCAGCCAGGTAACACGAGAAATTGTGTAAAGTGTTAATATGTAGTAAAAACCTAAGAAATTCTCCCGTTTCCGTCATTTACTATCGAATCGACATAACGCCAGATCGTCACAGTGGTCGCTTTTCTCTCTGAAACGGTTACATTTATCGTCTGCAAGCCCTTGTCGCGTGATGCGGTATGCAGACACAGTACAAGCAGCACACTAGAACACAGAATAAGAATCTACGTTGATGCAATCGGCCAGTAAGAAGAGCTACATTTCAAGTTTTAGTTATCGATTAATGAATTATTGGGCGGTTTGGTGCCTTGGACCAGACCGAGGACCTTAAGATTTTGCATGAACCGAGGACTGGCAGCCAGGTAACACGAGAAATTGTGTAAAGTGTTAATATGTAGTAAAAACCCAAGAAAATCTCCCGTTTCCGTCATTTACTATCGAATCGATATAACGCCAGATCGTCACAGTGGTCGCTTTTCTCTCTGAAACGGTTACATTTATCGTCTGCAAGCCCTTGTCGCGTGATGCGGTATGCAGAGTCACTACAAGCGGCAAGGTAGAACACTGAAGAAGCATCTAAGTTTATGCAATCGCCCAGTAAGAAGAGCTACATTTCAAGTTTTAGTTATCGATTAATGAATTATTGGGCGGTTTGGTGCCTTGGACCAGACCGAGGACCTTAAGATTTTGCATGAACCGAGGACTGGCAGCCAGGTAACACGAGAAATTGTGTAAAGTGTTAATATGTAGTAAAAACCCAAGAAAATCTCCCGTTTCCGTCATTTACTATCGAATCGACATAACGCCAGATCGTCACAGTGGTCGCTTTTCTCTCTGAAACGGTTACATTTATCGTCTGCAAGCCGTTGTCGCGTGATGCGGTATGCAGACACAGTACAAGCAGCACACTAGAACACAGAATAAGAATCTACGTTGATGCAATCGGCCAGTAAGAAGAGCTACATTTCAAGATTTAGTTATCGATTAATGAATTATTGGGCGGTTTGTTGCCTTGGACCAGACCGAGGACCATAAGATTTTGCATGAACCGAGGACTGGCAGCCAGGTAACACGAGAAATTGTGTAAAGTGTTAATATGTAGTAAAAACCTAAGAAAATCTCCCGTTTCCGTCATTTACTATCGAATCGACATAACGCCAGATCGTCACAGTGGTCGCTTTTCTCTCTGAAACGGTTACATTTATCGTCTGCAAGCCCTTGTCGCGTGATGCGGTATGCAGAGTCACTACAAGCGGCATAGTAGAACACTGAAGAAGCATCTAAGTTTATGCAATCGCCCAGTAAGAAGAGCTACATTTCAAGTTTTAGTTATCGATTAATGAATTATTGGGCGGTTTGGTGCCTTGGACCAGACCGAGGACCTTAAGATTTTGCATGAACCGAGGACTGGCAGCCAGGTAACACGAGAAATTGTGTAAAGTGTTAATATGTAGTAAAAACCTAAGAAAATCTCCCGTTCCCGTCATTTACTATCGAATCGACATAATGCCAGATCGTCACAGTGGTCGCTTTTCTCTCTGAAACGGTTACATTTATCGTCTGCAAGCCCTTGTCGCGTGATGCGGTATGCAGAGTCACTACAAGCGGCATAGTAGAACACTGAAGAAGCATCTAAGTTTATGCAATCGCCCAGTAAGAAGAGCTACATTTCAAGTTTTAGTTATCGATTAATGAATTATTGGGCGGTTTGGTGCCTTGGACCAGACCGAGGACCTTAAGATTTTGCATGAACCGAGGACTGGCAGCCAGGTAACACGAGAAATTGTGTAAAGTGTTAATATGTAGTAAAAAACTAAGAAAATCTCCCGTTTCCGTCATTTACTATCGAATCGACATAACGCCAGATCATCACAGTGGTCGCTTTTCTCTCTGAAACGGTTACATTTATCGTCTGCAAGCCGTTGTCGCGTGATGCGGTATGCAGACACAGTACAAGCAGCACACTAGAACACAGAATAAGAATCTACGTTGATGCAATCGGCCAGTAAGAAGAGCTACATTTCAAGTTTTAGTTATCGATTAATGAATTATTGGGCGGTTTGGTGCCTTGGACCAGACCGAGTACCTTAAGATTTTGCATGAACCGATGACTGGCAGCCAGGTAACACGAGAAATTGTGTAAAGTGTTAATATGTAGTAAAAACCTAAGAAAATCTCCCGTTCCCGTCATTTACTATCGAATCGACATAACGCCAGATCGTCACATTGGTCGCTTTTCTCTCTGAAACGGTTACATTTATCGTCTGCAAGCCCTTGTCGCGTGATGCGGTATGCAGTGTCACTACAAGCGGCATAGTAGAACACTGAAGAAGCATCTAAGTTTATGCAATCGCCCAGTAAGAAGAGCTACATTTCAAGTTTTAGTTATCGATTAATGAATTATTGGGCGGTTTGTTGCCTTGGACCAGACCGAGGACCTTAAGATTATGCATGAACCGAGGACTGGCAGCCAGGTAACACGAGAAATTGTGTAATGTGTTAATATTTAGTAAAAACCTAAGAAAATCTCCCGTTTCCGTCATTTACTATCGAATCGACATAACGCCAGATCGTCACAGTGGTCGCTTTTCTGTCTGAAACGGTTACATTTATCGTCTGCAAGCCCTTGTCGCGTGATGCGGTATGCAGACACAGTACAAGCAGCACACTAGAACACAGAATAAGAATCTACAATGATGCAATCGGCCAGTAAGAAGAGCTACATTTCAAGTTTTAGTTATCGATTAATGAATTATTGGACGGTTTGGTGCCTTGGACCAGACCGAGGACCTTAAGATTTTGCATGAACCGAGGACTGGCAGCCAGGTAACACGAGAAATTGTGTAAAGTGTTAATATGTAGTAAAAACCTAAGAAAATCTCCCGTTTCCGTCATTTACTATCGAATCGACATAACGCCAGATCGTCACAGTGGTCGCTTTTCTCTCTGAAACGGTTACATTTATCGTCTGCAAGCCCTTGTCGCGTGATGCGGTATGCAGACACAGTACAAGCAGCACACTAGAACACAGAATAAGAATCTACGTTGATGCAATCGGCCAGTAAGAAGAGCTACATTTCAAGTTTTAGTTATCGATTAATGAATTATTGGGCGGTTTGGTGCCTTGGACCAGACCGAGGACCTTAAGATTTTGCATGAACCGAGGACTGGCAGCCAGGTAACACGAGAAATTGTGTAAAGTGTTAATATGTAGTAAAAACCTAAGAAAAACTCCCGTTTCAGTCATTTACTATCGAATCGACATAACGCCAGATCGTCACAGTGGTCGCTTTTCTCTCTGAAACGGTTACATTTATCGTCTGCAAGCCGTTGTCGCGTGATGCGGTATGCAGACACAGTACAAGCAGCACACTAGAAAAACAGAATAAGAATCTACGTTGATGCAATCGGCCAGTAAGAAGAGCGACATTTCAAGTTTTAGTTATCGATTAATGAATTATTGGGCGGTTTGGTGCCTTGGACCAGACCGAGGACCTTAGGATTTTGCATGAACCGAGGACTGGCAGCCAGGTAACACGAGAAATTGTGTAAAGTGTTAATATGTGGTAAAAACCTAAGAAAATCTCCCGTTTCCGTCATTTACTATCGAATCGACATAACGCCAGATCGTCACAGTGGTCGCTTTTCTCTCTGAAACGGTTACATTTATCGTCTGCAAGCCCTTGTCGCGTGATGCGGTATGCAGAGTCACTACAAGCGGCATAGTAGAACACTGAAGAAGCATCTAAGTTTATGCAATCGCCCAGTAAGAAGAGCTACATTTCAAGTTTTAGTTATCGATTAATGAATTATTGGGCGGTTTGGTGCCTTGGACCAGACCGAGGACCTTAAGATTTTGCATGAACCGAGGACTGGCAGCCATGTAACACGAGAAATTGTGTAAAGTGTTAATATGTAGTAAAAACCTAAGAAAATCTCCCGTTTCCGTCATTTACTATCGAATCGACATAACGCCAGATCGTCACAGTGGTCGCTTTTCTCTCTGAAACGGTTACATTTATCGTCTGCAAGCCCTTGTCGCGTGATGCGGTATGCAGAGTCACTACAAGCGGCATAGTAGAACACTGAAGAAGCACCTAAGTTTATGCAATCGCCCAGTAAGAAGAGCTACATTTCAAGTTTTAGTTATCGATAAATGAATTATTGGGCGGTTTGGTGCCTTGGACCAGACCGAGGACCTTAAGATTTTGCATGAACCGAGGACTGGCAGCCAGGTAACACGAGAAATTGTGTAAAGTGTTAATATGTAGTAAAAACCTAAGAAAATCTCCCGTTTCCGTCATTTACTATCGAATCGACATAACGCCAGATCGTCACAGTGGTCGCTTTTCTCTCTGAAACGGTTACATTTATCGTCTGCAAGCCCTTGTCGCGTGATGCGGTATGCAGACACAGTACAAGCAGCACACTAGAACACAGAATAAGAATCTACGTTGATGCAATCGGCCAGTAAGAAGAGCTACATTTCTAGTTTTAGTTATCGATTAATGAAGTTTTGGGCGGTTTGGTGCCTTGGACCAGACCGAGGACCTTAAGATTTTGCATGAACCGAGGACTGGCAGCCAGGTAACACGAGAAATTGTGTAAAGTGTTAATATGTAGTAAAAACCTAAGAAAATCTCCCGTTTCCGTCATTTACTATCGAATCGACATAACGCCAGATCGTCACATTGGTCGCTTTTCTCTCTGAAACGGTTACATTTATCGTCTGCAAGCCCTTGTCGCGTGATGCGGTATGCAGACACAGTACAAGCAGCACACTAGAACACAGAATAAGAATCTACGTTGATGCAATCGGCCAGTAAGAAGAGCTACATTTCAAGTTTTAGTTATCGATTAATGAATTATTGGGCGGTTTGGTGCCTTGGACCAGACCGAGGACCTTAAGATTTTGCATGAACCGAGGACTGGCAGCCAGGTAACACGAGAAATTGTGTAAAGTGTTAATATGTAGTAAAAACCTAAGAAAATCTCCCGTTTCCGTCATTTACTATCGAATCGACATAACGCCAGATCGTCACAGTGGTCGCTTTTCTCTCTGAAACGGTTACATTTATCGTCTGCAAGCCCATGTCGCGTGATGCGGTATGCAGACACAGTACAAGCAGCACACTAGAACACAGAATAAGAATCTACGTTGATGCAATCGGCCAGTAAGAAGAGCTACATTTCAAGTTTTAGTTATCGAATAATGAATTATTGGGCGGTTTGGTGCCTTGGACCAGACCGAGGACCTTAAGATTTTGCATGAACCGAGGACTGGCAGCCAGGTAACACGAGAAATTGTGTAAAGTGTTAATATGTAGTAAAAACCTAAGAAAATCTCCCGTTTCCGTCATTTACTATCGAATCGACATAACGCCAGATCGTCACATTGGTCGCTATTCTCTCTGAAACGGTTACATTTATCGTCTGCAAGCCGTTGTCGCGTGATGCGGTATGCAGACACAGTACAAGCAGCACACTAGAACACAGAATAAGAATCTACGTTGGTGCAATCGGCCAGTAAGAAGAGCTACATTTCAAGTTTTAGTTATCGATTAATGAATTATTGGGCGGTTTGGTGCCTTGGACCAGGCCGAGGACCTTAAGATTTTGCATGAACCGAGGACTGGCAGCCAGGTAACACGAGAAATTGTGTAAAGTGTTAATATGTAGTAAAAACCTAAGAAAATCTCCCGTTTCCGTCATTTACTATCGAATCGACATAACGCCAGATCGTCACAGTGGTCGCATTTCTCTCTGAAACGGTTACATTTATCGTCTGCAAGCCCTTGTCGCGTGATGCGGTATGCAGAGTCACTACAAGCGGCATAGTAGAACACTGAAGAAGCATCTAAGTTTATGCAATCGCCCAGTAAGAAGAGCTACATTTCAAGTTTTTGTTATCGATTAATGAATTATTGGGCGATTTGGTGCCTTGGACCAGACCGAGGACCTTAAGATTTTGCATGAACCGAGGACTGGCAGCCAGGTAACACGAGAAATTGTGTAAAGTGTTAATATGTAGTAAAAACCTAAGAAAATCTCCCGTTTCCGTCATTTACTATCGAATCGACATAACGCCAGATCGTCACATTGGTCGCTTTTCTCTCTGAAACGGTTACATTTATCGTCTGCAAGTCCTTGTCGCGTGATGCGGTATGCAGACACAGTACAAGCAGCACACTAGAACACAGAATAAGAATCTACGTTGATGCAATCGGCCAGTAAGAAGAGCTACATTTCAAGTTTTAGTTATCGATTAATGAATTATTGGGCGGTTTGGTGCCTTGGACCAGACCGAGGACCTTAAGATTTTGCATGAACCGAGGACTGGCAGCCAGGTAACACGAGAAATTGTGTAAAGTGTTAATATGTAGTAAAAACCTAAAAAAATCTCCCGTTTCCGTCATTTACTATCGAATCGACATAACGCCAGATCGTCACAGTGGTCGCTTTTCTCTCTGAAACGGTTACATTTATCGTCTGCAAGCCCTTGTCGCGTGATGCGGTATGCAGAGTCACTACAAGCGGCATAGTGGAACACTGAAGAAGCATCTAAGTTTATGCAATCGCCCAGTAAGAAGAGCTGCAGTTCAAGTTTTAGTTATCGATTAATGAATTATTGGGCGGTTTGGTGCCTTGGACCAGACCGAGGACCTTAAGATTTTGCATGAACCGAGGACTGGCAGCCAGGTAACACGAGACATTGTGTAAAGTGTTAATATGTAGTAAAAACCTAAGAAAATCTCCCTTTTCCGTCATTTACTATCGAATCGACATAACGCCAGATCGTCACATTGGTCGCTTTTCTCTCTGAAGCGGTTACATTTATCGTCTGCAAGCCCTTGTCGCGTGATGCGAAATGCAGACACAGTGCAAGCAGCACACTAGAACTCAGAATAAGGATCTACGTTGATGAAATCGGCCAGTAAGAAGAGCTACATTTCAAGTTTTAGTTATCGATTAATGAATTATTGGGCGGTTTGGTGCCTTGGACCAGACCGAGGACCTTAAGATTTTGCATGAACCGAGGACTGGCAGCCAGGTAACACGAGAAATTGTGTAAAGTGTTAATATGCAGTAAAAACCTAAGAAAATCTCCCGTTTCCGTCATTTACTATCGAATCGACATAACGCCAGATCGTCACAGTGGTCGCTTTTCTCTCTGAAACGGTTACATTTATCGTCTGCAAGCCGTTGTCGCGTGATGCGGTATGCAGACACAGTACAAGCAGCACACTAGAACACAGAATAAGAATCTACGTTGATGCAATCGGCCAGTAAGAAGAGCTACATTTCAAGTTTTAGTTATCGATTAATGAATTATTGGGCGGTTTGGTGCCTTGGACCAGACCGAGGACCTTAAGATTTTGCATGAACCGAGGACTGGCAGCCAGGTAACACGAGAAATTGTGTAAAGTGTTAATATGTAGTAAAAACCTAAGAAAATCTCCCGTTTCCGTCATTTACTATCGAATCGACATAACGCCAGATCGTCACATTGGTCGCTTTTCTCTCTGAAATGGTTACATTTATCGTCTGCAAGCCCTTGTCGCGTGATGCGGTATGCAGACACAGTACAAGCAGCACACTAGAACACAGAATAAGAATCTACGTTGATGCAATCGGCCAGTAAGAAGAGCTACATTTCAAGTTTTAGTTATCGATTAATGAATTATTGGGCGGTTTGGTGCCTTGGACCGGACCGAGGACCTTAAGATTTTGCATGAACCGAGGACTGGCAGCCAGGTAACACGAGAAATTGTGTAAAGTGTTAATATGTAGTAAAAACCTAAGAAAATCTCCCGTTTCCGTCATTTACTATCGAATCGACATAACGCCAGATCGTCACATTGGTCGCTTTTCTCTCTGAAACGGTTACATTTATCGTCTGCAAGTCCTTGTCGCGTGATGCGGTATGCAGACACAGTACAAGCAGCACACTAGAACACAGAATAAGAATCTACGTTGATGCAATCGGCCAGTAAGAAGAGCTACATTTCAAGTTTTAGTTATCGATTAATGAATTATTGGGCGGTTTGGTGCCTTGGACCAGACCGAGGACCTTAAGATTTTGCATGAACCGAGGACTGGCAGCCAGGTAACACGAGAAATTGTGTAAAGTGTTAATATGTAGTAAAAACCTAAAAAAATCTCCCGTTTCCGTCATTTACTATCGAATCGACATAACGCCAGATCGTCACAGTGGTCGCTTTTCTCTCTGAAACGGTTACATTTATCGTCTGCAAGCCCTTGTCGCGTGATGCGGTATGCAGAGTCACTACAAGCGGCATAGTGGAACACTGAAGAAGCATCTAAGTTTATGCAATCGCCAAGTAAGAAGAGCTGCAGTTCAAGTTTTAGTTATCGATTAATGAATTATTGGGCGGTTTGGTGCCTTGGACCAGACCGAGGACCTTAAGATTTTGCATGAACCGAGGACTGGCAGCCAGGTAACACGAGAAATTGTGTAAAGTGTTAATATGTAGTAAAAACCTAAGAAAATCTCCCTTTTCCGTCATTTACTATCGAATCGACATAACGCCAGATCGTCACATTGGTCGCTTTTCTCTCTGAAGCGGTTACATTTATCGTCTGCAAGCCCTTGTCGCGTGATGCGAAATGCAGACACAGTGCAAGCAGCACACTAGAACTCAGAATAAGGATCTACGTTGATGAAATCGGCCAGTAAGAAGAGCTACATTTCAAGTTTTAGTTATCGATTAATGAATTATTGGGCGGTTTGGTGCCTTGGACCAGACCGAGGACCTTAAGATTTTGCATGAACCGAGGACTGGCAGCCAGGTAACACGAGAAATTGTGTAAAGTGTTAATATGCAGTAAAAACCTAAGAAAATCTCCCGTTTCCGTCATTTACTATCGAATCGACATAACGCCAGATCGTCACAGTGGTCGCTTTTCTCTCTGAAACGGTTACATTTATCGTCTGCAAGCCGTTGTCGCGTGATGCGGTATGCAGACACAGTACAAGCAGCACACTAGAACACAGAATAAGAATCTACGTTGATGCAATCGGCCAGTAAGAAGAGCTACATTTCAAGTTTTAGTTATCGATTAATGAATTATTGGGCGGTTTGGTGCCTTGGACCAGACCGAGGACCTTAAGATTTTGCATGAACCGAGGACTGGCAGCCAGGTAACACGAGAAATTGTGTAAAGTGTTAATATGTAGTAAAAACCTAAGAAAATCTCCCGTTTCCGTCATTTACTATCGAATCGACATAACGCCAGATCGTCACATTGGTCGCTTTTCTCTCTGAAATGGTTACATTTATCGTCTGCAAGCCCTTGTCGCGTGATGCGGTATGCAGACACAGTACAAGCAGCACACTAGAACACAGAATAAGAATCTACGTTGATGCAATCGGCCAGTAAGAAGAGCTACATTTCAAGTTTTAGTTATCGATTAATGAATTATTGGGCGGTTTGGTGCCTTGGACCGGACCGAGGACCTTAAGATTTTGCATGAACCGAGGACTGGCAGCCAGGTAACACGAGAAATTGTGTAAAGTGTTAATATGTAGTAAAAACCTAAGAAAATCTCCCGTTTCCGTCATTTACTATCGAATCGACATAACGCCAGATCGTCACATTGGTCGCTTTTCTCTCTGAAGCGGTTACATTTATCGTCTGCAAGCCCTTGTCGCGTGATGCGAAATGCAGACACAGTGCAAGCAGCACACTAGAACTCAGAATAAGGATCTACGTTGATGCAATCGGCCAGTAAGAAGAGCTACAGATCAAGTTTTAGTTATCGATTAATGAATTATTGGGCGGTTTGGTGCCTTGGACCAGACCGAGGACCTTAAGATTTTGCATGAACCGAGGACTGGCAGCCAGGTAACACGAGAAATTGTGTAAAGTGTTAATATGCAGTAAAAACCTAAGAAAATCTCCCGTTTCCGTCATTTACTATCGAATCGACATAACGCCAGATCGTCACAGTGGTCGCTTTTCTCTCTGAAACGGTCACATTTATCGTCTTCAAGCCCTTGTCGCGTGATGCGGTATGCAGAGTCACTACAAGCGGCATAGTAGAACACTGAAGAAGCATCTAAGTTTATGCAATCGCCCAGTGAGATGAGCTCCATTTCAAGTTTTAGTTATTGATTAATGAATTATTGGGCGGTTTGGTGCCTTGGACCAGACCGAGGACCTTAAGATTTTGCATGAACCGAGGACTGGCAGCCAGGTAACACGAGAAATTGTGCAAAGTGTTAATATGTAGTAAAAACCCAAGAAAATCTCCCGTTTCCGTCATTTACTATCGAATCGACATAACGCCAGATCGTCACAGTGGTCGCTTTTCTCTCTGAAACGGTTACATTTATCGTCTGCAAGCCCTTGTCGCGTGATGCGGTATGCAGACACAGTACAAGCAGCACACTAGAACACAGAATAAGAATCTACGTTGATGCAATCGGCCAGTAAGAAGAGCTACATTTCAAGTTTTAGTTATCGATTAATGAATTATTGGGCGGTTTGGTGCCTTGGACCAGACCGAGTACCTTAAGATTTTGCATGAACCGAGGACTGGCAGCCAGGTAACACGAGAAATTGTGTAAAGTGTTAATATGTAGTAAAAACCTAAGAAAATCTCCCGTTTCCGTCATTTACTATCGAATCGACATAACGCCAGATCGTCACAGTGGCCGCTTTTCTCTCTGAAACGGTTACATTTATCGTCTGCAAGCCCTTGTCGCGTGATGCGGTATGCAGACACAGTACAAGCAGCACACTAGAACACAGAATAAGAATCCACGTTGATGCAATCGGCCAGTAAGAAGAGCTACATTTCAAGTTTTAGTTATCGATTAATGAATTATTGGGCGGTTTGGTGCCTTGGACCAGACCGAGGACCTTAAGATTTTGCATGAACCGAGGACTGGCAGCCAGGTAACACGAGAAATTGTGTAAAGTGTTAATATGTAGTAAAAACCTAAGAAAATCTCCCGTTTCCGTCATTTACTATCGAATCGACATAACGCCAGATCGTCACAGTGGCCGCTTTTCTCTCTGAAACGGTTACATTTATCGTCTGCAAGCCCTTGTCGCGTGATGCGGTATGCAGACACAGTACAAGCAGTACACTAGATCACAGAATAAGAATCTACGTTGATGCAATCGACCAGTAAGAAGAGCTACATTTCAAGTTTTAGTTATCGATTAATGAATTATTGGGCGGTTTGGTGCCTTGGACCAGACCGAGGACCTTAAGATTTTGCATGAACCGAGGACTGGCAGCCAGGTAACACGAGAAATTGTGTAAAGTGTTAATATGTAGTAAAAACCCAAGAAAATCTCCCGTTTCCGTAATTTACTATCGAATCGACATGACGCCAGATCGTCACAGTGGTCGCTTTTCTCTCTGAAACGGTTACATTTATCGTCTGCAAGCCCTTGTCGCGTGATGCGGTATGCAGAGTCACTACAAGCGGCATAGTAGAACACTGAAGAAATATCTAAGTTTATGCAATCGCCCAGTAAGAAGAGCTACATTTCAAGTTTTAGTTATCGATTAATGAAATATTGGGCGGTTTGCTGCCTTGGACCAGACCGAGGACCTTAAGATTTTGCATGAGCCGAGGACTGGCATCCAGGTAACACGAGAAATTGTGTAAAGTGTTAATATGTAGTAAAAACCTAAGAAAATCTCCCGTTTTCGTCATTTACTATCGAATCGACATAACGCCAGATCGTCACATTGGTCGCTTTTCTCTCTGAAACGGTTACATTTATCGTCTGCAAGCCCTTGTCGCGTGATGCGGTATGCAGACACAGTACAAGCAGCACACTAGAACACAGAATAAGAATCTACGTTGATGCAATCGGCCAGTAAGAAGAGCTACATTTCAAGTTTTAGTTATCGATTAATGAATTATTGGGCGGTTTGGTGCCTTGGACCAGACCGAGGACCTTAAGATTTTGCATGAAACGAGGACTGGCAGCCAGGTAACACGAGAAATTGTGTAAAGTGTTAATATGTAGTAAAAACCTAAGAAAATCTCCCGTTTCCGTCATTTACTATCGAATCGACATAACGCCAGATCGTCACAGTGGTCGCTTTTCTCTCTGAAACGGTTACATTTATCGTCTGCAAGCCCTTGTCGCGTGATGCGGTATGCAGACACAGTACAAGCAGCACACTAGAACACAGAATAAGAATCTACGTTGATGCAATCGGCCAGTAAGAAGAGCTACATTTCAAGTTTTAGTTATCGATTAATGAATTATTGGGCGGTTTGGTGCCTTGGACCAGACCGAGGACCTTAAGATTTTGCACGAACCGAGGATTGGCAGCCAGGTAACACGAGAAATTGTGTAAAGTGTTAATATGTAGTAAAACCCTAAGAAAATCTCCCGTTTCCGTCATTTACTATCGAATCGACATAACGCCAGATCGTCACATTGGTCGCTTTTCTCTCTGAAAGGGTTCCATTTATCGTCTGCAAGCCCTTGTCGCGTGATGCGGTATGCAGACACAGTACAAGCAGCACACTAGAACACAGAATAAGAATCTACGTTGATGCAATCGGCCAGTAAGAAGAGCTACATTTCAAGTTTTAGTTATCGATTAATGGATTATTGGGCGGTGTGCTGCCTTGGACCAGACCGAGAACCTTAAGATTTTGCATGAACCGAGGACTGGCAGCCAGGTAACACGAGAAATTGTGTAAAGTGTTAATATGTAGTAAAAGCGTAAGAAAATCTCCCGTTTCCGTCATTTACTATCGAATAGACATAACGCCAGATCGTCACAGTGGTCGCTTTTCTCTCTGAAACGGTTACATTTATCGTCTGCAAGCCCTTTTCGCGTGATGCGGTATGCAGAGTCATTACAAGCGGCATAGTAGAACACTGAAGAAGCATCTAAGTTTATGCAATCGCCCAGTAAGAAGAGCTACATCTCAAGTTTTAGTTATCGATTAATGAATTATTGGGCGGTTTGGTGCCTTGGACCAGACCGAGGACCTTAAGATTTTGCATGAACCGAGGACTGGCAGCCAGGTAACACGAGAAATTGTGTAAAGTGTTAATATGTAGTAAAAACCTAAGAAAATCTCCCGTTTCCGTCATTTACTATCGAATCGACATAACGCCAGATCGTCACAGTGGTCGCTTTTCTCTCTGAAACTGTTACATTTATCGTCTGCAAGCCCTTGTCGCGTGATGCGGTATGCAGACACAGTACAAGCAGCACACTAGAACACAGAATTAGAATCTACGTTGATGCAATCGGCCAGTAAGAAGAGCTACATTTCAAGTTTTAGTTATCGATTAATGAATTATTGGGCGGTTTGGTGCCTTGGACCAGACCGAGGACCTTAAGATTTTGCATGAACCGAAGACTGGCAGCCAGGTAACACGAGAAATTGTGTAAAGTGTTAATATGTAGTAAAAACCTAAGAAAATCTCCCGTTTCCGTCATTTACTATCGAATCGACATAACGCCAGATCATCACAGTGGTCGTTTTTCTCTCTGAAACGGTTACATTTATCGTCTGCAAGCCCTTGTCGCGTGATGCGGTATGCAGACACAGTACAAGCAGCACACTAGAACACAGAATAAGAATCTACGTTGATGCAATCGGCCAGGAAGGAGAGCTACATTTCAAGTTTTAGTTATCGATTAATGAAATATTGGGCGGTTTGGTGCCTTGGACCAGACCGAGGACCTTAAGATTTTGCATGAACCGAGGACTGGCAGCCAGGTAACACGAGAAATTGTGTAAAGTGTTAATATGTAGTAAAAGCGTAAGAAAATCTCCCGTTTCCGTCATTTACTATCGAATCGACATAACGCCAGATCGTCACATTGGTCGCTTTTCTCTCTGAAACGGTTACATTTATCGTCTGCAAGCCCTTGTCGCGCGATGCGGTATGCAGACACAGTACAAGCAGCACACTAGAACACAGAATAAGAATCTACGTTGATGCAATCGGCCAGTAAGAAGAGCTACATTTCAAGTTTTAGTTATCGATTAATGAATTATTGGGCGGTTTTTTGCCTTGGACCAGACCGAGGACCTTAAGATTTTGCATGAAACGAGGACTGGCAGCCAGGTAACACGAGAAATTGTGTAAAGTGTTAATATGTAGTAAAAACCTAAGAAAATCTCCCGTTTCCGTCATTTACTATCGAATCGACATAACGCCAGATCGTCACAGTGGTCGCTTTTCTCTCTGAAACGGTTACATTTATCGTCTGCAAGCCCTTGTCGCGTGATGCGGTATGCAGACACAGTACAAGCAGCACACTAGAACACAGAATTATAATCTACGTTGAAGCAATCGGCCAGTAAGAAGAGCTACATTTCAAGTTTTAGTTATCGATTAATGAATTATTGGGCGGTTTGGTGCCTTGGACCAGACCGAGGACCTTAAGATTTTGCATGAACCGAGGACTGGCAGCCAGGTAACACGAGAAATTGTGTAAAGTGTTAATATGTAGTAAAAACCTAAGAAAATCTCCCGTTTCCGTCATTTACTATCGAATCGACATAACGCCAGATCGTCACAGTGGTCGCTTTTCTCTCTGAAACGGTCACATTTATCGTCTGCAAGCCCTTGTCGCGTGATGCGGTATGCAGAGTCACTACAAGCGGCATAGTAGAACAATGAAGAAGCATCTAAGATTATGCAATCGCCCAGTAAGAAGAGCTACATTTCAAGTTTTAGTTATCGATTAATGAATTATTGGGCGGTTTGGTGCCTTGGACCAGACCGAGGACCTTAAGATTTTGCATGAACCGAGGACTGGCAGCCAGGTAACACGAGAAATTGTGTAAAGTGTTAATATGTAGTAAAAACCTAAGAAAATCTCCCGTTTCCGTCATTTACAATCGAATCGACATAACGCCAGATCGTCACAGTGGTCGCTTTTCTCTCTGAAACGGTTACATTTATCGTCTGCAAGCCCTTGTCGCGTGATGCGGTATGCAGACACAGTACAAGCAGCACACTAGAACACAGAATAAGAATCTACGTTGATGCAATCGGCCAGTAAGAAGAGCTACATTTCAAGTTTTAGTTATCGATTAATGAATTATTGGGCGGTTTGGTGCCTTGGACCAGACCGAGGACCTTAAGATTTTGCATGAACCGAGGACTGGCAGCCAGGTAACACGAGAAATTGTGTAAAGTGTTAATATGTAGTAAAAACCTAAGAAAATCTCCCGTTTCCGTCATTTACTATCGAATCGACATAACGCCAGATCGTCACATTGGTCGCTTTTCTCTCTGAAACGGTTACATTTATCGTCTGCAAGCCCTTGTCGCGTGATGCGGTATGCAGACACAGTACAAGCAGCACACTAGAACACAGATTAAGAATCTACGTTGATGCAATCGGCCAGTAAGAAGAGCTACATTTCAAGTTTTAGTTATCGATTAATGAATTATTGGGCGGTTTGGTGCCTTGGACCAGACCGAGGACCTTAAGATTTTGCATGAAACGAGGACTGGCAGCCAGGTAACACGAGAAATTGTGTAAAGTGTTAATATGTAGTAAAAACCTAAGAAAATCTCCCGTTTCCGTCATTTACTATCGAATCGACATAACGCCAGATCGTCACAGTGGTCGCTTTTCTCTCTGAAACGGTTACATTTATCGTCTGCAAGCCCTTGTCGCGTGATGCGGTATGCAGACACAGTACAAGCAGCACACTAGAACACAGAATAAGAATCTACGTTGATGCAATCGGCCAGTAAGAAGAGCTACATTTCAAGTTTTAGTTATCGATTAATGAATTATTGGGCGGTTTGGTGCCTTGGACCAGACCGAGGACCTTAAGATTTTGCACGAACCGAGGATTGGCAGCCAGGTAACACGAGAAATTGTGTAAAGTGTTAATATGTAGTAAAACCCTAAGAAAATCTCCCGTTTCCGTCATTTACTATCGAATCGACATAACGCCAGATCGTCACATTGGTCGCTTTTCTCTCTGAAAGGGTTCCATTTATCGTCTGCAAGCCCTTGTCGCGTGATGCGGTATGCAGACACAGTACAAGCAGCACACTAGAACACAGAATAAGAATCTACGTTGATGCAATCGGCCAGTAAGAAGAGCTACATTTCAAGTTTTAGTTATCGATTAATGGATTATTGGGCGGTTTGCTGCCTTGGACCAGACCGAGAACCTTAAGATTTTGCATGAACCGAGGACTGGCAGCCAGGTAACACGAGAAATTGTGTAAAGTGTTAATATGTAGTAAAAGCGTAAGAAAATCTCCCGTTTCCGTCATTTACTATCGAATAGACATAACGCCAGATCGTCACAGTGGTCGCTTTTCTCTCTGAAACGGTTACATTTATCGTCTGCAAGCCCTTTTCGCGTGATGCGGTATGCAGAGTCACTACAAGCGGCATAGTAGAACACTGAAGAAGCATCTAAGTTTATGCAATCGCCCAGTAAGAAGAGCTACATCTCAAGTTTTAGTTATCGATTAATGAATTATTGGGCGGTTTGGTGCCTTGGACCAGACCGAGGACCTTAAGATTTTGCATGAACCGAGGACTGGCAGCCAGGTAACACGAGAAATTGTGTAAAGTGTTAATATGTAGTAAAAACCTAAGAAAATCTCCCGTTTCCGTCATTTACTATCGAATCGACATAACGCCAGATCGTCACAGTGGTCGCTTTTCTCTCTGAAACGGTTACATTTATCGTCTGCAAGCCCTTGTCGCGTGATGCGGTATGCAGACACAGTACAAGCAGCACACTAGAACACAGAATAAGAATCTACGTTGATGCAATCGGCCAGTAAGAAGAGCTACATTTCAAGTTTTAGTTATCGATTAATGAATTATTGGGCGGTTTTTTGCCTTGGACCAGACCGAGGACCTTAAGATTTTGCATGAACCGAGGACTGGCAGCCAGGTAACACGAGAAATTGTGTAAAGTGTTAATATGTAGTAAAAACCTAAGAAAATCTCCCGTTTCCGTCATTTACTATCGAATCGACATAACGCCAGATCGTCACAGTGGTCGCTTTTCTCTCTGAAACGGTTACATTTATCGTCTGCAAGCCCTTGTCGCGTGATGCGGTATGCAGACACAGTACAAGCAGCACACTAGAACACAGAATTAGAATCTACGTTGATGCAATCGGCCAGTAAGAAGAGCTACATTTCAAGTTTTAGTTATCGATTAATGAATTATTGGGCGGTTTGGTGCCTTGGACCAGACCGAGGACCTTAAGATTTTGCATGAACCGAGGACTGGCAGCCAGGTAACACGAGAAATTGTGTAAAGTGTTAATATGTAGTAAAAACCTAAGAAAATCTCCCGTTTCCGTCATTTACTATCGAATCGACATAACGCCAGATCATCACAGTGGTCGTTTTTCTCTCTGAAACGGTTACATTTATCGTCTGCAAGCCCTTGTCGCATGATGCGGTATGCAGACACAGTACAAGCAGCACACTAGAACACAGAATAAGAATCTACGTAGATCCAATCGGCCAGGAAGAAGAGCTACATTTCAAGTTTTAGTTATCGATTAATGAATTATTGGGCGGTTTGGTGCCTTGGACCAGACCGAGGACCTTAAGATTTTGCATGAACCGAGGACTGGCAGCCAGGTAACACGAGAAATTGTGTAAAGTGTTAATATGTAGTAAAAACCTAAGAAAATCTCCCGTTTCCGTCATTTACTATCGAATCGACATAACGCCAGATCGTCACATTGGTCGCTTTTCTCTCTGAAACGGTTACATTTATCGTCTGCAAGCCCTTGTCGCGTGATGCGGTATGCAGACACAGTACAAGCAGCACACTAGAACACAGAATAAGAATCTATGTTGATGCAATCGGCCAGTAAGATGAGCTACATTTCAAGTTTTAGTTATCGATTAATGAATTATTGGGCTGTTTGGTGCCTTGGACCAGACCGAGGACCTTAAGATTTTGCATGAACCGAGGACTGGCAGCCAGGTAACACGAGAAATTGTGTAAAGTGTTAATATGTAGTAAAAACCCAAGAAAATCTCCCGTTTCCGTCATTTACTATCGAATCGACATAACGCCAGATCGTCACAGTGGTCGCTTTTCTCTTTGAAACGGTTACATTTATCGTCTGCAAGCCCTTGTCGCTAGATGCGGTATGCAGACACAGTACAAGCAGCACACTAGAACACAGAATAAGAATCTACGTTGATGCAATCGGCCAGTAAGATGAGCTACATTTCAAGTTTTAGTTATCGATTAATGAATTATTGGGCGGTTTGGTGCCTTGGACCAGACCGAGGACCTTAAGATTTTGCATGAACCGAGGACTGGCAGACTGGTAACACGAGAAATTGTGTAAAGTGTTAATATGTAGTAAAAACCTAAGAAAATCTCCCGTTTCCGTCATTTACTATCGAATCGACATAACGCCAGATCGTCACAGTGGTCGCTTTTCTCTCTGAAACGGTTACATTCATCGTCTGCAAGCCCTTGTCGCGTGATGCGGTATGCAGAGTCACTACAAGCGGCATAGTAGAACACTGAAGAAGCATCTAAATTTATGCAATCGCCCAGTAAGAAGAGCTACATTTCAAGGTTTAGTTATCGATTAATGAATTATTGGGCGGTTTGGTGCCTTGGGACAGACCGAGGACCTTAAGATTTTGCATGAACCGAGGACTGGCAGCCAGGTAACACGAGAAATTGTGTAAAGTGTTAATATGTAGTAAAAACCTAAGTAAATCTCCCGTTTCCGTCATTTACTATCGAATAGACATAACGCCAGATCGTCACAGTGGTCGCTTTTCTCTCTGAAACGGTTACATTTATCGTCTGCAAGCCCTTGGCGCGTGATGCGGTATGCAGACACAGTACAAGCAGCACACTAGAACACAGAATAAGAATCTACGTTGATGCAATCGGCCAGTAAGAAGGGCTACATTTCAAGTTTTAGTTATCGATTAATGAATTATTGGGCGGTTTGGTGCCTTGGACCAGACCGAGGACCTTAAGATTTTGCATGAACCGAGGACTGGCAGCCAGGTAACACGAGAAATTGTGTAAAGTGTTAATATGTAGTAAAAACCTAAGAAAATCTCGCGTTTCCGTCATTTACTATCGAATCGACATAACGCCAGATCGTCACATTGGTCGCTTTTCTCTCTGAAACGGTTACATTTATCGTCTGCAAGCCCTTGTCGCGTGATGCGGTATGCAGACACAGTACAAGCAGCACACTAGAACACAGAATAAGAATCTACGTTGATGCAATCGGCCAGTAAGAAGAGCTACATTTCAAGTTTTAGTTATCGATTAATGAATTATTGGGCGGTTTGGTGCCTTGGACCAGACCGAGGACCTTAAGATTTTGCATGAACCGAGGACTGGCAGCCAGGTAACACCAGAAATTGTGTAAAGTGTTAATATGTAGTAAAAACCCAAGAAAATCTCCCGTTTCCGTCATTTACTATCGAATCGACATAACGCCAGATCGTCACATTGGTCGCTTTTCTCTCTGAAACGGTTACATTTATCGTCTGCACGCCCTTGTCGCGTGATGCGGTATGCAGACACAGTACAAGCAGCACACTAGAACACAGAATAAGAATCTACGTTGATGCAATCGGCCAGTAAGAAGAGCTACATTTCAAGTTTTAGTTATCGATTAATGAATTATTGGGCGGTTTGGTGCCTTGGACCAGACCGAGGACCTTAAGATTTTGCATGAACCGAGGACTGGCAGCCAGGTAACACGAGAAATTGTGTAAAGTGTTAATATGTAGTAAAAACCTAAGAAAATCTCCCTTTTCCTTCATTTACTATCGAATCGACATAACGCCAGATCGTCTCAGTGGTCGCTTTTCTCTCTGAAACGGTTACATTTATCATCTGCAAGCCCTTGTCGCGTGATGCGGTATGCAGACACAGTACAAGCAGCACACTAGAACACAGAATAAGAATCAACGTTGATGCAATCGGCCGGGAAGAAGAGCTACATTTCAAGTTTTAGTTATCGATTAATGAATTATTGGGCGGTTTGGTGCCTTGGACCAGACCGAGGACCTTAAGATTTTGCATGAACCGAGGACTGGCAGCCAGGTAACACGAGAAATTGTGTAAAGTGTTAATATGTACTAAAAACCTAAGAAAATCTCCCGTTTCCGTCATTTACTATCGAATCGACATAACGCCAGATCGTCACAGTGGTCGCTCTTCTCTCTGAAACGGTTACATTTATCGTCTGCAAGCCCTTGTCGCGTGATGCGGTATGCAGAGTCTCTACAAGCGGCATGGTAGAACACTGAAGAAGCATCTAAGTTTATGCAATCGCTTAGTAAGAAGAGCTACATTTCAAGTTTTAGTTATCGATTAATGAATTATTGGGCGGTTTGGTGCCTTGGACCAGACCGAGGACCTTAAGATTTTGCATGAACCGAGGACTGGCAGCCAGGTAACACGAGAAATTGTGTAAAGTGTTAATATATAGTAAAAACCTAAGAAAATCTCCCGTTTACGTCATTTACTATCGAATCGACATAACGCCAGATCGTCACATTGGTCGCTTTTCTCTCTGAAACGGTTACATTTATCGTCTGCAAGCCCTTGTCGCGTGCTGCGGTATGCAGACACAGTACAAGCAGCACACTAGAACACAGAATAAGAATCTACGTTGATGCAATCGGCCAAAAAGAAGAGCTACACTTCAAATTTTAGTTATCGAAAATTGAATTATTGGCCGGTTTAATGCCTTTGACATGACCGAGGACCTTAAGATTTTGCATGAACCGACGACTGGCAGCCACGTAACACGAGAAAATGTGGAAAGTGTTAATATGTAGTAAAAACCTAAGAAAATCTAACGTTTCCGTCATTTACTATCGAATCGACATATCGCCAGATCGTCACATTGGTCGCTTTTCTCTCTGAAACGGTTACATTTATCGTCTGCAAGCCCTTGTCGCGTGCTGCGGTATGCAGACACAGTACAAGCAGCACACTAGAACACAGAATAAGAATCTACGTTGATGCAATCGGCCAGTAAGAAGAGCTACATTTCAAGTTTTAGTTATCGATTAATGAATTATTGGGCGGTTTGGTGCCTTGGACCAGACCGAGGACCTTAAGATTTTGCATGAACCGAGGACTGGCATCCACGTAACACGAGAAATTGTGTAGAGTGTTAATATGTAGAAAAAACCTAAGAAAATCTAACGTTTCCGTCATTTACTATCGAATCGACATAACGCCAGATCGTCACATTGGTCGCTTTTGTCTCTGAAACGGTTACATTTATCGTCTGCAAGCCCTTGTCGCGTGCTGCGGTATGCAGACACAGTACAAGCAGCACCCTAGAACACAGAATAAGAATCTACGTTGATGCAATCGGCCAAAAAGAAGAGCTACACTTCAAATTTTAGTTATCGAAAATTGAATTATTGGCCGGTTTAATGCCTTTGACATGACCGAGGACCTTAAGATTTTGCATGAACCGAGGACTGGCAGCAACGTAACACGAGAAAATGTGGAAAGTATTAATATGTAGTAAAAACCTAAGAAAATCTCCCGATTCCGTCATTTACTATCGAATCGACATAACGCCAGATCGTCACATTGGTCGCTTTTCTCTCTGAAACGGTTATATTTATCGTCTGCAAGCCCTTGTCGCGTGATGCGGTATGCAGACACAGTACAAGCAGCACACTAGAACACAGAATAAGAATCTACGTTGATGCAATCGGCCAGTAAGAAGAGCTACATTTCAAGTTTTAGTTATCGATTAATGAATTATTGGGCGGTTTGGTGCCTTGGACCAGACCGAGGACCTTAAGATTTTGCATGAACCGAGGACTGGCAGCCAGGTAACACGAGAAATTGTGTAAAGTGTTAATATGTAGTAAAAACCTAAAAAAATCTCCCGTTTCCGTCATTTACTATCGAATCGACATAACGCCAGATCGTCACAGTGGTCGCTTTTCTCTCCGAAACGGTTACATTTATCGTCTGCAAGCCCTTGTCGCGTGATGCGGTATGTAGACACAGTACAAGCAGCACACTAGAACACAGAGTAAGAATCTACGTTGTTGCAATCGGCCAGTAAGAAGAGCTACATTTCAAGTTTCAGTTATCGATTAATGAATTATTGGGCGGTTTGGTGCCTTGGACCAGACCGAGGACCTTAAGATTTTGCATGAACCGAGGACTGGCAGCCAGGTAACTCGAGATATTGTGTAAAGTGTTAATATGTAGTAAAAACCTAAGAAAATCTCCCGTTTCCGTCATTTACTATCGAATCGACATAACGCCAGATCGTCACATTGGTCGCTTTTCTCTCTGAAACGGTTACATTTATCGTCTGCAAGCCCTTGTCGCGTGATGCGGTATGCAGACACAGTACAAGCAGCACACTAGAACACAGAATAAGAATCTACGTTGATGCAATCGGCCAGTAAGAAGAGCTACATTTCAAGTTTTAGTTATCGATTAATGAATTATTGGGCGGTTTGGTGCCTTGGACCAGACCGAGGACCTTAAGATTTTGCATGAACCGAGGAATGGCAGCCAGGTAACACGAGAAATTGTGTACAGTGTATATATGTAGTAAAAACCTAAGAAAATCGACCGTTTCCGTCATTTACTATCGAATCGACATAACGCCAGATCGTCACAGTGGTCGCTTTTCTCTCTGAAACGGTTACATTTATCGTCTGCAAGCCCTTGTCGCGTGATGCGGTATGCAGAGTCACTACAAGCGGCATAGTAGAACACTGAAGAAGCATCTAAGTTTATGCAATCGCCCAGTAAGAAGAGCTACATTTCAAGTTTTAGTTATCGATTAATGAATTATTGGGCGGTTTGGTGCCTTGGACCAGACCGAGGACCTTAAGATTTTGCATGAACCGAGGACTGGCAGCCAGGTAACACGAGAAATTGTGTAAAGTGTTAATATGTAGTAAAAACCTAAGAAAATCTCCCGTTTCCGTCATTTACTATCGAATCGACATAACGCCAGATCGTCACATTGGTCGCTTTTCTCTCTGAAACGGTTACATTTATCGTCTGCAAGCCCTTGTCGCGTGATGCGGTATGAAGAGTCACTACAAGCGGCATAGTAGAACACTGAAGAAGCATCTAAGTTTATGCAATCGCCCAGTAAGGAGAGCTACATTTCAAGTTTTAGTTATCGATTAATGAATTATTGGGCGGTTTGGTGCCTTGGACCAGACCGAGGACCTTAAGATTTTGCATGATCCGAGGACTGGCAGCCAGGAAACACGAGACATTGTGTAAAGTGTTAATATGTAGTAAAAACCTAAGAAAATCTCCCGTTTCCGTCATTTACTATCGAATCGACATAACGCCAGATCGTCACAGTGGTCGCTTTTCTCTCTGAAACGGTTACATTTATCGTCTGCAAGCCCTTGTCGCGTGATGTGGTACGCAGAGTCACTACAAGCGGCATAGTAGAACACTGAAGAAGCATCTAAGTGTATGCAATCGGCCAGTAAGAAGAGCTACATTTCAAGTTTTAGTTATCGATTAATGAATTATTGGGCGGTTTGGTGCCTTGGACCAGACCGAGGACCTTAAGATTTTGCATGAACCGAGGACTGGCAGCCAGGTAACACGAGAAATTGTGTAAAGTGTTAATATGTAGTAAAAACCTAAGAAAATCTACCGTTTCCGTCATTTACTATCGAATCGACATAACGTCAGATCGTCACAGTGGTCGCTTTTCTCTCTGAAACGGTTACATTTATCGTCTGCAAGCCCTTGTCGCGTGCTGCGGTATGCAGACACAGTACAAGCAGCACACTAGAACACAGAATAAGAATCTACGTTGATGCAATCGGCCAAAAAGAAGAGCTACACTTCAAATTTTAGTCATCGAAAATTGAATTATTGGCCGGTTTAATGCCTTTGACATGACCGAGGACCTTAAGATTTTGCATGAACCGAGGACTGGCAGCCACGTAACACGAGAAAATGTGTAAAGTGTTAATATGTAGTAAAAACCTAAGAAAATCTAACGTTTCCGTCATTTACTATCGAATCGACATATCGCCAGATCGTCACATTGGTCGCTTTTCTCTCTGAAACGGTTACATTTATCGTCTGCAAGCCCTTGTCGCGTGCTGCGGTATGCAGACACAGTACAAGCAGCACACTAGAACACAGAATAAGAATCTACGTTGATGCAATCGGCCAGTAAGAAGAGCTACATTTCAAGTTTTAGTTATCGATTAATGAATTATTGGGCGGTTTGGTGCCTTGGACCAGACCGAGGACCTTAAGATTTTGCATGAACCGAGGACTGGCATCCACGTAACACGAGAAATTGTGTAGAGTGTTAATATGTAGAAAAAACCTAAGAAAATCTAACGTTTCCGTCATTTACTATCGAATCGACATAACGCCAGATCGTCACATTGGTCGCTTTTGTCTCTGAAACGGTTACATTTATCGTCTGCAAGCCCTTGTCGCGTGCTGCGGTATGCAGACACAGTACAAGCAGCACCCTAGAACACAGAATAAGAATCTACGTTGATGCAATCGGCCAAAAAGAAGAGCTACACTTCAAATTTTAGTTATCGAAAATTGAATTATTGGCCAGTTTAATGCCTTTGACATGACCGAGGACCTTAAGATTTTGCATGAACCGAGGACTGGCAGCAACGTAACACGAGAAAATGTGGAAAGTATTAATATGTAGTAAAAACCTAAGAAAATCTCCCGATTCCGTCATTTACTATCGAATCGACATAACGCCAGATCGTCACATTGGTCGCTTTTCTCTCTGAAACGGTTACATTTATCGTCTGCAAGCCCTTGTCGCGTGATGCGGTATGCAGACACAGTACAAGCAGCACACTAGAACACAGAATAAGAATCTACGTTGATGCAATCGGCCAGTAAGAAGAGCTACATTTCAAGTTTTAGTTATCGATTAATGAATTATTGGGCGGTTTGGTGCCTTGGACCAGACCGAGGACCTTAAGATTTTGCATGAACCGAGGACTGGCAGCCAGGTAACACGAGAAATTGTGTAAAGTGTTAATATGTAGTAAAAACCTAAAAAAATCTCCCGTTTCCGTCATTTACTATCGAATCGACATAACGCCAGATCGTCACAGTGGTCGCTTTTCTCTCCGAAACGGTTACATTTATCGTCTGCAAGCCCTTGTCGCGTGATGCGGTATGTAGACACAGTACAAGCAGCACACTAGAACACAGAGTAAGAATCTACGTTGTTGCAATCGGCCAGTAAGAAGAGCTACATTTCAAGTTTCAGTTATCGATTAATGAATTATTGGGCGGTTTGGTGCCTTGGACCAGACCGAGGACCTTAAGATTTTGCATGAACCGAGGACTGGCAGCCAGGTAACTCGAGATATTGTGTAAAGTGTTAATATGTAGTAAAAACCTAAGAAAATCTCCCGTTTCCGTCATTTACTATCGAATCGACATAACGCCAGATCGTCACATTGGTCGCTTTTCTCTCTGAAACGGTTACATTTATCGTCTGCAAGCCCTTGTCGCGTGATGCGGTATGCAGACACAGTACAAGCAGCACACTAGAACACAGAATAAGAATCTACGTTGATGCAATCGGCCAGTAAGAAGAGCTACATTTCAAGTTTTAGTTATCGATTAATGAATTATTGGGCGGTTTGGTGCCTTGGACCAGACCGAGGACCTTAAGATTTTGCATGAACCGAGGAATGGCAGCCAGGTAACACGAGAAATTGTGTACAGTGTATATATGTAGTAAAAACCTAAGAAAATCTCCCGTTTCCGTCATTTACTATCGAATCGACATAACGCCAGATCGTCACATTGGTCGCTTTTCTCTCTGAAACGGTTACATTTATCGTCTGCAAGCCCTTGTCGCGTGATGCGGTATGAAGAGTCACTACAAGCGGCATAGTAGAACACTGAAGAAGCATCTAAGTTTATGCAATCGCCCAGTAAGGAGAGCTACATTTCAAGTTTTAGTTATCGATTAATGAATTATTGGGCGGTTTGGTGCCTTGGACCAGACCGAGGACCTTAAGATTTTGCATGATCCGAGGACTGGCAGCCAGGAAACACGAGACTTTGTGTAAAGTGTTAATATGTAGTAAAAACCTAAGAAAATCTCCCGTTTCCGTCATTTACTATCGAATCGACATAACGCCAGATCGTCACAGTGGTCGCTTTTCTCTCTGAAACGGTTACATTTATCGTCTGCAAGCCCTTGTCGCGTGATGTGGTACGCAGAGTCACTACAAGCGGCATAGTAGAACACTGAAGAAGCATCTAAGTGTATGCAATCGGCCAGTAAGAAGAGCTACATTTCAAGTTTTAGTTATCGATTAATGAATTATTGGGCGGTTTGGTGCCTTGGACCAGACCGAGGACCTTAAGATTTTGCATGAACCGAGGACTGGCAGCCAGGTAACACGAGAAATTGTGTAAAGTGTTAATATGTAGTAAAAACCTAAGAAAATCTACCGTTTCCGTCATTTACTATCGAATCGACATAACGCCAGATCGTCACAGTGGTCGCTTTTCTCTCTGAAACGGTTACATTTATCGTCTGCAAGCCCTTGCGCGTGATGCGGTATGCAGAGTCACTACAAGCGGCATAGTACAACACTGAAGAAGCATCTAAGTTTATGCAATCGCCCAGTAAGAAGAGCTACATTTCAAGTTTTAGTTATCGATTAATGAATAATTGGGCGGTTTGGTGCCTTGGACCAGACCGAGGACCTTAAGATTTTGCATGAACCGAGGACTGGCAGCCAGGTAACACGAGAAATTGTGTAAAGTGTTAATATGTAGTAAAAACCTAAGAAAATCTCCCGTATCCGTCATTTACTATCGAATCGACATAACGCCAGATCGTCACAGTGGTCGCTTTTCTCTCTGAAACGGTTACATTTATCGTCTGCAAGCCCTTGTCGCGTGATGCGGTATGCAGAGTCACTACAAGCGGCATAGTAGAACACTGAAGAAGCATCTAAGTTTATGCAATCGCCCAGTAAGAAGAGCTACATTTCAAGTTTTAGTTATCGATTAATGAATTATTGGGCGGTTTGGTGCCTTGGACCAGACCGAGGACCTTAAGATTTTGCATGAACCGAGGACTGGCAGCCAGGTAACACGAGAAATTGTGTAAAGTGTTAATATGTAGTAAAAACCTAAGAAAATCTCCCGTTTCCGTCATTTACTATCGAATCGACATAACGCCAGATCGTCACATTGGTCGCTTTTCTCTCTGAAACGGTTACATTTATCGTCTGCAAGCCCTTGTCGCGTGATGCGGTATGCAGACACAGTACAAGCAGCACACTAGAACACAGAATAAGAATCTACGTTGATGCAATCGGCCAGTAAGAAGAGCTACATTTTAAGTTTTAGTTATCGATTAATGAATTATTGGGCGGTTTGGTGCCTTGGACTAGACCGAGGACCTTAAGATTTTGCATGAACCGAGGACTGGCAGCCAGGTAACACGAGAAATTGTGTAAAGTGTTAATATGTAGTAAAAACCTAAGAAAATCTCCCGTTTCCGTCATTTACTATCGAATCGACATAACGCCAGATCGTCACAGTGTTCGCTTTTCTCTCTGAAACGGTTACATTTATCGTCTGCAAGCCGTTTTCGCGTGATGCGGTATGCAGACACAGTACAAGCAGCACACTAGAACACAGAATAAGAATCTACGTTGATGCAATCGGCCAGTAAGAAGAGCTACATTTCAAGTTTTAGTTATCGATTAATGAATTATTGGGCGGTTTGGTGCCTTGGACCAGACCGAGGACCTTAAGATTTTGCATGAACCGAGGACTGGCAGCCAGGTAACACGAGAAATTGTGTAAAGTGTTAAGATGTAGTAAAAACCTAAGAAAATCTCCCGTTTCCGTCATTTACTATCGAATCGACATAACGCCAGATCGTCACAGTGGTCGTTTTTCTCTCTGAAACGGTTACATTTATCGTCTGCAAGCCCTTGTCGCGTGATGCGGTATGCAGACACAGTACTAGCAGCACACTAGAACACAGAATAAGAATCTACGTTGATGCAATCGGCCAGTAAGAAGAGCTACATTTCAAGTTTTAGTTATCGATTAATGAATTATTGAGCGGTTTGGTGCCTTGGACCAGACCGAGGACCTTAAGATTTTGCATGAACCGAGGACTGGCAGCCAGGTAACACGAGAAATTGTGTAAAGTGTTAATATGTAGTAAAAACCTAAGAAAATCTCCCGTTTCCGTCATTTACTATCGAATCGACATAACGCCAGATCGTCACATTGGTCGCTTTTCTCTCTGAAACGGTTACATTTATCGTCTGCAAGCCCTTGGCGCGTGATGCGGTATGCAGACACAGTACAAGCAGCACACTAGAACACAGAATAAGAATCTACGTTGTTGCAAACGGCCAGTAAGAAGAGCTACATTTCAAGTTTTAGTTATCGATTAATGAATTATTGGGCGGTTTGGTGCCTTGGACCAGACAGAGGACCTTAAGATTTTGCATGAACCGAGGACTGGCAGCCAGGTAACACGAGAAATTGTGTAAAGTGTTAATATGTAGTAAAAACCTAAGAAAATCTCCCGTTTCCGTCATTTACTATCGAATCGACATAACGCCAGATCGTCACAGTGGTCGCTTTTCTCTCTGAAACGGTTACATTTATCGTCTGCAAGCCCTTGTCGCGTGATGCAGTATGCAGAGACACTACAAGCGGCATAGTAGAACACTGAAGAAGCATCTAAGTTTATGCAATCGCCCAGTAAGAAGAGTACATTTCAAGTTTTAGTTAGCGATTAATGAATTATTGGGCGGTTTGGTGCCTTGGACCAGACCGAGGACCTTAAGATTTTGCATGAACCGAGGACTGGCAGCCAGGTAACACGAGAAATTGTGTAAAGTGTTAATATGTAGTAAAAACCTAAGAAAATCTCCCGTTTCCGTCATTTACTATCGAATCGACATAACGCCAGATCGTCACAGTGGTCGCTTTTCTCTCTGAAACGGTTACATTTATCGTCTGCAAGCCCTTGTCGCGTGATGCGGTATGCAGACACAGTACAAGCAGCACACTAGAACACAGAATAAGAATCTACGTTGATGCAATCGGCCAGTAAGATGAGCTACATTTCAAGTTTTAGTTATCGATTAATGAATTATTGGGCGGTTTGGTGCCTTGGACCAGACCGAGGACCTTAAGATTTTGCATGAACCGAGGACTGGCAGCCAGGTAACACGAGAAATTGTGTAAAGTGTTAATATGTAGTAAAAACCTAAGAAAATCTCCCGTTTCCGTCATTTACTATCGAATCGACATAACGCCAGATCGTCACAGTGGTCGCTTTTCTCTCTGAAACGGTTACATTTATCGTCTGCAAGCCCTTGTCGCGTGATGCAGTATGCAGAGACACTACAATCGGCATAGTAGAACACTGAAGAAGCATCTAAGTTTATGCAATCGCCCAGTAAGAAGAGTACATTTCAAGTTTTAGTTATCGATTAATGAATTATTGGGCGGTTTGGTGCCTTGGACCAGACCGAGGACCTTAAGATTTTGCATGAACCGAGGACTGGCAGCCAGGTAACACGAGAAATTGTGTAAAGTGTTAATATGTAGTAAAAACCTAAGAAAATCTCCCGTTTCCGTCATTTACTATCGAATCGACATAACGCCAGATCGTCACAGTGGTCGCTTTTCTCTCTGAAACGGTTACATTTATCGTCTGCAAGCCCTTGTCGCGTGATGCGGTATGCAGAGTCACTACAAGCGGCATAGTAGAACACTGAAGAAGCATCTAAGTTTATGCAATCGCCCAGTAAGAAGAGCTACATTTCAAGTTTTAGTTATCGATTAATGAATTATTGGGCGGTTTGGTGCCTTGGACCAGACCGAGGACCTTAAGATTTTGCATGAACCGAGGACTGGCAGCCAGGTAACACGAGAAATTGTGTAAAGTGTTAATATGTAGTAAAAACCTAAGAAAATCTCCCGTTTCCGTCATTTACTATCGAATCGACATAACGCCAGATCGTCACAGTGGTCGCTTTTCTCTCTGAAACGGTTACATTAATCGTCTGCAAGCCCTTGTCGCGTGATGCGGTATGCAGAGTCACTACAAGCGGCATAGTAGAACACTGAAGAAGCATCTAAGTTTATGGAATCGCCCAGTAAGAAGAGCTACATTTCAAGTTTTAGTTATCGATTAATGAATTATTGGGCGGTTTGGTGCCTTGGACTAGACCGAGGACCTTAAGATTTTGCATGAACCGAGGACTGGCAGCCAGGTAACACGAGAAATTGTGTAAAGTGTTAATATGTAGTAAAAAACTATGAAAATCTCCCGTTTCCTTCATTTACTATCGAATCGACATAACAACAGATCGTCACAGTGGTCGCATTTCTCTCTGAAACGGTTACATTTATCGTCTGCAAGCCCTTGTCGCGTGATGCGGTATGCAGACACAGTACAAGCAGCACACTAGAACACAGAATAAGAATCTACGTTGATGCAATCGGCCAGTAAGAAGAGCTACATTTCAAGTTTTAGTTATCGATTTTAGAATTATTGGGCGGTTTGGTGCCTTGGACCAGACCGAGGACCTTAAGATTTTGCATGAACCGAGGACTGGCAGCCAGGTAACACGAGAAATTGTGTAAAGTGTTAATATGTAGTAAAAACCTAAGAAAATCTCCCGTTTCCGTCATTTACTATCGAATCGACATAACGCCAGATCGTCACAGTGGTCGCTTTTCTCTCTGAAACGGTTACATTTATCGTCTGCAAGCCCTTGTCGCGTGATGCGGTATGCAGAGTCACTACAAGCGGCATAGTAGAACACTGAAGAAGCATCTAAGTTTATGCAATCGCCCAGTAAGAAGAGCTACATTTCAAGTTTTAAATATCGATTAATGAATTATTGGGCGGTTTGGTGCCTTGGACCAGACCGAGGACCTTAAGATTTTGCATGAACCGAGGACTGGCAGCCAGGTAACACGAGAAATTGTGCAAAGTGTTAATATGTTGCAAAACCTAAGAAAATCTCCCGTTTCCGTCATTTACTATCGAATCGACATAACGCCAGATCGTCACAGTGGTCGCTTTTCTCTCTGAAACGGTTACATTTATCGTCTGCAAGCCCTTGTTGCGTGATGCGGTATGCAGACACAGTACAAGCAGCACACTAGAACACAGAATAAGAATCTACGTTGATGCAATCGGCCAGTAAGAAGAGCTACATTTCAAGTTTTAGTTATCGATTAATGAATTATTGGGCGGTTTGGTGCCTTGGACCAGACCGAGGACATTAAGATTTTGCACGAGCCGCGGACTGGCAGCCAGGTAACACGAGAAATTTTGTAAAGTGTTAATATGTAGTAAAAACCCAAGAAAATCTCCCGTTTCCGTCATTTACTATCGAATCGACATAACGCCAGATCGTCACATTCGTCGCTTTTCTCTCTGAAACGGTTACATTTATCGTCTGCAAGCCCTTGTCGCGTGGTGCGGTATGCAGACACAGTACAAGCAGCACACTAGAACACAGAATAAGAATCTACGTTGATGCAATCGGCCAGTAAGAAGAGCTACATTTCAAGTTTTAGTTATCGATTAAAGAATTATTAGGCGGTTTGGTGCCTTGGACCAGACCGAGGACCTTAAGATTTTGCATGAACCGAGGACTGGCAGCCAGGTAACACGAGAAATTGTGTAAAGTGTTAATATGTAGTAAAAATCTAAGAAAATCTCCCGTTTCCGTCATTTACTATCGAATCGACATAACGCCAGATCGTCACAGTGGTCGCTTTTCTCTCTGAAACGGTTACATTTATCGTCTGCAAGCCCTTGTCGCGTGATGCGGTATGCAGACACAGTACAAGCAGCACACTAGAACACTGAAGAAGCATGTAAGTTTATGCAATCGCCCAGTAAGAAGAGCTACATTTCAAGTTTTAGTTATCGATTAATGAATTATTGGGCGGTTTGGTGCCTTGGACCAGACCGAGGACCTTAAGATTTTGCATGAACCGAGGACTGGCAGCCAGGTAACACGAGAAATTGTGTAAAGTGTTAATATGTAGTAAAAACCTAAGAAAATCTCCCGTTTCCGTCATTTACTATCGAATCGACATAACGCCAGATCGTCACAGTGGTCGCTTTTCTCTCTGAAACGGTTACATTTATCGTCTGCAAGCCCTTGTCGCGTGATGCGGTATGCAGAGTCACTACAAGCGGCATAGTAGAACACTGAAGAAGCATCTAAGTTTATGCAATCGCCCAGTAAGAAGAGCTACATTTCAAGTTTTAGTTATCGATTAATGAATTATTGGGCGGTTTGGTGCCTTGGACCAGACCGAGAACCTTAAGATTTTGCATGAACCGAGGACTGGCAGCCAGGTAACACGAGAAATTGTGTAAAGTGTTAATATGTAGTAAAAACCTAAGAAAATCTCCCGTTTCCGTCATTTACTATCGAATCGACATAACGCCAGATCGTCACATTGGTCGCTTTTCTCTCTGAAACGGTTACATTTATCGTCTGCAAGCCCTTGTCGCGTGATGCGGTATGCAGACACAGTACAAGCAGCACACTAGAACACAGAATAAGAATCTACGTTGTTGCAATCGGCCAGTAAGAAGAGCTACATTTCAAGTTTTAGTTATCGATTAATGAATTATTCGGCGGTTTGGTGCCTTGGACCAGACCGAGGACCTTAAGATTTTGCATGAACCGAGGACTGGCAGCCAGGTAACACGAGAAATTGTGTAAAGTGTTAATATGTAGTAAAAACCTAAGAAAATCTCCCGTTTCCGTCATTTACTATCGAATCGACATAACGCCAGATCGTCACAGTGGTCGCTTTTCTCTCTGAAACGGTTACATTTATCGTCTGCAAGCCCTTGTCGCGTGATGCGGTATGCAGAGTCACTACAAGCGGCATAGTAGAACACTGAAGAAGCATCTAAGTTTATGCAATCGCCCAGTAAGAAGAGCTACATTTCAAGTTTTAGTTATCGATTAATGAATTATTGGGCGGTTTGGTGCCTTGGACCAGACCGAGGACCTTAAGATTTTGCATGAACCGAGGACTGGCAGCCAGGTAACACGAGAAATTGTGTAAAGTGTTAATATGTAGTAAAAACCTATGAAAATCTCCCGTTTCCGTCATTTACTATCGAATCGACATAACAACAGATCGTCACAGTGGTCGCTTTTCTCTCTGAAACGGTTACATTTATCGTCTGCAAGCCCTTGTCGCGTGATGCGGTATGCAGACACAGTACAAGCAGCACACTAGAACACAGAATAAGAATCTACGTTGATGCAATCGGCCAGTAAGAAGAGCTACATATCACGTTTTAGTTATCGATTAATGAATTATTGGGCGGTTTGGTGCCTTGGACCAGACCGAGGACCTTAAGATTTTGCACGAACCGAGGACTGGCAGCCAGGTAACACGAGAAATTGTGTAAAGTGTTAATATGTAGTAAAAACCCAAGAAAATCTCCCGTTTCCGTCATTTAATATCGAATCGACATAACGCCAGATCGTCACATTGGTCGCTTTTCTCTCTGAAACGGTTACATTTATCGTCTGCAAGCCCTTGTCGCGTGGTGCGGTATGCAGACACAGTACAAGCAGCACACTAGAACACAGAATAAGAATCTACGTTGATGCAATCGGCCAGTAAGAAGAGCTACATTTCAAGTTTTAGTTATCGATTAAAGAATTATTGGGCGGTTTGGTGCCTTGGACCAGACCGAGGACCTTAAGATTTTGCATGAACCGAGGACTGGCAGCCAGGTAACACGAGAAATTGTGTAAAGTGTTAATATGTAGTAAAAATCTAAGAAAATCTCCCGTTTCCGTCATTTACTATCGAATCGACATAACGCCAGATCGTCACAGTGGTCGCTTTTCTCTCTGAAACGGTTACATTTATCGTCTGCAAGCCCTAGTCGCGTGATGCGGTAGGCAGAGTCACTACAAGCGGCATAGTAGAACACTGAAGAAGCATCTAAGTTTATGCAATCGCCCAGTAAGAAGAGCTACATTTCAAGTTTTAGTTATCGATTAATGAATTATTGGGCGGTTTGGTGCCTTGGACCAGACCGAGGACCTTAAGATTTTGCATGAACCGAGGACTGGCAGCCAGGTAACACGAGAAATTGTGTAAAGTGTTAATATGTAGTAAAAACCTAAGAAAATCTCCCGTTTCCTTCATTTACTATCGAATCGACATAACGCCAGATCGTCACAGTGGCCGCTTTTCTCTCTGAAACGGTTACATTTATCGTCTGCAAGCCCTTGTCGCGTGATGCGGTATGCAGAGTCACTACAAGCGGCATAGTAGAACACTGAAGAAGCATCTAAGTTTATGCAATCGCCCAGTAAGAAGAACTACATTTCAAGTTTTAGTTATCGATTAATGAATTATTGGGCGGTTTGGTGCCTTGGACCAGACCGAGAACTTTAAGATTTTGCATGAACCAAGGACTGGCAGCCAGGTAACACGAGAAATTGTGTAAAGTGTTAATATGTAGTAAAAACCTAAGAAAATCTCCCGTTTCCGTCATTTGCTATCGAATCGACATAACGCCAGATCGTCACATTGGTCGCTTTTCTCTCTGAAACGGTTACATTTATCGTCTGCAAGCCCTTGTCGCGTGATGCGGTATGCAGACACAGTACAAGCAGCTCACTAGAACACAGAATAAGGATCTACATTGTTGCAATCGGCCAGTAAGAAGAGCTACATTTCAAGTTTTAGTTATCGATTAATGAATTATTGGGCGGTTTGGTGCCTTGGACCAGACCGAGGACCTTAAGATTTTGCATGAACCGAGGACTGGCATCCACGTAACACGAGAAATTGTGTAAAGTGTTAATATGTAGTAAAAACATAGGAAAATCTCCCGTTTCCGTCATTTACTATCGAATCGACATAACGCCAGATCGTCACAGTGGTCGCTTTTCTCTCTGAAACGGTTACATTTATCGTCTGCAAGCCCTTGTCGCGTGATGCGGTATGCAGAGCCACTACAAGCGGCATAGTAGAACACTGAAGAAGCATCTAAGTTTATGCAATCGCCCAGTAAGAAGAGCTACATTTCAAGTTTTAGTTATCGATTAATGAATTATTGGGCGGTTTGGTGCCTTGGACCAGACCGAGGACCTTAAGATTTTGCATGAACCGAGGACTGGCAGCCAGGTAACACGAGAAATTGTGTAAAGTGTTAATATGTTGCAAAACCTAAGAAAATCTCCCGTTTCCGTCATTTACTATCGAATCGACATAACGCCAGATCGTCACAGTGGTCGCTTTTCTCTCTGAAACGGTTACATTTATCGTCTGCAAGCCCTTGTTGCGTGATGCGGTATGCAGACACAGTACAAGCAGCACACTAGAACACAGAATAAGAATCTACGTTGATGCAATCGGCCAGTAAGAAGAGCTACATTTCAAGTTTTAGTTATCGATTAATGAATTATTGGGCGGTTTGGTGCCTTGGACCAGACCGAGGACCTTAAGATTTTGCACGAACCGAGGACTGGCAGCCAGGTAACACGAGAAATTTTGTAAAGTGTTAATATGTAGTAAAAACCCAAGAAAATCTCCCGTTTCCGTCATTTACTATCGAATCGACATAACGCCAGATCGTCACATTGGTCGCTTTTCTCTCTGAAACGGTTACATTTATCGTCTGCAAGCCCTTGTCGCGTGGTGCGGTATGCAGACACAGTACAAGCAGCACACTAGAACACAGAATAAGAATCTACGTTGATGCAATCGGCCAGTAAGAAGAGCTACATTTCAAGTTTTAGTTATCGATTAAAGAATTATTAGGCGGTTTGGTGCCTTGGACCAGACCGAGGACCTTAAGATTTTGCATGAACCGAGGACTGGCAGCCAGGTAACACGAGAAATTGTGTAAAGTGTTAATATGTAGTAAAAATCTAAGAAAATCTCCCGTTTCCGTCATTTACTATCGAATCGACATAACGCCAGATCGTCACAGTGGTCGCTTTTCTCTCTGAAACGGTTACATTTATCGTCTGCAAGCCCTTGTCGCGTGATGCGGTATGCAGAGTCACTACAAGCGGCATAGTAGAACACTCAAGAAGCATCTAAGTTTATGCAATCGCCCAGTAAGAAGAGCTACATTTCAAGTTTTAGTTATCGATTAATGAATTATTGGGCGGTTTGGTGCCTTGGACCAGACCGAGGACCTTAAGATTTTGCATGAACCGAGGACTGGCAGCCAGGTAACACGAGAAATTGTGTAAAGTGTTAATATGTAGTAAAAACCTAAGAAAATCTCCCGTTTCCGTCATTTACTATCGGATCGACATAACGCCAGATCGTCACAGTGGTCGCTTTTCTCTCTGAAACGGTTACATTTATCGTCTGCAAGCCCTTGTCGCGTGATGCGGTGTGCAGAGTCACTACAAGCGGCATAGTAGAACACTGAAGAAGCATCTAAGTTTATGCAATCGCCCAGTACGAAGAGCTACATTTCAAGTTTTAGTTATCGATTAATGAATTATTGGGCGGTTTGGTGCCTTGGACCAGACCGAGAACCTTAAGATTTTGCATGAACCGAGGACTGGCAGCCAGGTAACACGAGAAATTGTGTAAAGTGTTAATATGTAGTAAAAACCTAAGAAAATCTCCCGTTTCCGTCATTTACTATCGAATCGACATAACGCCAGATCGTCACATTGGTCGCTTTTCTCTCTGAAACGGTTACATTTATCGTCTGCAAGCCCTTGTCGCGTGATGCGGTATGCAGACACAGTACAAGCAGCACACAAGAACACAGAATAAGAATCTACGTTGTTGCAATCGGCCAGTAAGAAGAGCTACATTTCAAGTTTTAGTTATCGATTAATGAATTATTGGGCGGTTTGGTGCCTTGGACCAGACCGAGGACCTTAAGATTTTGCATGAACCGAGGACTGGCAGCCAGGTAACACGAGAAATTGTGTAAAGTGTTAATATGTAGTAAAAACCTAAGAAAATCTCCCGTTTCCGTCATTTACTATCGAATCGACATAACGCCAGATCGTCACAGTGGTCGCTTTTCTCTCTGAAACGGTTACATTTATCGTCTGCAAGCCCTTGTCGCGTGATGCGGTATGCAGAGTCACAACAAGCGGCATAGTAGAACACTGAAGAAGCATCTAATTTTATGCAATCGCCCAGTAAGAAGAGCTACATTTCAAGTTTTAGTTATCGATTAATGAATTATTGGGCGGTTTGGTACCTTGGACCAGACCGAGGACCTTAAGATTTTGCATGAACCGAGGACTGGCAGCCAGGTAACACGAGAAATTGTGTAAAGTGTTAATATGTAGTAAAAACCTATGAAAATCTCCCGTTTCCGTCATTTACTATCGAATCGACATAACAACAGATCGTCACAGTGGTCGCTTTTCTCTCTGAAACGGTTACATTTATCGTCTGCAAGCCCTTGTCGCGTGATGCGGTATGCAGACACAGTACAAGCAGCACACTAGAACACAGAATAAGAATCTACGTTGATGCAATCGGCCAGTAAGAAGAGCTACATTTCAAGTTTTAGTTATCGATTAATGAATTATTGGGCGGTTTGGTGCCTTGGACCAGACCGAGGACCTTAAGATTTTGCATGAACCGAGGACTGGCAGCCAGGTAACACGAGAAATTGTGTAAAGTGTTAATATGTAGTAAAAACCTAAGAAAATCTCCCGTTTCCGTCATTTACTATCGAATCGACATAACGCCAGATCGTCACAGTGGTCGCTTTTCTCTCTGAAACGGTTACATTTATCGTCTGCAAGCCCTTGTCGCGTGATGCGGTATGCAGAGTCACTACAAGCGGCATAGTAGAACACTGAAGAAGCATCTAAGTTTATGCAATCGCCCAGTAAGAAGAGCTACATTTCAAGTTTTAGTTATCGATTAATGAATTATTGGGCGGTTTGGTGCCTTGGACCAGACCGAGAACCTTAAGATTTTGCATGAACCAAGGACTGGCAGCCAGGTAACACGAGAAATTGTGTAAAGTGTTAATATGTAGTAAAAACCTAAGAAAATCTCCCGTTTCCGTCATTTACTATCGAATCGACATAACGCCAGATCGTCACATTGGTCGCTTTCCTCTCTGAAACGGTTACATTTATCGTCTGCAAGCCCTTGTCGCGTGATGCGGTATGCAGACACAGTACAAGCAGCACACTAGAACACAGAATAAGAATCTACGTTGTTGCAATCGGCCAGTAAGAAGAGCTACATTTCAAGTTTTAGTTATCGATTAATGAATTATTGGGCGGTTTGGTGCCTTGGACCAGACCGAGGACCTTAAGATTTTGCATGAACCGAGGACTGGCAGCCAGGTAACACGAGAAATTGTGTAAAGTGTTAATATGTAGTAAAAACCTAAGAAAATCTCCCGTTTCCGTCATTTACTATCGAATCGACATAACGCCAGATCGTCACAGTGGTCGCTTTTCTCTCTGAAACGGTTACATTTATCGTCTGCAAGCCCTTGTCGCGTGATGCGGTATGCAGAGTCACTACAAGCGGCATAGTAGAACACTGAAGAAGCATCTAAGTTTATGCAATCGCCCAGTAAGAAGAGCTACATTTCAAGTTTTAGTTATCGATTAATGAATTATTGGGCGGTTTGGTGCCTTGGACCAGACCGAGAACCTTAAGATTTTGCATGAACCAAGGACTGGCAGCCAGGTAACACGAGAAATTGTGTAAAGTGTTAATATGTAGTAAAAACCTAAGAAAATCTCCCGTTTCCGTCATTTACTATCGAATCGACATAACGCCAGATCGTCACATTGGTCGCTTTCCTCTCTGAAACGGTTACATTTATCGTCTGCAAGCCCTTGTCGCGTGATGCGGTATGCAGACACAGTACAAGCAGCACACTAGAACACAGAATAAGAATCTACGTTGATGCAATCGGCCAGTAAGAAGAGCTACATTTCAAGTTTTAGTTATCGATTAATGAATTATTGGGCGGTTTGGTGCCTTGGACCAGACCGAGAACCTTAAGATTTTGCATGAACCAAGGACTGGCAGCCAGGTAACACGAGAAATTGTGTAAAGTGTTAATATGTAGTAAAAACCTAAGAAAATCTCCCGTTTCCGTCATTTACTATCGAATCGACATAACGCCAGATCGTCACATTGGTCGCTTTCCTCTCTGAAACGGTTACATTTATCGTCTGCAAGCCCTTGTCGCGTGATGCGGTATGCAGACACAGTACAAGCAGCACACTAGAACACAGAATAAGAATCTACGTTGATGCAATCGGCCAGTAAGAAGAGCTACATTTCAAGTTTTAGTTATCGATTAATGAATTATTGGGCGGTTTGGTGCCTTGGACCAGACCGAGGACCTTAAGATTTTGCATGAACCGAGGACTGGCAGCCAGGTAACACGAGAAATTGTGTAAAGTGTTAATATGTAGTAAAAACCTAAGAAAATCTCCCGTTTCCGTCATTTACTATCGAATCGACATAACGCCAGATCGTCACAGTGGTCGCTTTTCTCTCTGAAACGGTTACATTTATCGTCTGCAAGCCCTTGTCGCGTGATGCGGTATGCAGAGTCACTACAAGCGGCATAGTAGAACACTGAAGAAGCATCTAATTTTATGCAATCGCCCAGTAAGAAGAGCTACATTTCAAGTTTTAGTTATCGATTAATGAATTATTGGGCGGTTTGGTACCTTGGACCAGACCGAGGACCTTAAGATTTTGCATGAACCGAGGACTGGCAGCCAGGTAACACGAGAAATTGTGTAAAGTGTTAATATGTAGTAAAAACCTATGAAAATCTCCCGTTTCCGTCATTTACTATCGAATCGACATAACAACAGATCGTCACAGTGGTCGCTTTTCTCTCTGAAACGGTTACATTTATCGTCTGCAAGCCCTTGTCGCGTGATGCGGTATGCAGACACAGTACAAGCAGCACACTAGAACACAGAATAAGAATCTACGTTGATGCAATCGGCCAGTAAGAAGAGCTACATTTCAAGTTTTAGTTATCGATTAATGAATTATTGGGCGGTTTGGTGCCTTGGACCAGACCGAGGACCTTAAGATTTTGCATGAACCGAGGACTGGCAGCCAGGTAACACGAGAAATTGTGTAAAGTGTTAATATGTAGTAAAAACCTAAGAAAATCTCCCGTTTCCGTCATTTACTATCGAATCGACATAACGCCAGATCGTCACAGTGGTCGCTTTTCTCTCTGAAACGGTTACATTTATCGTCTGCAAGCCCTTGTCGCGTGATGCGGTATGCAGAGTCACTACAAGCGGCATAGTAGAACACTGAAGAAGCATCTAAGTTTATGCAATCGCCCAGTAAGAAGAGCTACATTTCAAGTTTTAGTTATCGATTAATGAATTATTGGGCGGTTTGGTGCCTTGGACCAGACCGAGAACCTTAAGATTTTGCATGAACCAAGGACTGGCAGCCAGGTAACACGAGAAATTGTGTAAAGTGTTAATATGTAGTAAAAACCTAAGAAAATCTCCCGTTTCCGTCATTTACTATCGAATCGACATAACGCCAGATCGTCTCATTGGTCGCTTTCCTCTCTGAAACGGTTACATTTATCGTCTGCAAGCCCTTGTCGCGTGATGCGGTATGCAGACACAGTACAAGCAGCACACTAGAACACAGAATAAGAATCTACGTTGTTGCAATCGGCCAGTAAGAAGAGCTACATTTCAAGTTTTAGTTATCGATTAATGAATTATTGGGCGGTTTGGTGCCTTGGACCAGACCGAGGACCTTAAGATTTTGCATGAACCGAGGACTGGCAGCCAGGTAACACGAGAAATTGTGTAAAGTGTTAATATGTAGTAAAAACCTAAGAAAATCTCCCGTTTCCGTCATTTACTATCGAATCGACATAACGCCAGATCGTCACAGTGGTCGCTTTTCTCTCTGAAACGGTTACATTTATCGTCTGCAAGCCCTTGTCGCGTGATGCGGTATGCAGACACAGTACAAGCAGCACACTAGAACACAGAATAAGAATCTACGTTGTTGCAATCGGCCAGTAAGAAGAGCTACATTTCAAGTTTTAGTTATCGATTAATGAATTATTGGGCGGTTTGGTGCCTTGGACCAGACCGAGGACCTTAAGATTTTGCATGAACCGAGGACTGGCAGCCAGGTAACACGAGAAATTGTGTAAAGTGTTAATATGTAGTAAAAACCTAAGAAAATCTCCCGTTTCCGTCATTTACTATCGAATCGACATAACGCCAGATCGTCACAGTGGTCGCTCTTCTCTCTGAAACGGTTACATTTATCGTCTGCAAGCCCTTGTCGCGTGATGCGGTATGCAGAGTCACTACAAGCGGCATAGTAGAACGCTGAAGAAGCATCTAAGTTTATGCAATCGCCCAGTAAGAAGAGATACATTTCAAGTTTTAGTTATCGATTAATGAATTATTGGGCGGTTTGGTGCCTTGGACCAGACCGAGGACCTTAAGATTTTGCATGAACCGAGGACTGGCAGCCAGGTAACACGAGAAATTGTGTAAAGTGTTAATATGTAGTAAAAACCTAAGAAAATCTCCCGTTTCCGTCATTTACTATCGAATCGACATAACGCCAGATCGTCACATTGGTCGCTTTTCTCTCTGAAACGGTTACATTTATCGTCTGCAAGCCCTTGTCGCGTGATGCGGTATGCAGACACAGTACAAGCAGCACACTAGAACACAGAATAAGAATCTACGTTGATGCAATCGGCCAGTAAGAAGAGCTACATTTCAAGTTTTAGTTATCGATTAATGAATTATTGGGCGGTTTGGTGCCTTGGACCAGACCGAGGACCTTAAGATTTTGCATGAACCGAGGACTGGCAGCCAGGTAACACGAGAAATTGTGTAAAGTGTTAATATGTAGTAAAAACCTAAGAAAATCTCCCGTTTCCGTCATTTACTATCGAATCGACATAACGCCAGATCGTCACAGTGGTCGCTTTTCTCTCTGAAACGGTTACATTTATCGTCTGCAAGCCCTTGTCGCGTGATGCGGTATGCAGACACAGTACAAGCAGCACACTAGAACACAGAATAAGAATCTACGTTGATGCAATCGGCCAGTAAGAAGAGCTACATTTCAAGTTTTAGTTATCGATTAATGAATTATTGGGCGGTTTGGTGCCTTGGACCAGACCGAGAACCTTAAGATTTTGCATGAACCGAGGACTGGCAGCCAGGTAACACGAGAAATTGTGTAAAGTGTTAATATGTAGTAAAACCTAAGAAAATCTCCCGTTTCCGTCATTTACTATCGAATCGACATAACGCCAGATCGTCACAGTGGTCGCTTTTCTCTCTGAAACGGTTACATTTATCGTCTGCAAGCCCTTGTCGCGTGATGCGGTATGCAGAGTCACTACAAGCGGCATAGTAGAACACTGAAGAAGCATCTAAGTTTATGCAATCGCCCAGTAAGAAGAGCTACATTTCAAGTTTTAGTTATCGATTAATGAATTATTGGGCGGTTTGGTGCCTTGGACCAGACCGAGGACCTTAAGATTTTGCATGAACCGAGGACTGGCAGCCAGGTAACACGAGAAATTGTGTAAAGTGTTAATATGTAGTAAAAACCTAAGAAAATCTCCCGTTTCCGTCATTTACTATCGAATCGACATAACGCCAGATCGTCACAGTGGTCGCTTTTCTCTCTGAAACGGTTACATTTAACGTCTGCAAGCCCTTGTCGCGTGATGCGGTATGCAGACACAGTACAAGCAGCACACTAGAACACAGAATAAGAATCTACGTTGATGCAATCGGCCAGTAAGAAGAGCTACATTTCAAGTTTTTGTTATCGATTAATGAATTATTGGGCGGTTTGGTGCCTTGGACCAGACCGAGGACCTTAAGATTTTGCATGAACCGAGGACTGGCAGACAGGTAACACGAGATATTGTGTAAAGTGTTAATATGTAGTAAACACCTAAGAAAATCTCCCGTTTCCGTCATTTACTATCGAATCGACATAACGCCAGATCGTCACAGTGGTCGCTTTTCTCTCTGAAACGGTTACATTTATCGTCTGCAAGCTCTTGTCGCGTGATGCGGTATGCAGAGTCACTACAAGCGGCATAGTAGAACACTGAAGAAGCATCTAAGTTTATGCAATCGCCCAGTAAGAAGATCTACATTTCAAGTTTTAGTTATCGATTAATGAATTATTGGGCGGTTTGGTGCCTTGTACCAGACCGAGGACCTTAAGATTTTGCATGAACCGAGGACTGGCAGCCAGGTAACACGAGAAATTGTGTAAAGTGTTAATATGTAGTAAAAACCTAAGAAAATCTCCCGTTTCCGTCATTTACTATCGAATCGACATAACGCCAGATCGTCACATTGGTCGCTTTTCTCTCTGAAACGGTTACATTTATCGTCTGCAAGCCCTTGTCGCGTGATGCGGTATGCAGACACAGTACAAGCAGCACACTAGAACACAGAATAAGAATCTACGTTGATGCAATCGGCCAGTAAGAAGAGCTACATTTCAAGTTTTAGTTATCGATTAATGAATTATTGGGCGGTTTGGTGCCTTGGACCAGACCGAGGACCTTAAGATTTTGCATGAACCGAGGACTGGCAGCCAGGTAACACGAGAAATTGTGTAAAGTGTTAATATGTAGTAAAAACCTAAGAAAATCTCCCGTTTCCGTCATTTACTATCTAATCGACATAACGCCAGATCGTCACAGTGGTCGCTTTTCTCTCTGAAACGGTTACATTTATCGTCTGCAAGCCCTTGTCGCGTGATGCGGTATGCAGACACAGTACAAGCAGCACACTAGAACACAGAATAAGAATCTACGTTGATGCAATCGGCCAGTAAGAAGAGCTACATTTCAAGTTTTTGTTATCGATTAATGAATTATTGGGCGGTTTGGTGCCTTGGACCAGACCGAGAACCTTAAGATTTTGCATGAACCGAGGACTGGCAGCCAGGTAACACGAGAAATTGTGTAAAGTGTTAATATGTAGTAAAACCTAAGAAAATCTCCCGTTTCCGTCATTTACTATCGAATCGACATAACGCCAGATCGTCACAGTGGTCGCTTTTCTCTCTGAAACGGTTACATTTATCGTCTGCAAGCCCTTGTCGCGTGATGCGGTATGCAGAGTCACTACAAGCGGCATAGTAGAACACTGAAGAAGCATCTAAGTTTATGCAATCGCCCAGTAAGAAGAGCTACATTTCAAGTTTTAGTTATCGATTAATGAATTATTGGGCGGTTTGGTGCCTTGGACCAGACCGAGGACCTTAAGATTTTGCATGAACCGAGGACTGGCAGCCAGGTAACACGAGAAATTGTGTAAAGTGTTAATATGTAGTAAAAACCTAAGAAAATCTCCCGTTTCCGTCATTTACTATCGAATCGACATAACGCCAGATCGTCACAGTGGTCGCTTTTCTCTCTGAAACGGTTACATTTATCGTCTGCAAGCCCTTGTCGCGTGATGCGGTATGCAGAGTCACTACAAGCGGCATAGTAGAACACTGAAGAAGCATCTAAGTTTATGCAATCGCCCAGTAAGAAGAGCTACATTTCAAGTTTTAGTTATCGATTAATGAATTATTGGGCGGTTTGGTGCCTTGGACCAGACCGAGGACCTTAAGATTTTGCATGAACCGAGGACTGGCAGCCAGGTAACATGAGAAATTGTGTAAAGTGTTAATATGTAGTAAAAACCTAAGAAAATCTCCCGTTTCCGTCATTTACTATCGAATCGACATAACGCCACATCGTCACATTGGTCGCTTTTCTCTCTGAAACGGTTACATTTATCGTCTGCAAAACCTTGTCGCGTGATGCGGTATGCAGACACAGTACAAGCAGCACACTAGAACACAGAATAAGAATCTACGTTGATGCAATCGGCCAGTAAGAAGAGCTACATTTCAAGTTTTAGTTATCGATTAATGAATTATTGGGCGGTTTGGTGCCTTGGACCAGACCGAGGACCTTAAGATTTTGCATGAACCGAGGACTGGCAGCCAGGTAACACGAGAAATTGTGTAAAGTGTTAATATGTAGTAAAAACCTAAGAAAATCTGCCGTTTCCGTCATTTACTATCGAATCGACATAACGCCAGATCGTCACAGTGGTCGCTTTTCTCTCTGAAACGGTTACATTTATCGTCTGCAAGCCCTTGTCGCGTGATGCGGTATGCAGACACAGTACAAGCAGCACACTAGAACACAGAATAAGAATCTACGTTGATGCAATCGGCCAGTAAGAAGAGCTACATTTCAAGTTTTAGTTATCGATTAATGAATTATTGGGCGGTTTGGTGCCTTGGACCAGACCGAGAACCTTAAGATTTTGCATGAACCGAGGACTGGCAGCCAGGTAACACGAGAAATTGTGTAAAGTGTTAATATGTAGTAAAACCTAAGAAAATCTCCCGTTTCCGTCATTTACTATCGAATCGACATAACGCCAGATCGTCACAGTGGTCGCTTTTCTCTCTGAAACGGTTACATTTATCGTCTGCAAGCCCTTGTCGCGTGATGCGGTATGCAGACACAGTACAAGCAGCACACTAGAACAAGAATAAGAATCTACGTTGATGCAATCGGCCAGTAAGAAGAGCTACTTTTCAAGTTTTAGTTATCGATTAATGAATTATTGGGCGGTTTGGTGCCTTGGACCAGACCGAGAACCTTAAGATTTTGCATGAACCGAGGACTGGCAGCCAGGTAACACGAGAAATTGTGTAAAGTGTTAATATGTAGTAAAACCTAAGAAAATCTCCCGTTTCCGTCATTTACTATCGAATCGACATAACGCCAGATCGTCACAGTGGTCGCTTTTCTCTCTGAAACGGTTACATTTATCGTCTGCAAGCCCTTGTCGCGTGATGCGGTATGCAGAGTTACTACAAGCGGCATAGTAGAACACTGAAGAAGCATCTAAGTTTATGCAATCGCCCAGTAAGAAGAGCTGCAGTTCAAGTTTTAGTTATGTATTAATGAATTATTGGGCGGTTTGGTGCCTTGGACCAGACCGAGGACCTTAAGATTTTGCATGAACCGAGGACTGGCAGCCAGGTAACACGAGAAATTGTGTAAAGTGTTAATATGTAGTAAAAACCTAAGAAAATCTCCCGTTTCCGTCATTTACTATCGAATCGACATAACGCCAGATCGTCACATTGGTCGCTTTTCTCTCTGAAACGGTTACATTGATCGTCTGCAAGCCCTTGTCGCGTGATGCGGTATGCAGACACAGTACAAGCAGCACACTAGAACACAGAATAAGAATCTACGTTGATGCAATCGGCCAGTAAGAAGAGCTACATTTCAAGTTTTTGTTATCGATTAATGAATTATTGGGCGGTTTGGTGCCTTGGACCAGACCGAGGACCTTAAGATTTTGCATGAACCGAGGACTGGCAGCCAGGTAACCCGAGAAATTGTGTAAAGTGTTAATATGTAGTAAAAACCTAAGAAAATCTCCAGTTTCCGTCATTTACTATCGAATCGACATAACGCCAGATCGTCACAGTGGTCGCTTTTCTCTCTGAAACGGTTACATTTATCGTCTGCAAGCCCTTGTCGCATGATGCGGTATGTAGAGTCACTACAAGCGGCATAGTAGAACACTGAAGAAGCATCTAAGTTTATGCAATCGCCCAGTAAGAAGAGCTACATTTCAACTTTTAGTTATCGATTAATAACATTTTTGCCTGTTTGGTGCATTGGACATGACCGAGGACCTTAAGATTTTGCATGAATCGAGGACTGGCAGCCACGTAACACGAGAAATTGTGTAAAGTGTTAATATGTAGTAAAAACCTAAGAAAATCTCCCGTTTCCGTCATTTACTATCGAATCGACATAACGCCAGATCGTCACATTGGTCGCGTTTCTCTCTGAAACGGTTACATTTATCGTCTGCAAACCCTTGTCGCGTGCTGCGGTATGCAGACACAGTACAAGCAGCACACTAGAACACAGAATAAGAATCTACGTTGATGCAATCGGCCAAAAAGAAGAGCTACACTTCAAATTTTAGTTATCGAAAATTGAATTATTGGCCGGTTTAATGCCTTTGACATGACCGAGGACCTTAAGATTTTGCATGAACCGAGGACCGGCAGCCACGTAACACGAGAAAATGTGGAAAGTGTTAATATGTAGTAAAAACCTAAGAAAATCTCCCGTTTCCGTCATTTACTATCGAATCGACATAACGCCAGATCGTCACAGTGGTCGCTTTTCTCTCTGAAACGGTTACATTTATCGTCTGCAAGCCCTTGTCGCGTGATGCGGTATGCAGACACAGTACAAGCAGCACACTAGAACACAGAATAAGAATCTACGTTGATGCAATCGGCCAGTAAGAAGAGCTACATTGCAAGTTTTAGTTATCGATTAATGATTTATTGGGCGGTTTGGTGCCTTGGACCAGACCGAGAACCTTAAGATTTTGCATGAACCGAGGACTGGCAGTCAGGTAACACGAGAAATTGTGTAAAGTGTTAATATGTAGTAAAAACCTAAGAAAATCTCCCGTTTCCGTCATTTACTATCGAATCGACATAACGCCAGATCGTCACAGTGGTCGCTTTTCTCTCTGAAACGGTTACATTTATCGTCTGCAAGCCCTTGTCGCGTGATGCGGTATGCAGACACAGTACAAGCAGCACACTAGAACACAGAATAAGAATCTACGTTGATGCAATCAGCCAGTAAGAGGAGCTACATTTCAAGTTTTAGTTATCGATTAATGAATTATTGGGCGGTTTGGTGCCTTGGACCAGACCGAGGACCTTAAGATTTTGCATGAACCGAGGACTGGCAGCCAGGTAACACGAGAAATTGTGTAAAGTGTTAATATGTAGTAAAAACCTAAGAAAATCTGCCGTTTCCGTCATTTACTATCGAATCGACATAACGCCAGATCGTCACAGTGGTCGCTTTTCTCTCTGAAACGGTTACATTTATCGTCTGCAAGCCCTTGTCGCGTGATGCGGTATGCAGACACAGTACAAGCAGCACACTAGAACACAGAATAAGAATCTACGTTGATGCAATCGGCCAGTAAGAAGAGCTACATTTCAAGTTTTAGTTATCGATTAATGAATTATTGGGCGGTTTGGTGCCTTGGACCAGACCGAGGACCTTAAGATTTTGCATGAACCGAGGACTGGCAGCCAGGTAACACGAGAAGTTGTGTAAAGTGTTAATATGTAGTAAAAACCTAAGAAAATCTCCCGTTCCGTCATTTACTATCGAATCGACATAACGCCAGATCGTCACAGTGGTCGCTTTTCTCTCTGAAACGGTTACATTTATCGTCTGCAAGCCCTTGTCGCGTGATGCGGTATGCAGACACAGTACAAGCAGCACACTAGAACACAGAATAAGAATCTACGTTGGTGCAATCGGCCAGTAAGAAGAGCTACATTTCAAGTTTTAGTTATCGATTAATGAATTATTGGGCGGTTTGGTGCCTTGGACCAGACCGAGAACCTTAAGATTTTGCATGAACCGAGGACTGGCAGCCAGGTAACACGAGAAATTGTGTAAAGTGTTAATATGTAGTAAAAACCTAAGAAAATCTCCCGTTTCCGTCATTTACTATCGAATCGACATAACGCCAGATCGTCACAGTGGGCGCTTTTCTCTCTGAAACGGTTACATTTATCGTCTGCAAGCCCTTGTCGCGTGATGCGGTATGCAGACACAGTACAAGCAGCACACTAGAACACAGAATAAGAATCTACGTTGATGCAATCGGCCAGTAAGAGGAGCTACATTTCAAGTTTTAGTTATCGATTAATGAATTATTGGGCGGTTTGGTGCCTTGGACCAGACCGAGGACCTTAAGATTTTGCATGAACCGAGGACTGGCAGCCAGGTAACACGAGAAATTGTGTAAAGTGTTAATATGTAGTAAAAATCTAAGAAAATCTCCCGTTTCCGTCATTTACTATCGAATCGACATAACGCCAGATCGTCACAGTGGTCGCTTTTCTCTCTGAAACGGTTACATTTATCGTCTGCAAGCCCTAGTCGCGTGATGCGGTAGGCAGAGTCACTACAAGCGGCATAGTAGAACACTGAAGAAGCATCTAAGTTTATGCAATCGCCCAGTAAGAAGAGCTACATTTCAAGTTTTAGTTGTCGATTAATGAATTATTGGGCGGTTTGGTGCCTTGGACCAGACCGAGGACCTTAAGAATTTGCATGAACCGAGGACTGGCAGCCAGGTCACACGAGAAATTGTGTAAAGTGTTAATATGTAGTAAAAACCTAAGAAAATCTCCCGTTTCCGTCATTTACTATCGAATCGACATAACGCCAGATCGTCACAGTGGTCGCTTTTCTCTCTGAAACGGTTACATTTATCGTCTGCAAGCCCTTGTCGCGGGATGCGGTATGCAGAGTCACTACAAGCGGCATAGTAGAACACTGAAGAAGCATCTAAGTTTATGCAATCGCCCAGTAAGAAGAGCTGCAGTTCAAGTTTTAGTTATCGATTAATGAATTATTGGGCGGTTTGGTGCCTTGGACCAAATCGAGGACCTTAAGATTTTGCATGAACCGAGGACTGGCAGCCAGGTAACACGAGAAATTGTGTAAAGTGTTAATATGTAGTAAAAACCTAAGAAAATCTCCCGTTTCCGTCATTTACTATCGAATCGACATAACGCCAGATCGTCACATTGGTCGCTTTTCTCTCTGAAACGGTTACATTTATCGTCTGCAAGCCCTTGTCGCGTGATGCGGTATGCAGACACAGTACAAGCAGCACACTAGAACACAGAATAAGATTCTACGTTGATGCAATCGGCCAGTAAGAAGAGCTACATTTCAACTTTTAGTTATCGATTAATAACATTTTTGCCGGTTTGGTGCCTTGGACATGACCGAGGACCTTAAGATTTTGCATGAATCGAGGACTGGCAGCCACGTAACACGAGAAATTGTGTAAAGTGTTAATATGTAGTAAAAACCTAAGAAAATCTCCCGTTTCCGTCATTTACTATCGAATCGACATAACGCCAGATCGTCACATTGGTCGCTTTTCTCTCTGAAACGGTTACATTTATCGTCTGCAAACCCTTGTCGCGTGCTGCGGTATGCAGACACAGTACAAGCAGCACACTAGAACACAGAATAAGAATCTACGTTGATGCAATCGGCCAAAAAGAAGAGCTACACTTCAAATTTTAGTTATCGAAAATTGAATTATTGGCCGGTTTAATGCCTTTGACATGACCGAGGACCTTAAGATTTTGCATGAACCGAGGACCGGCAGCCACGTAAAACGAGAAAATGTGGAAAGTGTTAATATGTAGTAAAAACCTAAGAAAATCTCCCGTTTCCGTCATTTACTATCGAATCGACATAACGCCAGATCGTCACAGTGGTCGCTTTTCTCTCTGAATCGGTTACATTTATCGTCTGCAAGTCCTTGTCGCGTGATGCGGTATGCAGAGTCACTACAAGCGGCATAGTAGAACACTGAAGAAGCATCTAAGTTTATGCAATCGCCCAGTAAGAAGAGCTACATTTCAAGTTTTAGTTATCGATTAATGAATTATTGGGCGGTTTGGTGCCTTGGACCAGACTGAGGACCTTAAGATTTTGCATGAACCGAGGACTGGCAGCCAGGTAACACGAGAAATTGTGTAAAGTGTTAATATGTAGTAAAAACCTAAGAAAATCTCCCGTTTCCGTCATTTACTATCGAATCGACATAACGCCAGATCGTCACAGTGGTCGCTTTTCTCTCTGAAACGGTTACATTTATCGTCTGCAAGCCCTTGTCGCGTGATGCGGTATGCAGACACAGTACAAGCAGCACACTAGAACACAGAATAAGAATCTACGTTGATGCAATCGGCCAGTAAGAAGAGCTACATTGCAAGTTTTAGTTATCGATTAATGATTTATTGGGCGGTTTGGTGCCTTGGACCAGACCGAGAACCTTAAGATTTTGCATGAACCGAGGACTGGCAGCCAGGTAACACGAGAAATTGTGTAAAGTGTTAATATGTAGTAAAAACCTAAGAAAATCTCCCGTTTCCGTCATTTACTATCGAATCGACATAACGCCAGATCGTCACAGTGGTCGCTTTTCTCTCTGAAAGGGTTACATTTATCGTCTGCAAGCCCTTGTCGCGTGATGCGGTATGCAGACACAGTTCAAGCAGCACACTAGAACACAGAATAAGAATCTACGTTGATGCAATCGGCCAGTAAGAGGAGCTACATTTCAAGTTTTAGTTATCGATTAATGAATTATTGGGCGGTTTGGTGCCTTGGACCAGACCGAGGACCTTAAGATTTTGCATGAACCGAGGACTGGCAGCCAGGTAACACGAGAAATTGTGTAAAGTGTTAATATGTAGTAAAAACCTAAGGAAATCTCCCGTTTCCGTCATTTACTATCGAATCGACATAACGCCAGATCGTCACAGTGGTCGCTTTTCTCTCTGAAACGGTTACATTAATCGTCTGCAAGCCCTTGTCGCGTGATGCGGTATGCAGACACAGTACAAGCTGCACACTAGAACACAGAATAAGAATCTACGTTGATGCAATCGGCCAGTAAGAAGAGCTACATTTCAAGTTTTAGTTATCGATTAATGAATTATTGGGCGGTTTGGTGCCTTGGACCAGACCGAGGACCTTAAGATTTTGCATGAACCGAGGACTGGCAGCCAGGTAACACGAGAAATTGTGTAAAGTGTTAATATGTAGTAAAAACCTAAGAAAATCTCCCGTTTCCGTCATTTACTATCGAATCGACATAACGCCAGATCGTCACAGTGGTCGCTTTTCTCTCTGAAACGGTTACATTTATCGTCTGCAAGCCCTTGTCGCGTGATGCGGTATGCAGACACAGTACAAGCAGCACACTAGAACACAGAATAAGAATCTACGTTGATGCAATCGGCCAGTAAGAAGAGCTACATTTCAAGTTTTAGTTATCGATTAATGAATTATTGGGCGGTTTGGTGCCTTGGACCAGACCAAGGACCTTAAGATTTTGCATGAACCGAGGACTGGCAGCCAGGTAACACGAGAAATTGTGTAAAGTGTTAATATGTAGTAAAAACCTAAGAAAATCTCCCGTTTCCGTCATTTACTATCGAATCGACATAACGCCAGATCGTCACAGTGGTCGCTTTTCTCTCTGAAAGGGTTCCATTTATCGTCTGCAAGCCCTTGTCGCGTGATGCGGTATGCAGACACAGTTCAAGCAGCACACTAGAACACAGAATAAGAATCTACGTTGATGCAATCGGCCAGTAAGAGGAGCTACATTTCAAGTTTTAGTTATCGATTAATGAATTATTGGGCGGTTTGGTGCCTTGGACCAGACCGAGGACCTTAAGATTTTGCATGAACCGAGGACTGGCAGCCAGGTAACACGAGAAATTGTGTAAAGTGTTAATATGTAGTAAAAACCTAAGAAAATCTCCCGTTTCCGTCATTTACTATCGAATCGACATAACGCCAGATCGTCACAGTGGTCGCTTTTCTCTCTGAAACGGTTACATTTATCGTCTGCAAGCCCTTGTCGCGTGATGCGGTATGCAGAGTCACTACAAGCGGCATAGTAGAACACTGAAGAAGCATCTAAGTTTATGCAATCGCCCAGTAAGAAGAGCTGCAGTTCAAGTTTTAGTTATCGATTAATGAATTATTGGGCGGTTTGGTGCCTTGGACCAGAACGAGGACCTTAAGATTTTGCATGAACCGAGGACTGGCAGCCAGGTAACACGAGAAATTGTGTAAAGTGTTAATATGTAGTAAAACCTAAGAAAATCTCCCGTTTCCGTCATTTACTATCGAATCGACATAACGCCAGATCGTCACAGTGGTCGCTTTTCTCTCTGAAACGGTTACATTTATCGTCTGCAAGCCCTTGTCGCGTGATGCGGTATGCAGAGTTACTACAAGCGGCATAGTAGAACACTGAAGAAGCATCTAAGTTTATGCAATCGCCCAGTAAGAAGAGCTGCAGTTCAAGTTTTAGTTATGTATTAATGAATTATTGGGCGGTTTGGTGCCTTGGACCAGACCGAGGACCTTAAGATTTTGCATGAACCGAGGACTGGCAGCCAGGTAACACGAGAAATTGTGTAAAGTGTTAATATGTAGTAAAAACCTAAGAAAATCTCCCGTTTCCGTCATTTACTATCGAATCGACATAACGCCAGATCGTCACATTGGTCGCTTTTCTCTCTGAAACGGTTACATTGATCGTCTGCAAGCCCTTGTCGCGTGATGCGGTATGCAGACACAGTACAAGCAGCACACTAGAACACAGAATAAGAATCTACGTTGATGCAATCGGCCAGTAAGAAGAGCTACATTTCAAGTTTTTGTTATCGATTAATGAATTATTGGGCGGTTTGGTGCCTTGGACCAGACCGAGGACCTTAAGATTTTGCACGAACCGAGGACTGGCAGCCAGGTAACCCGAGAAATTGTGTAAAGTGTTAATATGTAGTAAAAACCTAAGAAAATCTCCAGTTTCCGTCATTTACTATCGAATCGACATAACGCCAGATCGTCACAGTGGTCGCTTTTCTCTCTGAAACGGTTACATTTATCGTCTGCAAGCCCTTGTCGCATGATGCGGTATGTAGAGTCACTACAAGCGGCATAGTAGAACACTGAAGAAGCATCTAAGTTTATGCAATCGCCCAGTAAGAAGAGCTACATTTCAAGTTTTAGTTATCGATTAATGAATTATTGGGCGGTTTGGTGCCTTGGACCAGACCGAGGACCTTAAGATTTTGCATGAACCGAGGACTGGCAGCCAGGTAACACGAGAAATTGTGTAAAGTGTTAATAAGTAGTAAAAACCTAAGAAAATCTCCCGTTTCCGTCATTTACTATCGAATCGACATAACGCCAGATCGTCACATTGGTCGCTTTTCTCTCTGAAACGGTTACATTTATCGTCTGCAAGCCCTTGTCGCGTGATGCGGTATGCAGACACAGTACAAGCAGCACACTAGAACACAGAATAAGATTCTACGTTGATGCAATCGGCCAGTAAGAAGAGCTACATTTCAACTTTTAGTTATCGATTAATAACATTTTTGCCGGTTTGGTGCCTTGGACATGACCGAGGACCTTAAGATTTTGCATGAATCGAGGACTGGCAGCCACGTAACACGAGAAATTGTGTAAAGTGTTAATATGTAGTAAAAACCTAAGAAAATCTCCCGTTTCCGTCATTTACTATCGAATCGACATAACGCCAGATCGTCACATTGGTCGCGTTTCTCTCTGAAACGGTTACATTTATCGTCTGCAAACCCTTGTCGCGTGCTGCGGTATGCAGACACAGTACAAGCAGCACACTAGAACACAGAATAAGAATCTACGTTGATGCAATCGGCCAAAAAGAAGAGCTACACTTCAAATTTTAGTTATCGAAAATTGAATTATTGGCCGGTTTAATGCCTTAGACATGACCGAGGACCTTAAGATTTTGCATGAACCGAGGACCGGGAGCCACGTAACACGAGAAAATGTGGAAAGTGTTAATATGTAGTAAAAACCTAAGAAAATCTCCCGTTTCCGTCATTTACTATCGAATCGACATAACGCCAGATCGTCACAGTGGTCGCTTTTCTCTCTGAAACTGTTACATTTATCGTCTGCAAGCCCTTGTCGCGTGATGCGGTATGCAGACACAGTACAAGCAGCACACTAGAACACAGAATAAGAATCTACGTTGATGCAATCGGCCAGTAAGAAGAGCTACATTGCAAGTTTTAGTTATCGATTAATGATTTATTGGGCGGTTTGGTGCCTTGGACCAGACCGAGAACCTTAAGATTTTGCATGAACCGAGGACTGGCAGTCAGGTAACACGAGAAATTGTGTAAAGTGTTAATATGTAGTAAAAACCTAAGAAAATCTCCCGTTTCCGTCATTTACTATCGAATCGACATAACGCCAGATCGTCACAGTGGTCGCTTTTCTCTCTGAAACGGTTACATTTATCGTCTGCAAGCCCTTGTCGCGTGATGCGGTATGCAGACACAGTACAAGCAGCACACTAGAACACAGAATAAGAATCTACGTTGATGCAATCAGCCAGTAAGAGGAGCTACATTTCAAGTTTTAGTTATCGATTAATGAATTATTGGGCGGTTTGGTGCCTTGGACCAGACCGAGGACCTTAAGATTTTGCATGAACCGAGGACTGGCAGCCAGGTAACACGAGAAATTGTGTAAAGTGTTAATATGTAGTAAAAACCTAAGAAAATCTCCCGTTTCCGTCATTTACTATCGAATCGACATAACGCCAGATCGTCACAGTGGTCGCTTTTCTCTCTGAAACGGTTACATTTATCGTCTGCAAGCCCTTGTCGCGTGATGCGGTATGCAGACACAGTACAAGCAGCACACTAGAACACAGAATAAGAATCTACGTTGATGCAATCGGCCAGTAAGAAGAGCTACATTTCAAGTTTTAGTTATCGATTAATGAATTATTGGGCGGTTTGGTGCCTTGGACCAGACCGAGGACCTTAAGATTTTGCATGAACCGAGGACTGGCAGCCAGGTAACACGAGAAGTTGTGTAAAGTGTTAATATGTAGTAAAAACCTAAGAAAATCTCCCGTTCCGTCATTTACTATCGAATCGACATAACGCCAGATCGTCACAGTGGTCGCTTTTCTCTCTGAAACGGTTACATTTATCGTCTGCAAGCCCTTGTCGCGTGATGCGGTATGCAGACACAGTACAAGCAGCACACTAGAACACAGAATAAGAATCTACGTTGGTGCAATCGGCCAGTAAGAAGAGCTACATTTCAAGTTTTAGTTATCGATTAATGAATTATTGGGCGGTTTGGTGCCTTGGACCAGACCGAGAACCTTAAGATTTTGCATGAACCGAGGACTGGCAGCCAGGTAACACGAGAAATTGTGTAAAGTGTTAATATGTAGTAAAAACCTAAGAAAATCTCCCGTTTCCGTCATTTACTATCGAATCGACATAACGCCATATCGTCACAGTGGGCGCTTTTCTCTCTGAAACGGTTACATTTATCGTCTGCAAGCCCTTGTCGCGTGATGCGGTATGCAGACACAGTACAAGCAGCACACTAGAACACAGAATAAGAATCTACGTTGATGCAATCGGCCAGTAAGAGGAGCTACATTTCAAGTTTTAGTTATCGATTAATGAATTATTGGGCGGTTTGGTGCCTTGGACCAGACCGAGGACCTTAAGATTTTGCATGAACCGAGGACTGGCAGCCAGGTAACACGAGAAATTGTGTAAAGTGTTAATATGTAGTAAAAACCTAAGGAAATCTCCCGTTTCCGTCATTTACTATCGAATCGACATAACGCCAGATCGTCACAGTGGTCGCTTTTCTCTCTGAAACGGTTACATTTATCGTCTGCAAGCCCTTGTCGCGTGATGCGGTATGCAGACACAGTACAAGCAGCACACTAGAACACAGAATAAGAATCTACGTTGATGCAATCGGCCTGTAAGAAGAGCTACATTTCAAGTTTTAGTTGTCGATTAATGAATTATTGGGCGGTTTGGTGCCTTGGACCAGACCGAGGACCTTAAGATTTTGCATGAACCGAGGACTGGCAGCCAGGTCACACGAGAAATTGTGTAAAGTGTTAATATGTAGTAAAAACCTAAGAAAATCTCCCGTTTCCGTCATTTACTATCGAATCGACATAACGCCAGATCGTCACAGTGGTCGCTTTTCTCTCTGAAACGGTTACATTTATCGTCTGCAAGCCCTTGTCGCGGGATGCGGTATGCAGAGTCACTACAAGCGGCATAGTAGAACACTGAAGAAGCATCTAAGTTTATGCAATCGCCCAGTAAGAAGAGCTGCAGTTCAAGTTTTAGTTATCGATTAATGAATTATTGGGCGGTTTGGTGCCTTGGACCAAATCGAGGACCTTAAGATTTTGCATGAACCGAGGACTGGCAGCCAGGTAACACGAGAAATTGTGTAAAGTGTTAATATGTAGTAAAAACCTAAGAAAATCTCCCGTTTCCGTCATTTACTATCGAATCGACATAACGCCAGATCGTCACATTGGTCGCTTTTCTCTCTGAAACGGTTACATTTATCGTCTGCAAGCCCTTGTCGCGTGATGCGGTATGCAGACACAGTACAAGCAGCACACTAGAACACAGAATAAGAATCTACGTTGATGCAATCGGCCAGTAAGAAGAGCTACATTTCAAGTTTTTGTTATCGATTAATGAATTATTGGGCGGTTTGGTGCCTTGGACCAGACCGAGGACCTAAAGATTTTGCATGAACCGAGGACTGGCAGCCAGGTAACACGAGAAATTGTGTAAAGTGTTAATATGTAGTAAAAACCTAAGAAAATCTCCCGTTTCCGTCATTTACTATCGAATCGACATAACACCAGATCGTCACATTGGTCGCTTTTCTCTCTGAAACGGTTACATTTATCGTCTGCAAGCCCTTGTCGCGTGATGCGGTATGCAGACACAGTACAAGCAGCACACTAGAACACAGAATAAGATTCTACGTTGATGCAATCGGCCAGTAAGAAGAGCTACATTTCAACTTTTAGTTATCGATTAATAACATTTTTGCCGGTTTGGTGCCTTGGACATGACCGAGGACCTTAAGATTTTGCATGAATCGAGGACTGGCAGCCATGTAACACGAGAAATTGTGTAAAGTGTTAATATGTAGTAAAAACCTAAGAAAATCTCCCGTTTCCGTCATTTACTATCGAATAGACATAACGCCAGATCGTCACATTGGTCGCTTTTCTCTCTGAAACGGTTACATTTATCGTCTGCAAACCCTTGTCGCGTGCTGCGGTATGCAGACACAGTACAAGCAGCACACTAGAACACAGAATAAGAATCTACGTTGATGCAATCGGCCAAAAAGAAGAGCTACACTTCAAATTTTAGTTATCGAAAATTGAATTATTGGCCGGTTTAATGCCTTTGACATGACCGAGGACCTTAAGATTTTGCATGAACCGAGGACCGGCAGCCACGTAAAACGAGAAAATGTGGAAAGTGTTAATATGTAGTAAAAACCTAAGAAAATCTCCCGTTTCCGTCATTTACTATCGAATCGACATAACGCCAGATCGTCACAGTGGTCGCTTTTCTCTCTGAATCGGTTACATTTATCGTCTGCAAGTCCTTGTCGCGTGATGCGGTATGCAGAGTCACTACAAGCGGCATAGTAGAACACTGAAGAAGCATCTAAGTTTATGCAATCGCCCAGTAAGAAGAGCTACATTTCAAGTTTTAGTTATCGATTAATGAATTATTGGGCGGTTTGGTGCCTTGGACCAGACCGAGGACCTTAAGATTTTGCATGAACCGAGGACTGGCAGCCAGGTAACACGAGAAATTGTGTAAAGTGTTAATATGTAGTAAAAACCTAAGAAAATCTCCCGTTTCCGTCATTTACTATCGAATCGACATAACGCCAGATCGTCACAGTGGTCGCTTTTCTCTCTGAAACGGTTACATTTATCGTCTGCAAGCCCTTGTCGCGTGATGCGGTATGCAGACACAGTACAAGCAGCACACTAGAACACAGAATAAGAATCTACGTTGATGCAATCGGCCAGTAAGAAGAGCTACATTGCAAGTTTTAGTTATCGATTAATGATTTATTGGGCGGTTTGGTGCCTTGGACCAGACCGAGAACCTTAAGATTTTGCATGAACCGAGGACTGGCAGCCAGGTAACACGAGAAATTGTGTAAAGTGTTAATATGTAGTAAAAACCTAAGAAAATCTCCCGTTTCCGTCATTTACTATCGAATCGACATAACGCCAGATCGTCACAGTGGTCGCTTTTCTCTCTGAAAGGGTTACATTTATCGTCTGCAAGCCCTTGTCGCGTGATGCGGTATGCAGACACAGTTCAAGCAGCACACTAGAACACAGAATAAGAATCTACGTTGATGCAATCGGCCAGTAAGAGGAGCTACATTTCAAGTTTTAGTTATCGATTAATGAATTATTGGGCGGTTTGGTGCCTTGGACCAGACCGAGGACCTTAAGATTTTGCATGAACCGAGGACTGGCAGCCAGGTAACACGACAAATTGTGTAGAGTGTTAATATGTAGTAAAAACCTAAGAAAATCTCCCGTTTCCGTCATTTACTATCGAATCGACATAACGCCAGATCGTCACAGTGGTCGCTTTTCTCTCTGAAACGGTTACATTTATCGTCTGCAAGCCCTTGTCGCGTGATGCGGTATGCAGAGTCACTACAAGCGGCATAGTAGAACACTGAAGAAGCATCTAAGTTTATGCAATCGCCCAGTAAGAAGAGCTGCAGTTCAAGTTTTAGTTATCGATTAATGAATTATTGGGCGGTTTGGTGCCTTGGACCAGACCGAGGACCTTAAGATTTTGCATGAACCGAGGACTGGCAGCCAGGTAACACGAGAAATTGTGTAAAGTGTTAATATGTAGTAAAAACCTAAGAAAATCTCCCGTTTCCGTCATTTACTATCGAATCGACATAACGCCAGATCGTCACAGTGGTCGCTTTTCTCTCTGAAACGGTTACATTTATCGTCTGCAAGCCCTTGTCGCGTGATGCGGTATGCAGACACAGTACAAGCAGCACACTAGAACACAGAATAAGAATCTACGTTGATGCAATCGGCCAGTAAGAAGAGCTACATTTCAAGTTTTAGTTATCGATTAATGAATTATTGGGCGGTTTGGTGCCTTGGACCAGACCAAGGACCTTAAGATTTTGCATGAACCGAGGACTGGCAGCCAGGTAACACGAGAAATTGTGTAAAGTGTTAATATGTAGTAAAAACCTAAGAAAATCTCCCGTTTCCGTCATTTACTATCGAATCGACATAACGCCAGATCGTCACAGTGGTCGCTTTTCTCTCTGAAAGGGTTCCATTTATCGTCTGCAAGCCCTTGTCGCGTGATGCGGTATGCAGACACAGTTCAAGCAGCACACTAGAACACAGAATAAGAATCTACGTTGATGCAATCGGCCAGTAAGAGGAGCTACATTTCAAGTTTTAGTTATCGATTAATGAATTATTGGGCGGTTTGGTGCCTTGGACCAGACCGAGGACCTTAAGATTTTGCATGAACCGAGGACTGGCAGCCAGGTAACACGAGAAATTGTGTAAAGTGTTAATATGTAGTAAAAACCTAAGAAAATCTCCCGTTTCCGTCATTTACTATCGAATCGACATAACGCCAGATCGTCACAGTGGTCGCTTTTCTCTCTGAAACGGTTACATTTATCGTCTGCAAGCCCTTGTCGCGTGATGCGGTATGCAGAGTCACTACAAGCGGCATAGTAGAACACTGAAGAAGCATCTAAGTTTATGCAATCGCCCAGTAAGAAGAGCTGCAGTTCAAGTTTTAGTTATCGATTAATGAATTATTGGGCGGTTTGGTGCCTTGGACCAGACCGAGGACCTTAAGATTTTGCATGAACCGAGGACTGGCAGCCAGGTAACACGAGAAATTGTGTAAAGTGTTAATATGTAGTAAAAACCTAAGAAAATCTCCCGTTTCCGTCATTTACTATCGAATCGACATAACGCCAGATCGTCACAGTGGTCGCTTTTCTCTCTGAAACGGTTACATTTATCGTCTGCAAGCCCTTGTCGCGTGATGCGGTATGCAGACACAGTACAAGCAGCACACTAGAACACAGAATAAGAATCTACGTTGATGCAATCGGCCAGTAAGAAGAGCTACATTTCAAGTTTTAGTTATCGATTAATGAATTATTGGGCGGTTTGGTGCCTTGGACCAGACCAAGGACCTTAAGATTTTGCATGAACCGAGGACTGGCAGCCAGGTAACACGAGAAATTGTGTAAAGTGTTAATATGTAGTAAAAACCTAAGAAAATCTCCCGTTTCCGTCATTTACTATCGAATCGACATAACGCCAGATCGTCACAGTGGGCGCTTTTCTCTCTGAAACGGTTACATTTATCGTCTGCAAGCCCTTGTCGCGTGATGCGGTATGCAGACACAGTACAAGCAGCACACTAGAACACAGAATAAGAATCTACGTTGATGCAATCGGCCAGTAAGAGGAGCTACATTTCAAGTTTTAGTTATCGATTAATGAATTATTGGGCGGTTTGGTGCCTTGGACCAGACCGAGGACCTTAAGATTTTGCATGAACCGAGGACTGGCAGCCAGGTAACACGAGAAATTGTGTAAAGTGTTAATATGTAGTAAAAACCTAAGGAAATCTCCCGTTTCCGTCATTTACTATCGAATCGACATAACGCCAGATCGTCACAGTGGTCGCTTTTCTCTCTGAAACGGTTACATTTATCGTCTGCAAGCCCTTGTCGCGTGATGCGGTATGCAGACACAGTACAAGCAGCACACTAGAACACAGAATAAGAATCTACGTTGATGCAATCGGCCAGTAAGAAGAGCTACATTTCAAGTTTTTGTTGTCGATTAATGAATTATTGTGCGGTTTGGTGCCTTGGACCAGACCGAGGACCTTAAGAGTTTGCATGAACCGAGGACTGGCAGCCAGGTCACACGAGAAATTGTGTAACGTGTTAATATGTAGTAAAAACCTAAGAAAATCTCCCGTTTCCGTCATTTACTATCGAATCGACATAACGCCAGATCGTCACAGTGGTCGCTTTTCTCTCTGAAACGGTTACATTTATCGTCTGCAAGCCCTTGTCGCGTGATGCGGTATGCAGACACAGTACAAGCAGCACACTAGAACACAGAATAAGAATCTACGTTGATGCAATCGGCCAGTAAGAGGAGCTACATTTCAAGTTTTAGTTATCGATTAATGAATTATTGGGCGGTTTGGTGCCTTGGACCAGACCGAGGACCTTAAGATTTTGCATGAACCGAGCACTGGCAGCCAGGTAACACGAGAAATTGTGTAAAGTGTTAATATGTAGTAAAAACCTAAGAAAATCTCCCGTTTCCGTCATTTACTATCGAATCGACATAACGCCAGATCGTCACAGTGGTCGCTTTTCTCTCTGAAACGGTTACATTTACCGTCTGCAAGCCCTTGTCGCGTGATGCGGTATGCAGACACAGTACAAGCAGCACACTAGAACACAGAATAAGAATCTACGTTGATGCAATCGGCCAGTAAGAAGAGCTACATTTCAAGTTTTAGTTATCGATTAATGAATTATTGGGCGGTTTGGTGCCTTGGACCAGACCAAGGACCTTAAGATTTTGCATGAACCGAGGACTGGCAGCCAGGTAACACGAGAAATTGTGTAAAGTGTTAATATGTAGTAAAAACCTAAGAAAATCTCCCGTTTCCGTCATTTACTATCGAATCGACATAACGCCAGATCGTCACAGTGGTCGCTTTTCTCTCTGAAACGGTTACATTTATCGTCTGCAAGCCCTTGTCGCGTGATGCGGTATGCAGACACAGTACAAGCAGCACACTAGAACACAGAATAAGAATCTACGTTGATGCAATCGCCCAGTAAGAAGAGCTACATTTCAAGTTTTAGTTATCGATTAATGAATTATTGGGCGGTTTGGTGCCTTAGACCAGACCGAGAACCTTAAGATTTTGCATGAACCGAGGACTGGCAGCCAGGTAACACGAGAAATTGTGTAAAGTGTTAATATGTAGTAAAAACCTAAGAAAATCTCCCGTTTCCGTCATTTACTATCGAATCGACATAACGCCAGATCGTCACAGTGGTCGCTTTTCTCTCTGAAACGGTTACATTTATCGTCTGCAAGCCCTTGTCGCGTGATGCAGTATGCAGACACAGTACAAGCAGCACACTAGAACACAGAATAAGAATCTACGTTGATGCAATCGGCCAGTAAGAGGAGCTACATTTCAAGTTTTAGTTATCGATTAATGAATTATTGGGCGGTTTGGTGCCTTGGACCAGACCGAGGACCTTAAGATTTTGCATGAACCGAGGACTGGCAGCCAGGTAACACGAGAAATTGTGTAAAGTGTTAATATGTAGTAAAAACCTAAGGAAATCTCCCGTTTCCGTCATTTACTATCGAATCGACATAACGCCAGATCGTCACAGTGGTCGCTTTTCTCTCTGAAACGGTTACATTAATCGTCTGCAAGCCCTTGTCGCGTGATGCGGTATGCAGACACAGTACAAGCTGCACACTAGAACACAGAATAAGAATCTACGTTGATGCAATCGGCCAGTAAGAAGAGCTACATTTCAAGTTTTAGTTATCGATTAATGAATTATTGGGCGGTTTGGTGCCTTGGACCAGACCGAGGACCTTAAGATTTTGCATGAACCGAGGACTGGCAGCCAGGTCACACGAGAAATTGTGTAAAGTGTTAATATGTAGTAAAAACCTAAGAAAATCTCCCGTTTCCGTCATTTACTATCGAATCGACATAACGCCAGATCGTCACAGTGGTCGCTTTTCTCTCTGAAACGGTTACATTTATCGTCTGCAAGCCCTTGTCGCGTGATGCGGTATGCAGAGTCACTACAAGCGGCATAGTAGAACACTGAAGAAACATTTAAGTTTATGCAATCGCCCAGTAAGAAGAGCTGCAGTTCAAGTTTTAGTTATCGATTAATGAATTATTGGGCGGTTTGGTGCCTTGGACCAGACCGAGGAATGGTTCAAATGGCTCTGAGCACTATGGGACTCAACTGCTGAGGTCATTAGTCCCCTAGAACTTAGAACTAGTTAAACCTAACTAACCTAAGGACATCACACACATCCATGCCCGAGGCAGGATTCGAACCTGCGACCGTAGCGGTCTCGCGGTTCCAGACTGCAGCGCCAGAACCGCATGGCCACTTCGGCCGGCCCAGACCGAGGACCTTAAGATTTTGCATGAGCCGAGGACTGGCAGACAGGTAACACGAGAAATTGTGTAAAGTGTTAATATGTAGTAAAAACCTAAGAAAATCTCCCGTTTCCGTCATTTACTATCGAATCGACATAACGCCAGATCGTCACATTGGTCGCTTTTCTCTCTGAAACGGTTACATTTATCGTCTGCAAGCCCTTGTCGCGTGATGCGGTATGCAGACACAGTACAAGCAGCACACTAGAACACAGAATAAGAATCTACGTTGATGCAATCGGCCAGTAAGAAGAGCTACATTTCAAGTTTTAGTTATCGATTAATGAATTATTGGGCGGTTTGGTGCCTTGGACCAGTCCGAGGACCTTAAGATTTTGCATGAACCGAGGACTGGCAGCCAGGTAACACGAGATATTGTGTAAAGTGTTAATATGTAGTAAAAACCGAAGAAAAACTCCAGTTTCCGTCATTTACTATCGAATCGACATAACGCCAGATCGTCACAGTGGTCGTTTTTCTCTCTGAAACGGTTACATTTATCGTCTGCAAGCCCTTGTCGCGTGATGCGGTATGCAGAGTCACTACAAGCGGCATAGTAGAACACTGAAGAAGCATCTAAGTTTATGCAATCGCCCAGTAAGAAGAGCTACATTTCAAGTTTTAGTTATCGATTAATGAATTATTGGGCGGTTTGGTGCCTTGGACCAGACCGAGGACCTTAAGATTTTGCATGAACCGAGGACTGGCAGCCAGGTAACACGAGAAATTGTGTAAAGTGTTAATATGTAGTAAAAACCTAAGAAAATCTCCCGTTTCCGTCATTTACTATCGAATCGACATAACGCCAGATCGTCACAGTGGTCGCTTTTCTCTCTGAAACGGTTACATTTATCGTCTGCAAGCCCTTGTCGCGTGATGCGGTATGCAGACACAGTACAAGCAGCACACTAGAACACAGAATAAGAATCTACGTTGATGCAATCGGCCAGTAAGAAGAGCTACATTTCAAGTTTTTGTTGTCGATTAATGAATTATTGGGCGGTTTGGTGCCTTGGACCAGACCGAGGACCTTCAGATTTTGCATGAACCGAGGACTGGCAGCCAGGTCACACGAGAAATTGTGTAAAGTGTTAATATGTAGTAAAAACCTAAGAAAATCTCCCGTTTCCGTCATTTACTATCGAATCGACATAACGCCAGATCGTCACAGTGGTCGCTTTTCTCTCTGAAACGGTTACATTTATCGTCTGCAAGCCCTTGTCGCGTGATGCGGTATGCAGAGTCACTACAAGCGGCATAGTAGAACACTGAAGAAGCATCTAAGTTTATGCAATCGCCCAGTAAGAAGAGCTGCAGTTCAAGTTTTAGTTATCGATTAATGAATTATTGGGCGGTTTGGTGCCTTGGACCAGACCGAGGACCTTAAGATTTTGCATGAACCGAGGACTGGCAGCCAGGTAACACGAGAAATTGTGTAAAGTGTTAATATGTAGTAAAAACCTAAGAAAACCTCCAGTTTCCGTCATTTACTATCGAATCGACATAACGCCAGATCGTCACAGTGGTCGCTTTTCTCTCTGAAACGGTTACATTTATCGTCTGCAAGCCCTTGTCGCGTGATGCGGTATGCAGACACAGTACAAGCAGCACACTAGAACACAGAATAAGAATCTACGTTGATGCAATCGGCCAGTAAGAAGAGCTACATTTCAAGTTTTAGTTATCGATTAATGAATTATTGGGCGGTTTGGTGCCTTGGACCAGACCAAGGACCTTAAGATTTTGCATGAACCGAGGACTGGCAGCCAGGTAACACGAGAAATTGTGTAAAGTGTTAATATGTAGTAAAAACCTAAGAAAATCTCCCGTTTCCGTCATTTACTATCGAATCGACATAACGCCAGATCGTCACAGTGGTCGCTTTTCTCTCTGAAACGGTTACATTTATCGTCTGCAAGCCCTTGTCGCGTGATGCGGTATGCAGACACAGTACAAGCAGCACACTAGAACACAGAATAAGAATCTACGTTGATGCAATCGCCCAGTAAGAAGAGCTACATTTCAAGTTTTAGTTATCGATTAATGAATTATTGGGCGGTTTGGTGCCTTAGACCAGACCGAGAACCTTAAGATTTTGCATGAACCGAGGACTGGCAGCCAGGTAACACGAGAAATTGTGTAAAGTGTTAATATGTAGTAAAAACCTAAGAAAATCTCCCGTTTCCGTCATTTACTATCGAATCGACATAACGCCAGATCGTCACAGTGGTCGCTTTTCTCTCTGAAACGGTTACATTTATCGTCTGCAAGCCCTTGTCGCGTGATGCGGTATGCAGACACAGTACAAGCAGCACACTAGAACACAGAATAAGAATCTACGTTGATGCAATCGGCCAGTAAGAAGAGCTACATTTCAAGTTTTTGTTGTCGATTAATGAATTATTGTGCGGTTTGGTGCCTTGGACCAGACCGAGGACCTTAAGAGTTTGCATGAACCGAGGACTGGCAGCCAGGTCACACGAGAAATTGTGTAAAGTGTTAATATGTAGTAAAAACCTAAGAAAATCTCCCGTTTCCGTCATTTACTATCGAATCGACATAACGCCAGATCGTCACAGTGGTCGCTTTTCTCTCTGAAACGGTTACATTTATCGTCTGCAAGCCCTTGTCGCGTGATGCGGTATGCAGAGTCACTACAAGCGGCATAGTAGAACACTGAAGAAGCATCTAAGTTTATGCAATCGCCCAGTAAGAAGAGCTGCAGTTCAAGTTTTAGTTATCGATTAATGAATTATTGGGCGGTTTGGTGCCTTGGACCAGACCGAGGACCTTAAGATTTTGCATGAACCGAGGACTGGCAGCCAGGTAACACGAGAAATTGTGTAAAGTGTTAATATGTAGTAAAAACCTAAGAAAATCTCCCGTTTCCGTCATTTACTATCGAATCGACATAACGCCAGATCGTCACAGTGGTCGCTTTTCTCTCTGAAACGGTTACATTTATCGTCTGCAAGCCCTTGTCGCGTGATGCGGTATGCAGACACAGTACAAGCAGCACACTAGAACACAGAATAAGAATCTACGTTGATGCAATCGGCCAGTAAGAAGAGCTACATTTCAAGTTTTAGTTATCGATTAATGAATTATTGGGCGGTTTGGTGCCTTGGACCAGACCAAGGACCTTAAGATTTTGCATGAACCGAGGACTGGCAGCCAGGTAACACGAGAAATTGTGTAAAGTGTTAATATGTAGTAAAAACCTAAGAAAATCTCCCGTTTCCGTCATTTACTATCGAATCGACATAACGCCAGATCGTCACAGTGGTCGCTTTTCTCTCTGAAACGGTTACATTTATCGTCTGCAAGCCCTTGTCGCGTGATGCGGTATGCAGACACAGTACAAGCAGCACACTAGAACACAGAATAAGAATCTACGTTGATGCAATCGCCCAGTAAGAAGAGCTACATTTCAAGTTTTAGTTATCGATTAATGAATTATTGGGCGGTTTGGTGCCTTAGACCAGACCGAGAACCTTAAGATTTTGCATGAACCGAGGACTGGCAGCCAGGTAACACGAGAAATTGTGTAAAGTGTTAATATGTAGTAAAAACCTAAGAAAATCTCCCGTTTCCGTCATTTACTATCGAATCGACATAACGCCAGATCGTCACAGTGGTCGCTTTTCTCTCTGAAACGGTTACATTTATCGTCTGCAGGCCCTTGTCGCGTGATGCGGTATGCAGACACAGTACAAGCAGCACACTAGAACACAGAATAAGAATCTACGTTGATGCAATCGGCCAGTAAGAAGAGCTACATTTCAAGGTTTAGTTATCGATTAATGAATTATTGGGCGGTTTGGTGCCTTGGACCAGACCGAGGACCTTAAGATTTTGCATGAACCGAGGACTGGCAGCCAGGTCACACGAGAAATTGTGTAACGTGTTAATATGTAGTAAAAACCTAAGAAAATCTCCCGTTTCCGTCATTTACTATCGAATCGACATAACGCCAGATCGTCACAGTGGTCGCTTTTCTCTCTGAAACGGTTACATTTATCGTCTGCAAGCCCTTGTCGCGTGATGCGGTATGCAGACACAGTACAAGCAGCACACTAGAACACAGAATAAGAATCTACGTTGATGCAATCGGCCAGTAAGAGGAGCTACATTTCAAGTTTTAGTTATCGATTAATGAATTATTGGGCGGTTTGGTGCCTTGGACCAGACCGAGGACCTTAAGATTTTGCATGAACCGAGCACTGGCAGCCAGGTAACACGAGAAATTGTGTAAAGTGTTAATATGTAGTAAAAACCTAAGAAAATCTCCCGTTTCCGTCATTTACTATCGAATCGACATAACGCCAGATCGTCACAGTGGTCGCTTTTCTCTCTGAAACGGTTACATTTACCGTCTGCAAGCCCTTGTCGCGTGATGCGGTATGCAGACACAGTACAAGCAGCACACTAGAACACAGAATAAGAATCTACGTTGATGCAATCGGCCAGTAAGAAGAGCTACATTTCAAGTTTTAGTTATCGATTAATGAATTATTGGGCGGTTTGGTGCCTTGGACCAGACCAAGGACCTTAAGATTTTGCATGAACCGAGGACTGGCAGCCAGGTAACACGAGAAATTGTGTAAAGTGTTAATATGTAGTAAAAACCTAAGAAAATCTCCCGTTTCCGTCATTTACTATCGAATCGACATAACGCCAGATCGTCACAGTGGTCGCTTTTCTCTCTGAAACGGTTACATTTATCGTCTGCAAGCCCTTGTCGCGTGATGCGGTATGCAGACACAGTACAAGCAGCACACTAGAACACAGAATAAGAATCTACGTTGATGCAATCGCCCAGTAAGAAGAGCTACATTTCAAGTTTTAGTTATCGATTAATGAATTATTGGGCGGTTTGGTGCCTTAGACCAGACCGAGAACCTTAAGATTTTGCATGAACCGAGGACTGGCAGCCAGGTAACACGAGAAATTGTGTAAAGTGTTAATATGTAGTAAAAACCTAAGAAAATCTCCCGTTTCCGTCATTTACTATCGAATCGACATAACGCCAGATCGTCACAGTGGTCGCTTTTCTCTCTGAAACGGTTACATTTATCGTCTGCAAGCCCTTGTCGCGTGATGCGGTATGCAGACACAGTACAAGCAGCACACTAGAACACAGAATAAGAATCTACGTTGATGCAATCGGCCAGTAAGAGGAGCTACATTTCAAGTTTTAGTTATCGATTAATGAATTATTGGGCGGTTTGGTGCCTTGGACCAGACCGAGGACCTTAAGATTTTGCATGAACCGAGGACTGGCAGCCAGGTAACACGAGAAATTGTGTAAAGTGTTAATATGTAGTAAAAACCTAAGGAAATCTCCCGTTTCCGTCATTTACTATCGAATCGACATAACGCCAGATCGTCACAGTGGTCGCTTTTCTCTCTGAAACGGTTACATTAATCGTCTGCAAGCCCTTGTCGCGTGATGCGGTATGCAGACACAGTACAAGCTGCACACTAGAACACAGAATAAGAATCTACGTTGATGCAATCGGCCAGTAAGAAGAGCTACATTTCAAGTTTTAGTTATCGATTAATGAATTATTGGGCGGTTTGGTGCCTTGGACCAGACCGAGGACCTTAAGATTTTGCATGAACCGAGGACTGGCAGCCAGGTCACACGAGAAATTGTGTAAAGTGTTAATATGTAGTAAAAACCTAAGAAAATCTCCCGTTTCCGTCATTTACTATCGAATCGACATAACGCCAGATCGTCACAGTGGTCGCTTTTCTCTCTGAAACGGTTACATTTATCGTCTGCAAGCCCTTGTCGCGTGATGCGGTATGCAGAGTCACTACAAGCGGCATAGTAGAACACTGAAGAAACATTTAAGTTTATGCAATCGCCCAGTAAGAAGAGCTGCAGTTCAAGTTTTAGTTATCGATTAATGAATTATTGGGCGGTTTGGTGCCTTGGACCAGACCGAGGAATGGTTCAAATGGCTCTGAGCACTATGGGACTCAACTGCTGAGGTCATTAGTCCCCTAGAACTTAGAACTAGTTAAACCTAACTAACCTAAGGACATCACACACATCCATGCCCGAGGCAGGATTCGAACCTGCGACCGTAGCGGTCTCGCGGTTCCAGACTGCAGCGCCAGAACCGCATGGCCACTTCGGCCGGCCCAGACCGAGGACCTTAAGATTTTGCATGAGCCGAGGACTGGCAGACAGGTAACACGAGAAATTGTGTAAAGTGTTAATATGTAGTAAAAACCTAAGAAAATCTCCCGTTTCCGTCATTTACTATCGAATCGACATAACGCCAGATCGTCACATTGGTCGCTTTTCTCTCTGAAACGGTTACATTTATCGTCTGCAAGCCCTTGTCGCGTGATGCGGTATGCAGACACAGTACAAGCAGCACACTAGAACACAGAATAAGAATCTACGTTGATGCAATCGGCCAGTAAGAAGAGCTAAATTTCAAGTTTTAGTTATCGATTAATGAATTATTGGGCGGTTTGGTGCCTTGGACCAGTCCGAGGACCTTAAGATTTTGCATGAACCGAGGACTGGCAGCCAGGTAACACGAGATATTGTGTAAAGTGTTAATATGTAGTAAAAACCGAAGAAAAACTCCAGTTTCCGTCATTTACTATCGAATCGACATAACGCCAGATCGTCACAGTGGTCGTTTTTCTCTCTGAAACGGTTACATTTATCGTCTGCAAGCCCTTGTCGCGTGATGCGGTATGCAGAGTCACTACAAGCGGCATAGTAGAACACTGAAGAAGCATCTAAGTTTATGCAATCGCCCAGTAAGAAGAGCTACATTTCAAGTTTTAGTTATCGATTAATGAATTATTGGGCGGTTTGGTGCCTTGGACCAGACCGAGGACCTTAAGATTTTGCATGAACCGAGGACTGGCAGCCAGGTAACACGAGAAATTGTGTAAAGTGTTAATATGTAGTAAAAACCTAAGAAAATCTCCCGTTTCCGTCATTTACTATCGAATCGACATAACGCCAGATCGTCACAGTGGTCGCTTTTCTCTCTGAAACGGTTACATTTATCGTCTGCAAGCCCTTGTCGCGTGATGCGGTATGCAGACACAGTACAAGCAGCACACTAGAACACAGAATAAGAATCTACGTTGATGCAATCGGCCAGTAAGAAGAGCTACATTTCAAGTTTTTGTTGTCGATTAATGAATTATTGGGCGGTTTGGTGCCTTGGACCAGACCGAGGACCTTCAGATTTTGCATGAACCGAGGACTGGCAGCCAGGTCACACGAGAAATTGTGTAAAGTGTTAATATGTAGTAAAAACCTAAGAAAATCTCCCGTTTCCGTCATTTACTATCGAATCGACATAACGCCAGATCGTCACAGTGGTCGCTTTTCTCTCTGAAACGGTTACATTTATCGTCTGCAAGCCCTTGTCGCGTGATGCGGTATGCAGAGTCACTACAAGCGGCATAGTAGAACACTGAAGAAGCATCTAAGTTTATGCAATCGCCCAGTAAGAAGAGCTGCAGTTCAAGTTTTAGTTATCGATTAATGAATTATTGGGCGGTTTGGTGCCTTGGACCAGACCGAGGACCTTAAGATTTTGCATGAACCGAGGACTGGCAGCCAGGTAACACGAGAAATTGTGTAAAGTGTTAATATGTAGTAAAAACCTAAGAAAACCTCCAGTTTCCGTCATTTACTATCGAATCGACATAACGCCAGATCGTCACAGTGGTCGCTTTTCTCTCTGAAACGGTTACATTTATCGTCTGCAAGCCCTTGTCGCGTGATGCGGTATGCAGACACAGTACAAGCAGCACACTAGAACACAGAATAAGAATCTACGTTGATGCAATCGGCCAGTAAGAAGAGCTACATTTCAAGTTTTAGTTATCGATTAATGAATTATTGGGCGGTTTGGTGCCTTGGACCAGACCAAGGACCTTAAGATTTTGCATGAACCGAGGACTGGCAGCCAGGTAACACGAGAAATTGTGTAAAGTGTTAATATGTAGTAAAAACCTAAGAAAATCTCCCGTTTCCGTCATTTACTATCGAATCGACATAACGCCAGATCGTCACAGTGGTCGCTTTTCTCTCTGAAACGGTTACATTTATCGTCTGCAAGCCCTTGTCGCGTGATGCGGTATGCAGACACAGTACAAGCAGCACACTAGAACACAGAATAAGAATCTACGTTGATGCAATCGCCCAGTAAGAAGAGCTACATTTCAAGTTTTAGTTATCGATTAATGAATTATTGGGCGGTTTGGTGCCTTAGACCAGACCGAGAACCTTAAGATTTTGCATGAACCGAGGACTGGCAGCCAGGTAACACGAGAAATTGTGTAAAGTGTTAATATGTAGTAAAAACCTAAGAAAATCTCCCGTTTCCGTCATTTACTATCGAATCGACATAACGCCAGATCGTCACAGTGGTCGCTTTTCTCTCTGAAACGGTTACATTTATCGTCTGCAAGCCCTTGTCGCGTGATGCGGTATGCAGACACAGTACAAGCAGCACACTAGAACACAGAATAAGAATCTACGTTGATGCAATCGGCCAGTAAGAAGAGCTACATTTCAAGTTTTTGTTGTCGATTAATGAATTATTGTGCGGTTTGGTGCCTTGGACCAGACCGAGGACCTTAAGAGTTTGCATGAACCGAGGACTGGCAGCCAGGTCACACGAGAAATTGTGTAAAGTGTTAATATGTAGTAAAAACCTAAGAAAATCTCCCGTTTCCGTCATTTACTATCGAATCGACATAACGCCAGATCGTCACAGTGGTCGCTTTTCTCTCTGAAACGGTTACATTTATCGTCTGCAAGCCCTTGTCGCGTGATGCGGTATGCAGAGTCACTACAAGCGGCATAGTAGAACACTGAAGAAGCATCTAAGTTTATGCAATCGCCCAGTAAGAAGAGCTGCAGTTCAAGTTTTAGTTATCGATTAATGAATTATTGGGCGGTTTGGTGCCTTGGACCAGACCGAGGACCTTAAGATTTTGCATGAACCGAGGACTGGCAGCCAGGTAACACGAGAAATTGTGTAAAGTGTTAATATGTAGTAAAAACCTAAGAAAATCTCCCGTTTCCGTCATTTACTATCGAATCGACATAACGCCAGATCGTCACAGTGGTCGCTTTTCTCTCTGAAACGGTTACATTTATCGTCTGCAAGCCCTTGTCGCGTGATGCGGTATGCAGACACAGTACAAGCAGCACACTAGAACACAGAATAAGAATCTACGTTGATGCAATCGGCCAGTAAGAAGAGCTACATTTCAAGTTTTAGTTATCGATTAATGAATTATTGGGCGGTTTGGTGCCTTGGACCAGACCAAGGACCTTAAGATTTTGCATGAACCGAGGACTGGCAGCCAGGTAACACGAGAAATTGTGTAAAGTGTTAATATGTAGTAAAAACCTAAGAAAATCTCCCGTTTCCGTCATTTACTATCGAATCGACATAACGCCAGATCGTCACAGTGGTCGCTTTTCTCTCTGAAACGGTTACATTTATCGTCTGCAAGCCCTTGTCGCGTGATGCGGTATGCAGACACAGTACAAGCAGCACACTAGAACACAGAATAAGAATCTACGTTGATGCAATCGCCCAGTAAGAAGAGCTACATTTCAAGTTTTAGTTATCGATTAATGAATTATTGGGCGGTTTGGTGCCTTAGACCAGACCGAGAACCTTAAGATTTTGCATGAACCGAGGACTGGCAGCCAGGTAACACGAGAAATTGTGTAAAGTGTTAATATGTAGTAAAAACCTAAGAAAATCTCCCGTTTCCGTCATTTACTATCGAATCGACATAACGCCAGATCGTCACAGTGGTCGCTTTTCTCTCTGAAACGGTTACATTTATCGTCTGCAGGCCCTTGTCGCGTGATGCGGTATGCAGACACAGTACAAGCAGCACACTAGAACACAGAATAAGAATCTACGTTGATGCAATCGGCCAGTAAGAAGAGCTACATTTCAAGGTTTAGTTATCGATTAATGAATTATTGGGCGGTTTGGTGCCTTGGACCAGACCGAGGACCTTAAGATTTTGCATGAACCGAGGACTGGCAGCCAGGTCACACGAGAAATTGTGTAAAGTGTTAATATGTAGTAAAAACCTAAGAAAATCTCCCGTTTCCCTCATTTACTATCGAATCGACATAACGCCAGATCGTCACAGTGGTCGCTTTTCTCTCTGAAACGGTTACATTTATCGTCTGCAAGCCCTTGTCGCGTGATGCGGTATGCAGAGTCACTACAAGCGGCATAGTAGAACACTGAAGAAACATTTAAGTTTATGCAATCGCCCAGTAAGAAGAGCTGCAGTTCAAGTTTTAGTTATCGATTAATGAATTATTGGGCGGTTTGGTGCCTTGGACCAGACCGAGGACCTTAAGATTTTGCATGAACCGAGGACTGGCAGACAGGTAACACGAGAAATTGTGTAAAGTGTTAATATGTAGTAAAAACCTAAGAAAATCTCCCGTTTCCGTCATTTACTATCGAATCGACATAACGCCAGATCGTCACATTGGTCGCTTTTCTCTCTGAAACGGTTACATTTATCGTCTGCAAGCCCTTGTCGCGTGATGCGGTATGCAGACACAGTACAAGCAGCACACTAGAACACAGAATAAGAATCTACGTTGATGCAATCGGCCAGTAAGAAGAGCTACATTTCAAGTTTTAGTTATCGATTAATGAATTATTGGGCGGTTTGGTGCCTTGGACCAGTCCGAGGACCTTAAGATTTTGCATGAACCGAGGACTGGCAGCCAGGTAACACGAGATATTGTGTAAAGTGTTAATATGTAGTAAAAACCGAAGAAAAACTCCAGTTTCCGTCATTTACTATCGAATCGACATAACGCCAGATCGTCACAGTGGTCGTTTTTCTCTCTGAAACGGTTACATTTATCGTCTGCAAGCCCTTGTCGCGTGATGCGGTATGCAGACACAGTACAAGCAGCACACTAGAACACAGAATAAGAATCTACGTTGATGCAATCGCCCAGTAAGAAGAGCTACATTTCAAGTTTTAGTTATCGATTAATGAATTATTGGGCGGTTTGGTGCCTTAGACCAGACCGAGAACCTTAAGATTTTGCATGAACCGAGGACTGGCAGCCAGGTAACACGAGAAATTGTGTAAAGTGTTAATATGTAGTAAAAACCTAAGAAAATCTCCCGTTTCCGTCATTTACTATCGAATCGACATAACGCCAGATCGTCACAGTGGTCGCTTTTCTCTCTGAAACGGTTACATTTATCGTCTGCAAGCCCTTGTCGCGTGATGCGGTATGCAGACACAGTACAAGCAGCACACTAGAACACAGAATAAGAATCTACGTTGATGCAATCGGCCAGTAAGAGGAGCTACATTTCAAGTTTTAGTTATCGATTAATGAATTATTGGGCGGTTTGGTGCCTTGGACCAGACCGAGGACCTTAAGATTTTGCATGAACCGAGGACTGGCAGCCAGGTAACACGAGAAATTGTGTAAAGTGTTAATATGTAGTAAAAACCTAAGGAAATCTCCCGTTTCCGTCATTTACTATCGAATCGACATAACGCCAGATCGTCACAGTGGTCGCTTTTCTCTCTGAAACGGTTACATTTATCGTCTGCAAGCCCTTGTCGCGTGATGCGGTATGCAGACACAGTACAAGCTGCACACTAGAACACAGAATAAGAATCTACGTTGATGCAATCGGCCAGTAAGAAGAGCTACATTTCAAGTTTTAGTTATCGATTAATGAATTATTGGGCGGTTTGGTGCCTTGGACCAGACCGAGGACCTTAAGATTTTGCATGAACCGAGGACTGGCAGCCAGGTCACACGAGAAATTGTGTAAAGTGTTAATATGTAGTAAAATCCTAAGAAAATCTCCCGTTTCCGTCATTTACTATCGAATCGACATAACGCCAGATCGTCACAGTGGTCGCTTTTCTCTCTGAAACGGTTACATTTATCGTCTGCAAGCCCTTGTCGCGTGATGCGGTATGCAGAGTCACTACAAGCGGCATAGTAGAACACTGAAGAAGCATCTAAGTTTATGCAATCGCCCAGTAAGAAGAGCTGCAGTTCAAGTTTTAGTTATCGATTAATGAATTATTGGGCGGTTTGGTGCCTTGGACCAGACCGAGGACCTTAAGATTTTGCATGAACCGAGGACTGGCAGACAGGTAACACGAGAAATTGTGTAAAGTGTTAATATGTAGTAAAAACCTAAGAAAATCTCCCGTTTCCGTCATTTACTATCGAATCGACATAACGCCAGATCGTCACATTGGTCGCTTTTCTCTCTGAAACGGTTACATTTATCGTCTGCAAGCCCTTGTCGCGTGATGCGGTATGCAGACACAGTACAAGCAGCACACTAGAACACAGAATAAGAATCTACGTTGATGCAATCGGCCAGTAAGAAGAGCTACATTTCAAGTTTTAGTTATCGATTAATGAATTATTGGGCGGTTTGGTGCCTTGGACCAGTCCGAGGACCTTAAGATTTTGCATGAACCGAGGACTGGCAGCCAGGTAACACGAGAAATTGTGTAAAGTGTTAATATGTAGTAAAAACCTAAGAAAAACTCCAGTTTCCGTCATTTACTATCGAATCGACATAACGCCAGATCGTCACAGTGGTCGTTTTTCTCTCTGAAACGGTTACATTTATCGTCTGCAAGCCCTTGTCGCGTGATGCGGTATGCAGAGTCACTACAAGCGGCATAGTAGAACACTGAAGAAGCATCTAAGTTTATGCAATCGCCCAGTAAGAAGAGCTACATTTCAAGTTTTAGTTATCGATTAATGAATTATTGGGCGGTTTGGTGCCTTGGACCAGACCGAGGACCTTAAGATTTTGCATGAACCGAGGACTGGCAGCCAGGTAACACGAGAAATTGTGTAAAGTGTTAATATGTAGTAAAAACCTAAGAAAATCTCCCGTTTCCGTCATTTACTATCGAATCGACATAACGCCAGATCGTCACAGTGGTCGCTTTTCTCTCTGAAACGGTTACATTTATCGTCTGCAAGCCCTTGTCGCGTGATGCGGTATGCAGACACAGTACAAGCAGCACACTAGAACACAGAATAAGAATCTACGTTGATGCAATCGGCCAGTAAGAAGAGCTACATTTCAACTTTTAGTTATCATTAATAAATTATTGCCGGTTTGGTGCCTTGGACATGACCGAGGACCTTAAGATTTTGAATGAATCGAGGACTGGGAGCCACGTAACACGAGAAATTGTGTAAAGTGTTAATATGTAGTAAAAACCTAAGAAAATCTCCCGTTTCCGTCATTTACTATCGAATCGACATAACGCCAGATCGTCACAGTGGTCGCTTTTCCTCTGAAACGGTTACATTTATCGTCTGCAAGCCCTTGTCGCGTGATGCGGTATGCAGACACAGTACAAGCAGCACACTAGAACACAGAATAAGAATCTACGTTGATGCAATCGGCCAGTAAGAAGGGCTACATTTCAAGTTTTAGTTATCGATTAATGAATTATTGGGCGGTTTGGTGCCTTGGACCAGACCGAGGACCTTAAGATTTTGCATGAACCGAGGACTGGCAGCCAGGTAACACGAGAAATTGTGTAAAGTGTTAATATGTAGTAAAAACCCAAGAAAATCTCCCGTTTCCGTCATTTACTATCGAATCGACATAACGCCAGATCGTCACAGTGGTCGCTTTTCTCTCTGAAACGGTTACATTTATCATCTGCAAGCCCTTGTCGCGTGATGCGGTATGCAGACACAGTACCAGCAGCACACTAGAACACAGAATAAGAATCTACGTTGATGCAATCGGCCAGTAAGAAGAGCAACATTTCAAGTTTTAGTTATCGATTAATGAATTATTGGGCGGTTCGGTGCCATGGACCAGACCGAGGACCTTAAGATTTTGCATGAACCGAGAACTGGCAGCCAGGTAACACGAGAAATTGTGTAAAGTGTTAATATGTAGTAAAAACCTAAGAAAATCTCCCGTTTCCGTCATTTACTATCGAATCGACATAACGCCAGATCGTCACAGTGGTCGCTTTTCTCTCTGAAACGGTTACATTTATCGTCTGCAAGCCCTTGTCGCGTGATGCGGTATTCAGAGTCACTACAAGCGGCATAGCAGAACACTGAAGAAGCATCTAAGTTTATGCAATCGCCCAGTAAGAAGAGCTGCAGTTCAAGTTTTATTTATCGATTAATGAATTATTGGGTGGTTTGGTGCCTTGGACCAGACCGAGGACCTTAAGATTTTGCATGAACCGAGGACTGGCAGCCAGGTAACACGAGAAATTGTGTAAAGTGTTAATATGTAGTAAAAACCTGAGAAAATCTCCCGTTTCCGTCATTTACTATCGAATCGACATAACGCCAGATCGTCACAGTGGTCGCTTTTCTCTCTGAAACGGTTACATTTATCGTCTGCAAGCACTTGTCCCGTGATGCGGTATGCAGAGTCACTACAAGCGGCATAGTAGAACACTGAAGAAGCATCTAAGTTTATGCAATCGCCCAGTAAGAAGAGCTACATTTCAAGTTTTAGTTATCGATTAATGAATTATTGGGCGGTTTGGTGCCTTGGACCAGACCGAGGACCTTAAGATTTTGCATGAACCGAGGACTGGCAGCCAGGTAACACGAGAAATTGTGTAAAGTGTTAATATGTAGTAAAAACCTAAGAAAATCTCCCGTTTCCGTCATTTACTATCGAATCGACATAACGCCAGATCGTCACATTGGTCGCTTTTCTCTCTGAAACGGTTACATTTATCGTCTGCAAGCCCTTGTCGCGTGATGCGGTATGCAGAGTCACTACAAGCGGCATAGTAGAACACTGAAGAAGCATCTAAGTTTATGCAATCGCCCAGTAAGAAGAGCTACATTTCAAGTTTTAGTTATCGATTAATGAATTATTGGGCGGTTTGGTGCCTTGGACCAGACCGAGGACCTTAAGATTTTGCATGAACCGAGGACTGGCAGCCAGGTAACACGAGAAATTGTGTAAAGTGTTAATATGTAGTAAAGACCTAAGAAAACCCCCGTTTCCGTCATTTACTATCGAATCGACATAACGCCAGATCGTCACAGTGGTCGCTTTTCTCTCTGAAACGGTTACATTTATTGTCTGCAAGCCCTTGTCGCGTGATGCGGTATGCAGAGTCACTACAAGCGGCATAGTAGAACACAGAATAAGAATCTACGTTGATGCAATCGGCCAGTAAGAAGAGCTACATTTCAAGTTTTAGTTATCGATTAATGCATTATTGGGCGGTTTGGTGCCTTGGACCAGACCAAGGACCTTAAGATTTTGCATGAACCGAGGACTGGCAGCCAGGTAACACGAGAAATTGTGTAAAGTGTTAATATGTAGTAAAAACCCAAGAAAATCTCCCGTTTCCGTCATTTACTATCGAATCGACATAACGCCAGATCGTCACAGTGGTCGCTTTTCTCTCTGAAACGGTTACATTTATCGTCTGCAAGCCCTTGTCGCGTGATGCGGTTTGCAGACACAGTACAAGCAGCACACTAGAACACAGAATAAGAATCTACGTTGATGCAATCGGCCAGTAAGAAGAGCTACATTTCAAGTTTTAGTTATCGATTAATGAATTATTGGGCGGTTTGGTGCCTTGGACCAGACCGAGGACCTTAAGATTTTGCATGAACCGAGGACTGGCAGCCAGGTAACACGAGAAATTGTGTAAAGTGTTAATATGTAGTAAAAACCTAAGAAAATCTCCCGTTTCCGTCATTTACTATCGAATCGACATAACGCCAGATCGTCACATTGGTCGCTTTTCTCTCTGAAACGGTTACATTTATCGTCTGCAAGCCCTTGTCGCGTGATGCGGTATGCAGAGTCACTACAAGCGGCATAGTAGAACACTGAAGAAGGATCTAAGTTTATGCACTCGCCCAGTAAGAACAGCTACATTTCAAGTTTTAGTTATCGATTAATGAATTATTGGGCGGTTTGGTGCCTTGGACCAGACCGAGGAATTTAACATTTTGCATGAACCGAGGACTGGCAGCCAGGTAACACGAGAAATTGTGTAAAGTGTTAATATGTAGTAAAAACCTAAGAAAATCTCCCGTTTCCGTCATTTACTATCGAATCGACATAACTCCAGATAGTCAAAATGGTCGCATTTCTCTCTGAAACGGTTACATTTATCGTCTGCAAGCCCTTGTCGCGTGATGCGGTATGCAGACACAGTACAAGCAGCACACTAGAACACAGAATAAGAATCTACGTTGATGCAATCGGCCAGTAAGAAGAGCTACATTTCAAGTTTTAGTTATCGATTAATGAATTATTGGGCGGTTTGGTGCCTTGGACCAGACCGAGGACCTTAAGATTTTGCATGAACCGAGGACTGGCAGCCAGGTAACACGAGAAATTGTGTAAAGTGTTAATATGTAGTAAAAACCTAAGGAAATCTCCCGTTTCCGTCATTTACTATCGAATCGACATAACGCCAGATCGTCACAGTGGTCGCTTTTCTCTCTGAAACGGTTACATTTATCGTCTGCAAGCCCTTGTCGCGTGATGCGGTATGCAGACACAGTACAAGCAGCACACTAGAACACAGAATAAGAATCTACGTTGATGCAATCGGCCAGTAAGAAGAGCTACATTTCAAGTTTTTGTTGTCGATTAATGAATTATTGGGCGGTTTGGTGCCTTGGACCAGACCGAGGACCTTAAGATTTTGCATGAACCGAGAACTGGCAGCCAGGTAACACGAGAAATTGTGTAAAGTGTTAATATGTAGTGAAAACCTAAGAAAATCTCCCGTTTCCGTCATTTACTATCGAATCGACATAACGCCAGATCGTCACAGTGGTCGCTTTTCTCTCTGAAACGGTTACATTTATCGTCTGCAAGCCCTTGTCGCGTGATGCGGTATGCAGAGTCACTACAAGCGGCATAGTTGAACACTGAAGAAGCATCTAAGTTTATGCAATCGCCCAGTAAGAAGAGCTGCAGTTCAAGTTTTAGTTATCGATTAATGAATTATTGGGCGGTTTGGTGCCTTGGACCAGACCGAGGACCTTAAGATTTTGCATGAACCGAGGACTGGCAGCCAGGTAACACGAGAAATTGTGTAAAGTGTTAATATGTAGTAAAAACCTAAGAAAATCTCGCGTTTCCGTCATTTACTATCGAATCGACATAACGCCAGATCGTCACATTGGTCGCTTTTCTCTCTGAAACGGTTACATTTATCGTCTGCAAGCCCTTGTCGCGTGATGCGGTATGCAGACACAGTACAAGCAGCACACTAGAACACAGAATAAGAATCTACGTTGATGCAATCGGCCAGTAAGAAGAGCTACATTTCAAGTTTTAGTTATCGATTAATGAATTATTGGGCGGTTTGGTGCCTTGGACCAGACCGAGGACCTTAAGATTTTGCATGAACCGAGGACTGGCAGCCAGGTAACACGAGAAATTGTGTAAAGTGTTAATATGTAGTAAAAACCTAAGAAAATCTCCCGTTTCCGTCATTTACTATCGAATCGACATAACGCCAGATCGTCACATTGGTCGCTTTTCTCTCTGAAACGGTTACATTTATCGTCTGCAAGCCCTTGTCGCGTGATGCGGTATGCAGAGTCACTACAAGCGGCATAGTAGAACACTGAAGAAGCATCTAAGTTTATGCAATCGCCCAGTAAGAAGAGCTACATTTCAAGTTTTAGTTATCGATTAATGAATTATTGGGCGGTTTGGTGCCTTGGACCAGACCGAGGACCTTAAGATTTTGCATGAACCGAGGACTGGCAGCCAGGTAACACGAGAAATTGTGTAAAGTGTTAATATGTAGTAAAGACCTAAGAAAATCTCCCGTTTCCGTCATTTACTATCGAATCGACATAACGCCAGATCGTCACAGTGGTCGCTTTTCTCTCTGAAACGGTTACATTTATTGTCTGCAAGCCCTTGTCGCGTGATGCGGTATGCAGAGTCACTACAAGCGGCATAGTAGAACACAGAATAAGAATCTACGTTGATGCAATCGGCCAGTAAGAAGAGCTACATTTCAAGTTTTAGTTATCGATTAATGCATTATTGGGCGGTTTGGTGCCTTGGACCAGACCAAGGACCTTAAGATTTTGCATGAACCGAGGACTGGCAGCCAGGTAACACGAGAAATTGTGTAAAGTGTTAATATGTAGTAAAAACCCAAGAAAATCTCCCGTTTCCGTCATTTACTATCGAATCGACATAACGCCAGATCGTCACAGTGGTCGCTTTTCTCTCTGAAACGGTTACATTTATCGTCTGCAAGCCCTTGTCGCGTGATGCGGTATGCAGACACAGTACAAGCAGCACACTAGAACACAGAATAAGAATCTACGTTGATGCAATCGGCCAGTAAGAAGAGCTACATTTCAAGTTTTAGTTATCGATTAATGAATTATTGGGCGGTTTGGTGCCTTGGACCAGACCGAGGACCTTAAGATTTTGCATGAACCGAGGACTGGCAGCCAGGTAACACGAGAAATTGTGTAAAGTGTTAATAAGTAGTAAAAACCTAAGAAAATCTCCCGTTTCCGTCATTTACTATCGAATCGACATAACGCCAGATCGTCACATTGGTCGCTTTTCTCTCTGAAACGGTTACATTTATCGTCTGCAAGCCCTTGTCGCGTGATGCGGTATGCAGAGTCACTACAAGCGGCATAGTAGAACACTGAACAAGGATCTAAGTTTATGCACTCGCCCAGTAAGAACAGCTACATTTCAAGTTTTAGTTATCGATTAATGAATTATTGGGCGGTTTGGTGCCTTGGACCAGACCGAGGAATTTAACATTTTGCATGAACCGAGGACTGGCAGCCAGGTAACACGAGAAATTGTGTAAAGTGTTAATATGTAGTAAAAACCTAAGAAAATCTCCCGTTTCCGTCATTTACTATCGAATCGACATAACTCCAGATAGTCAAAATGGTCGCATTTCTCTCTGAAACGGTTACATTTATCGTCTGCAAGCCCTTGTCGCGTGATGCGGTATGCAGACACAGTACAAGCAGCACACTAGAACACAGAATAAGAATCTACGTTGATGCAATCGGCCAGTAAGAAGAGCTACATTTCAAGTTTTAGTTATCGATTAATGAATTATTGGGCGGTTTGGTGCCTTGGACCAGACCGAGGACCTTAAGATTTTGCATGAACCGAGGACTGGCAGCCAGGTAACACGAGAAATTGTGTAAAGTGTTAATATGTAGTAAAAACCTAAGGAAATCTCCCGTTTCCGTCATTTACTATCGAATCGACATAACGCCAGATCGTCACAGTGGTCGCTTTTCTCTCTGAAACGGTTACATTTATCGTCTGCAAGCCCTTGTCGCGTGATGCGGTATGCAGAGTCACTACAAGCGGCATAGTAGAACACTGAAGAAGCATCTAAGTTTATGCAATCGCCCAGTAAGAAGAGTTGCAGTTCAAGTTTTAGTTATGTATTAATGAATTATTGGGCGGTTTGGTGCCTTGGACCAGACCGAGGACCTTAAGATTTTGCATGAACCGAGAACTGGCAGCCAGGTAACACGAGAAATTGTGTAAAGTGTTAATATGTAGTGAAAACCTAAGAAAATCTCCCGTTTCCGTCATTTACTATCGAATCGACATAACGCCAGATCGTCACAGTGGTCGCTTTTCTCTCTGAAACGGTTACATTTATCGTCTGCAAGCCCTTGTCGCGTGATGCGGTATGCAGAGTCACTGCAAGCGGCATAGTTGAACACTGAAGAAGCATCTAAGTTTATGCAATCGCCCAGTAAGAAGAGCTGCAGTTCAAGTTTTAGTTATCGATTAATGAATTATTGGGCGGTTTGGTGCCTTGGACCAGACCGAGGACCTTAAGATTTTGCATGAACCGAGGACTGGCAGCCAGGTAACACGAGAAATTGTGTAAAGTGTTAATATGTAGTAAAAACCTAAGAAAATCTCGCGTTTCCGTCATTTACTATCGAATCGACATAACGCCAGATCGTCACATTGGTCGCTTTTCTCTCTGAAACGGTTACATTTATCGTCTGCAAGCCCTTGTCGCGTGATGCGGTATGCAGACACAGTACAAGCAGCACACTAGAACACAGAATAAGAATCTACGTTGATGCAATCGGCCAGTAAGAAGAGCTACATTTCAAGTTTTAGTTATCGATTAATGAATTATTGGGCGGTTTGGTGCCTTGGACCAGACCGAGGACCTTAAGATTTTGCATGAACCGAGGACTGGCAGCCAGGTAACACGAGAAATTGTGTAAAGTGTTAATATGTAGTAAAAACCTAAGAAAATCTCCCGTTTCCGTCATTTACTATCGAATCGACATAACGCCAGATCGTCACATTGGTCGCTTTTCTCTCTGAAACGGTTACATTTATCGTCTGCAAGCCCTTGTCGCGTGATGCGGTATGCAGACACAGTACAAGCAGCACACTAGAACACAGAATAAGAATCTACGTTGATGCAATCGGCCAGTAAGAAGAGCTACATTTCAAGTTTTTGTTGTCGATTAATGAATTATTGGGCGGTTTGGTGCCTTGGACCAGACCGAGGACCTTAAGATTTTGCATGAACCGAGGACTGGCAGCCAGGTCACACGAGAAATTGTGTAAAGTGTTAATATGTAGTAAAAACCTAAGAAAATCTCCCGTTTCCGTCATTTACTATCGAATCGACATAACGCCAGATCGTCACAGTGGTCGCTTTTCTCTCTGAAACGGTTACATTTATCGTCTGCAAGCCCTTGTCGCGTGATGCGGTATGCAGAGTCACTACAAGCGGCATAGTAGAACACTGAAGAAGCATCTAAGTTTATGCAATCGCCCAGTAAGAAGAGCTGCAGTTCAAGTTTTAGTTATCGAATAATGAATTATTGGTCGGTTTGGTGCCTTGGACCAGACCGAGGACCTTAAGATTTTGCATGAACCGAGGACTGGCAGCCAGGTAACACGAGAAATTGTGTAAAGTGTTAATATGTAGTAAAAACCTAAGAAAATCTCCCGTTTCCGTCATTTACTATCGAATCGACATAACGCCAGATCGTCACATTGGTCGCTTTTCTCTCTGAAACGGTTACATTTATCGTCTGCAAGCCCTTGTCGCGTGATGCGGTATGCAGACACAGTACAAGCAGCACACTAGAACACAGAATAAGAATCACCGTTGATGCAATCGGCCAGTAAGAAGAGCTACATTTCAAGTTTTAGTTATCGATTAATGAATTATTGGGCGGTTTGGTGCCTTGGACCAGACCGAGGACCTTAAGATTTTGCATGAACCGAGGACTGGCAGCCAGGTAACACGAGAAATTGTGTAACGTGTTAATATGTAGTAAAAACCTAAGAAAATCTCCCGTTTCCGTCATTTACTATCGAATCGACATAACGCCAGATCGTCACATTGGTCGCTTTTCTCTCTGAAACGGTTACATTTATCGTCTGCAAGCCCTTGTCGCGTGATGCGGTATGCAGAGTCACTACAAGCGGCATAGTAGAACACTGAAGAAGCATCTAAGTTTATGCAATCGCCCAGTAAGAAGAGCTACATTTCAAGTTTTGTTATCGATTAATGAATTATTGGGCGGTTTGGTGCCTTGGACCAGACCGAGGACCTTAAGATTTTGCATGAACCGAGGACTGGCAGCCAGGTAACACGAGAAATTGTGTAAAGTGTTAATATGTAGTAAAAACCTAAGAAAATCTCCCGTTTCCGTCATTTACTATCGAATCGATATAACGCCAGATCGTCACATTGGTCGCTTTTCTCTCTGAAACGGTTACATTTATCGTCTGCAAGCCCTTGTCGCGTGATGCGGTATGCAGACACAGTACAAGCAGCACACTAGAACACAGAATAAGAATCTACGTTGATGCAATCGGCCAGTAAGAAGAGCTACATTTCAAGTTTTAGTTATCGATTAATGAATTATTGGGCGGTTTGGTGCCTTGGACCAGACCGAGGACCTTAAGATTTTGCATGAACCGAGGACTGGCAGCCAGGTAACACGAGAAATTGTGTAAAGTGTTAATATGTAGTAAAAAACTAAGAAAATCTACCGTTTCCGTCATTTACTATCGAATCGACATAACGCCAGATCGTCACATTGGTCGCTTTTCTCTCTGAAACGGTTACATTTATCGTCTGCAAGCCCTTGTCGCGTGATGCGGTATGCAGAGTCACTACACGCGGCATAGTAGAACACTGAAGAAGCATCTAAGTTTATGCAATCGCCCAGTAAGAAGAGCTACATTTCAAGTTTTAGTTATCGATTAATGAATTATTGGGCGGTTTGGTGCCTTGGACCAGACCGAGGACCTTAAGATTTTGCATGAACCGAGGACTGGCAGCCAGGTAACACGAGAAATTGTGTAAAGTGTTAATATGTAGTAAAAACCTAAGGAAATCTCCCGTTTCCGTCATTTACTATCGAATCGACATAACGCCAGATCGTCACAGTGGTCGCTTTTCTCTCTGAAACGGTTACATTTATCGTCTGCAAGCCCTTGTCGCGTGATGCGGTATGCAGACACAGTACAAGCAGCACACTAGAACACAGAATAAGAATCTACGTTGATGCAATCGGCCAGTAAGAAGAGCTACATTTCAAGTTTTTGTTGTCGATTAATGAATTATTGGGCGGTTTGGTGCCTTGGACCAGACCGAGGACCTTCAGATTTTGCATGAACCGAGGACTGGCAGCCAGGTCACACGAGAAATTGTGTAAAGTGTTAATATGTAGTAAAAACCTAAGAAAATCTCCCGTTTCCGTCATTTACTATCGAATCGACATAACGCCAGATCGTCACAGTGGTCGCTTTTCTCTCTGAAACGGTTACATTTATCGTCTGCAAGCCCTTGTCGCGTGATGCGGTATGCAGAGTCACTACAAGCGGCATAGTAGAACACTGAAGAAGCATCTAAGTTTATGCAATCGCCCAGTGAGAAGAGCTGCAGTTCAAGTTTTAGTTATCGAATAATGAATTATTGGTCGGTTTGGTGCCTTGGACCAGACCGAGGACCTTAAGATTTTGCATGAACCGAGGACTGGCAGCCAGGTTACACGAGAAATTGTGTAAAGTGTTAATATGTAGTAAAAACCTAAGAAAATCTCCCGTTTCCGTCATTTACTATCGAATCGACATAACGCCAGATCGTCACATTGGTCGCTTTTCTCTCTGAAACGGTTACATTTATCGTCTGCAAGCCCTTGTCGCGTGATGCGGTATGCAGACACAGTACAAGCAGCACACTAGAACACAGAATAAGAATCACCGTTGATGCAATCGGCCAGTAAGAAGAGCTACATTTCAAGTTTTAGTTATCGATTAATGAATTATTGGGCGGTTTGGTGCCTTGGACCAGACCGAGGACCTTAAGATTTTGCATGAACCGAGGACTGGCAGCCAGGTAACACGAGAAATTGTGTAAAGTGTTAATATGTAGTAAAAACCTAAGAAAATCTCCCGTTTCCGTCATTTACTATCGAATTGACATAACGCCAGATCGTCACATTGGTCGCTTTTCTTTCTGAAACGGTTACATTTATCGTCTGCAAGCCCTTGTCGCGTGATGCGGTATGCAGACACAGTACAAGCAGCACACTAGAATACAGAATAAGAATCTACGTTGATGCAATCGGCCAGTAAGAAGAGCTATATTTCAAGCTTTAGTTATCGATTAATGAATTATTGGGCGGTTTGGTGCCTTGGACCAGACCGAGGACCTTAAGATTTTGCATGAACCGAGGACTGGCAGCCAGGTAACACGAGAAATTGTGTAAAGTGTTAATATGTAGTAAAAACCTAAGAAAATCTCCCGTTTCCGTCATTTACTATCGAATCGACATAACGCCATATCGTCACAGTGGTCGCTTTTCTCTCTGAAACGGTTACATTTATCGTCTGCAAGCCCTTGTCGCGTGATGCGGTATGCAGACACAGTACAAGCAGCACACTAGAACACAGAATAAGAATCTACGTTGATGCAATCGGCCAGTAAGAAGAGCTACATTTCAAGTTTTAGTTATCGATTAATGAATTATTGGGCGGTTTGGTGCCTTGGACCAGACCGAGAACCTTAAGATTTTGCATGAACCGAGGACTGGCAGCCAGGTACCACGAGAAATTGTGTAAAGTGTTAATATGTAGTAAGACCTAAGAAAATCTCCCTTTTCCGTCATTTACTATCGAATCGACATAACGCCAGATCGTCACAGTGGTCGCTTTTCTCTCTGAAACGGTTACATTTATCGTCTGCAAGCCCTTGTCGCGTGATGCGGTATGCAGAGTCACTACAAGCGGCATAGTAGAACACTGAAGAAGCATCTAAGTTTATGCAATCGCCCAGTAAGAAGAGCTACATTTCAAGTTTTAGTTATCGATTAATGAATTATTGGGCGGTTTGGTGCCTTGGACCAGACCGAGGACCTTAAGATTTTGCATGAACCGAGGACTGGCAGCCAGGTAACACGAGAAATTGTGTAAAGTGTTAATATGTAGTAAAAACCTAAGAAAATCTCCCGTTTCCGTCATTTACTATCGAATCGACATAACGCCAGATCGTCACATTGGTCGCTTTTCTCTCTGAAACGGTTACAATGATCGTCTGCAAGCCCTTGTCGCGTGATGCGGTATGCAGACACAGTACAAGCAGCACACTAGAACACAGAATAAGAATCTACGTTGATGCAATCGGCCAGTAAGAAGAGCTACATTTCAAGTTTTAGTTATCGATTAATGAATTATTGGGCGGTTTGGTGCCTTGGACCAGACCGAGGACCTTAAGATTTTGCATGAACCGAGGACTGGCAGCCAGGTAACACGAGAAATTGTGTAACGTGTTAATATGTAGTAAAAACCTAAGAAAATCTCCCGTTTCCGTCATTTACTATCGAATCGACATAACGCCAGATCGTCACATTGGTCGCTTTTCTCTCTGAAACGGTTACATTTATCGTCTGCAAGCCCTTGTCGCGTGATGCGGTATGCAGAGTCACTACAAGCGGCATAGTAGAACACTGAAGAAGCATCTAAGTTTATGCAATCGCCCAGTAAGAAGAGCTACATTTCAAGTTTTAGTTATCGATTAATGAATTATTGGGCGGTTTGGTGCCTTGGACCAGACCGAGGACCTTAAGATTTTGCATGAACCGAGGACTGGCAGCCAGGTAACACGAGAAATTGTGTAAAGTGTTAATATGTAGTAAAAACCTAAGAAAATCTCCCGTTTCCGTCATTTACTATCGAATCGATATAACGCCAGATCGTCACATTGGTCGCTTTTCTCTCTGAAACGGTTACATTTATCGTCTGCAAGCCGTTGTCGCGTGATGCGGTATGCAGACACAGTACAAGCAGCACACTAGAACACAGAATAAGAATCTACGTTGATGCAATCGGCCAGTAAGAAGAGCTACATTTCAAGTTTTAGTTATCGATTAATGAATTATTGGGCGGTTTGGTGCCTTGGACCAGACCGAGGACCTTAAGATATTGCATGAACCGAGGACTGGCAGCCAGGTAACCCGAGAAATTCTGTAAAGTGTTAATATGTAGAAAAAACCTAAGAAAATCTCCCGTTTCCGTCATTTACTATCGAATCGACATAACGCCAGATCGTCACAGTGGTCGCTTTTCTCTCTGAAACGGTTACATTTATCGTCTGCAAGCCCTTGTCGCGTGATGCGGTATGCAGAGTCACTACAAGCGGCATAGTTGAACACTGAAGAAGCATCTAAGTTTATGCAATCGCCCAGTAAGAAGAGCTGCAGTTCAAGTTTTAGTTATCGAATAATGAATTATTGGGCGGTTTGGTGCCTTGGACCAGACCGAGGACCTTAAGATTTTGCATGAACCGAGGACTGGCAGCCAGGTAACACGAGAAATTGTGTAAAGTGTTAATATGTAGTAAAAACCTAAGAAAATCTCCCGTTTCCGTCATTTACTATCGAATCGACATAACGCCAGATCGTCACATTGGTCGCTTTTCTCTCTGAAACGGTTACATTTATCGTCTGCAAGCCCTTGTCGCGTGATGCGGTATGCAGACACAGTACAAGCAGCACACTAGAACACAGAATAAGAATCACCGTTGATGCAATCGGCCAGTAAGAAGAGCTTCATTTCAAGTTTTAGTTATCGATAAATGAATTATTGGGCGGTTTGGTGCCTTGGACCAGACCGAGGACCTTAAGATTTTGCATGAACCGAGGACTGGCAGCCAGGTAACACGAGAAATTGTGTAAAGTGTTAATATGTAGTAAAAACCTAAGAAAATCTCCCGTTTCCGTCATTTACTATCGAATCGACATAACGCCAGATCGTCACATTGATCGCTTTTCTTTCTGAAACGGTTACATTTATCGTCTGCAAGCCCTTGTCGCGTGATGCGGTATGCAGACACAGTACAAGCAGCACACTAGAACACAGAATAAGAATCTACGTTGATGCAATCGGCCAGTAAGAAGAGCTATATTTCAAGCTTTAGTTATCGATTAATGAATTATTGGGCGGTTTGGTGCCTTGGACCAGACCGAGGACCTTAAGATTTTGCATGAACCGAGGACTGGCAGCCAGGTAACACGAGAAATTGTGTAAAGTGTTAATATGTAGTAAAAACCTAAGAAAATCTCCCGTTTCCGTCATTTACTATCGATTCGACATAACGCCAGATCGTCACAGTGGTCGCTTTTCTCTCTGAAACGGTTACATTTATCGTCTGCAAGCCCTTGTCGCGTGATGCGGTATGCAGACACAGTACAAGCAGCACACTAGAACACAGAATAAGAATCTACGTTGATGCAATCGGCCAGTAAGAAGAGCTACATTTCAAGTTTTAGTTATCGATTAATGAATTATTGGGCGGTTTGGTGCCTTGGACCAGACCGAGGACCTTAAGATTTTGCATGAACCGAGGACTGGCAGCCAGTAACACGAGAAATTGTGTAAAGTGTTAATATGTAGTAAAAACCCAAGAAAATCTCCCGTTTCCGTCATTTACTATCGAATCGACATAACGCCAGATCGTCACAGTGGTCGCATTTCTCTCTGAAACGGTTACATTTATCGTCTGCAAGCCCTTGTCGCGTGATGCGGTATGCAGAGTCACTACAAGCGGCATAGTAGAACACTGAAGAAGCATCTAAGTTTATGGAATCGCCCAGTAAGAAGAGTTACATTTCAAGTTTTAGTTATCGATTAGTGAATTATTGGGCGGTTTGGTGCCTTGGACCAGACCGAGAACCTTAAGATTTTGCATGAACCGAGGACTGGCAGCCAGGTAACACGAGAAATTGTGTAAAGTGTTAATATGTAGTAAAAACCTAAGAAAATCTCCCGTTTCCGTCATTTACTATCGAATCGACATAACGCCAGATCGTCACATTGGTCGCTTTTCTCTCTGAAACGGTTACATTTACCGTCTGCAAGCCCTTGTCGCGTGATGCGGTATGCAGACACAGTACAAGCAGCACACTAGAACACAGAATAAGAATCTACGTTGATGCAATCGGCCAGTAAGAAGAGCTACATTTCAAGTTTTAGTTATCGATTAATGAATTATTGGGCGGTTTGGTGCCTTGGACCAGACCGAGGACCTTAAGATTTTGCATGAACCGAGGACTGGCAGCCAGGTAACACGAGAAATTGTGTAAAGTGTTAATATGTAGTAAAAACCTAAGAAAATCTCCCGTTTCCGTCATTTACTATTGAATCGACATAACGCCAGATCGTCACAGTGGTCGCTTTTCTCTCTGAAACGGTTACATTTATCGTCTGCAAGCCCTTGTCGCGTGATGCGGTATGCAGACACAGTACAAGCAGCACACTAGAACACAGAATCAGAATGTACGTTGATGCAATCGGCCAGTAAGAAGAGCTACATTTCAAGTTTTAGTTATCGATTAATGAATTATTGGGCGGTTTGGTGCCTTGGACCAGAACGAGGACCTTAAGATTTTGCATGAACCGAGGACTGGCAGCCAGGTAACACGAAAAATTGTGTAAAGTGTTAATATGTAGTAAAAACCTAAGAAAATCTCCCGTTTCCGTCATTTACTATCGAATCGACATAACGCCAGATCGTCACATTGATCGCTTTTCTTTCTGAAACGGTTACATTTATCGTCTGCAAGCCCTTGTCGCGTGATGCGGTATGCAGACACAGTACAAGCAGCACACTAGAACACAGAATAAGAATCTACGTTGATGCAATCGGCCAGTAAGAAGAGCTATATTTCAAGCTTTAGTTATCGATTAATGAATTATTGGGCGGTTTGGTGCCTTGGACCAGACCGAGGACCTTAAGATTTTGCATGAACCGAGGACTGGCAGCCAGGTAACACGAGAAATTGTGTAAAGTGTTAATATGTAGTAAAAACCTAAGAAAATCTCCCGTTTCCGTCATTTACTATCGATTCGACATAACGCCAGATCGTCACAGTGGTCGCTTTTCTCTCTGAAACGGTTACATTTATCGTCTGCAAGCCCTTGTCGCGTGATGCGGTATGCAGACACAGTACAAGCAGCACACTAGAACACAGAATAAGAATCTACGTTGATGCAATCGGCCAGTAAGAAGAGCTACATTTCAAGTTTTAGTTATCGATTAATGAATTATTGGGCGGTTTGGTGCCTTGGACCAGACCGAGGACCTTAAGATTTTGCATGAACCGAGGACTGGCAGCCAGTAACACGAGAAATTGTGTAAAGTGTTAATATGTAGTAAAAACCCAAGAAAATCTCCCGTTTCCGTCATTTACTATCGAATCGACATAACGCCAGATCGTCACAGTGGTCGCTTTTCTCTCTGAAACGGTTACATTTATCGTCTGCAAGCCCTTGTCGCGTGATGCGGTATGCAGAGTCACTACAAGCGGCATAGTAGAACACTGAAGAAGCATCTAAGTTTATGGAATCGCCCAGTAAGAAGAGTTACATTTCAAGTTTTAGTTATCGATTAGTGAATTATTGGGCGGTTTGGTGCCTTGGACCAGACCGAGAACCTTAAGATTTTGCATGAACCGAGGACTGGCAGCCAGGTAACACGAGAAATTGTGTAAAGTGTTAATATGTAGTAAAAACCTAAGAAAATCTCCCGTTTCCGTCATTTACTATCGAATCGACATAACGCCAGATCGTCACATTGGTCGCTTTTCTCTCTGAAACGGTTGCATTTACCGTCTGCAAGCCCTTGTCGCGTGATGCGGTATGCAGACACAGTACAAGCAGCACACTAGAACACAGAATAAGAATCTACGTTGATGCAATCGGCCAGTAAGAAGAGCTACATTTCAAGTTTTAGTTATCGATTAATGAATTATTGGGCGGTTTGGTGCCTTGGACCAGACCGAGGACCTTAAGATTTTGCATGAACCGAGGACTGGCAGCCAGGTAACACGAGAAATTGTGTAAAGTGTTAATATGTAGTAAAAACCTAAGAATATCTCCCGTTTCCGTCATTTACTATCGAATCGACATAACGCCAGATCGTCACAGTGGTCGCTTTTCTCTCTGAAACGGTTACATTTATCGTCTGCAAGCCCTTGTCGCGTGATGCGGTATGCAGACACAGTACAAGCAGCACACTAGAACACAGAATCAGAATGTACGTTGATGCAATCGGCCAGTAAGAAGAGCTACATTTCAAGTTTTAGTTATCGATTAATGAATTATTGGGCGGTTTGGTGCCTTGGACCAGACCGAGGACCTTAAGATTTTGCATGAACCGAGGACTGGCAGCCAGGTAACACGAGAAATTGTGTAAAGTGTTAATATGTAGTAAAAACCTAAGAAAATCTCCCGTTTCCGTCATTTACTATCGAATCGACATAACGCCAGATCGTCACAGTGGTCGCTTTTCTCTCTGAAACGGTTACATTTATCGTCTGCAAGCCTTTGTCGCGTGATGCGGTATGCAGACACAGTACAAGCAGCACACTAGAACACAGAATAAGAATCTACGTTGATGCAATCGGCCAGTAAGAAGAGCTACATTTCAAGTTTTAGTTATCGATTGATGAATTATTGGGCGGTTTGGTGCCTTGGACCAGACCGAGGACCTTAAGATTTTGCATGAACCGAGGACTGGCAGCCAGTAACACGAGAAATTGTGTAAAGTGCTAATATGTAGTAAAAACCCAAGAAAATCTCCCGTTTCCATCATTTACTATCGAATCGACATAACGCCAGATCGTCACAGTGGTCGCTTTTCTCTCTGAAACGCTTTACATTTATCGTCTGCAAGCCCTTGTCGCGTGATGCGGTATGCAGAGTCACTACAAGCGGCATAGTAGAACACTGAAGAAGCATCTAAGTTTATGCAATCGCCCAGTAAGAAGAGTTACATTTCGAGTTTTAGTTATCGATTAATGAATTATTGGGCGGTTTGGTGCCTTGGACCAGACCGAGGACCTTAAGATTTTGCATGAACCGAGGACTGGCAGCCAGGTAACACGAGAAATTGTGTAAAGTGTTAATATGTAGTAAAAACCTAAGAAAATCTCCCGTTTCCGTCATTTACTATCGAATCGACATAACGCCAGATCGTCACAGTGGTCGCTTTTCTCTCTGAAACGGTTACATTTATCGTCTGCAAGCCGTTGTCGCGTGATGCGGTATGCAGACACAGTACAAGCAGCACACTAGAACACAGAATAAGAATCTACGTTGATGCAATCGGCCAGTAAGAAGAGCTACATTTCAAGTTTTAGTTATCGATTAATGAATTATTGGGCGGTTTGGTGCCTTGGACCAGACCGAGGACCTTAAGATTTTGCATGAACCGAGGACTGGCAGCCAGGTAACACGAGAAATTGTGTAAAGTGTTAATATGTAGTAAAAACCTAAGAAAATCTCGCGTATCCGTCATTTACTATCGAATCGACATAACGCCAGACCGTCACAGTGGTCGCTTTTCTCTCTGAAACGGTTACATTTATCGTCTGCAAGCCCTTGTCGCGTGATGCGGTATGCAGAGTCACTACAAGCGGCATAGTAGAACACTGAAGAAGCATCTAAGTTTATGCAATCGCCCAGTAAGAAGAGTTACATTTCAAGTTTTAGTTATCGATTAATGAATTATTGGGCGGTTTGGTGCCTTGGACCAGACCGAGGACCTTAAGATTTTGCATGAACCGAGGACTGGCAGCCAGTAACACGAGAAATTGTGTAAAGTGTTAATATGTAGTAAAAACCCAAGAAAATCTCCCGTTTCCGTCATTTACTATCGAATCGACATAACGCCAGATCGTCACAGTGGTCGCTTTTCTCTCTGAAACGGTTACATTTATCGTCTGCAAGCCCTTGTCGCGTGATGCGGTATGCAGAGTCATTACAAGCGGCATAGTAGAACACTGAAGAAGCATCTAAGTTTATGGAATCGCCCAGTAAGAAGAGTTACATTTCAAGTTTTAGTTATCGATTAGTGAATTATTGGGCGGTTTGGTGCCTTGGACCAGACCGAGAACCTTAAGATTTTGCATGAACCGAGGACTGGCAGCCAGGTAACACGAGAAATTGTGTAAAGTGTTAATATGTAGTAAAAACCTAAGAAAATCTCCCGTTTCCGTCATTTACTATCGAATCGACATAACGCCAGATCGTCACATTGGTCGCTTTTCTCTCTGAAACGGTTACATTTACCGTCTGCAAGCCCTTGTCGCGTGATGCGGTATGCAGACACAGTACAAGCAGCACACTAGAACACAGAATAAGAATCTACGTTGATGCAATCGGCCAGTAAGAAGAGCTACATGTCAAGTTTTAGTTATCGATTAATGAATTATTGGGCGGTTTGGTGCCTTGGACCAGACCGAGGACCTTAAGATTTTGCATGAACCAAGGACTGGCAGCCAGGTAACACGAGAAATTGTGTAAAGTGTTAATATGTAGTAAAAACCTAAGAAAATCTCCCGTTTCCGTCATTTACTATCGAATCGACATAACGCCAGATCGTCACAGTGGTCGCTTTTCTCTCTGAAACGGTTACATTTATCGTCTGCAAGCCGTTGTCGCGTGATGCGGTATGCAGACACAGTACAAGCAGCACACTAGAACACAGAATAAGAATCTACGTTGATGCAATCGGCCAGTAAGAAGAGCTACATTTCAAGTTTTAGTTATCGATTAATGAATTATTGGGCGGTTTGGTGCCTTGGACCAGACCGAGGACCTTAAGATTTTGCATGAACCGAGGACTGGCAGCCAGGTAACACGAGAAATTGTGTAAAGTGTTAATATGTAGTAAAAACCTAAGAAAATCTCCCGTTTCCATCATTTACTATCGAATCGACATAACGCCAGATCGTCACAGTGGTCGCTTTTCTCTCTGAAACGGTTACATTTATCGTCTGCAAGCCCTTGTCGCGTGATGCGGTATGCAGACACAGTACAAGCAGCACACTAGAACACAGAATCAGAATGTACGTTGATGCAATCGGCCAGTAAGAAGAGCTACATTACAAGTTTTAGTTATCGATTAATGAATTATTGGGCGGTTTGGTGCCTTGGACCAGACCGAGGACCTTAAGATTTTGCATGAACCGAGGACTGGCAGCCAGGTAACACGAGAAATTGTGTAAAGTGTTAATATGTAGTGAAAACCTAAGAAAATCTCCCGTTTCCGTCATTTACTATCGAATCGACATAACGCCAGATCGTCACATTGGTCGCTTTTCTCTCTGAAACGGTTACATTTACCGTCTGCAAGCCCTTGTCGCGTGATGCGGTATGCAGACACAGTACAAGCAGCACACTAGAACACAGAATAAGAATCTACGTTGATGCAATCGGCCAGTAAGAAGAGCTACATTTCAAGTTTTAGTTATCGATTAATGAATTATTGGGCGGTTTGGTGCCTTGGACCAGACCGAGGACCTTAAGATTTTGCATGAACCGAGGACTGGCAGCCAGGTAACACGAGAAATTGTGTAAAGTGTTAATATGTAGTAAAAACCTAAGAAAATCTCCCGTTTCCGTCATTTACTATCGAATCGACATAACGCCAGATCGTCACAGTGGTCGCTTTTCTCTCTGAAACGGTTACATTTATCGTCTGCAAGCCGTTGTCGCGTGATGCGGTATGCAGACACAGTACAAGCAGCACACTAGAACACAGAATAAGAATCTACGTTGATGCAATCGGCCAGTAAGAAGAGCTACATTTCAAGTTTTAGTTATCGATTAATGAATTATTGGGCGGTATGGTGCCTTGGACCAGACCGAGGACCTTAAGATTTTGCATGAACCGAGGACTGGCAGCCAGGTAACACGAGAAATTGTGTAAAGTGTTAATATGTAGAAAAAACCTAAGAAAATCTCCCGTTTCCGTCATTTACTATCGAATCGACATAACGCCAGATCGTCACAGTGGTCGCTTTTCTCTCTGAAACGGTTACATTTATCGTCTGCAAGCCCTTGTCGCGTGATGCGGTATGCAGAGTCACTACAAGCGGCATAGTTGAACACTGAAGAAGCATCTAAGTTTATGCAATCGCCCAGTAAGAAGAGCTGCAGTTCAAGTTTTAGTTATCGAATAATGAATTATTGGGCGGTTTGGTGCCTTGGACCAGACCGAGGACCTTAAGATTTTGCATGAACCGAGGACTGGCAGCCAGGTAACACGAGAAATTGTGTAAAGTGTTAATATGTAGTGAAAACCTAAGAAAATCTCCCGTTTCCGTCATTTACTATCGAATCGACATAACGCCAGATCGTCACAGTGGTCGCTTTTCTCTCTGAAACGGTTACATTTATCGTCTGCAAGCCGTTGTCGCGTGATGCGGTATGCAGACACAGTACAAGCAGCACACTAGAACACAGAATAAGAATCTACGTTGATGCAATCGGCCAGTAAGAAGAGCTACATTTCAAGTTTTAGTTATCGATTAATGAATTATTGGGCGGTTTGGTGCCTTGGACCAGACCGAGGACCTTAAGATTTTGCATGAACCGAGGACTGGCAGCCAGGTAACACGAGAAATTGTGTAAAGTGTTAATATGTAGTAAAAACCTAAGAAAATCTCGCGTTTCCGTCATTTACTATCGAATCGACATAACGCCAGATCGTCACAGTGGTCGCTTTTCTCTCTGAAACGGTTACATTTATCGTCTGCAAGCCCTTGTCGCGTGATGCGGTATGCAGACACAGTACAAGCAGCACACTAGAACACAGAATAAGAATCTACGTTGATGCAATCGGCCAGTAAGAAGAGCTACAATTCAAGTTTTAGTTATCGATTGATGAATTATTGGGCGGTTTGGTGCCTTGGACCAGACCGAGGACCTTAAGATTTTGCATGAACCGAGGACTGGCAGCCAGGTAACACGAGAAATTGTGTAAAGTGTTAATATGTAGTGAAAACCTAAGAAAATCTCCCGTTTCCGTCATTTACTATCGAATCGACATAACGCCAGATCGTCACAGTGGTCGCTTTTCTCTCTGAAACGGTTACATTTATCGTCTGCAAGCCCTTGTCGCGTGATGCGGTATGCAGACACAGTACAAGCAGCACACTAGAACACAGAATAAGAATCTACGTTGATGCAATCGGCCAGTAAGAAGAGCTATATTTCAAGTTTTAGTTATCGATTAATGAATTATTGGGCGGTTTGGTGCCTTGGACCAGACCGAGGACCTTAAGATTTTGCATGAACCGAGGACTGGCAGCCAGGTAACACGAGAAATTGTGTAAAGTGTTAATATGTAGTAAAAACCTAAGAAAATCTCCCGTTTCCGTCATTTACTATCGATTCGACATAACGCCAGATCGTCACAGTGGTCGCTTTTCTCTCTGAAACGGTTACATTTATCGTCTGCAAGCCCTTGTCGCGTGATGCGGTATGCAGACACAGTACAAGCAGCACACTAGAACACAGAATAAGAATCTACGTTGATGCAATCGGCCAGTAAGAAGAGCTCTATTTCAAGTTTTACTTATCGATTAATGAATTATTGGGCGGTTTGGTGCCTTGGACCAGACCGAGGACCTTAAGATTTTGCATGAACCGAGGACTGGCAGCCAGTAACACGAGAAATTGTGTAAAGTGTTAATATGTAGTAAAAACCCAAGAAAATCTCCCGTTTCCGTCATTTACTATCGAATCGACATAACGCCAGATCGTCACAGTGGTCGCTTTTCTCTCTGAAACGGTTACATTTATCGTCTGCAAGCCCTTGTCGCGTGATGCGGTATGCAGAGTCACTACAAGCGGCATAGTAGAACACTGAAGAAGCATCTAAGTTTATGCAATCGCCCAGTAAGAAGAGATACATTTCAAGTTTTAGTTATCGATTAATGAATTATTGGGCGGTTTGGTGCCTTGGACCAGACCGAGGACCTTAAGATTTTGCATGAACCGAGGACTGGCAGCCAGGTAACACGAGAAATTGTGTAAAGTGTTAATATGTAGTAAAAACCTAAGAAAATCTCCCGTTTCCGTCATTTACTATCGAATCGACATAACGCCAGATCGTCACAGTGGTCGCTTTTCTCTCTGAAACGGTTACATTTATCGTCTGCAAGCCGTTGTCGCGTGATGCGGTATGCAGACACAGTACAAGCAGCACACTAGAACACAGAATAACAATCTACGTTGATGCAATCGGCCAGTAAGAAGAGCTACATTTCAAGTTTTAGTTATCGATTAATGAATTATTGGGCGGTTTGGTGCCTTGGACCAGACCGAGGACCTTAAGATTTTGCATGAACCGAGGACTGGCAGCCAGGTAACACGAGAAATTCTGTAAAGTGTTAATATGTAGTAAAAACCTAAGAAAATCTCCCGTTTCCGTCATTTACTATCGAATCGACATAACGCCAGATCGTCACAGTAATCTCTTTTCTCTCTGAAACGGTTACATTTATCGTCTGCAAGCCCTTGTCGCGTGATGCGGTATGCAGACACAGTACAAGCAGCACACTAGAACACAGAATAAGAATCTACGTTGATGCAATCGCCCAGTAAGAAGAGCTACATTTCAAGTTTTAGTTATCGATTAATGAATTATTGGGCGGTTTGGTGCCTTGGACCAGACAGAGGACCTTAAGATTTTGCATGAACCGAGGACTGGCAGCCAGGTAACACGAGAAATTGTGTAAAGTGTTAATATGTAGTAAAAACCTAAGAAAATCTCCCGTTTCCGTCATTTACTATCGAATCGACATAACGCCAGATCGTCACAGTGGTCGCGTTTCTCTCTGAAATGGTTACATTTATCGTCTGCAAGCCCTTGTCGCGTGATGCGGTATGCAGAGTCACTACAAGCGGCATAGTAGAACACTGAAGAAGCATCTAAGTTTATGGAATCGCCCAGTAAGAAGAGTTACATTTCAAGTTTTAGTTATCGATTAGTGAATTATTGGGCGGTTTGGTGCCTTGGACCAGACCGAGGACCTTAAGATTTTGCATGAACCGAGGACTGGCAGCCAGGTAACACGAGAAATTGTGTAAAGTGTTAATATGTAGTAAAAACCTAAGAAAATCTCCCGTTTCCGTCATTTACTATCGAATCGACATAACGCCAGATCGTCACATTGGTCGCTTTTCTCTCTGAAACGGTTACATTTACCGTCTGCAAGCCCTTGTCGCGTGATGCGGTATGCAGACACAGTACAAGCAGCACACTAGAACACAGAATAAGAATCTACGTTGATGCAATCGGCCAGTAAGAAGAGCTACATTTCAAGTTTTAGTTATCGATTAATGAATTATTGGGCGGTTTGGTGCCTTGGACCAGACCGAGGACCTTAAGATTTTGCATGAACCGAGGACTGGCAGCCAGGTAACACGAGAAATTGTGTAAAGTGTTAATATGTAGTAAAAACCTAAGAAAATCTCCCGTTTCCGTCATTTACTATCGAATCGACATAACGCCAGATCGTCACATTGATCGCTTTTCTTTCTGAAACGGTTACATTTATCGTCTGCAAGCCCTTGTCGCGTGATGCGGTATGCAGACACAGTACAAGCAGCACACTAGAACACAGAATAAGAATCTACGTTGATGCAATCGGCCAGTAAGAAGAGCTACATTTCAAGTTTTAGTTATCGATTAATGAATTATTGGGCGGTTTGGTGCCTTGGACCAGACCGAGGATCTTAAGATTTTGCATGAACCGAGGACTGGCAGCCAGGTAACACGAGAAATTGTGTAAAGTGTTAATATGTAGTAAAAACCTAAGAAAATCTCCCGTTTCCGTCATTTACTATCGAATCGACATAACGCCAGATCGTCACAGTGGTCGCTTTTCTCTCTGAAACGGTTACATTTATCGTCTGCAAGCCGTTGTCGCGTGATGCGGTATGCAGACACAGTACAAGCAGCACACTAGAACACAGAATAAGAATCTACGTTGATGCAATCGGCCAGTAAGAAGAGCTACATTTCAAGTTTTAGTTATCGATTAATGAATTATTGGGCGGTTTGGTGCCTTGGACCAGACCGAGGACCTTAAGATTTTGCATGAACCGAGGACTGGCAGCCAGGTAACACGAGAAATTGTGTAAAGTGTTAATATGTAGTAAAAACCTAAGAAAATCTCCCGTTTCCGTCATTTACTATCGAATCGACATAACGCCAGATCGTCACAGTGGTCGCTTTTCTCTCTGAAACGGTTACATTTATCGTCTGCAAGCCCTTGTCGCGTGATGCGGTATGAAGACACAGTACAAGCAGCACACTAGAACACAGAATAACAATCTACGTTGATGCAATCGGCCAGTAAGAAGAGCTACATTTCAAGTTTTAGTTATCGATTAATGAATAATTGGGCGGTTTGGTGCCTTGGACCAGACCGAGGACCTTAAGATTTTGCATGAACCGAGGACTGGCAGCCAGGTAACACGAGAAATTGTGTAAAGTGTTAATATGTAGTAAAAACCTAAGAAAATCTCGCGTTTCCGTCATTTACTATCGTATCGACATAACGCCAGATCGTCACAGTGGTCGCTTTTCTCTCTGAAACGGTTACATTTATCGTCTGCAAGCCCTTGTCGCGTGATGCGGTATGCAGACACAGTACAAGCAGCACACTAGAACACAGAATAAGAATCTACGTTGATGCAATCGGCCAGTAAGAAGAGCTACATTTCAAGTTTTAGTTATCGATTGATGAATTATTGGGCGGTTTGGTGCCTTGGACCAGACCGAGGACCTTAAGATTTTGCATAAACCGAGGACTGGCAGCCAGGTAACACGAGAAATTGTGTAAAGTGTTAATATGTAGTGAAAACCTAAGAAAATCTCCCGTTTCCGTCATTTACTATCGAATCGACATAACGCCAGATCGTCACAGTGGTCGCTTTTCTCTCTGAAACGGTTACATTTATCGTCTGCAAGCCCTTGTCGCGTGATGCGGTATGCAGACACAGTACAAGCAGCACACTAGAACACAGAATAAGAATCTACGTTGATGCAATCGGCCAGTAAGAAGAGCTATATTTCAAGTTTTAGTTATCGATTAATGAATTATTGGGCGGTTTGGTGCCTTGGACCAGACCGAGGACCTTAAGATTTTGCATGAACCGAGGACTGGCAGCCAGGTAACACGAGAAATTGTGTAAAGTGTTAATATGTAGTAAAAACCTAAGAAAATCTCCCGTTTCCGTCATTTACTATCGATTCGACATAACGCCAGATCGTCACAGTGGTCGCTTTTCTCTCTGAAACGGTTACATTTATCGTCTGCAAGCCCTTGTCGCGTGATGCGGTATGCAGACACAGTACAAGCAGCACACTAGAACACAGAATAAGAATCTACGTTGATGCAATCGGCCAGTAAGAAGAGCTACATTTCAAGTTTTAGTTATCGATTAATGAATTATTGGGCGGTTTGGTGCCTTGGACCAGACCGAGGACCTTAAGATTTTGCATGAACCGAGGACTGGCAGCCAGTAACACGAGAAATTGTGTAAAGTGTTAATATGTAGTAAAAACCCAAGAAAATCTCCCGTTTCCGTCATTTACTATCGAATCGACATAACGCCAGATCGTCACAGTGGTCGCTTTTCTCTCTGAAACGGTTACATTTATCGTCTGCAAGCCCTTGTCGCGTGATGCGGTATGCAGAGTCACTACAAGCGGCATAGTAGAACACTGAAGAAGCATCTAAGTTTATGCAATCGCCCAGTAAGAAGAGATACATTTCAAGTTTTAGTTATCGATTAATGAATTATTGGGCGGTTTGGTGCCTTGGACCAGACCGAGGACCTTAAGATTTTGCATGAACCGAGGACTGGCAGCCAGGTAACACGAGAAATTGTGTAAAGTGTTAATATGTAGTAAAAACCTAAGAAAATCTCCCGTTTCCGTCATTTACTATCGAATCGACATAACGCCAGATCGTCACAGTGGTCGCTTTTCTCTCTGAAACGGTTACATTTATCGTCTGCAAGCCGTTGTCGCGTGATGCGGTATGCAGACACAGTACAAGCAGCACACTAGAACACAGAATAACAATCTACGTTGATGCAATCGGCCAGTAAGAAGAGCTACATTTCAAGTTTTAGTTATCGATTAATGAATTATTGGGCGGTTTGGTGCCTTGGACCAGACCGAGGACCTTAAGATTTTGCATGAACCGAGGACTGGTTGCCAGGTAACACGAGAAATTGTGTAAAGTGTTAATATGTAGTAAAAACCTAAGAAAATCTCCCGTTTCCGTCATTTACTATCGAATCGACATAACGCCAGATCGTCACAGTGGTCGCTTTTCTCTCTGAAACGGTTACATTTATCGTCTGCAAGCCCTTGTCGCGTGATGCGGTATGCAGACACAGTACAAGCAGCACACTAGAACACAGAATAAGAATCTACGTTGATGCAATCGGCCAGTAAGAAGAGCTACATTTCAAGTTTTAGTTATCGATTAATGAATTATTGGGCGGTTTGGTGCCTTGGACCAGACCGAGGACCTTAAGATTTTGCATGAACCGAGGACTGGCAGCCAGGTAACACGAGAAATTGTGTAAAGTGTTAATATGTAGTAAAAACCCAAGAAAATCTCCCGTTTCCGTCATTTACTATCGAATCGACATAACGCCAGATCGTCACATTGGTCGCTTTTCTCTCTGAAACGGTTACATTTATCGTCTGCAAGCCCTTGTCGCGTGATGCGGTATGCAGACACAGTACAAGCAGCACACTAGAACACAGAATAAGAATCTACGTTGATGCAATCGGCCAGTAAGAAGAGCTACATTTCAAGTTTTAGTTATCGATTAATGAATTATTGGGCGGTTTGGTGCCTTGGACCAGACCGAGGACCTTAAGATTTTGCATGAACCGAGGACTGGCAGCCAGGTAACACGAGAAATTGTGTAAAGTGTTAATATGTAGTAAAAACCTAAGAAAATCTCCCGTTTCCGTCATTTACTATCGATTCGACATAACGCCAGATCGTCACAGTGGTCGCTTTTCTGTCTGAAACGGTTACATTTATCGTCTGCAAGCCCTTGTCGCGTGATGCGGTATGCAGAGTCACTACAAGCGGCATAGTAGAACACTGAAGAAGCATCTAAGTTTATGCAATCGCCCAGTAAGAAGAGTTACATTTCAAGTTTTAGTTATCGATTAATGAATTACTGGGCGGTTTGGTGCCTTGGACCAGACCGAGGACCTTAAGATTTTGCATGAACCGAGGACTGGCAGCCAGGTAACACGAGAAATTGTGTAAAGTGTTAATATGTAGTAAAAACCTAAGAAAATCTCCCGTTTCCGTCATTTACTATCGAATCGACATAACGCCAGATCATCACAGTGGTCGCTTTTCTCTCTGAAACGGTTACATTTATCGTCTGCAAGCCCTTGTCGCGTGATGCGGTATGCAGACACAGTACAAGCAGCACACTAGAACACAGAATAAGAATCTACGTTGATGCAATCGGCCAGTAAGAAGAGCTACATTTCAAGTTTTAGTTATCGATTAATGAATTATTGGGCGGTTTGGTGCCTTGGACCAGACCGAGGACCTTAAGATTTTGCATGAACCGAGGACTGGCAGCCAGGTAACACGAGAAATTGTGTAAAGTGTTAATATGTAGTAAACACCTAAGAAAATCTCCCGATTCCGTCATTTACTATCGAATCGACATAACGCCAGATCGTCACAGTGGTCGCTTTTCTCTCTGAAACGGTTACATTTATCGTCTGCAAGCCGTTGTCGCGTGATGCGGTATGCAGACACAGTACAAGCAGCACACTAGAACACAGAATAAGAATCTACGTTGATGCAATCGGCCAGTAAGAAGAGCTACATTTCAAGTTTTAGTTATCGATTAATGAATTATTGGGCGGTTTGGTGCCTTGGACCAGACCGAGGACCTTAAGATTTTGCATGAACCGAGGACTGGCAGCCAGGTAACACGAGAAATTGTGTAAAGTGTTAATATGTAGTAAAAACCTAAGAAAATCTCCCGTTTCCGTCATTTACTATCGAATCGACATAACGCCAGATCGTCACAGTGGTCGCTTTTCTCTCTGAAACGGTTACATTTATCGTCTGCAAGCCCTTGTCGCGTGATGCGGTATGCAGACACAGTACAAGCAGCACACTAGAACACAGAATAAGAATCTACGTTGATGCAATCGGCCAGTAAGAAGAGCTACATTTCAAGTTTTAGTTATCGATTAATGAATTATTGGGCGGTTTGGTGCCTTGGACCAGACCGAGGACCTTAAGATTTTGCATGAACCGAGGACTGGCAGCCAGGTAACACGAGAAATTGTGTAAAGTGTTAATATGTAGTAAAAACCCAAGAAAATCTCCCGTTTCCGTCATTTACTATCGAATCGACATAACGCCAGATCGTCACATTGGTCGCTTTTCTCTCTGAAACGGTTACATTTATCGTCTGCAAGCCCTTGTCGCGTGATGCGGTATGCAGACACAGTACAAGCAGCACACTAGAACACAGAATAAGAATCTACGTTGATGCAATCGGCCAGTAAGAAGAGCTACATTTCAAGTTTTAGTTATCGATTAATGAATAATTGGGCGGTTTGGTGCCTTGGACCAGACCGAGGACCTTAAGATTTTGCATGAACCGAGGACTGGCAGCCAGGTAACACGAGAAATTGTGTAAAGTGTTAATATGTAGTAAAAACCTAAGAAAATCTCCCGTTTCCGTCATTTACTATCGATTCGACATAACCCCAGATAGTCACAGTGGTCGCTTTTCTCTCTGAAATGGTTACATTTATCGTCTGCAAGCCCTTGTAGCGTGATGCGGTATGCAGACACAGTACAAGCAGCACACTAGAACACAGAATAAGAATCTACGTTGATGCAATCGGCCAGTAAGAAGAGCTACATTTCAAGTTTTAGTTATCGATTAATGAATTATTGGGCGGTTTGGTGCCTTGGACCAGACCGAGGACCTTAAGATTTTGCATGAACCGAGGACTGGCAGCCAGTAACACGAGAAATTGTGTAAAGTGTTAATATGTGGTAAAAACCCAAGAAAATCTCCTGTTTCCGTCATTTACTATCGAATCGACATAACGCCAGATCGTCACAGTGGTCGCTTTTCTCTCTGAAACGGTTACATTTATCGTCTGCAAGACCTTGTCGCGTGATGCTGTATGCAGAGTCACTACAAGCGGCATAGTAGAACACTGAAGAAGCATCTAAGTTTATGCAATCGCCCAGTAAGAAGAGTTACATTTCAAGTTTTAGTTATCGATTAATGAATTATTGGGCGGTTTGGTGCCTTGGACCAGACCGAGGACCTTAAGATTTTGCATGAACCGAGGACTGGCAGCCAGGTAACACGAGAAATTGTGTAAAGTGTTAATATGTAGTAAAAACCTAAGAAAATCTCCCGTTTCCGTCATTTACTATCGAATCGACATAACGCCAGATCGTCACAGTGGTCGCTTTTCTCTCTGAAACGGTTACATTTATCGTCTGCAAGCCCTTGTCGCGTGATGCGGTATGAAGACACAGTACAAGCAGCACACTAGAACACAGAATAAGAATCTACGTTGATGCAATCGGCCAGTAAGAAGAGCTACATTTCAAGTTTTAGTTATCGATTAATGAATTATTGGGCGGTTTGGTGCCTTGGACCAGACCGAGGACCTTAAGATTTTGCATGAACCGAGGACTGGCAGCCAGGTAACACGAGAAACTGTGTAAAGTGTTAATATGTAGTAAAAACCTAAGAAAATCTCCCGTTTCCGTCATTTACTATCGAATCGACATAACGCCAGATCGTCACAGTGGTCGCTTTTCTCTCTGAAACGGTTACATTTATCGTCTGCAAGCCCTTGTCGCGTGATGCTGTATGCAGAGTCACTACAAGCGGCATAGTAGAACACTGAAGAAGCATCTAAGTTTATGCAATCGCCCAGTAAGAAGAGTTACATTTCAAGTTTTAGTTATCGATTAATGAATTATTGGGCGGTTTGGTGCCTTGGACCAGACCGAGGACCTTAAGATTTTGCATGAACCGAGGACTGGCAGCCAGGTAACACGAGAAATTGTGTAAAGTGTTAATATGTAGTAAAAACCTAAGAAAATCTCCCGTTTCCGTCATTTACTATCGAATCGACATAACGCCAGATCGTCACAGTGGTCGCTTTTCTCTCTGAAACGGTTACATTTATCGTCTGCAAGCCCTTGTCGCGTGATGCGGTATGAAGACACAGTACAAGCAGCACACTAGAACACAGAATAAGAATCTACGTTGATGCAATCGGCCAGTAAGAAGAGCTACATTTCAAGTTTTAGTTATCGATTAATGAATTATTGGGCGGTTTGGTGCCTTGGACCAGACCGAGGACCTTAAGAATTTGCATGAACCGAGGACTGGCAGCCAGGTAACACGAGAAATTGTGTAAAGTGTTAATATGTAGTAAAAACCTAAGAAAATCTCCCGTTTCCGTCATTTACTATCGAATCGACATAGCGCCAGATCGTCACAGTGGTCGCTTTTCTCTCTGAAACGGTTACATTTATCGTCTGCAAGCCGTTGTCGCGTGATGCGGTATGCAGACACAGTACAAGCAGCACACTAGAACACAGAATAACAATCTACGTTGATGCAATCGGCCAGTAAGAAGAGCTACATTTCAAGTTTTAGTTATCGATTAATGAATTATTGGGCGGTTTGGTGCCTTGGACCAGACCGAGGACCTTAAGATTTTGCATGAACCGAGGACTGGCAGCCAGGTAACACGAGAAACTGTGTAAAGTGTTAATATGTAGTAAAAACCTAAGAAAATCTCCCGTTTCCGTCATTTACTATCGAATCGACATAACGCCAGATCGTCACAGTGGTCGCTTTTCTCTCTGAAACGGTTACATTTATCGTCTGCAAGCCCTTGTCGCGTGATGCGGTATGCAGAGTCACTACGAGCGGCATAGTAGAACACTGAAGAAGCATCTAAGTTTATGCAATCGCCCAGTAAGAAGAGCTACATTTCAAGTTTTAGTTATCGATTAATGAATTATTGGGCGGTTTGGTGCCTTGGACCAGACCGAGGACCTTAAGATTTTGCATGAACCGAGGACTGGCAGCCAGGTAACACGAGAAATTGTGTAAAGTGTTAATATGTAGTAAAAACCTAAGAAAATCTCCCGTTTCCGTCATTTACTATCGAATCGACATAACGCCAGATCGTCACATTGGTCGCTTTTCTCTCTGAAACGGTTACATTTATCGTCTGCAAGCCCTTGTCGCGTGATGCGGTATGAAGACACAGTACAAGCAGCACACTAGAACACAGAATAAGAATCTACGTTGATGCAATCGGCCAGTAAGAAGAGCTACATTTCAAGTTTTAGTTATCGATTAATGAATTATTGGGCGGTTTGGTGCCTTGGACCAGACCGAGGACCTTAAGAATTTGCATGAACCGAGGACTGGCAGCCAGGTAACACGAGAAATTGTGTAAAGTGTTAATATGTAGTAAAAACCTAAGAAAATCTCCCGTTTCCGTCATTTACTATCGAATCGACATAGCGCCAGATCGTCACAGTGGTCGCTTTACTCTCTGAAACGGTTACATTTATCGTCTGCAAGCCGTTGTCGCGTGATGCGGTATGCAGACACAGTACAAGCAGCACACTAGAACACAGAATAAGAATCTACGTTGATGCAATCGGCCAGTAAGAAGTGCTACATTAAAAGTTTTAGTTATCGATTAATGAATTATTGGGCGGTTTGGTGCCTTGGACCAGACCGAGGACCTTAAGATTTTGCATGAACCGAGGACTGGCAGCCAGGTAACACGAGAAATTGTGTAAAGTGTTAATATGTAGTAAAAACCTAAGAAAATCTCCCGTTTCCGTCATTTACTATCGAATCGACATAACGCCAGATCGTCACAGTGGTCGCTTTTCTCTCTGAAACGGTTACATTTATCGTCTGCAAGCCCTTGTCGCGTGATGCGGTATGCAGACACAGTACAAGCAGCACACTAGAACACAGAATAAGAATCTACGTTGATGCAATCGGCCAGTAAGAAGAGCTACATTTCAAGTTTTAGTTATCGATTAATGAATTATTGGGCGGTTTGGTGCCTTGGACCAGACCGAGGACCTTAAGATTTTGCATGAACCGAGGACTGGCAGCCAGGTAACACGAGAAATTGTGTAAAGTGTTAATATGTAGTAAACACCTAAGAAAATCTCCCGTTTCCGTCATTTACTATCGAATCGACATAACGCCAGATCGTCACATTGGTCGCTTTTCTCTCTGAAACGGTTACATTTATCGTCTGCAAGCCGTTGTCGCGTGATGCGGTATGCAGACACAGTACAAGCAGCACACTAGAACACAGAATAAGAATCTACGTTGATGCAATCGGCCAGTAAGAAGAGCTACATTTCAAGTTTTAATTATCGATTAATGAATTATTGGGCGGTTTGGTGCCTTGGACCAGACCGAGGACCTTAAGATTTTGCATGAACCGAGGACTGGCAGCCAGGTAACACGAGAAATTGTGTAAAGTGTTAATATGTAGTAAAAACCTAAGAAAATCTCCCGTTTCCGTCATTTACTATCGAATCGACATAACGCCAGATCGTCACAGTGGTCGCTTTTCTCTCTGAAACGGTTACATTTATCGTCTGCAAGCCCTTGTCGCGTGATGCGGTATGCAGACACAGTACAAGCAGCACACTAGAACACAGAATAAGAATCTACGTTGATGCAATCGGCCAGTAAGAAGAGCTACATTTCAAGTTTTAGTTATCGATTAATGAATTATTGGGCGGTTTGGTGCCTTGGACCAGACCGAGGACCTTAAGATTTTGCATGAACCGAGGACTGGCAGCCAGGTAACACGAGAAATTGTGTAAAGTGTTAATATGTAGTAAAAACCCAAGAAAATCTCCCGTTTCCGTCATTTACTATCGAATCGACATAACGCCAGATCGTCACATTGGTCGCTTTTCTCTCTGAAACGGTTACATTTATCGTCTGCAAGCCCTTGTCGCGTGATGCGGTATGCAGACACAGTACAAGCAGCACACTAGAACACAGAATAAGAATCTACGTTGATGCAATCGGCCAGTAAGAAGAGCTACATTTCAAGTTTTAGTTATCGATTAATGAATAATTGGGCGGTTTGGTGCCTTGGACCAGACCGAGGACCTTAAGATTTTGCATGAACCGAGGACTGGCAGCCAGGTAACACGAGAAATTGTGTAAAGTGTTAATATGTAGTAAAAACCTAAGAAAATCTCCCGTTTCCGTCATTTACTATCGATTGGACATAACCCCAGATCGTCACAGTGGTCGCTTTTCTCTCTGAAATGGTTACATTTATCGTCTGCAAGCCCTTGTAGCGTGATGCGGTATGCAGACACAGTACAAGCAGCACACTAGAACACAGAATAAGAATCTACGTTGATGCAATCGGCCAGTAAGAAGAGCTACATTTCAAGTTTTAGTTATCGATTAATGAATTATTGGGCGGTTTGGTGCCTTGGACCAGACCGAGGACCGTAAGATTTTGCATGAACCGAGGACTGGCAGCCAGGTAACACGAGAAACTGTGTAAAGTGTTAATATGTAGTAAAAACCTAAGAAAATCTCCCGTTTCCGTCATTTACTATCGAATCGACATAACGCCAGATCGTCACAGTGGTCACTTTTCTCTCTGAAACGGTTACATTTATCGTCTGCAAGCCCTTGTCGCGTGATGCTGTATGCAGAGTCACTACAAGCGGCATAGTAGAACACTGAAGAAGCATCTAAGTTTATGCAATCGCCCAGTAAGAAGAGTTACATTTCAAGTTTTAGTTATCGATTAATGAATTATTGGGCGGTTTGGTGCCTTGGACCAGACCGAGGACCTTAAGATTTTGCATGAACCGAGGACTGGCAGCCAGGTAACACGAGAAATTGTGTAAAGTGTTAATATGTAGTAAAAACCTAAGAAAATCTCCCGTTTCCGTCATTTACTATCGAATCGACATAACGCCAGATCGTCACAGTGGTCGCTTTTCTCTCTGAAACGGTTACATTTATCGTCTGCAAGCCCTTGTCGCGTGATGCGGTATGAAGACACAGTACAAGCAGCACACTAGAACACAGAATAAGAATCTACGTTGATGCAATCGGCCAGTAAGAAGAGCTACATTTCAAGTTTTAGTTATCGATTAATGAATTATTGGGCGGTTTGGTGCCTTGGACCAGACCGAGGACCTTAAGAATTTGCATGAACCGAGGACTGGCAGCCAGGTAACACGAGAAATTGTGTAAAGTGTTAATATGTAGTAAAAACCTAAGAAAATCTCCCGTTTCCGTCATTTACTATCGGACCGACATAGCGCCAGATCGTCACAGTGGTCGCTTTTCTCTCTGAAACGGTTACATTTATCGTCTGCAAGCCGTTGTCGCGTGATGCGGTATGCAGACACAGTACAAGCAGCACACTAGAACACAGAATAACAATCTACGTTGATGCAATCGGCCAGTAAGAAGAGCTACATTTCAAGTTTTAGTTATCGATTAATGAATTATTGGGCGGTTTGGTGCCTTGGACCAGACCGAGGACCTTAAGATTTTGCATGAACCGAGGACTGGCAGCCAGGTAACACGAGAAACTGTGTAAAGTGTTAATATGTAGTAAAAACCTTAGAAAATCTCCCGTTTCCGTCATTTACTATCGAATCGACATAACGCCAGATCGTCACAGTGGTCGCTTTTCTCTCTGAAACGGTTACATTTATCGTCTGCAAGCCCTTGTCGCGTGATGCGGTATGCAGAGTCACTACGAGCGGCATAGTAGAACACTGAAGAAGCATCTAAGTTTATGCAATCGCCCAGTAAGAAGAGCTACATTTCAAGTTTTAGTTATCGATTAATGAATTATTGGGCGGTTTGGTGCCTTGGACCAGACCGAGGACCTTAAGATTTTGCATGAACCGAGGACTGGCAGCCAGGTAACACGAGAAATTGTGTAAAGTGTTAATATGTAGTAAAAACCTAAGAAAATCTCCCGTTTCCGTCATTTACTATCGAATCGACATAACGCCAGATCGTCACATTGGTCGCTTTTCTCTCTGAAATGGTTACATTTATCGTCTGCAGGCCCTTGTCGCGTGATGCGGTATGAAGACACAGTACAAGCAGCACACTAGAACACAGAATAAGAATCTACGTTGATGCAATCGGCCAGTAAGAAGAGCTACATTTCAAGTTTTAGTTATCGATTAATGAATTATTGGGCGGTTTGGTGCCTTGGACCAGACCGAGGACCTTAAGAATTTGCATGAACCGAGGACTGGCAGCCAGGTAACACGAGAAATTGTGTAAAGTGTTAATATGTAGTAAAAACCTAAGAAAATCTCCCGTTTCCGTCATTTACTATCGAATCGACATAGCGCCAGATCGTCACAGTGGTCGCTTTACTCTCTGAAACGGTTACATTTATCGTCTGCAAGCCGTTGTCGCGTGATGCGGTATGCAGACACAGTACAAGCAGCACACTAGAACACAGAATAAGAATCTACGTTGATGCAATCGGCCAGTAAGAAGAGCTACATTAAAAGTTTTAGTTATCGATTAATGAATTATTGGGCGGTTTGGTGCCTTGGACCAGACCGAGGACCTTAGGATTTTGCATGAACCGAGGAATGGCAGCCAGGTAACACGAGAAATTGTGTAAAGTGTTAATATGTAGTAAAAACCAAAGAAAATCTCCCGTTTCCGTCATTTACTATCGAATCGACATAACGCCAGATCGTCTTAGTGGTCGCTTTTCTCTCTGAAACGGTTACATTTATCGTCTGCAAGCCCTTGTCGCGTGATGCGGTATGCAGACACAGTACAAGCAGCACACTAGAACACAGAATAGGAATCTACGTTGATGCAATCGGCCAGTAAGAAGAGCTACATTTCAAGTTTTAGTTATCGATTAATGAATTATTGGGCGGTTTGGTGCCTTGGACCAGACCGAGGACCTTAAGATTTTGCATAAACCGAGGACTGGCAGCCAGCCAACACCAGAATTTGTGTAAAGCGTTAATATGTAGTAAAAACCTAAGAAAATCTCCCGTTTCCGTCATTTACTATCGAATCGACATAACGCCAGATCGTCACATTGGTCGCTTTTCTCTCTGAAACGGTTACATTTATCGTCTGCAAGCCCTTGTCGCGTGATGCGGTATGCAGACACAGTACAAGCAGCACACTAGAACACAGAATAAGAATCTACGTTGATGCAATCGGCCAGTAAGAAGAGCTACATTTCAAGTTTAGTTATCGATTAATGAATTATTGGGCGGTTTGGTGCCTTGGACCAGACCGAGGACCTTAGGATTTTGCATGAACCGAGGACTGGCAGCCAGGTAACACGAGAAATTGTGTAAAGTGTTAATATGTAGTAAAAACCTAAGAAAATCTCCCGTTTCCGTCATTTACTATCGAATCGACATAACGCCAGATCGTCACAGTGGTCGCTTTTCTCTCTGAAACGGTTACATTTATCGTCTGCAAGCCCTTGTCGCGAGATGCGGTATGCAGAGTCACTACAAGCGGCATAGTAGAACACTGAAGAAGCATCTAAGTTTATGCAATCGGCCAGTAAGAGGAGCTACATTTCAAGTTTTAGTTATCGATTAATGAATTATTGGGCGGTTTGGTGCCTTGGACCAGACCGAGGACCTTAAGATTTTGCATGAACCGAGGACTGGCAGCCAGGTAACACCAGAAATTGTGTAAAGTGTTAATATGTAGTAAAAACCTAAGAAAATCTCCCGTTTCCGTCATTTACTATCGAATCGACATAACGCCAGATCGTCACATTGGTCGCTTTTCTCTCTGAAACGGTTACATTTACCGTCTGCAAGCCCTTGTCGCGTGATGCGGTATGCAGACACAGTACAAGCAGCACACTAGAACACAGAATAAGAATCTACGTTGATGCAATCGGCCAGTAAGAAGAGCTACATTTCAAGTTTTAGTTATCGATTAATGAATTATTGGGCGGTTTGGTGCCTTGGACCAGACCGAGGACCTTAAGATTTTGCATGAACCGAGGACTGGCAGCCAGGTAACACGAGAAATTGTGTAAAGTGTTAATATGTAGTAAAAACCTAAGAAAATCTCCCGTTTCCGTCATTTACTATCGAATCGACATAACGCCAGATCGTCACAGTGGTCGCTTTTCTCTCTGAAACGGTTACATTTATCGTCTGCAAGCCGTTGTCGCGTGATGCGGTATGCAGACACAGTACAAGCAGCACACTAGAACACAGAATAAGAATCTACGTTGATGCAATCGGCCCGTAAGAAGAGCTACATTTCAAGTTTTAGTTATCGATTAATGAATTATTGGGCGGTTTGGTGCCTTGGACCAGACCGAGGACCTTAAGATTTTGCATGAACCGAGGACTGGCAGCCAGGTAACACGAGAAATTGTGTAAAGTGTTAATATGTAGTAAAAACCTAAGAAAATCTCCCGTTTCCGTCATTTACAATCGATTCGACATAACGCCAGATCGTCACAGTGGTCGCTTTTCTCTCTGAAATGGTTACATTTATCGTCTGCAAGCCCTTGTAGCGTGATGCGGTATGCAGACACAGTACAAGCAGCACACTAGAACACAGAATAAGAATCTACGTTGATGCAATCGGCCAGTAAGAAGAGCTACATTTCAAGTTTTAGTTATCGATTAATGAATTATTGGGCGGTTTGGTGCCTTGGACCAGACCGAGGACCTTAAGATTTTGCATGAACCGAGGACTGGCAGCCAGGTAACACGAGAAATTGTGTAAAGTGTTAATATGTAGTAAAAACCTAAGAAAATCTCCCGTTTCCGTCATTTACTATCGAATCGACATAACGCCAGATCGTCACAGTGGTCGCTTTTCTCTCTGAAACGGTTACATTTATCGTCTGCAAGCCCTTGTCGCGAGATGCGGTATGCAGAGTCACTACAAGCGGCATAGTAGAACACTGAAGAAGCATCTAAGTTTATGCAATCGGCCAGTAAGAGGAGCTACATTTCAAGTTTTAGTTATCGATTAATGAATTATTGGGCGGTTTGGTGCCTTGGACCAGACCGAGGACCTTAAGATTTTGCATGAACCGAGGACTGGCAGCCAGGTAACACCAGAAATTGTGTAAAGTGTTAATATGTAGTAAAAACCTAAGAAAATCTCCCGTTTCCGTCATTTACTATCGAATCGACATAACGCCAGATCGTCACATTGGTCGCTTTTCTCTCTGAAGCGGTTACATTTACCGTCTGCAAGCCCTTGTCGCGTGATGCGGTATGCAGACACAGTACAAGCAGCACACTAGAACACAGAATAACAATCTACGTTGATGCAATCGGCCAGTAAGAAGAGCTACATTTCAAGTTTTAGTTATCGATTAATGAATTATTGGGCGGTTTGGTGCCTTGGACCAGACCGAGGACCTTAAGATTTTGCATGAACCGAGGACTGGCAGCCAGGTAACACGAGAAATTGTGTAAAGTGTTAATATGTAGTAAAAACCTAAGAAAATCTCCCGTTTCCGTCATTTACTATCGAATCGACATAACGCCAGATCGTCACAGTGGTCGCTTTTCTCTCTGAAACGGTTACATTTATCGTCTGCAAGCCCTTGTCGCGAGATGCGGTATGCAGAGTCACTACAAGCGGCATAGTAGAACACTGAAGAAGCATCTAAGTTTATGCAATCGGCCAGTAAGAGGAGCTACATTTCAAGTTTTAGTTATCGATTAATGAATTATTGGGCGGTTTGGTGCCTTGGACCAGACCGAGGACCTTAAGATTTTGCATGAACCGAGGACTGGCAGCCAGGTAACACCAGAAATTGTGTAAAGTGTTAATATGTAGTAAAAACCTAAGAAAATCTCCCGTTTCCGTCATTTACTATCGAATCGACATAACGCCAGATCGTCACATTGGTCGCTTTTCTCTCTGAAACAGTTACATTTACCGTCTGCAAGCCCTTGTCGCGTGATGCGGTATGCAGACACAGTACAAGCAGCACACTAGAACACAGAATAACAATCTACGTTGATGCAATCGGCCAGTAAGAAGAGCTACATTTCAAGTTTTAGTTATCGATTAATGAATTATTGGGCGGTTTGGTGCCTTGGACCAGACCGAGGACCTTAAGATTTTGCATGAACCGAGGACTGGCAGCCAGGTAACACGAGAAACTGTGTACAGTGTTAATATGTAGTAAAAACCTAAGAAAATCTCCCGTTTCCGTCATTTACTATCGAATCGACATAACGCCAGATCGTCACAGTGGTCGCTTTTCTCTCTGAAACGGTTACATTTATCGTCTGCAAGCCCTTGTCGCGTGATGCGGTATGCAGAGTCACTACGAGCGGCATAGTAGAACACTGAAGAAGCATCTAAGTTTATGCAATCGCCCAGTAAGAAGAGCTACATTTCAAGTTTTAGTTATCGATTAATGAATTATTGGGCGGTTTGGTGCCTTGGACCAGACCGAGGACCTTAAGATTTTGCATGAACCGAGGACTGGCAGCCAGGTAACACGAGAAATTGTGTAAAGTGTTAATATGTAGTAAAAACCTAAGAAAATCTCCCGTTTCCGTCATTTACTATCGAATCGACATAACGCCAGATCGTCACATTGGTCGCTTTTCTCTCTGAAACGGTTACATTTATCGTCTGCAAGCCCTTGTCGCGTGATGCGGTATGAAGACACAGTACAAGCAGCACACTAGAACACAGAATAAGAATCTACGTTGATGCAATCGGCCAGTAAGAAGAGCTACATTTCAAGTTTTAGTTATCGATTAATGAATTATTGGGCGGTTTGGTGCCTTGGACCAGACCGAGGACCTTAAGAATTTGCATGAACCGAGGACTGGCAGCCAGGTAACACGAGAAATTGTGTAAAGTGTTAATATGTAGTAAAAACCTAAGAAAATCTCCCGTTTCCGTCATTTACTATCGAATCGACATAGCGCCAGATCGTCACAGTGGTCGCTTTACTCTCTGAAACGGTTACATTTATCGTCTGCAAGCCGTTGTCGCGTGATGCGGTATGCAGACACAGTACAAGCAGCACACTAGAACACAGAATAAGAATCTACGTTGATGCAATCGGCCAGTAAGAAGAGCTACATTAAAAGTTTTAGTTATCGATTAATGAATTATTGGGCGGTTTGGTGCCTTGGACCAGACCGAGGACCTTAGGATTTTGCATGAACCGAGGAATGGCAGCCAGGTAACACGAGAAATTGTGTAAAGTGTTAATATGTAGTAAAAACCTAAGAAAATCTCCCGTTTCCGTCATTTACTATCGAATCGACATAACGCCAGATCGTCACATTGGTCGCTTTTCTCTCTGAAACGGTTACATTTATCGTCTGCAAGCCCTTGTCGCGTGATGCGGTATGAAGACACAGTACAAGCAGCACACTAGAACACAGAATAACAATCTACGTTGATGCAATCGGCCAGTAAGAAGAGCTACATTTCAAGTTTTAGTTATCGATTAATGAATTATTGGGCGGTTTGGTGCCTTGGACCAGACCGAGGACCTTAAGATTTTGCATGAACCGAGGACTGGCAGCCAGGTAACACGAGAAATTGTGTAAAGTGTTAATATGTAGTAAAAACCTAAGAAAATCTCCCGTTTCCGTCATTTACTATCGAATCGACATAACGCCAGATCGTCACAGTGGTCGCTTTTCTCTCTGAAACGGTTACATTTATCGTCTGCAAGCCCTTGTCACGTGATGCGGTATGCAGACACAGTACAAGCAGCACACTAGAACACAGAATAAGAATCTACGTTGATGCAATCGGCCAGTAAGAAGAGCTACATTTCAAGTTTTAGTTATCGATTAATGAATTATTGGGCGGTTTGGTGCCTTGGACCAGACCGAGGACCTTAAGATTTTGCATGAACCGAGGACTGGCAGCCAGGTAACACGAGAAATTGTGTAAAGTGTTAATATGTAGTAAACACCTAAGAAAATCTCCCGTTTCCGTCATTTACTATCGAATCGACATAACGCCAGATCGTCACAGTGGTCGCTTTTCTCTCTGAAACGGTTACATTTATCGTCTGCAAGCCGTTGTCGCGTGATGCGGTATGCAGACACAGTACAAGCAGCACACTAGAACACAGAATAAGAATCTACGTTGATGCAATCGGCCAGTAAGAAGAGCTACATTTCAAGTTTTAGTTATCGATTAATGAATTATTGGGCGGTTTGGTGCCTTGGACCAGACCGAGGACCTTAAGATTTTGCATGAACCGAGGACTGGCAGCCAGGTAACACGAGAAATTGTGTAAAGTGTTAATATGTAGTAAAAACCTAAGAAAATCTCCCGTTTCCGTCATTTACTATCGAATCGACATAACGCCAGATCGTCACAGTGGTCGCTTTTCTCTCTGAAACGGTTACATTTATCGTCTGCAAGCCCTTGTCGCGTGATGCGGTATGCAGACACAGTACAAGCAGCACACTAGAACACAGAATAAGAATCTACGTTGATGCAATCGGCCAGTAAGAAGAGCTACATTTCAAGTTTTAGTTATCGATTAATGAATTATTGGGCGGTTTGGTGCCTTGGACCAGACCGAGGACCTTAAGATTTTGCATGAACCGAGGACTGGCAGCCAGGTAACACGAGAAATTGTGTAAAGTGTTAATATGTAGTAAAAACCCAAGAAAATCTCCCGTTTCCGTCATTTACTATCGAATCGACATAACGCCAGATCGTCACATTGGTCGCTTTTCTCTCTGAAACGGTTACATTTATCGTCTGCAAGCCCTTGTCGCGTGATGCGGTATGCAGACACAGTACAAGCAGCACACTAGAACACAGAATAAGAATCTACGTTGATGCAATCGGCCAGTAAGAAGAGCTACATTTCAAGTTTTAGTTATCGATTAATGAATAATTGGGCGGTTTGGTGCCTTGGACCAGACCGAGGACCTTAAGATTTTGCATGAACCGAGGACTGGCAGCCAGGTAACACGAGAAATTGTGTAAAGTGTTAATATGTAGTAAAAACCTAAGAAAATCTCCCGTTTCCGTCATTTACTATCGATTCGACATAACCCCAGATCGTCACAGTGGTCGCTTTTCTCTCTGAAATGGTTACATTTATCGTCTGCAAGCCCTTGTAGCGTGATGCGGTATGCAGACACAGTACAAACAGCACACTAGAACACAGAATAAGAATCTACGTTGATGCAATCGGCCAGTAAGAAGAGCTACATTTCAAGTTTTAGTTATCGATTAATGAATTATTGGGCGGTTTGGTGCCTTGGACCAGACCGAGGACCTTAAGATTTTGCATGAACCGAGGACTGGCAGCCAGTAACACGAGAAATTGTGTAAAGTGTTAATATGTAGTAAAAACCCAAGAAAATCTCCTGTTTCCGTCATTTACTATCGAATCGACATAACGCCAGATCGTCACAGTGGTCGCTTTTCTCTCTGAAACGGTTACATTTATCGTCTGCAAGCCCTTGTCGCGTGATGCTGTATGCAGAGTCACTACAAGCGGCATAGTAGAACACTGAAGAAGCATCTAAGTTTATGCAATCGCCCAGTAAGAAGAGTTACATTTCAAGTTTTAGTTATCGATTAATGAATTATTGGGCGGTTTGGTGCCTTGGACCAGACCGAGGACCTTAAGATTTTGCATGAACCGAGGACTGGCAGCCAGGTAACACGAGAAATTGTGTAAAGTGTTAATATGTAGTAAAAACCTAAGAAAATCTCCCGTTTCCGTCATTTACTATCGAATCGACATAACGCCAGATCGTCACAGTGGTCGCTTTTCTCTCTGAAACGGTTACATTTATCGTCTGCAAGCCCTTGTCGCGTGATGCGGTATGAAGACACAGTACAAGCAGCACACTAGAACACAGAATAAGAATCTACGTTGATGCAATCGGCCAGTAAGAAGAGCTACATTTCAAGTTTTAGTTATCGATTAATGAATTATTGGGCGGTTTGGTGCCTTGGACCAGACCGAGGACCTTAAGATTTTGCATGAACCGAGGACTGGCAGCCAGGTAACACGAGAAATTGTGTAAAGTGTTAATATGTAGTAAAAACCTAAGAAAATCTCCCGTTTCCGTCATTTACTATCGATTCGACATAACCCCAGATCGTCACAGTGGTCGCTTTTCTCTCTGAAACGGTTACATTTATCGTCTGCAAGCCCTTGTCGCGAGATGCGGTATGCAGAGTCACTACAAGCGGCATAGTAGAACACTGAAGAAGCATCTAAGTTTATGCAATCGGCCAGTAAGAGGAGCTACATTTCAAGTTTTAGTTATCGATTAATGAATTATTGGGCGGTTTGGTGCCTTGGACCAGACCGAGGACCTTAAGATTTTGCATGAACCGAGGACTGGCAGCCAGGTAACACCAGAAATTGTGTAAAGTGTTAATATGTAGTAAAAACCTAAGAAAATCTCCCGTTTCCGTCATTTACTATCGAATCGACATAACGCCAGATCGTCACATTGGTCGCTTTTCTCTCTGAAACGGTTACATTTACCGTCTGCAAGCCCTTGTCGCGTGATGCGGTATGCAGACACAGTACAAGCAGCACACTAGAACACAGAATAACAATCTACGTTGATGCAATCGGCCAGTAAGAAGAGCTACATTTCAAGTTTTAGTTATCGATTAATGAATTATTGGGCGGTTTGGTGCCTTGGACCAGACCGAGGACCTTAAGATTTTGCATGAACCGAGGACTGGCAGCCAGGTAACACGAGAAACTGTGTAAAGTGTTAATATGTAGTAAAAACCTAAGAAAATCTCCCGTTTCCGTCATTTACTATCGAATCGACATAACGCCAGATCGTCACAGTGGTCGCTTTTCTCTCTGAAACGGTTACATTTATCGTCTGCAAGCCCTTGTCGCGTGATGCGGTATGCAGAGTCACTACGAGCGGCATAGTAGAACACTGAAGAAGCATCTAAGTTTATGCAATCGCCCAGTAAGAAGAGCTACATTTCAAGTTTTAGTTATCGATTAATGAATTATTGGGCGGTTTGGTGCCTTGGACCAGACCGAGGACCTTAAGATTTTGCATGAACCGAGGACTGGCAGCCAGGTAACACGAGAAATTGTGTAAAGTGTTAATATGTAGTAAAAACCTAAGAAAATCTCCCGTTTCCGTCATTTACTATCGAATCGACATAACGCCAGATCGTCACAGTGGTCGCTTTTCTCTCTGAAACGGTTACATTTATCGTCTGCAAGCCCTTGTCGCGTGATGCGGTATGAAGACACAGTACAAGCAGCACACTAGAACACAGAATAAGAATCTACGTTGATGCAATCGGCCAGTAAGAAGAGCTACATTTCAAGTTTTAGTTATCGATTAATGAATTATTGGGCGGTTTGGTGCCTTGGACCAGACCGAGGACCTTAAGAATTTGCATGAACCGAGGACTGGCAGCCAGGTAACACGAGAAATTGTGTAAAGTGTTAATATGTAGTAAAAACCTAAGAAAATCTCCCGTTTCCGTCATTTACTATCGGACCGACATAGCGCCAGATCGTCACAGTGGTCGCTTTTCTCTCTGAAACGGTTACATTTATCGTCTGCAAGCCGTTGTCGCGTGATGCGGTATGCAGACACAGTACAAGCAGCACACTAGAACACAGAATAACAATCTACGTTGATGCAATCGGCCAGTAAGAAGAGCTACATTTCAAGTTTTAGTTATCGATTAATGAATTATTGGGCGGTTTGGTGCCTTGGACCAGACCGAGGACCTTAAGATTTTGCATGAACCGAGGACTGGCAGGCAGGTAACACGAGAAACTGTGTAAAGTGTTAATATGTAGTAAAAACCTTAGAAAATCTCCCGTTTCCGTCATTTACTATCGAATCGACATAACGCCAGATCGTCACAGTGGTCGCTTTTCTCTCTGAAACGGTTACATTTATCGTCTGCAAGCCCTTGTCGCGTGATGCGGTATGCAGAGTCACTACGAGCGGCATAGTAGAACACTGAAGAAGCATCTAAGTTTATGCAATCGCCCAGTAAGAAGAGCTACATTTCAAGTTTTAGTTATCGATTAATGAATTATTGGGCGGTTTGGTGCCTTGGACCAGACCGAGGACCTTAAGATTTTGCATGAACCGAGGACTGGCAGCCAGGTAACACGAGAAATTGTGTAAAGTGTTAATATGTAGTAAAAACCTAAGAAAATCTCCCGTTTCCGTCATTTACTATCGAATCGACATAACGCCAGATCGTCACATTGGTCGCTTTTCTCTCTGAAACGGTTACATTTATCGTCTGCAGGCCCTTGTCGCGTGATGCGGTATGAAGACACAGTACAAGCAGCACACTAGAACACAGAATAAGAATCTACGTTGATGCAATCGGCCAGTAAGAAGAGCTACATTTTAAGTTTTAGTTATCGAATAATGAATTATTGGGCGGTTTGGTGCCTTGGACCAGACCGAGGACCTTAAGATTTTGCATGAACCGAGGACTGGCAGCCAGGTAACACGAGAAATTGTGTAAAGTGTTAATATGTAGTAAAAACCAAAGAAAATCTCCCGTTTCCGTCATTTACTATCGAATCGACATAACGCCAGATCGTCTTAGTGGTCGCTTTTCTCTCTGAAACGGTTACATTTATCGTCTGCAAGCCCTTGTCGCGTGATGCGGTATGCAGACACAGTACAAGCAGCACACTAGAACACAGAATAGGAATCTACGTTGATGCAATCGGCCAGTAAGAAGAGCTACATTTCAAGTTTTAGTTATCGATTAATGAATTATTGGGCGGTTTGGTGCCTTGGACCAGACCGAGGACCTTAAGATTTTGCATAAACCGAGGACTGGCAGCCAGCCAACACCAGAATTTGTGTAAAGCGTTAATATGTAGTAAAAACCTAAGAAAATCTCCCGTTTCCGTCATTTACTATCGAATCGACATAACGCCAGATCGTCACATTGGTCGCTTTTCTCTCTGAAACGATTACATTTATCGTCTGCAAGCCCTTGTCGCGTGATGCGGTATGCAGACACAGTACAAGCAGCACACTAGAACACAGAATAAGAATCTACGTTGATGCAATCGGCCAGTAAGAAGAGCTACATTTCAAGTTTAGTTATCGATTAATGAATTATTGGGCGGTTTGGTGCCTTGGACCAGACCGAGGACCTTAGGATTTTGCATGAACCGAGGACTGGCAGCCAGGTAACACGAGAAATTGTGTAAAGTGTTAATATGTAGTAAAAACTTAAGAAAATCTCCCGTTTCCGTCATTTACTATCGAATCGACATAACGCCAGATCGTCACAGTGGTCGCTTTTCTCTCTGAAACGGTTACATTTATCGTCTGCAAGCCCTTGTCGCGAGATGCGGTATGCAGAGTCACTACAAGCGGCATAGTAGAACACTGAAGAAGCATCTAAGTTTATGCAATCGGCCAGTAAGAGGAGCTACATTTCAAGTTTTAGTTATCGATTAATGAATTATTGGGCGGTTTGGTGCCTTGGACCAGACCGAGGACCTTAAGATTTTGCATGAACCGAGGACTGGCAGCCAGGTAACACCAGAAATTGTGTAAAGTGTTAATATGTAGTAAAAACCTAAGAAAATCTCCCGTTTCCGTCATTTACTATCGAATCGACATAACGCCAGATCGTCACATTGGTCGCTTTTCTCTCTGAAACGGTTACATTTACCGTCTGCAAGCCCTTGTCGCGTGATGCGGTATGCAGACACAGTACAAGCAGCACACTAGAACACAGAATAACAATCTACGTTGATGCAATCGGCCAGTAAGAAGAGCTACATTTCAAGTTTTAGTTATCGATTAATGAATTATTGGGCGGTTTGGTGCCTTGGACCAGACCGAGGACCTTAAGATTTTGCATGAACCGAGGACTGGCAGCCAGGTAACACGAGAAACTGTGTAAAGTGTTAATATGTAGTAAAAACCTAAGAAAATCTCCCGTTTCCGTCATTTACTATCGAATCGACATAACGCCAGATCGTCACAGTGGTCGCTTTTCTCTCTGAAACGGTTACATTTATCGTCTGCAAGCCCTTGTCGCGTGATGCGGTATGCAGAGTCACTACGAGCGGCATAGTAGAACACTGAAGAAGCATCTAAGTTTATGCAATCGCCCAGTAAGAAGAGCTACATTTCAAGTTTTAGTTATCGATTAATGAATTATTGGGCGGTTTGGTGCCTTGGACCAGACCGAGGACCTTAAGATTTTGCATGAACCGAGGACTGGCAGCCAGGTAACACGAGAAATTGTGTAAAGTGTTAATATGTAGTAAAAACCTAAGAAAATCTCCCGTTTCCGTCATTTACTATCGAATCGACATAACGCCAGATCGTCACATTGGTCGCTTTTCTCTCTGAAACGGTTACATTTATCGTCTGCAAGCCCTTGTCGCGTGATGCGGTATGAAGACACAGTACAAGCAGCACACTAGAACACAGAATAAGAATCTACGTTGATGCAATCGGCCAGTAAGAAGAGCTACATTTCAAGTTTTAGTTATCGATTAATGAATTATTGGGCGGTTTGGTGCCTTGGACCAGACCGAGGACCTTAAGAATTTGCATGAACCGAGGACTGGCAGCCAGGTAACACGAGAAATTGTGTAAAGTGTTAATATGTAGTAAAAACCTAAGAAAATCTCCCGTTTCCGTCATTTACTATCGAATCGACATAGCGCCAGATCGTCACAGTGGTCGCTTTACTCTCTGAAACGGTTACATTTATCGTCTGCAAGCCGTTGTCGCGTGATGCGGTATGCAGACACAGTACAAGCAGCACACTAGAACACAGAATAAGAATCTACGTTGATGCAATCGGCCAGTAAGAAGAGCTACATTAAAAGTTTTAGTTATCGATTAATGAATTATTGGGCGGTTTGGTGCCTTGGACCAGACCGAGGACCTTAGGATTTTGCATGAACCGAGGAATGGCAGCCAGGTAACACGAGAAATTGTGTAAAGTGTTAATATGTAGTAAAAACCAAAGAAAATCTCCCGTTTCCGTCATTTACTATCGAATCGACATAACGCCAGATCGTCACATTGGTCGCTTTTCTCTCTGAAACGGTTACATTTATCGTCTGCAAGCCCTTGTCGCGTGGTGCGGTATGAAGACACAGTACAAGCAGCACACTAGAACACAGAATAACAATCTACGTTGATGCAATCGGCCAGTAAGAAGAGCTACATTTCAAGTTTTAGTTATCGATTAATGAATTATTGGGCGGTTTGGTGCCTTGGACCAGACCGAGGACCTTAAGATTTTGCATGAACCGAGGACTGGCAGCCAGGTAACACGAGAAATTGTGTAAAGTGTTAATATGTAGTAAAAACCTAAGAAAATCTCCCGTTTCCGTCATTTACTATCGAATCGACATAACGCCAGATCGTCACAGTGGTCGCTTTTCTCTCTGAAACGGTTACATTTATCGTCTGCAAGCCCTTGTCACGTGATGCGGTATGCAGACACAGTACAAGCAGCACACTAGAACACAGAATAAGAATCTACGTTGATGCAATCGGCCAGTAAGAAGAGCTACATTTCAAGTTTTAGTTATCGATTAATGAATTATTGGGCGGTTTGGTGCCTTGGACCAGACCGAGGACCTTAAGATTTTGCATGAACCGAGGACTGGCAGCCAGGTAACACGAGAAATTGTGTAAAGTGTTAATATGTAGTAAACACCTAAGAAAATCTCCCGTTTCCGTCATTTACTATCGAATCGACATAACGCCAGATCGTCACAGTGGTCGCTTTTCTCTCTGAAACGGTTACATTTATCGTCTGCAAGCCGTTGTCGCGTGATGCGGTATGCAGACACAGTACAAGCAGCACACTAGAACACAGAATAAGAATCTACGTTGATGCAATCGGCCAGTAAGAAGAGCTACATTTCAAGTTTTAGTTATCGATTAATGAATTATTGGGCGGTTTGGTGCCTTGGACCAGACCGAGGACCTTAAGATTTTGCATGAACCGAGGACTGGCAGCCAGGTAACACGAGAAATTGTGTAAAGTGTTAATATGTAGTAAAAACCTAAGAAAATCTCCCGTTTCCGTCATTTACTATCGAATCGACATAACGCCAGATCGTCACAGTGGTCGCTTTTCTCTCTGAAACGGTTACATTTATCGTCTGCAAGCCCTTGTCGCGTGATGCGGTATGCAGACACAGTACAAGCAGCACACTAGAACACAGAATAAGAATCTACGTTGATGCAGTCGGCCAGTAAGAAGAGCTACATTTCAAGTTTTAGTTATCGATTAATGAATTATTGGGCGGTTTGGTGCCTTGGACCAGACCGAGGACCTTAAGATTTTGCATGAACCGAGGACTGGCAGCCAGGTAACACGAGAAATTGTGTAAAGTGTTAATATGTAGTAAAAACCTAAGAAAATCTCCCGTTTCCGTCATTTACTATCGAATCGACATAACGCCAGATCGTCACAGTGGTCGCTTTTCTCTCTGAAACGGTTACATTTATCGTCTGCAAGCCCTTGTCGCGTGATGCGGTATGAAGACACAGTACAAGCAGCACACTAGAACACAGAATAAGAATCTACGTTGATGCAATCGGCCAGTAAGAAGAGCTACATTTCAAGTTTTAGTTATCGATTAATGAATTATTGGGCGGTTTGGTGCCTTGGACCAGACCGAGGACCTTAAGATTTTGCATGAACCGAGGACTGGCAGCCAGGTAACACGAGAAATTGTGTAAAGTGTTAATATGTAGTAAAAACCTAAGAAAATCTCCCGTTTCCGTCATTTACTATCGAATCGACATAACGCCAGATCGTCACAGTGGTCGCTTTTCTCTCTGAAACGGTTACATTTATCGTCTGCAAGCCCTTGTCGCGAGATGCGGTATGCAGAGTCACTACAAGCGGCATAGTAGAACACTGAAGAAGCATCTAAGTTTATGCAATCGGCCAGTAAGAGGAGCTACATTTCAAGTTTTAGTTATCGATTAATGAATTATTGGGCGGTTTGGTGCCTTGGACCAGACCGAGGACCTTAAGATTTTGCATGAACCGAGGACTGGCAGCCAGGTAACACCAGAAATTGTGTAAAGTGTTAATATGTAGTAAAAACCTAAGAAAATCTCCCGTTTCCGTCATTTACTATCGAATCGACATAACGCCAGATCGTCACATTGGTCGCTTTTCTCTCTGAAACGGTTACATTTACCGTCTGCAAGCCCTTGTCGCGTGATGCGGTATGCAGACACAGTACAAGCAGCACACTAGAACACAGAATAACAATCTACGTTGATGCAATCGGCCAGTAAGAAGAGCTACATTTCAAGTTTTAGTTATCGATTAATGAATTATTGGGCGGTTTGGTGCCTTGGACCAGACCGAGGACCTTAAGATTTTGCATGAACCGAGGACTGGCAGCCAGGTAACACGAGAAACTGTGTAAAGTGTTAATATGTAGTAAAAACCTAAGAAAATCTCCCGTTTCCGTCATTTACTATCGAATCGACATAACGCCAGATCGTCACAGTGGTCGCTTTTCTCTCTGAAACGGTTACATTTATCGTCTGCAAGCCCTTGTCGCGTGATGCGGTATGCAGAGTCACTACGAGCGGCATAGTAGAACACTGAAGAAGCATCTAAGTTTATGCAATCGCCCAGTAAGAAGAGCTACATTTCAAGTTTTAGTTATCGATTAATGAATTATTGGGCGGTTTGGTGCCTTGGACCAGACCGAGGACCTTAGGATTTTGCATGAACCGAGGACTGGCAGCCAGGTAACACGAGAAATTGTGTAAAGTGTTAATATGTAGTAAAAACCTAAGAAAATCTCCCGTTTCCGTCATTTACTATCGAATCGACATAACGCCAGATCGTCACATTGGTCGCTTTTCTCTCTGAAACGGTTACATTTATCGTCTGCAAGCCCTTGTCGCGTGATGCGGTATGAAGACACAGTACAAGCAGCACACTAGAACACAGAATAACAATCTACGTTGATGCAATCGGCCAGTAAGAAGAGCTACATTTCAAGTTTTAGTTATCGATTAATGAATTATTGGGCGGTTTGGTGCCTTGGACCAGACCGAGGACCTTAAGAATTTGCATGAACCGAGGACTGGCAGCCAGGTAACACGAGAAATTGTGTAAAGTGTTAATATGTAGTAAAAACCTAAGAAAATCTCCCGTTTCCGTCATTTACTATCGAATCGACATAGCGCCAGATCGTCACAGTGGTCGCTTTACTCTCTGAAACGGTTACATTTATCGTCTGCAAGCCGTTGTCGCGTGATGCGGTATGCAGACACAGTACAAGCAGCACACTAGAACACAGAATAAGAATCTACGTTGATGCAATCGGCCAGTAAGAAGAGCTACATTAAAAGTTTTAGTTATCGATTAATGAATTATTGGGCGGTTTGGTGCCTTGGACCAGACCGAGGACCTTAGGATTTTACATGAACCGAGGAATGGCAGCCAGGTAACACGAGAAATTGTGTAAAGTGTTAATATGTAGTAAAAACCAAAGAAAATCTCCCGTTTCCGTCATTTACTATCGAATCGACATAACGCCAGATCGTCACATTGGTCGCTTTTCTCTCTGAAACGGTTACATTTATCGTCTGCAAGCCCTTGTCGCGTGATGCGGTATGAAGACACAGTACAAGCAGCACACTAGAACACAGAATAACAATCTACGTTGATGCAATCGGCCAGTAAGAAGAGCTACATTTCAAGTTTTAGTTATCGATTAATGAATTATTGGGCGGTTTGGTGCCTTGGACCAGACCGAGGACCTTAAGATTTTGCATGAACCGAGGACTGGCAGCCAGGTAACACGAGAAATTGTGTAAAGTGTTAATATGTAGTAAAAACCTAAGAAAATCTCCCGTTTCCGTCATTTACTATCGAATCGACATAACGCCAGATCGTCACAGTGGTCGCTTTTCTCTCTGAAACGGTTACATTTATCGTCTGCAAGCCCTTGTCACGTGATGCGGTATGCAGACACAGTACAAGCAGCACACTAGAACACAGAATAAGAATCTACGTTGATGCAATCGGCCAGTAAGAAGAGCTACATTTCAAGTTTTAGTTATCGATTAATGAATTATTGGGCGGTTTGGTGCCTTGGACCAGACCGAGGACCTTAAGATTTTGCATGAACCGAGGACTGGCAGCCAGGTAACACGAGAAATTGTGTAAAGTGTTAATATGTAGTAAACACCTAAGAAAATCTCCCGTTTCCGTCATTTACTATCGAATCGACATAACGCCAGATCGTCACAGTGGTCGCTTTTCTCTCTGAAACGGTTACATTTATCGTCTGCAAGCCGTTGTCGCGTGATGCGGTATGCAGACACAGTACAAGCAGCACACTAGAACACAGAATAAGAATCTACGTTGATGCAATCGGCCAGTAAGTAGAGCTACATTTCAAGTTTTAGTTATCGATTAATGAATTATTGGGCGGTTTGGTGCCTTGGACCAGACCGAGGACCTTAAGATTTTGCATGAACCGAGGACTGGCAGCCAGGTAACACGAGAAATTGTGTAAAGTGTTAATATGTAGTAAAAACCTAAGAAAATCTCCCGTTTCCGTCATTTACTATCGAATCGACATAACGCCAGATCGTCACAGTGGTCGCTTTTCTCTCTGAAACGGTTACATTTATCGTCTGCAAGCCCTTGTCGCGTGATGCGGTATGCAGACACAGTACAAGCAGCACACTAGAACACAGAATAAGAATCTACGTTGATGCAATCGGCCAGTAAGAAGAGCTACATTTCAAGTTTTAGTTATCGATTAATGAATTATTGGGCGGTTTGGTGCCTTGGACCAGACCGAGGACCTTAAGATTTTGCATGAACCGAGGACTGGCAGCCAGGTAACACGAGAAATTGTGTAAAGTGTTAATATGTAGTAAAAACCCAAGAAAATCTCCCGTTTCCGTCATTTACTATCGAATCGACATAACGCCAGATCGTCACATTGGTCGCTTTTCTCTCTGAAACGGTTACATTTATCGTCTGCAAGCCCTTGTCGCGTGATGCGGTATGCAGACACAGTACAAGCAGCACACTAGAACACAGAATAAGAATCTACGTTGATGCAATCGGCCAGTAAGAAGAGCTACATTTCAAGTTTTAGTTATCGATTAATGAATAATTGGGCGGTTTGGTGCCTTGGACCAGACCGAGGACCTTAAGATTTTGCATGAACCGAGGACTGGCAGCCAGGTAACACGAGAAATTGTGTAAAGTGTTAATATGTAGTAAAAACCTAAGAAAATCTCCCGTTTCCGTCATTTACTATCGATTCGACATAACCCCAGATCGTCACAGTGGTCGCTTTTCTCTCTGAAATGGTTACATTTATCGTCTGCAAGCCCTTGTAGCGTGATGCGGTATGCAGACACAGTACAAGCAGCACACTAGAACACAGAATAAGAATCTACGTTGATGCAATCGGCCAGTAAGAAGAGCTACATTTCAAGTTTTAGTTATCGATTAATGAATTATTGGGCGGTTTGGTGCCTTGGACCAGACCGAGGACCTTAAGATTTTGCATGAACCGAGGACTGGCAGCCAGTAACACGAGAAATTGTGTAAAGTGTTAATATGTAGTAAAAACCCAAGAAAATCTCCTGTTTCCGTCATTTACTATCGAATCGACATAACGCCAGATCGTCACAGTGGTCGCTTTTCTCTCTGAAACGGTTACATTTATCGTCTGCAAGCCCTTGTCGCGTGATGCTGTATGCAGAGTCACTACAAGCGGCATAGTAGAACACTGAAGAAGCATCTAAGTTTATGCAATCGCCCAGTAAGAAGAGTTACATTTCAAGTTTTAGTTATCGATTAATGAATTATTGGGCGGTTTGGTGCCTTGGACCAGACCGAGGACCTTAAGATTTTGCATGAACCGAGGACTGGCAGCCAGGTAACACGAGAAATTGTGTAAAGTGTTAATATGTAGTAAAAACCTAAGAAAATCTCCCGTTTCCGTCATTTACTATCGAATCGACATAACGCCAGATCGTCACAGTGGTCGCTTTTCTCTCTGAAACGGTTACATTTATCGTCTGCAAGCCCTTGTCGCGTGATGCGGTATGAAGACACAGTACAAGCAGCACACTAGAACACAGAATAAGAATCTACGTTGATGCAATCGGCCAGTAAGAAGAGCTACATTTCAAGTTTTAGTTATCGATTAATGAATTATTGGGCGGTTTGGTGCCTTGGACCAGACCGAGGACCTTAAGATTTTGCATGAACCGAGGACTGGCAGCCAGGTAACACGAGAAACTGTGTAAAGTGTTAATATGTAGTAAAAACCTAAGAAAATCTCCCGTTTCCGTCATTTTTATCGAATCGACATAACGCCAGATCGTCACAGTGGTCACTTTTCTCTCTGAAACGGTTACATTTATCGTCTGCAAGCCCTTGTCGCGTGATGCTGTATGCAGAGTCACTACAAGCGGCATAGTAGAACACTGAAGAAGCATCTAAGTTTATGCAATCGCCCAGTAAGAAGAGTTACATTTCAAGTTTTAGTTATCGATTAATGAATTATTGGGCGGTTTGGTGCCTTGGACCAGACCGAGGACCTTAAGATTTTGCATGAACCGAGGACTGGCAGCCAGGTAACACGAGAAATTGTGTAAAGTGTTAATATGTAGTAAAAACCTAAGAACATCTCCCGTTTCCGTCATTTACTATCGAATCGACATAACGCCAGATCGTCACAGTGGTCGCTTTTCTCTCTGAAACGGTTACATTTATCGTCTGCAAGCCCTTGTCGCGTGATGCGGTATGAAGACACAGTACAAGCAGCACACTAGAACACAGAATAAGAATCTACGTTGATGCAATCGGCCAGTAAGAAGAGCTACATTTCAAGTTTTAGTTATCGATTAATGAATTATTGGGCGGTTTGGTGCCTTCGACCAGACCGAGGACCTTAAGAATTTGCATGAACCGAGGACTGGCAGCCAGGTAACACGAGAAATTGTGTAAAGTGTTAATATGTAGTAAAAACCTAAGAAAATCTCCCGTTTCCGTCATTTACTATCGAATCGACATAGCGCCAGATCGTCACAGTGGTCGCTTTTCTCTCTGAAACGGTTACATTTATCGTCTGCAAGCCGTTGTCGCGTGATGCGGTATGCAGACACAGTACAAGCAGCACACTAGAACACAGAATAAGAATCTACGTTGATGCAATCGGCCAGTAAGAAGAGCTACATTTCAAGTTTTAGTTATCGATTAATGAATTATTGGGCGGTTTGGTGCCTTGGACCAGACCGAGGACCTTAAGAATTTGCATGAACCGAGGACTGGCAGCCAGGTAACACGAGAAATTGTGTAAAGTGTTAATATGTAGTAAAAACCTAAGAAAATCTCCCGTTTCCGTCATTTACTATCGAATCGACATAGCGCCGGATCGTCACAGTGGTCGCTTTACTCTCTGAAACGGTTACATTTATCGTCTGCAAGCCGTTGTCGCGTGATGCGGTATGCAGACACAGTACAAGCAGCACACTAGAACACAGAATAAGAATCTACGTTGATGCAATCGGCCAGTAAGAAGAGCTACATTAAAAGTTTTAGTTATCGATTAATGAATTATTGGGCGGTTTGGTGCCTTGGACCAGACCGAGGACCTTAGGATTTTGCATGAACCGAGGAATGGCAGCCAGGTAACACGAGAAATTGTGTAAAGTGTTAATATGTAGTAAAAACCTAAGAAAATCTCCCGTTTCCGTCATTTACTATCGAATCGACATAACGCCAGATCGTCTTAGTGGTCGCTTTTCTCTCTGAAACGGTTACATTTATCGTCTGCAAGCCCTTGTCGCGTGATGCGGTATGCAGACACAGTACAAGCAGCACACTAGAACACAGAATAGGAATCTACGTTGATGCAATCGGCCAGTAAGAAGAGCTACATTTCAAGTTTTAGTTATCGATTAATGAATTATTGGGCGGTTTGGTGCCTTGGACCAGACCGAGGACCTTAAGATTTTGCATAAACCGAGGACTGGCAGCCAGCCAACACCAGAATTTGTGTAAAGCGTTAATATGTAGTAAAAACCTAAGAAAATCTCCCGTTTCCGTCATTTACTATCGAATCGACATAACGCCAGATCGTCACATTGGTCGCTTTTCTCTCTGAAACGGTTACATTTATCGTCTGCAAGCCCTTGTCGCGTGATGCGGTATGCAGACACAGTACAAGCAGCACACTAGAACACAGAATAAGAATCTACGTTGATGCAATCGGCCAGTAAGAAGAGCTACATTTCAAGTTTAGTTATCGATTAATGAATTATTGGGCGGTTTGGTGCCTTGGACCAGACCGAGGACCTTAGGATTTTGCATGAACCGAGGACTGGCAGCCAGGTAACACGAGAAATTGTGTAAAGTGTTAATATGTAGTAAAAACCTAAGAAAATCTCCCGTTTCCGTCATTTACTATCGAATCGACATAACGCCAGATCGTCACAGTGGTCGCTTTTCTCTCTGAAACGGTTACATTTATCGTCTGCAAGCCCTTGTCGCGAGATGCGGTATGCAGAGTCACTTCAAGCGGCATAGTAGAACACTGAAGAAGCATCTAAGTTTATGCAATCGGCCAGTAAGAGGAGCTACATTTCAAGTTTTAGTTATCGATTAATGAATTATTGGGCGGTTTGGTGCCTTGGACCAGACCGAGGACCTTAAGATTTTGCATGAACCGAGGACTGGCAGCCAGGTAACACCAGAAATTGTGTAAAGTGTTAATATGTAGTAAAAACCTAAGAAAATCTCCCGTTTCCGTCATTTACTATCGAATCGACATAACGCCAGATCGTCACATTGGTCGCTTTTCTCTCTGAAACGGTTACATTTACCGTCTGCAAGCCCTTGTCGCGTGATGCGGTATGCAGACACAGTACAAGCAGCACACTAGAACACAGAATAAGAATCTACGTTGATGCAATCGGCCAGTAAGAAGAGCTACATTTCAAGTTTTAGTTATCGATTAATGAATTATTGGGCGGTTTGGTGCCTTGGACCAGACCGAGGACCTTAAGATTTTGCATGAACCGAGGACTGGCAGCCAGGTAACACGAGAAATTGTGTAAAGTGTTAATATGTAGTAAAAACCTAAGAAAATCTCCCGTTTCCGTCATTTACTATCGAATCGACATAACGCCAGATCGTCACAGTGGTCGCTTTTCTCTCTGAAACGGTTACATTTATCGTCTGCAAGCCGTTGTCGCGTGATGCGGTATGCAGACACAGTACAAGCAGCACACTAGAACACAGAATAAGAATCTACGTTGATGCAATCGGCCCGTAAGAAGAGCTACATTTCAAGTTTTAGTTATCGATTAATGAATTATTGGGCGGTTTGGTGCCTTGGACCAGACCGAGGACCTTAAGATTTTGCATGAACCGAGGACTGGCAGCCAGGTAACACGAGAAATTGTGTAAAGTGTTAATATGTAGTAAAAACCTAAGAAAATCTCCCGTTTCCGTCATTTACTATCGATTCGACATAACGCCAGATCGTCACAGTGGTCGCTTTTCTCTCTGAAATGGTTACATTTATCGTCTGCAAGCCCTTGTAGCGTGATGCGGTATGCAGACACAGTACAAGCAGCACACTAGAACACAGAATAAGAATCTACGTTGATGCAATCGGCCAGTAAGAAGAGCTACATTTCAAGTTTTAGTTATCGATTAATGAATTATTGGGCGGTTTGGTGCATTGGACCAGACCGAGGACCTTAAGATTTTGCATGTACCGAGGACTGGCAGCCAGTAACACGAGAAATTGTGTAAAGTGTTAATATGTAGTAAAAACCCAAGAAAATCTCCCGTTTCCGTCATTTACTATCGAATCGACATAACGCCAGATCGTCACAGTGGTCGCTTTTCTCTCTGAAACGGTTACATTTATCGTCTGCAAGCCCTTGTCGCGTGATGCGGTATGCAGACACAGTACAAGCAGCACACTAGAACACAGAATAAGAATCTACGTTGATGCAATCGGCCAGTAAGAAGAGCTACATTAAAAGTTTTAGTTATCGATTAATGAATTATTGGGCGGTTTGGTGCCTTGGACAGACCGAGGACCTTAGGATTTTGCATGAACCGAGGAATGGCAGCCAGGTAACACGAGAATTTGTGTAAAGCGTTAATATGTAGTAAAAACCTAAGAAAATCTCCCGTTTCCGTCATTTACTATCGAATCGACATAACGCCAGATCGTCACATTGGTCGCTTTTCTCTCTGAAACGGTTACATTTATCGTCTGCAAGCCCTTGTCGCGTGATGCGGTATGCAGACACAGTACAAGCAGCACACTAGAACACAGAATAAGAATCTACGTTGATGCAATCGGCCAGTAAGAAGAGCTACATTTCAAGTTTAGTTATCGATTAATGAATTATTGGGCGGTTTGGTGCCTTGGACCAGACCGAGGACCTTAGGATTTTGCATGAACCGAGGACTGGCAGCCAGGTAACACGAGAAATTGTGTAAAGTGTTAATATGTAGTAAAAACCTAAGAAAATCTCCCGTTTCCGTCATTTACTATCGAATCGACATAACGCCAGATCGTCACAGTGGTCGCTTTTCTCTCTGAAACGGTTACATTTATCGTCTGCAAGCCCTTGTCGCGAGATGCGGTATGCAGAGTCACTACAAGTGGCATAGTAGAACACTGAAGAAGCATCTAAGTTTATGCAATCGGCCAGTAAGAGGAGCTACATTTCAAGTTTTAGTTATCGATTAATGAATTATTGGGCGGTTTGGTGCCTTGGACCAGACCGAGGACCTTAAGATTTTGCATGAACCGAGGACTGGCAGCCAGGTAACACCAGAAATTGTGTAAAGTGTTAATATGTAGTAAAAACCTAAGAAAATCTCCCGTTTCCGTCATTTACTATCGAATCGACATAACGCCAGATCGTCACATTGGTCGCTTTTCTCTCTGAAACGGTTACATTTACCGTCTGCAAGCCCTTGTCGCGTGATGCGGTATGCAGACACAGTACAAGCAGCACACTAGAACACAGAATAAGAATCTACGTTGATGCAATCGGCCAGTAAGAAGAGCTACATTTCAAGTTTTAGTTATCGATTAATGAATTATTGGGCGGTTTGGTGCCTTGGACCAGACCGAGGACCTTAAGATTTTGCATGAACCGAGGACTGGCAGCCAGGTAACACGAGAAATTGTGTAAAGTGTTAATATGTAGTAAAAACCTAAGAAAATCTCCCGTTTCCGTCATTTACTATCGAATCGACATAACGCCAGATCGTCACAGTGGTCGCTTTTCTCTCTGAAACGGTTACATTTATCGTCTGCAAGCCGTTGTCGCGTGATGCGGTATGCAGACACAGTACAAGCAGCACACTAGAACACAGAATAAGAATCTACGTTGATGCAATCGGCCCGTAAGAAGAGCTACATTTCAAGTTTTAGTTATCGATTAATGAATTATTGGGCGGTTTGGTGCCTTGGACCAGACCGAGGACCTTAAGATTTTGCATGAACCGAGGACTGGCAGCCAGGTAACACGAGAAATTGTGTAAAGTGTTAATATGTAGTAAAAACCTAAGAAAATCTCCCGTTTCCGTCATTTACTATCGATTCGACATAACGCCAGATCGTCACAGTGGTCGCTTTTCTCTCTGAAATGGTTACATTTATCGTCTGCAAGCCCTTGTAGCGTGATGCGGTATGCAGACACAGTACAAGCAGCACACTAGAACACAGAATAAGAATCTACGTTGATGCAATCGGCCAGTAAGAAGAGCTACATTTCAAGTTTTAGTTATCGATTAATGAATTATTGGGCGGTTTGGTGCATTGGACCAGACCGAGGACCTTAAGATTTTGCATGAACCGAGGACTGGCAGCCAGTAACACGAGAAATTGTGTAAAGTGTTAATATGTAGTAAAAACCCAAGAAAATCTCCCGTTTCCGTCATTTACTATCGAATCGACATAACGCCAGATCGTCACAGTGGTCGCTTTTCTCTCTGAAACGGTTACATTTATCGTCTGCAAGCCCTTGTCGCGTGATGCGGTATGCAGACACAGTACAAGCAGCACACTAGAACACAGAATAAGAATCTACGTTGATGCAATCGGCCAGTAAGAAGAGCTACATTAAAAGTTTTAGTTATCGATTAATGAATTATTGGGCGGTTTGGTGCCTTGGACCAGACCGAGGACCTTAGGATTTTGCATGAACCGAGGAATGGCAGCCAGGTAACACGAGAATTTGTGTAAAGTGTTAATATGTAGTAAAAACCAAAGAAAATCTCCCGTTTCCGTCATTTACTATCGAATCGACATAGCGCCAGATCGTCTTAGTGGTCGCTTTTCTCTCTGAAACGGTTACATTTATCGTCTGCAAGCCCTTGTCGCGTGATGCGGTATGCAGACACAGTACAAGCAGCACACTAGAACACAGAATAGGAATCTACGTTGATGCAATCGGCCAGTAAGAAGAGCTACATTTCAAGTTTTAGTTATCGATTAATGAATTATTGGGCGGTTTGGTGCCTTGGACCAGACCGAGGACCTTAAGATTTTGCATGAACCGAGGACTGGCAGCCAGGTAACACGAGAAATTGTGTAAAGTGTTAATATGTAGTAAAAACCTAAGAAAATCTCCCGTTTCCGTCATTTACTATCGATTCGACATAACGCCAGATCGTCACAGTGGTCGCTTTTCTCTCTGAAATGGTTACATTTATCGTCTGCAAGCCCTTGTAGCGTGATGCGGTATGCAGACACAGTACAAGCAGCACACTAGAACACAGAATAAGAATCTACGTTGATGCAATCGGCCAGTAAGAAGAGCTACATTTCAAGTTTTAGTTATCGATTAATGAATTATTGGGCGGTTTGGTGCATTGGACCAGACCGAGGACCTTAAGATTTTGCATGAACCGAGGACTGGCAGCCAGTAACACGAGAAATTGTGTAAAGTGTTAATATGTAGTAAAAACCCAAGAAAATCTCCCGTTTCCGTCATTTACTATCGAATCGACATAACGCCAGATCGTCACAGTGGTCGCTTTTCTCTCTGAAACGGTTACATTTATCGTCTGCAAGCCCTTGTCGCGTGATGCGGCATGCAGAGTCACTACAAGCGGCATAGTAGAACACTGAAGAAGCATCTAAGTTTATGCAATCGCCCAGTAAGAAGAGTTACATTTCAAGTTTTAGTTATCGATTAATGAATTATTGGGCGGTTTGGTGCCTTGGACCAGACCGAGGACCTTAAGATTTTGCATGAACCGAGGACTGGCAGCCAGGTAACACGAGAAATTGTGTAAAGTGTTAATATGTAGTAAAAACCCAAGAAAATCTCCCGTTTCCGTCATTTACTATCGAATCGACATAACGCCAGATCGTCTTAGTGGTCGCTTTTCTCTCTGAAACGGTTACATTTATCGTCTGCAAGCCCTTGTCGCGTGATGCGGTATGCAGACACAGTACAAGCAGCACACTAGAACACAGAATAGGAATCTACGTTGATGCAATCGGCCAGTAAGAAGAGCTACATTTCAAGTTTTAGTTATCGATTAATGAATTATTGGGCGGTTTGGTGCCTTGGACCAGACCGAGGACCTTAAGATTTTGCATAAACCGAGGACTGGCAGCCAGCCAACACCAGAATTTGTGTAAAGCGTTAATATGTAGTAAAAACCTAAGAAAATCTCCCGTTTCCGTCATTTACTATCGAATCGACATAACGCCAGATCGTCACATTGGTCGCTTTTCTCTCTGAAACGGTTACATTTATCGTCTGCAAGCCCTTGTCGCGTGATGCGGTATGCAGACACAGTACAAGCAGCACACTAGAACACAGAATAAGAATCTACGTTGATGCAATCGGCCAGTAAGAAGAGCTACATTTCAAGTTTAGTTATCGATTAATGAATTATTGAGCGGTTTGGTGCCTTGGACCAGACCGAGGACCTTAGGATTTTGCATGAACCGAGGACTGGCAGCCAGGTAACACGAGAAATTGTGTAAAGTGTTAATATGTAGTAAAAACCTAAGAAAATCTCCCGTTTCCGTCATTTACTATCGAATCGACATAACGCCAGATCGTCACAGTGGTCGCTTTTCTCTCTGAAACGGTTACATTTATCGTCTGCAAGCCCTTGTCGCGAGTTGCGGTATGCAGAGTCACTACAAGCGGCATAGTAGAACACTGAAGAAGCATCTAAGTTTATGCAATCGGCCAGTAAGAGGAGCTACATTTCAAGTTTTAGTTATCGATTAATGAATTATTGGGCGGTTTGGTGCCTTGGACCAGACCGAGGACCTTAAGATTTTGCATGAACCGAGGACTGGCAGCCAGGTAACACCAGAAATTGTGTAAAGTGTTAATATGTAGTAAAAACCTAAGAAAATCTCCCGTTTCCGTCATTTACTATCGAATCGACATAACGCCAGATCGTCACATTGGTCGCTTTTCTCTCTGAAACGGTTACATTTACCGTCTGCAAGCCCTTGTCGCGTGATGCGGTATGCAGACACAGTACAAGCAGCACACTAGAACACAGAATAAGAATCTACGTTGATGCAATCGGACAGTAAGAAGAGCTACATTTCAAGTTTTAGTTATCGATTAATGAATTATTGGGCGGTTTGGTGCCTTGGACCAGACCGAGGACCTTAAGATTTTGCATGAACCGAGGACTGGCAGCCAGGTAACACGAGAAATTGTGTAAAGTGTTAATATGTAGTAAAAACCTATGAAAATCTCCCGTTTCCGTCATTTACTATCGAATCGACATAACGCCAGATCGTCACAGTGGTCGCTTTTCTCTCTGAAACGGTTACATTTATCGTCTGCAAGCCGTTGTCGCGTGATGCGGTATGCAGACACAGTACAAGCAGCACACTAGAACACAGAATAAGAATCTACGTTGATGCAATCGGCCAGTAAGAAGAGCTACATTTCAAGTTTTAGTTATCGATTAATGAATTATTGGGCGGTTTGGTGCCTTGGAACAGACCGAGGACCTTAAGATTTTGCATGAACCGAGGACTGGCAGCCAGGTAACACGAGAAATTGTGTAAAGTGTTAATATGTAGTAAAAACCTAAGAAAATCTACCGTTTCCGTCATTTACTATCGATTCGACATAACGCCAGATCGTCACAGTGGTCGCTTTTCTCTCTGAAATGGTTACATTTATCGTCTGCAAGCCCTTGTAGCGTGATGCGGTATGCAGACACAGTACAAGCAGCACACTAGAACACAGAATAACAATCTACGTTGATGCAATCGGCCAGTAAGAAGAGCTACATTTCAAGTTTTAGTTATCGATTAATGAATTATTGGGCGGTTTGGTGCATTGGACCAGACCGAGGACCTTAAGATTTTGCATGAACCGAGGACTGGCAGCCAGTAACACGAGAAATTGTGTAAAGTGTTAATATGTAGTAAAAACCCAAGAAAATCTCCCGTTTCCGTCATTTACTATCGAATCGACATAACGCCAGATCGTCACAGTGGTCGCTTTTATCTCTGAAACGGTTACATTTATCGTCTGCAAGCCCTTGTCGCGTGATGCGGTATGCAGAGTCACTACAAGCGGCATAGTAGAACACTGAAGAAGCATCTAAGTTTATGCAATCGCCCAGTAAGAAGAGTTACATTTCACGTTTTAGTTAGCGATTAATGAATTATTGGGCGGTTTGGTGCCTTGGACCAGACCGAGGACCTTAAGATTTTGCATGAACCGAGGACTGGCAGCCAGGTAACACGAGAAATTGTGTAAAGTGTTAATATGTAGTAAAAACCTAAGAAAATCTCCCGTTTCCGTCATTTACTATCGAATCGACATAACGCCAGATCGTCACATTGGTCGCTTTTCTCTCTGAAACGGTTACATTTATCGTCTGCAAGCCCTTGTCGCGTGATGCGGTATGAAGACACAGTACAAGCAGCACACTAGAACACAGAATAAGAATCTACGTTGATGCAATCGGCCAGTAAGAAGAGCTACATTTCAAGTTTTAGTTATCGATTAATGAATTATTGGGCGGTTGGTGCCTTGGACCAGACCGAGGACCTTAAGAATTTGCATGAACCGAGGACTGGCAGCCAGGTAACACGAGAAATTGTGTAAAGTGTTAATATGTAGTAAAAACCTAAGAAAATCTCCCGTTTCCGTCATTTACTATCGAATCGACATAGCGCCAGATCGTCACAGTGGTCGCTTTTCTCTCTGAAACGGTTACATTTATCGTCTGCAAGCCCTTGTCGCGTGATGCGGTATGCAGACACAGTACAAGCAGCACACTAGAACACAGAATAAGAATCTACGTTGATGCAATCGGCCAGTAAGAAGAGCTACATTAAAAGTTTTAGTTATCGATTAATGAATTATTGGGCGGTTTGGTGCCTTGGACCAGACCGAGGACCTTAAGAATTTGCATGAACCGAGGACTGGCAGCCAGGTAACACGAGAAATTGTGTAAAGTGTTAATATGTAGTAAAAACCTAAGAAAATCTCCCGTTTCCGTCATTTACTATCGAATCGACATAGCGCCAGATCGTCACAGTGGTCGCTTTTCTCTCTGAAACGGTTACATTTATCGTCTGCAAGCCGTTGTCGCGTGATGCGGTATGCAGACACAGTACAAGCAGCACACTAGAACACAGAATAACAATCTACGTTGATGCAATCGGCCAGTAAGAAGAGCTACATTTCAAGTTTTAGTTATCGATTAATGAATTATTGGGCGGTTTGGTGCCTTGGACCAGACCGAGGACCTTAAGATTTTGCATGAACCGAGGACTGGCAGCCAGGTAACACGAGAAACTGTGTAAAGTGTTAATATGTAGTAAAAACCTAAGAAAATCTCCCGTTTCCGTCATTTACTATCGAATCGACATAACGCCAGATCGTCACAGTGGTCGCTTTTCTCTCTGAAACGGTTACATTTATCGTCTGCAAGCCCTTGTCGCGTGATGCGGTATGCAGAGTCACTACGAGCGGCATAGTAGAACACTGAAGAAGCATCTAAGTTTATGCAATCGCCCAGTAAGAAGAGCTACATTTCAAGTTTTAGTTATCGATTAATGAATTATTGGGCGGTTTGGTGCCTTGGACCAGACCGAGGACCTTAAGATTTTGCATGAACCGAGGACTGGCAGCCAGGTAACACGAGAAATTGTGTAAAGTGTTAAAATGTAGTAAAAACCTAAGAAAATCTCCCGTTTCCGTCATTTACTATCGAATCGACATAACGCCAGATCGTCACATTGGTCGCTTTTCTCTCTGAAACGGTTACATTTATCGTCTGCAAGCCCTTGTCGCGTGATGCGGTATGAAGACACAGTACAAGCAGCACACTAGAACACAGAATAAGAATCTACGTTGATGCAATCGGCCAGTAAGAAGAGCTACATTTCAAGTTTTAGTTATCGATTAATGAATTATTGGGCGGTTGGTGCCTTGGACCAGACCGAGGACCTTAAGAATTTGCATGAACCGAGGACTGGCAGCCAGGTAACACGAGAAATTGTGTAAAGTGTTAATATGTAGTAAAAACCTAAGAAAATCTCCCGTTTCCGTCATTTACTATCGAATCGACATAACGCCAGATCGTCACAGTGGTCGCTTTTCTCTCTGAAACGGTTACATTTATCGTCTGCAAGCCCTTGTCGCGTGATGCGGTATGCAGACACAGTACAAGCAGCACACTAGAACACAGAATAAGAATCTACGTTGATGCAATCGGCCAGTAAGAAGAGCTACATTTCAAGTTTTAGTTATCGATTAATGAATTATTGGGCGGTTTGGTGCCTTGGACCAGACCGAGGACCATAAGATTTTGCATAAACCGAGGAATGGCAGCCAGCCAACACCAGAATTTGTGTAAAGTGTTAATATGTAGTAAAAACCTAAGAAAATCTCCCGTTTCCGTCATTTACTATCGAATCGACATAACGCCAGATCGTCACATTGGTCGCTTTTCTCTCTGAAACGGTTACATTTATCGTCTGCAAGCCCTTGTCGCGTGATGCAGTATGCAGACACAGTACAAGCAGCACACTAGAACACAGAATAAGAATCTACGTTGATGCAATCGGCCAGTAAGAAGAGCTACATTTCAAGTTTTAGTTATCGATTAATGAATTATTGGGCGGTTTGGTGCCTTGGACCAGACCGAGGACCTTAGGATTTTGCATGAACCGAGGACTGGCAGCCAGGTAACACGAGAAATTGTGTAAAGTGTTAATATGTAGTAAAAACCTAAGAAAATCTCCCGTTTCCGTCATTTACTATCGAATCGACATAACGCCAGATCGTCACAGTGGTCGCTTTTCTCTCTGAAACGGTTACATTTATCGTCTGCAAGCCCTTGTCGCGAGATGCGGTATGCAGAGTCACTACAAGCGGCATAGTAGAACACTGAAGAAGCATCTAAGTTTATGCAATCGGCCAGTAAGAGGAGCTACATTTCAAGTTTTAGTTATCGATTAATGAATTATTGGGCGGTTTGGTGCCTTGGACCAGACCGAGGACCTTAAGATTTTGCATGAACCGAGGACTGGCAGCCAGGTAACACCAGAAATTGTGTAAAGTGTTAATATGTAGTAAAAACCTAAGAAAATCTCCCGTTTCCGTCATTTACTATCGAATCGACATAACGCCAGATCGTCACATTGGTCGCTTTTCTCTCTGAAACGGTTACATTTACCGTCTGCAAGCCCTTGTCGCGTGATGCGGTATGCAGACACAGTACAAGCAGCACACTAGAACACAGAATAAGAATCTACGTTGATGCAATCGGCCAGTAAGAAGAGCTACATTTCAAGTTTTAGTTATCGATTAATGAATTATTGGGCGGTTTGGTGCCTTGGACCAGACCGAGGACCTTAAGATTTTGCATGAACCGAGGACTGGCAGCCAGGTAACACGAGAAATTGTGTAAAGTGTTAATATGTAGTAAAAACCTAAGAAAATCTCCCGTTTCCGTCATTTACTATCGAATCGACATAACGCCAGATCGTCACAGTGGTCGCTTTTCTCTCTGAAGCGGTTACATTTATCGTCTGCAAGCCGTTGTCGCGTGATGCGGTATGCAGACACAGTACAAGCAGCACACTAGAACACAGAATAAGAATCTACGTTGATGCAATCGGCCAGTAAGAAGAGCTACATTTCAAGTTTTAGTTATCGATTAATGAATTATTGGGCGGTTTTGTGCCTTGGACCAGACCGAGGACCTTAAGATTTTGCATGAACCGAGGACTGACAGCCAGGTAACACGAGAAATTGTGTAAACTGTTAATATGTAGTAAAAACCTAAGAAAATCTCCCGTTTCCGTCATTTTATATCGAATCGACATAACGCCAGATCGTCGCAGTGGTCGCTTTTCTCTCTGAAACGGTTACATTCATCGTCTGCAAGCCATTGTCGCGTGGTGCGGTATGCAGACACAGTACAAGCAGCACACTAGAACACAGAATAAGAATCTACGTTGACGCAATCGGCCAGTAAGAAGAGCTACATTTCAAGTTTTAGTTATCGATTAATGAATTATTGGGCGGTTTGGTGCCTTGGACCAGACCGAGGACCTTAAGATTTTGCATGAACCGAGGACTGGCAGCCAGCCAACACCAGAAATTGTGTAAGGTGTTAATATGTAGTAAAAACCTAAGAAAATCTTCCGTTTCCGTCATTTACTATCGAATCGACATAACGCCAGATCGTCACAGTGGTCGCTTTTCTCTCTGAAACGGTTACATTTATCGTCTGCAAGCCCTTGTCGCGTGATGCGGTATGCAGAGTCACTACAAGCGGCATAGTAGAACACTGAAGTAGCATCTAAGTTTATGCAATCGCCCAGTAAGAAGAGCTACATTTCAAGTTTTAGTTATCGATTAATGAATTGTTGGGCGGTTTGGTGCCTTGGACCAGACCGAGGACCTTAAGATTTTGCATGAACCGAGGACTGGCAGCCAGGTAACACGAGAAATTGTGTAAAGTGTTAATATGTAGTAAAAACCTAAGAAAATCTCCCGTTTCCGTCATTTACTATCGATTCGACATAACGCCAGATCGTCACAGTGGTCGCTTTTCTCTCTGAAATGGTTACATTTATCGTCTGCAAGCCCTTGTAGCGTGATGCGGTATGCAGACACAGTACAAGCAGCACACTAGAACACAGAATAAGAATCTACGTTGATGCAATCGGCCAGTAAGAAGAGCTACATTTCAAGTTTTAGTTATCGATTAATGAATTATTGGGCGGTTTGGTGCATTGGACCAGACCGAGGACCTTAAGATTTTGCATGAACCGAGGACTGGCAGCCAGTAACACGAGAAATTGTGTAAAGTGTTAATATGTAGTAAAAACCCAAGAAAATCTCCCGTTTCCGTCATTTACTATCGAATCGACATAACGCCAGATCGTCACAGTGGTCGCTTTTCTCTCTGAAACGGTTACATTTATCGTCTGCAAGCCCTTGTCGCGAGATGCGGTATGCAGAGTCACTACAAGCGGCATAGTAGAACACTGAAGAAGCATCTAAGTTTATGCAATCGGCCAGTAAGAGGAGCTACATTTCAAGTTTTAGTTATCGATTAATGAATTATTGGGCGGTTTGGTGCCTTGGACCAGACCGAGGACCTTAAGATTTTGCATGAACCGAGGACTGGCAGCCAGGTAACACGAGAAATTGTGTAAAGTGTTAATATGTAGTAAAAACCTAAGAAAATCTCCCGTTTCCGTCATTTACTATCGAATCGACATAACGCCAGATCGTCACATTGGTCGCTTTTCTCTCTGAAACGGTTACATTTACCGTCTGCAAGCCCTTGTCGCGTGATGCGTTATGCAGACACAGTACAAGCAGCACACTAGAACACAGAATAAGAATCTACGTTGATGCAATCGGCCAGTAAGAAGAGCTACATTTCAAGTTTTAGTTATCGATTAATGAATTATTGGGCGGTTTGGTGCCTTGGACCAGACCGAGGACCTTAAGATTTTGCATGAACCGAGGACTGGCAGCCAGGTAACACGAGAAATTGTGTAAAGTGTTAATATGTAGTAAAAACCTATGAAAATCTCCCGTTTCCGTCATTTACTATCGAATCGACATAACGCCAGATCGTCACAGTGGTCGCTTTTCTCTCTGAAACGGTTACATTTATCGTCTGCAAGCCGTTGTCGCGTGATGCGGTATGCAGACACAGTACAAGCAGCACACTAGAACACAGAATAAGAATCTACGTTGATGCAATCGGCCAGTAAGAAGAGCTACATTTCAAGTTTTAGTTATCGATTAATGAATTATTGGGCGGTTTGGTGCCTTGGAACAGACCGAGGACCTTAAGATTTTGCATGAACCGAGGACTGGCAGCCAGGTAACACGAGAAATTGTGTAAAGTGTTAATATGTAGTAAAAACCTAAGAAAATCTACCGTTTCCGTCATTTACTATCGATTCGACATAACGCCAGATCGTCACAGTGGTCGCTTTTCTCTCTGAAATGGTTACATTTATCGTCTGCAAGCCCTTGTAGCGTGATGCGGTATGCAGACACAGTACAAGCAGCACACTAGAACACAGAATAACAATCTACGTTGATGCAATCGGCCAGTAAGAAGAGCTACATTTCAAGTTTTAGTTATCGATTAATGAATTATTGGGCGGTTTGGTGCATTGGACCAGACCGAGGACCTTAAGATTTTGCATGAACCGAGGACTGGCAGCCAGTAACACGAGAAATTGTGTAAAGTGTTAATATGTAGTAAAAACCCAAGAAAATCTCCCGTTTCCGTCATTTACTATCGAATCGACATAACGCCAGATCGTCACAGTGGTCGCTTTTCTCTCTGAAACGGTTACATTTATCGTCTGCAAGCCCTTGTCGCGTGATGCGGTATGCAGAGTCACTACAAGCGGCATAGTAGAACACTGAAGAAGCATCTAAGTTTATGCAATCGCCCAGTAAGAAGAGTTACATTTCAAGTTTTAGTTATCGATTAATGAATTATTGGGCGGTTTGGTGCCTTGGACCAGACCGAGGACCTTAAGATTTTGCATGAACCGAGGACTGGCAGCCAGGTAACACGAGAAATTGTGTAAAGTGTTAATATGTAGTAAAAACCTAAGAAAATCTCCCGTTTCCGTCATTTACTATCGAATCGACATAACGCCAGATCGTCACATTGGTCGCTTTTCTCTCTGAAACGGTTACATTTATCGTCTGCAAGCCCTTGTCGCGTGATGCGGTATGAAGACACAGTACAAGCAGCACACTAGAACACAGAATAAGAATCTACGTTGATGCAATCGGCCAGTAAGAAGAGCTACATTTCAAGTTTTAGTTATCGATTAATGAATTATTGGGCGGTTGGTGCCTTGGACCAGACCGAGGACCTTAAGAATTTGCATGAACCGAGGACTGGCAGCCAGGTAACACGAGAAATTGTGTAAAGTGTTAATATGTAGTAAAAACCTAAGAAAATCTCCCGTTTCCGTCATTTACTATCGAATCGACATAGCGCCAGATCGTCACAGTGGTCGCTTTTCTCTCTGAAACGGTTACATTTATCGTCTGCAAGCCCTTGTCGCGTGATGCGGTATGCAGACACAGTACAAGCAGCACACTAGAACACAGAATAAGAATCTACGTTGATGCAATCGGCCAGTAAGAAGAGCTACATTAAAAGTTTTAGTTATCGATTAATGAATTATTGGGCGGTTTGGTGCCTTGGACCAGACCGAGGACCTTAAGAATTTGCATGAACCGAGGACTGGCAGCCAGGTAACACGAGAAATTGTGTAAAGTGTTAATATGTAGTAAAAACCTAAGAAAATCTCCCGTTTCCGTCATTTACTATCGAATCGACATAGCGCCAGATCGTCACAGTGGTCGCTTTTCTCTCTGAAACGGTTACATTTATCGTCTGCAAGCCGTTGTCGCGTGATGCGGTATGCAGACACAGTACAAGCAGCACACTAGAACACAGAATAACAATCTACGTTGATGCAATCGGACAGTAAGAAGAGCTACATTTCAAGTTTTAGTTATCGATTAATGAATTATTGGGCGGTTTGGTGCCTTGGACCAGACCGAGGACCTTAAGATTTTGCATGAACCGAGGACTGGCAGCCAGGTAACACGAGAAACTGTGTAAAGTGTTAATATGTAGTAAAAACCTAAGAAAATCTCCCGTTTCCGTCATTTACTATCGAATCGACATAACGCCAGATCGTCACAGTGGTCGCTTTTCTCTCTGAAACGGTTACATTTATCGTCTGCAAGCCCTTGTCGCGTGATGCGGTATGCAGAGTCACTACGAGCGGCATAGTAGAACACTGAAGAAGCATCTAAGTTTATGCAATCGCCCAGTAAGAAGAGCTACATTTCAAGTTTTAGTTATCGATTAATGAATTATTGGGCGGTTTGGTGCCTTGGACCAGACCGAGGACCTTAAGATTTTGCATGAACCGAGGACTGGCAGCCAGGTAACACGAGAAATTGTGTAAAGTGTTAAAATGTAGTAAAAACCTAAGAAAATCTCCCGTTTCCGTCATTTACTATCGAATCGACATAACGCCAGATCGTCACATTGGTCGCTTTTCTCTCTGAAACGGTTACATTTATCGTCTGCAAGCCCTTGTCGCGTGATGCGGTATGAAGACACAGTACAAGCAGCACACTAGAACACAGAATAAGAATCTACGTTGATGCAATCGGCCAGTAAGAAGAGCTACATTTCAAGTTTTAGTTATCGATTAATGAATTATTGGGCGGTTTGGTGCCTTGGACCAGACCGAGGACCTTAAGAATTTGCATGAACCGAGGACTGGCAGCCAGGTAACACGAGAAATTGTGTAAAGTGTTAATATGTAGTAAAAACCTAAGAAAATCTCCCGTTTCCGTCATTTACTATCGAATCGACATAGCGCCAGATCGTCACAGTGGTCGCTTTTCTCTCTTAAACGGTTACATTTATCGTCTGCAAGCCCTTGTCGCGTGATGCGGTATGCAGACACAGTACAAGCAGCACACTAGAACACAGAATAAGAATCTACGTTGATGCAATCGGCCAGTAAGAAGAGCTACATTTCAAGATTTAGTTATCGATTAATGAATTATTGGGCGGTTTGGTGCCTTGGACCAGACCGAGGACCTTAAGAATTTGCATGAACCGAGGACTGGCAGCCAGGTAACACGAGAAATTGTGTAAAGTGTTAATATGTAGTAAAAACCTAAGAAAATCTCCCGTTTCCGTCATTTACTATCGAATCGACATAGCGCCAGATCGTCACAGTGGTCGCTTTTCTCTCTGAAACGGTTACATTTATCGTCTGCAAGCCGTTGTCGCGTGATGCGGTATGCAGACACAGTACAAGCAGCACACTAGAACACAGAATAACAATCTACGTTGATGCAATCGGCCAGTAAGAAGAGCTACATTTCAAGTTTTAGTTATCGATTAATGAATTATTGGGCGGTTTGGTGCCTTGGACCAGACCGAGGACCTTAAGATTTTGCATGAACCGAGGACTGGCAGCCAGGTAACACGAGAAACTGTGTAAAGTGTTAATATGTAGTAAAAACCTAAGAAAATCTCCCGTTTCCGTCATTTACTATCGAATCGACATAACGCCAGATCGTCACAGTGGTCGCTTTTCTCTCTGAAACGGTTACATTTATCGTCTGCAAGCCCTTGTCGCGTGATGCGGTATGCAGAGTCACTACGAGCGGCATAGTAGAACACTGAAGAAGCATCTAAGTTTATGCAATCGCCCAGTAAGAAGAGCTACATTTCAAGTTTTAGTTATCGATTAATGAATTATTGGGCGGTTTGGTGCCTTGGACCAGACCGAGGACCTTAAGATTTTGCATGAACCGAGGACTGGCAGCCAGGTAACACGAGAAATTGTGTAAAGTGTTAATATGTAGTAAAAACCTAAGAAAATCTCCCGTTTCCGTCATTTACTATCGAATCGACATAACGCCAGATCGTCACATTGGTCGCTTTTCTCTCTGAAACGGTTACATTTATCGTCTGCAAGCCCTTGTCGCGTGATGCGGTATGAAGACACAGTACAAGTAGCACACTAGAACACAGAATAAGAATCTACGTTGATGCAATCGGCCAGTAAGAAGAGCTACATTTCAAGTTTTAGTTTTCGATTAATGAATTATTGGGCGGTTTGGTGCCTTGGACCAGACCGAGGACCTTAAGAATTTGCATGAACCGAGGACTGGCAGCCAGGTAACACGAGAAATTGTGTAAAGTGTTAATATGTAGTAAAAACCTAAGAAAATCTCCCGTTTCCGTCATTTACTATCGAATCGACATAACGCCAGATCGTCACAGTGGTCGCTTTTCTCTCTGAAACGGTTACATTTATCGTCTGCAAGCCCTTGTCGCGTGATGCGGTATGCAGACACAGTACAAGCAGCACACTAGAACACAGAATAAGAATCTACGTTGATGCAATCGGCCAGTAAGAAGAGCTACATTTCAAGTTTTAGTTATCGATTAATGAATTATTGGGCGGTTTGGTGCCTTGGACCAGACCGAGGACCTTAAGATTTTGCATAAACCGAGGACTGGCAGCCAGCCAACACCAGAATTTGTGTAAAGTGTTAATATGTAGTAAAAACCTAAGAAAATCTCCCGTTTCCGTCATTTACTATCGAATCGACATAACGCCAGATCGTCACATTGGTCGCTTTTCTCTCTGAAACGGTTACATTTATCGTCTGCAAGCCCTTGTCGCGTGATGCAGTATGCAGACACAGTACAAGCAGCACACTAGAACACAGAATAAGAATCTACGTTGATGCAATCGGCCAGTAAGAAGAGCTACATTTCAAGTTTTAGTTATCGATTAATGAATTATTGGGCGGTTTGGTGCCTTGGACCAGACCGAGGACCTTAGGATTTTGCATGAACCGAGGACTGGCAGCCAGGTAACACGAGAAATTGTGTAAAGTGTTAATATGTAGTAAAAACCTAAGAAAATCTCCCGTTTCCGTCATTTACTATCGAATCGACATAACGCCAGATCGTCACAGTGGTCGCTTTTCTCTCTGAAACGGTTACATTTATCGTCTGCAAGCCCTTGTCGCGAGATGCGGTATGCAGAGTCACTACAAGCGGCATAGTAGAACACTGAAGAAGCATCTAAGTTTATGCAATCGGCCAGTAAGAGGAGCTACATTTCAAGTTTTAGTTATCGATTAATGAATTATTGGGCGGTTTGGTGCCTTGGACCAGACCGAGGACCTTAAGATTTTGCATGAACCGAGGACTGGCAGCCAGGTAACACCAGAAATTGTGTAAAGTGTTAATATGTAGTAAAAACCTAAGAAAATCTCCCGTTTCCGTCATTTACTATCGAATCGACATAACGCCAGATCGTCACATTGGTCGCTTTTCTCTCTGAAACGGTTACATTTACCGTCTGCAAGCCCTTGTCGCGTGATGCGGTATGCAGACACAGTACAAGCAGCACACTAGAACACAGAATAAGAATCTACGTTGATGCAATCGGCCAGTAAGAAGAGCTACATTTCAAGTTTTAGTTATCGATTAATGAATTATTGGGCGGTTTGGTGCCTTGGACCAGACCGAGGACCTTAAGATTTTGCATGAACCGAGGACTGGCAGCCAGGTAACACGAGAAATTGTGTAAAGTGTTAATATGTAGTAAAAACCTAAGAAAATCTCCCGTTTCCGTCATTTACTATCGAATCGACATAACGCCAGATCGTCACAGTGGTCGCTTTTCTCTCTGAAGCGGTTACATTTATCGTCTGCAAGCCGTTGTCGCGTGATGCGGTATGCAGACACAGTACAAGCAGCACACTAGAACACAGAATAAGAATCTACGTTGATGCAATCGGCCAGTAAGAAGAGCTACATTTCAAGTTTTAGTTATCGATTAATGAATTATTGGGCGGTTTTGTGCCTTGGACCAGACCGAGGACCTTAAGATTTTGCATGAACCGAGGACTGACAGCCAGGTAACACGAGAAATTGTGTAAACTGTTAATATGTAGTAAAAACCTAAGAAAATCTCCCGTTTCCGTCATTTTATATCGAATCGACATAACGCCAGATCGTCGCAGTGGTCGCTTTTCTCTCTGAAACGGTTACATTCATCGTCTGCAAGCCATTGTCGCGTGGTGCGGTATGCAGACACAGTACAAGCAGCACACTAGAACACAGAATAAGAATCTACGTTGATGCAATCGGCCAGTAAGAAGAGCTACATTTCAAGTTTTAGTTATCGATTAATGAATTATTGGGCGGTTTGGTGCCTTGGACCAGACCGAGGACCTTAAGATTTTGCATGAACCGAGGACTGGCAGCCAGCCAACACCAGAAATTGTGTAAGGTGTTAATATGTAGTAAAAACCTAAGAAAATCTTCCGTTTCCGTCATTTACTATCGAATCGACATAACGCCAGATCGTCACAGTGGTCGCTTTTCTCTCTGAAACGGTTACATTTATCGTCTGCAAGCCCTTGTCGCGTGATGCGGTATGCAGAGTCACTACAAGCGGCATAGTAGAACACTGAAGTAGCATCTAAGTTTATGCAATCGCCCAGTAAGAAGAGCTACATTTCAAGTTTTAGTTATCGATTAATGAATTGTTGGGCGGTTTGGTGCCTTGGACCAGACCGAGGACCTTAAGATTTTGCATGAACCGAGGACTGGCAGCCAGGTAACACGAGAAATTGTGTAAAGTGTTAATATGTAGTAAAAACCTAAGAAAATCTCCCGTTTCCGTCATTTACTATCGAATCGACATAACGCCTGATCGTCACATTGGTCGCTTTTCTCTCTGAAACGGTTACATTTATCGTCTGCAAGCCCTTGTCGCGTGATGCGGTATGAAGACACAGTACAAGCAGCACACTAGAACACAGAATAAGAATCTACGTTGATGCAATCGGCCAGTAAGAAGAGCTACATTTCAAGTTTTAGTTATCGATTAATGAATTATTGGGCGGTTTGGTGCCTTGGACCAGACCGAGGACCTTAAGAATTTGCATGAACCGAGGACTGGCAGCCAGGTAACACGAGAAATTGTGTAAAGTGTTAATATGTAGTAAAAACCTAAGAAAATCTCCCGTTTCCGTCATTTACTATCGAATCGACATAGCGCCAGATCGTCACAGTGGTCGCTTTTCTCTCTGAAACGGTTACATTTATCGTCTGCAAGCCGTTGTCGCGTGATGCGGTATGCAGACACAGTACAAGCAGCACACTAGAGCACAGAATAAGAATCTACGTTGATGCAATCGGCCAGTAAGAAGAGCTACATTTCAAGTTTTAGTTATCGATTAATGAATTATTGGGCGGTTTGGTGCCTTGGACCAGACCGAGGACCTTAAGATTTTGCATGAACCGAGGACTGGCAGCCAGGTAACACGAGAAATTGTGTAAAGTGTTAATATGTAGTAAAAACCTAAGAAAATCTCCCGTTCCCGTCATTTACTATCGAATCGACATAACGCCAGTTCGTCTTAGTGGTCGCTTTTCTCTCTGAAACGGTTACATTTATCGTCTGCAAGCCCTTGTCGCGTGATGCGGTATGCAGACACAGTACAAGCAGCACACCAGAACACAGAATAAGAATCTACGTTGATGCAATCGGCCAGTAAGAAGAGCTACATTTCAAGTTTTAGTTATCGATTAATGAATTATTGGGCGGTTTGGTGCCTTGGACCAGACCGAGGACCTTAAGATTTTGCATAAACCGAGGACTGGCAACCAGCCAACACCATAAATTGTGTAAAGTGTTAATATGTAGTAAAAACCTAAGAAAATCTCCCGTTTCCGTCATTTACTATCGAATCGACATAACGCCAGATCGTCACATTGGTCGCTTTTCTCTCTGAAACGGTTACATTTATCGTCTGCAAGCCCTTGTCGCGTGATGCGGTATGCAGACACAGTACAAGCAGCACACTAGAACACAGAATAACAATCTACGTTGATGCAATCGGCCAGTAAGAAGAGCTACATTTCAAGTTTTAGTTATCGATTAATGAATTATTGGGCGGTTTGGTGCCTTGGACCAGACCGAGGACCTTAAGATTTTGCATGAACCGAGGACTGGCAGCCAGGTAACACGAGAAATTGTGTAAAGTGTTAATATGTAGTAAAAACCTAAGAAAATCTCCCGTTTCCGTCATTTACTATCGAATCGACATAACGCCAGATCGTCACAGTGGTCGCTTTTCTCTCTGAAGCGGTTACATTTATCGTCTGCAAGCCGTTGTCGCGTGATGCGGTATGCAGACACAGTACAAGCAGCACACTAGAACACAGAATAAGAATCTACGTTGATGCAATCGGCCAGTAAGAAGAGCTACATTTCAAGTTTTAGTTATCGATTAATGAATTATTGGGCGGTTTTGTGCCTTGGACCAGACCGAGGACCTTAAGATTTTGCATGAACCGAGGACTGACAGCCAGGTAACACGAGAAATTGTGTAAACTGTTAATATGTAGTAAAAACCTAAGAAAATCTCCCGTTTCCGTCATTTTATATCGAATCGACATAACGCCAGATCGTCGCAGTGGTCGCTTTTCTCTCTGAAACGGTTACATTCATCGTCTGCAAGCCATTGTCGCGTGGTGCGGTATGCAGACACAGTACAAGCAGCACACTAGAACACAGAATAAGAATCTACGTTGATGCAATCGGCCAGTAAGAAGAGCTACATTTCAAGTTTTAGTTATCGATTAATGAATTATTGGGCGGTTTGGTGCCTTGGACCAGACCGAGGACCTTAAGATTTTGCATGAACCGAGGACTGGCAGCCAGCCAACACCAGAAATTGTGTAAGGTGTTAATATGTAGTAAAAACCTAAGAAAATCTTCCGTTTCCGTCATTTACTATCGAATCGACATAACGCCAGATCGTCACAGTGGTCGCTTTTCTCTCTGAAACGGTTACATTTATCGTCTGCAAGCCCTTGTCGCGTGATGCGGTATGCAGAGTCACTACAAGCGGCATAGTAGAACACTGAAGTAGCATCTAAGTTTATGCAATCGCCCAGTAAGAAGAGCTACATTTCAAGTTTTAGTTATCGATTAATGAATTGTTGGGCGGTTTGGTGCCTTGGACCAGACCGAGGACCTTAAGATTTTGCATGAACCGAGGACTGGCAGCCAGGTAACACGAGAAATTGTGTAAAGTGTTAATATGTAGTAAAAACCTAAGAAAATCTCCCGTTTCCGTCATTTACTATCGAATCGACATAACGCCTGATCGTCACATTGGTCGCTTTTCTCTCTGAAACGGTTACATTTATCGTCTGCAAGCCCTTGTCGCGTGATGCGGTATGAAGACACAGTACAAGCAGCACACTAGAACACAGAATAAGAATCTACGTTGATGCAATCGGCCAGTAAGAAGAGCTACATTTCAAGTTTTAGTTATCGATTAATGAATTATTGGGCGGTTTGGTGCCTTGGACCAGACCGAGGACCTTAAGAATTTGCATGAACCGAGGACTGGCAGCCAGGTAACACGAGAAATTGTGTAAAGTGTTAATATGTAGTAAAAACCTAAGAAAATCTCCCGTTTCCGTCATTTACTATCGAATCGACATAGCGCCAGATCGTCACAGTGGTCGCTTTTCTCTCTGAAACGGTTACATTTATCGTCTGCAAGCCGTTGTCGCGTGATGCGGTATGCAGACACAGTACAAGCAGCACACTAGAGCACAGAATAAGAATCTACGTTGATGCAATCGGCCAGTAAGAAGAGCTACATTTCAAGTTTTAGTTATCGATTAATGAATTATTGGGCGGTTTGGTGCCTTGGACCAGACCGAGGACCTTAAGATTTTGCATGAACCGAGGACTGGCAGCCAGGTAACACGAGAAATTGTGTAAAGTGTTAATATGTAGTAAAAACCTAAGAAAATCTCCCGTTCCCGTCATTTACTATCGAATCGACATAACGCCAGTTCGTCTTAGTGGTCGCTTTTCTCTCTGAAACGGTTACATTTATCGTCTGCAAGCCCTTGTCGCGTGATGCGGTATGCAGACACAGTACAAGCAGCACACCAGAACACAGAATAAGAATCTACGTTGATGCAATCGGCCAGTAAGAAGAGCTACATTTCAAGTTTTAGTTATCGATTAATGAATTATTGGGCGGTTTGGTGCCTTGGACCAGACCGAGGACCTTAAGATTTTGCATAAACCGAGGACTGGCAACCAGCCAACACCATAAATTGTGTAAAGTGTTAATATGTAGTAAAAACCTAAGAAAATCTCCCGTTTCCGTCATTTACTATCGAATCGACATAACGCCAGATCGTCACATTGGTCGCTTTTCTCTCTGAAACGGTTACATTTATCGTCTGCAAGCCCTTGTCGCGTGATGCGGTATGCAGACACAGTACAAGCAGCACACTAGAACACAGAATAACAATCTACGTTGATGCAATCGGCCAGTAAGAAGAGCTACATTTCAAGTTTTAGTTATCGATTAATGAATTATTGGGCGGTTTGGTGCCTTGGACCAGACCGAGGACCTTAAGATTTTGCATGAACCGAGGACTGGCAGCCAGGTAACACGAGAAATTGTGTAAAGTGTTAATATGTAGTAAAAACCTAAGAAAATCTCCCGTTTCCGTCATTTACTATCGAATCGACATAACGCCAGATCGTCACAGTGGTCGCTTTTCTCTCTGAAACGGTTACATTTATCGTCTGCAAGCCCTTGTCGCGTGATGCGGTATGCAGACACAGTACAAGCAGCACACTAGAACACAGAATAAGAATCTACGTTGATGCAATCGGCCAGTAAGAAGATCTACATTTCAAGTTTTAGTTATCGATTAATGAATTATTGGGCGGTTTGGTGCCTTGGACCAGACCGAGGACCTTAAGATTTTGCATAAACCGAGGACTGGCAACCAGCCAACACCATAAATTGTGTAAAGTGTTAATATGTAGTAAAAACCTAAGAATATCTCCCGTTTCCGTCATTTACTATCGAATCGACATAACGCCAGATCGTCACAGTGGTCGCTTTTCTCTCTGAAACGGTTACATTTATCGTCTGCAAGCCCTTGTCGCGTGATGCGGTATGCAGACACAGTACAAGCAGCACACTAGAACACAGAATAAGAATCTACGTTGATGCAATCGGCCAGTAAGAAGAGCTACATTTCAAGTTTTAGTTATCGATTAATGAATTATTGGGCGGTTTGGTGCCTTGGACCAGACCGAGGACCTTAAGATTTTGCATAAACCGAGGACTGGCAACCAGCCAACACCATAAATTGTGTAAAGTGTTAATATGTAGTAAAAACCTAAGAAAATCTCCCGTTTCCGTCATTTACTATCGAATCGACATAACGCCAGATCGTCACATTGGTCGCTTTTCTCTCTGAAACGGTTACATTTATCGTCTGCAAGCCCTTGTCGCGTGATGCGGTATGCAGACACAGTACAAGCAGCACACTAGAACACAGAATAACAATCTACGTTGATGCAATCGGCCAGTAAGAAGAGCTACATTTCAAGTTTTAGTTATCGATTAATGAATTATTGGGCGGTTTGGTGCCTTGGACCAGACCGAGGACCTTAAGATTTTGCATGAACCGAGGACTGGCAGCCAGGTAACACGAGAAATTGTGTAAAGTGTTAATATGTAGTAAAAACCTAAGAAAATCTCCCGTTTCCGTCATTTACTATCGAATCGACATAACGCCAGATCGTCACAGTGGTCGCTTTTCTCTCTGAAACGGTTACATTTATCGTCTGCAAGCCCTTGTCGCGTGATGCGGTATGCAGACACAGTACAAGCAGCACACTAGAACACAGAATAAGAATCTACGTTGATGCAATCGGCCAGTAAGAAGATCTACATTTCAAGTTTTAGTTATCGATTAATGAATTATTGGGCGGTTTGGTGCCTTGGACCAGACCGAGGACCTTAAGATTTTGCATGAACCGAGGACTGGCAGCCAGGTAACACGAGAAATTGTGTAAAGTGTTAATATGTAGTAAAAACCTAAGAAAATCTCCCGTTTCCGTCATTTACTATCGAATCGACATAACGCCAGATCGTCACAGTGGTCGCTTTTCTCTCTGAAACGGTTACATTTATCGTCTGCAAGCCCTTGTCGCGTGATGCGGTATGCAGACACAGTACAAGCAGCACACTAGAACACAGAATAAGAATCTACGTTGATGCAATCGGCCAGTAAGAAGATCTACATTTCAAGTTTTAGTTATCGATTAATGAATTATTGGGCGGTTTGGTGCCTTGGACCAGACCGAGGACCTTAAGATTTTGCATGAACCGAGGACTGGCAGCCAGGTAACACGAGAAATTGTGTAAAGTGTTAATATGTAGTAAAAACCTAAGAATATCTCCCGTTTCCGTCATTTACTATCGAATCGACATAACGCCAGATCGTCACAGTGGTCTCTTTTCTCTCTGAAACGGTTACATTTATCGTCTGCAAGCCCTTGTCGCGTGATGCGGTATGCAGACACAGTACAAGCAGCACACTAGAACACAGAATAAGAATCTACGTTGATGCAATCGGCCAGTAAGAAGAGCTACATTTCAAGTTTTAGTTATCGATTAATGAATTATTGGGCGGTTTGGTGCCTTGGACCAGACCGAGGACCTTAAGATTTTGCATAAACCGAGGACTGGCAACCAGCCAACACCATAAATTGTGTAAAGTGTTAATATGTAGTAAAAACCTAAGAAAATCTCCCGTTTCCGTCATTTACTATCGAATCGACATAACGCCAGATCGTCACATTGGTCGCTTTTCTCTCTGAAACGGTTACATTTATCGTCTGCAAGCCCTTGTCGCGTGATGTGGTATGCAGACACAGTACAAGCAGCACACTAGAACACAGAATAAGAATCTACGTTGATGCAATCGGCCAGTAAGAAGAGCTACATTTCAAGTTTTAGTTATCGATTAATGAATTATTGGGCGGTTTGGTGCCTTGGACCAGACCGAGGACCTTAAGATTTTGCATGAACCGAGGACTGGCAGCCAGGTAACACGAGAAATTGTGTAAAGTGTTAATATGTAGTAAAAACCTAAGAAAATCTCCCGTTTCCGTCATTTACTATCGAATCGACATAACGCCAGATCGTCACAGTGGTCGCTTTTCTCTCTGAAACGGTTACATTTATCGTCTGCAAGCCCTTGTCGCGTGATGCGGTATGCAGACACAGTACAAGCAGCACACTAGAACACAGAATAAGAATCTACGTTGATGCAATCGGCCAGTAAGAAGATCTACATTTCAAGTTTTAGTTATCGATTAATGAATTATTGGGCGGTTTGGTGCCTTGGACCAGACCGAGGACCTTAAGATTTTGCATGAACCGAGGACTGGCAGCCAGGTAACACGAGAAATTGTGTAAAGTGTTAATATGTAGTAAAAACCTAAGAATATCTCCCGTTTCCGTCATTTACTATCGAATCGACATAACGCCAGATCGTCACAGTGGTCGCTTTTCTCTCTGAAACGGTTACATTTATCGTCTGCAAGCCCTTGTCGCGTGATGCGGTATGCAGACACAGTACAAGCAGCACACTAGAACACAGAATAAGAATCTACGTTGATGCAATCGGCCAGTAAGAAGAGCTACATTTCAAGATTTAGTTATAGATTAATGAATTATTGGGCGGTTTGGTGCCTTGGACCAGACCGAGGACCTTAAGATTTTGCATGAACCGAGGACTGGCAGCCAGGTAACACGAGAAATTGTGTAAAGTGTTAATATGTAGTAAAAAACCCAAGAAAATCTCCCGTTTCCGTCATTTACTATCGAATCGACATAACGCCAGATCGTCACAGTGGTCGCTTTTCTCTCTGAAAAGGTTACATTTATCGTCTGCAAGCCCTTGTCGCGTGATGCGGTATGCAGAGTCACTACAAGCGGCATAGTAGAACACTGAAGAAGCATCTAAGTTTATGCAATCGCCCAGTAAGAAGAGCTACATTTCAAGTTTTAGTTATCGATTAATGAATTATTGGGCGGTTTGGTGCCTTGGACCAGACCGAGGACCTTGAGATTTTGCATAAACCGAGGACTGGCAGCCAGGTAACACGAGAAATTGTGTAAAGTGTTAATATGTAGTAAAAACCTAAGAAAATCTCCCGTTTCCGTCATTTACTATCGAATCGACATAACGCCAGATCGTCACAGTGGTCGCTTTTCTCTCTGAAACGGTTACATTTATCGTCTGCAAGCCCTTGTCGCGTGATGCGGTATGCAGACACAGTACAAGCAGCACATTAGAACACAGAATAAGAATCTACGTTAATGCAATCGGCCAGTAAGAAGAGCTACATTTCAAGTTTTAGTTATCGATTAATGAATTATTGGGCGGTTTGGTGCCTTGGACCAGACCGAGGACCTTAAGATTTTGCATGAACCGAGGACTGGCAGCCAGGTAACACGAGAAATTGTGTAAAGTGTTAATATGTAGTAAAAACCTAAGAAAATCTCCCGTTTCCGTCATTTACTATCGAATCGACAGATCGTCACATTGGTCGCTTTTCTCTCTGAAACGGTTACATTTATCGTCTGCAAGCCCTTGTCGCGTGATGCGGTATGCAGACACAGTACAAGCAGCACACTAGAACACAGAATAAGAATCTACGTTGATGCAATCGGCCAGTAAGAAGAGCTACATTTCAAGTTTTAGTTATCGATTGATGAATTATTGGGCGGTTTGGTGCCTTGGACCAGACCGAGGACCTTCAGATTTTGCATGAACCGAGGACTGGCAGCCAGGTAACACGAGAAATTGTGTAAAGTGTTAATATGTAGTAAAAACCTAAGAAAATCTCCCGTTTCCGTCATTTACTATCGAATCGACATAACGCCAGATCGTCACAGTGGTCGCTTTTCTCTCTGAAACGGTTACATTTATCGTCTGCAAGCCCTTGTCGCGTGATGCGGTATGCAGAGTCACTACAAGCGGCATAGTCGAACACTGAAGAAGCATCTAAGTTTATGCAATCGCCCAGTAAGAAGAGCTACATTTCAAGTTTTAGTTATCGATTAATGAATTATTGGGCGGTTTGGTGCCTTGGACCAGACCGAGGACCTTAAGATTTTGCATGAACCGAGGACTGGCAGCCAGGTAACACGACAAATTGTGTAAAGTGTTAATATGTAGTAAAAACCTAAGAAAATCTCCCGTTTCCGTCATTTACTATCGAATCGACATAACGCCAGATCGTCACAGTGGTCGCTTTTCTCTCTGAAACGGTTACATTTATCGTCTGCAAGCCCTTGTCGCGTGATGCGGTATGCAGACACAGTACAAGCAGCACACTAGAACACAGAATAAGAATCTACGTTGATGCAATCGGCCAGTAAGAAGAGCTACATTTCAAGTTTTAGTTATCGATTAATGAATTATTGGGTGGTTTGGTGCCTAGGACCAGACCGAGGACCTTAAGATTTTGCATGAACCGAGGACTGGCAGCCAGGTAACACGAGAAATTGTGTAAAGTGTTAATATGTAGTAAAAACCTAAGAAAATCTCCCGTTTCCGTCATTTATTATCGAATCGACATAACGCCAGATCGTCACAGTGGTCGCTTTTCTCTCTGAAACGGTTACATTTATCGTCTGCAAGCCCTTGTCGCGTGATGCGGTATGCAGACACAGTACAAGCAGCACATAAGAACACAGAATAAGAATCTACGTTGATGCAATCGGCCAGTAAGAAGAGCTACATTTCAAGTTTTAGTTATCGATTAATGAATTATTGGGCGGTTTGGTGCCTTGGACCAGACCGAGGACCTTAAGATTTTGCATGAACCGAGGACTGGCAGCCAGGTAACACGAGAAATTGTGTAAAGTGTTAATATGTAGTAAAAACCTAAGAAAATCTCCCGTTTCCGTCATTTACTATCGAATCGACATAACGCCAGATCGTCACAGTGGTCGCTTTTCTCTCTGAAACGGTTACATTTATCGTTTTCAAGCCGTTGTCGCGTGATGCGGTATGCAGACACAGTACAAGCAGCACACTAGAACACAGAATAAGAATCTACGTTGATGCAATCGGTCAGTAAGAAGAGCTACATTTCAAGTTTTAGTTATCGATTAATGAATTATTGGGCGGTTTGGTGCCTTGGACCAGACCGAGGACCTTAAGATTTTGCATGAACCGAGGACTGGCAGCCAGGTAACACGAGAAATTGTGTAAGGTGTTAATATGTAGTAAAAACCTAAGAAAATCTCCCGTTTCCGTCATTTACTATCGAATCGACATAACGCCAGATCGTCACATTGGTCGCTTTTCTCTCTGAAACGGTTACATTTTTCGTCTGCAAGCCCTTGTCGCGTGATGCGGTATGCAGACACAGTACAAGCAGCACACTAGAACACAGAATAAGAATCTACGTTGATGCAATCGGCCAGTAAGAAGAGCTACATTTCAAGTTTTAGTTATCGATTAATGAATTATTGGGCGGTTTGGTGCCTTGGACCAGACCGAGGACCTTAAGATTTTGCATGAACCGAGGACTGGCAGCCAGGTAACACGAGAAATTGTGTAAAGTGTTAATATGTAGTAAAAACCTAAGAAAATCTCCCGTTTCCGTCATTTACTATCGAATCGACATAACGCCAGATCGTCACAGTGGTCGCTTTTGTCTCTGAAACAGTTACATTTATCGTCTGCAAGCCCTTGTCGCGTGATGCGGTATGCAGACACAGTACAAGCAGCACACTAGAACACAGAATAAGAATCTACGTTGATGCAATCGGCCAGTAAGAAGAGCTACATTTCAAGTTTTAGTTATCGATTAATGAATTATTGGGCGGTTTGGTGCCTAGGACCAGACCGAGGACCTTAAGATTTTGCATGAACCGAGGACTGGCAGCCAGGTAACACGAGAAATTGTGTAAAGTGTTAATATGTAGTAAAAACCTAAGAAAATCTCCCGTTTCCGTCATTTACTATCAAATCGACATAACGCCAGATCGTCACAGTGGTCGCTTTTCTCTCTGAAACGGTTACATTTATCGTCTGCAAGCCCTTGTCGCGTGATGCGGTATGCAGACACAGTACAAGCAGCACACTAGAACACAGAATAAGAATCTACGTTGATGCAATCGGCCAGTAAGAAGAGCTACATTTCAAGTTTTAGTTATCGATTAATGAATTATTGGGCGGTTTGGTGCCTAGGACCAGACCGAGGACCTTAAGATTTTGCATGAACCGAGGACTGGCAGCCAGGTAACACGAGAAATTGTGTAAAGTGTTAATATGTAGTAAAAACCTAAGAAAATCTCCCGTTTCCGTCATTTACTATCGAATCGACATAACGCCAGATCGTCACAGTGGTCGCATTTCTCTCTGAAACGGTTACATTTATCGTCTGCAAGCCGTTGTCGCGTGATGCGGTATGCAGACACAGTACAAGCAGCACACTAGAACACAGAATAAGAATCTACGTTGATGCAATCGGCCAGTAAGAAGAGCTACATTTCAAGTTTTAGTTATCGATTAATGATTTATTGGGCTGTTTGGTGCCTTGGACCAGACCGAGGACCTTAAGATTTTGCATGAACCGAGGACTGGCAGCCAGGTAACACGAGAAATTGTGTAAAGTGTTAATATGTAGTAAAAACCTAAGAAAATCTCCCGTTTCCGTCATTTACTATCGAATCGACATAACGCCAGATCGTCACAGTGGTCGCTTTTCTCTCTGAAACGGTTACATTTATCGTTTGCAAGCCGTTGTCGCGTGATGCGGTATGCAGACACAGTACAAGCAGCACACTAGAACACAGAATAAGAATCTACGTTGATGCAATCGGCCAGTAAGAAGAGCTACATTTCAAGTTTTAGTTATCGATTAATGAATTATTGGGCGGTTTGGTGCCTTGGACCAGACCGAGGACCTTAAGATTTTGCATGAACCGAGGACTGGCAGCCAGGTAACACGAGAAATTGTGTAAAGTGTTAATATGTAGTAAAAACCTAAGAAAATCTCCCGTTTCCGTCATTTACTATCGAATCGACATAACGCCAGATCGTCACAGTGGTCGCTTTTCTCTCTGAAACGGTTACATTTATCGTCTGCAAGCCCTTGTCGCGTGATGCGGTATGCAGACACAGTACAAGCAGCACACTAGAACACAGAATAAGAATCTACGTTGATGCAATCGGCCAGTAAGAAGATCTACATTTCAAGTTTTAGTTATCGATTAATGAATTATTGGGCGGTTTGGTGCCTTGGACCAGACCGAGGACCTTAAGATTTTGCATGAACCGAGGACTGGCAGCCAGGTAACACGAGAAATTGTGTAAAGTGTTAATATGTAGTAAAAACCTAAGAATATCTCCCGTTTCCGTCATTTACTATCGAATCGACATAACGCCAGATCGTCACAGTGGTCGCTTTTCTCTCTGAAACGGTTACATTTATCGTCTGCAAGCCCTTGTCGCGTGATGCGGTATGCAGACACAGTACAAGCAGCACACTAGAACACAGAATAAGAATCTACGTTGATGCAATCGGCCAGTAAGAAGAGCTACATTTCAAGATTTAGTTATCGATTAATGAATTATTGGGCGGTTTGGTGCCTTGGACCAGACCGAGGACCTTAAGATTTTGCATGAACCGAGGACTGGCAGCCAGGTAACACGAGAAATTGTGTAAAGTGTTAATATGTAGTAAAAAACCCAAGAAAATCTCCCGTTTCCGTCATTTACTATCGAATCGACATAACGCCAGATCGTCACAGTGGTCGCTTTTCTCTCTGAAAAGGTTACATTTATCGTCTGCAAGCCCTTGTCGCGTGATGCGGTATGCAGAGTCACTACAAGCGGCATAGTAGAACACTGAAGAAGCATCTAAGTTTATGCAATCGCCCAGTAAGAAGAGCTACATTTCAAGTTTTAGTTATCGATTAATGAATTATTGGGCGGTTTGGTGCCTTGGACCAGACCGAGGACCTTGAGATTTTGCATAAACCGAGGACTGGCAGCCAGGTAACACGAGAAATTGTGTAAAGTGTTAATATGTAGTAAAAACCTAAGAAAATCTCCCGTTTCCGTCATTTACTATCGAATCGACATAACGCCAGATCGTCACAGTGGTCGCTTTTCTCTCTGAAACGGTTACATTTATCGTCTGCAAGCCCTTGTCGCGTGATGCGGTATGCAGACACAGTACAAGCAGCACATTAGAACACAGAATAAGAATCTACGTTAATGCAATCGGCCAGTAAGAAGAGCTACATTTCAAGTTTTAGTTATCGATTAATGAATTATTGGGCGGTTTGGTGCCTTGGACCAGACCGAGGACCTTAAGATTTTGCATGAACCGAGGACTGGCAGCCAGGTAACACGAGAAATTGTGTAAAGTGTTAATATGTAGTAAAAACCTAAGAAAATCTCCCGTTTCCGTCATTTACTATCGAATCGACAGATCGTCACATTGGTCGCTTTTCTCTCTGAAACGGTTACATTTATCGTCTGCAAGCCCTTGTCGCGTGATGCGGTATGCAGACACAGTACAAGCAGCACACTAGAACACAGAATAAGAATCTACGTTGATGCAATCGGCCAGTAAGAAGAGCTACATTTCAAGTTTTAGTTATCGATTGATGAATTATTGGGCGGTTTGGTGCCTTGGACCAGACCGAGGACCTTCAGATTTTGCATGAACCGAGGACTGGCAGCCAGGTAACACGAGAAATTGTGTAAAGTGTTAATATGTAGTAAAAACCTAAGAATATCTCCCGTTTCCGTCATTTACTATCGAATCGACATAACGCCAGATCGTCACAGTGGTCGCTTTTCTCTCTGAAACGGTTACATTTATCGTCTGCAAGCCCTTGTCGCGTGATGCGGTATGCAGAGTCACTACAAGCGGCATAGTCGAACACTGAAGAAGCATCTAAGTTTATGCAATCGCCCAGTAAGAAGAGCTACATTTCAAGTTTTAGTTATCGATTAATGAATTATTGGGCGGTTTGGTGCCTTGGACCAGACCGAGGACCTTAAGATTTTGCATGAACCGAGGACTGGCAGCCAGGTAACACGACAAATTGTGTAAAGTGTTAATATGTAGTAAAAACCTAAGAAAATCTCCCGTTTCCGTCATTTACTATCGAATCGACATAACGCCAGATCGTCACAGTGGTCGCTTTTCTCTCTGAAACGGTTACATTTATCGTCTGCAAGCCCTTGTCGCGTGATGCGGTATGCAGACACAGTACAAGCAGCACACTAGAACACAGAATAAGAATCTACGTTGATGCAATCGGCCAGTAAGAAGAGCTACATTTCAAGTTTTAGTTATCGATTAATGAATTATTGGGTGGTTTGGTGCCTAGGACCAGACCGAGGACCTTAAGATTTTGCATGAACCGAGGACTGGCAGCCAGGTAACACGAGAAATTGTGTAAAGTGTTAATATGTAGTAAAAACCTAAGAAAATCTCCCGTTTCCGTCATTTATTATCGAATCGACATAACGCCAGATCGTCACAGTGGTCGCTTTTCTCTCTGAAACGGTTACATTTATCGTCTGCAAGCCCTTGTCGCGTGATGCGGTATGCAGACACAGTACAAGCAGCACATTAGAACACAGAATAAGAATCTACGTTGATGCAATCGGCCAGTAAGAAGAGCTACATTTCAAGTTTTAGTTATCGATTAATGAATTATTGGGCGGTTTGGTGCCTTGGACCAGACCGAGGACCTTAAGATTTTGCATGAACCGAGGACTGGCAGCCAGGTAACACGAGAAATTGTGTAAAGTGTTAATATGTAGTAAAAACCTAAGAAAATCTCCCGTTTCCGTCATTTACTATCGAATCGACATAACGCCAGATCGTCACAGTGGTCGCTTTTCTCTCTGAAACGGTTACATTTATCGTTTTCAAGCCGTTGTCGCGTGATGCGGTATGCAGACACAGTACAAGCAGCACACTAGAACACAGAATAAGAATCTACGTTGATGCAATCGGTCAGTAAGAAGAGCTACATTTCAAGTTTTAGTTATCGATTAATGAATTATTGGGCGGTTTGGTGCCTTGGACCAGACCGAGGACCTTAAGATTTTGCATGAACCGAGGACTGGCAGCCAGGTAACACGAGAAATTGTGTAAGGTGTTAATATGTAGTAAAAACCTAAGAAAATCTCCCGTTTCCGTCATTTACTATCGAATCGACATAACGCCAGATCGTCACATTGGTCGCTTTTCTCTCTGAAACGGTTACATTTTTCGTCTGCAAGCCCTTGTCGCGTGATGCGGTATGCAGACACAGTACAAGCAGCACACTAGAACACAGAATAAGAATCTACGTTGATGCAATCGGCCAGTAAGAAGAGCTACATTTCAAGTTTTAGTTATCGATTAATGAATTATTGGGCGGTTTGGTGCCTTGGACCAGACCGAGGACCTTAAGATTTTGCATGAACCGAGGACTGGCAGCCAGGTAACACGAGAAATTGTGTAAAGTGTTAATATGTAGTAAAAACCTAAGAAAATCTCCCGTTTCCGTCATTTACTATCGAATCGACATAACGCCAGATCGTCACAGTGGTCGCTTTTGTCTCTGAAACAGTTACATTTATCGTCTGCAAGCCCTTGTCGCGTGATGCGGTATGCAGACACAGTACAAGCAGCACACTAGAACACAGAATAAGAATCTACGTTGATGCAATCGGCCAGTAAGAAGAGCTACATTTCAAGTTTTAGTTATCGATTAATGAATTATTGGGCGGTTTGGTGCCTAGGACCAGACCGAGGACCTTAAGATTTTGCATGAACCGAGGACTGGCAGCCAGGTAACACGAGAAATTGTGTAAAGTGTTAATATGTAGTAAAAACCTAAGAAAATCTCCCGTTTCCGTCATTTACTATCGAATCGACATAACGCCAGATCGTCACAGTGGTCGCTTTTCTCTCTGAAACGGTTACATTTATCGTCTGCAAGCCCTTGTCGCGTGATGCGGTATGCAGACACAGTACAAGCAGCACACTAGAACACAGAATAAGAATCTACGTTGATGCAATCGGCCAGTAAGAAGAGCTACATTTCAAGTTTTAGTTATCGATTAATGAATTATTGGGCGGTTTGGTGCCTAGGACCAGACCGAGGACCTTAAGATTTTGCATGAACCGAGGACTGGCAGCCAGGTAACACGAGAAATTGTGTAAAGTGTTAATATGTAGTAAAAACCTAAGAAAATCTCCCGTTTCCGTCATTTACTATCGAATCGACATAACGCCAGATCGTCACAGTGGTCGCATTTCTCTCTGAAACGGTTACATTTATCGTCTGCAAGCCGTTGTCGCGTGATGCGGTATGCAGACACAGTACAAGCAGCACACTAGAACACAGAATAAGAATCTACGTTGATGCAATCGGCCAGTAAGAAGAGCTACATTTCAAGTTTTAGTTATCGATTAATGATTTATTGGGCTGTTTGGTGCCTTGGACCAGACCGAGGACCTTAAGATTTTGCATGAACCGAGGACTGGCAGCCAGGTAACACGAGAAATTGTGTAAAGTGTTAATATGTAGTAAAAACCTAAGAAAATCTCCCGTTTCCGTCATTTACTATCGAATCGACATAACGCCAGATCGTCACAGTGGTCGCTTTTCTCTCTGAAACGGTTACATTTATCGTTTGCAAGCCGTTGTCGCGTGATGCGGTATGCAGACACAGTACAAGCAGCACACTAGAACACAGAATAAGAATCTACGTTGATGCAATCGGCCAGTAAGAAGAGCTACATTTCAAGTTTTAGTTATCGATTAATGAATTATTGGGCGGTTTGGTGCCTTGGACCAGACCGAGGACCTTAAGATTTTGCATGAACCGAGGACTGGCAGCCAGGTAACACGAGAAATTGTGTAAAGTGTTAATATGTAGTAAAAACCTAAGAAAATCTCCCGTTTCCGTCATTTACTATCGAATCGACATAACGCCAGATCGTCACAGTGGTCGCTTTTCTCTCTGAAACGGTTACATTTATCGTCTGCAAGCCCTTGTCGCGTGATGCGGTATGCAGACACAGTACAAGCAGCACACTAGAACACAGAATAAGAATCTACGTTGATGCAATCGGCCAGTAAGAAGAGCTACATTTCAAGTTTTAGTTATCGATTAATGAATTATTGGGCGGTTTGGTGCCTTGGACCAGACCGAGGACCTTAAGATTTTGCATGAACCGAGGACTGGCGGCCAGGTAACACGAGAAATTGTGTAAAGTGTTAATATGTAGTAAAAACCTAAGAAAATCTCCCGTTTCCGTCATTTACTATCGAATCGACATAACGCCAGATCGTCACATTGGTCGCTTTTCTCTCTGAAACGGTTACATTTATCGTCTGCAAGCCCTTGTCGCGTGATGCGGTATGCAGAGTCACTACAAGCGGCATAGTAGAACACAGAATAAGAATCTACGTTGATGCAATCGGCCAGTAAGAAGAGCTACATTTCAAGTTTTAGTTATCGATTAATGAATTATTGGGCGGTTTGGTGCCTTGGACCAGACCGAGGACCTTCAGATTTTGCATGAACCGAGGACTGGCAGCCAGGTAACACGAGAAATTGTGTAAAGTGTTAATATGTAGTAAAAACCTAAGAAAATCTCCCGTTTCCGTCATTTACTATCGAATCGACATAACGCCAGATCGTCACAGTGGTCGCTTTTCTCTCTGAAACGGTTACATTTATCGTCTGCAAGCCCTTGTCGCGTGATGAAGTATGCAGAGTCACTACAAGCGGCATAGTAGAACACTGAAGAAGCATCTAAGTTTATGCAATCGCCCAGTAAGAAGAGCTACATTTCAAGTTTTAGTTATCGATTAATGAATTATTGGGCGGTTTGGTGCCTTGGACCAGACCGAGGACCTTAAGATTTTGCATGAACCGAGGACTGGCAGCCAGGTAACACGAGAAATTGTGTAAAGTGTTAATATGTAGTAAAAACCTAAGAAAATCTCCCGTTTCCGTCATTTACTATCGAATCGACATAACGCCAGATCGTCACAGTGGTCGCTTTTCTCTCTGAAACGGTTACATTTATCGTCTGCAAGCCCTTGTCGCGTGATGCGGTATGCAGACACAGTACAAGCAGCACACTAGAACACAGAATAAGAATCTACGTTGATGCAATCGGCCAGTAAGAAGAGCTACATTTCAAGTTTTAGTTATTGATTAATGAATTATTGGGCGGTTTGGTGCCTTGGACCAAACCTAGGACCTTAAGATTTTGCATGAACCGAGGACTGGCAGCCAGGTAACACGAGAAATTGTGTAAAGTGTTAATATGTAGTAAAAACCTAAGAAAATCTCCCGTTCCCGTCATTTACTATCGAATCGACATAACGCCAGATCGTCACAGTGGTCGCTTTTCTCTCTGAAACGGTTACATTTATCGTCTGCAAGCCCTTGTCGCGTGATGCGGTATGCAGACACAGTACAAGCAGCACACTAGAACACAGAATAAGAATCTACGTTGATGCAATCGGCCAGTAAGAAGAGCTACATTTCAAGTTTTAGTTATCGATTAATGAATTATTGGGCGGTTTGGTGCCTTAGACCAGACCGAGGACCTTAAGATTTTGCATGAACCGAGGACTGGCAGCCAGGTAACACGAGAAATTGTGTAAAGTGTTAATATGTAGTAAAAACCTAAGAAAATCTCCCGTTTCCGTCATTTACTATCGAATCGACATAACGCCAGATCGTCACAGTGGTCGCTTTTCTCTCTGAAACGGTTACATTTATCGTCTGCAAGCACTTGTCGCGTGATGCGGTATGCAGACACAGTACAAGCAGCACACTAGAACACAGAATAAGAATCTACGTTGATGCAATCGGCCAGTAAGAAGAATTACATTTCAAGTTTTAGTTATCGATTAATGAATTATTGGGCGGTTTGGTGCCTTGGACCAGACCGAGGACCTTAAGATTTTGCATGAACCGAGGACTGGCAGCCAGGTAACACGAGAAATTGTGTAAAGTGTTAATATGTAGTAAAAACCTAAGAAAATCTCCCGTTTCCGTCATTTACTATCGAATCGACATAACGCCAGATCGTCACAGTGGTCGCTTTTCTCTCTGAAACGGTTACATTTATCGTCTGCAAGCCCTTGTCGCGTGATGCGGTATGCAGACACAGTACAAGCAGCACACTAGAACACAGAATAAGAATCTACGTTGATGCAATCGGCCAGTAAGAAGAGCTACATTTCAAGTTTTAGTTATCGATTAATGAATTATTGGGCGGTTTGGTGCCTTGGACCAGACCGAGGACCTTAAGATTTTGCATGAACCGAGGACTGGCAGCCAGGTAACACGAGAAATTGTGTAAAGTGTTAATATGTAGTAAAAACCTAAGAAAATCTCCCGTTTCCGTCATTTACTATCGAATCGACATAACGCCAGATCGTCACATTGGTCGCTTTTCTCTCTGAAACGGTTACATTTATCGTCTGCAAGCCCTTGTCGCGTGATGCGGTATGCAGAGTCACCACAAGCGGCATAGTAGAACACAGAATAAGAATCTACGTTGATGCAATCGGCCAGTAAGAAGAGCTACATTTCAAGTTTTAGTTATCGATTAATGAATTATTGGGCGGTTTGGTGCCTTGGACCAGACCGAGGACCTTCAGATTTTGCATGAACCGAGGACTGGCAGCCAGGTAACACGAGAAATTGTGTAAAGTGTTAATATGTAGTAAAAACCTAAGAAAATCTCCCGTTTGCGTCATTTACTATCGAATCGACATAACGCCAGATCGTCACATTGGTCGCTTTTCTCTCTGAAACGGTTACATTTATCGTCTGCAAGCCCTTGTCGCGTGATGCGGTATGCAGAGTCACTACAAGCGGCATAGTAGAACACTGAAGAAGCATCTAAGTTTATGCTATCGCCCAGTAAGAAGAGCTACATTTCAAGTTTTAGTTATCGATTAATGAATTATTGGGCGGTTTGGTGCCTTGGACCAGACCGAGGACCTTAAGATTTTGCATGAACCGAGGACTGGCAGCCAGGTAACACGAGAAATTGTGTAAAGTGTTAATATGTAGTAAAAACCTAAGAAAATCTCCCGTTTCCGTCATTTACTATCGAATCGACATAACGCCAGATCTTCACAGTGGTCGCTTTTCCTCTGAAACGGTTACATTTATCGTCTGCAAGCCCTTGTCGCGTGATGCGGTATGCAGACACAGTACAAGCAGCACACTAGAACACAGAATAAGAATCTACGTTGATGCAATCGGCCAGTAAGAAGAGCTACATTTCAAGTTTTAGTTATCGATTAATGAATTATTGGGCGGTTTGGTGCCTTGGACCAGACCGAGGACCTTAAGATTTTGCATGAACCGAGGACTGGCAGCCAGGTAACACGAGAAATTGTGTAAAGTGTTAATATGTAGTAAAAACCTAAGAAAATCTCCCGTTTCCGTCATTTACTATCGAATCGACATAACGCCAGATCGTCACATTGGTCGCTTTTCTCTCTGAAACGGTTACATTTATCGTCTGCAAGCACTTGTCGCGTGATGCGGTATGCAGACACAGTACAAGCAGCACACTAGAACACTGAAGAAGCATCTAAGTTTATGCAATCGCCCAGTAAGAAGAGCTACATTTCAAGTTTTAGTTATCGATTAATGAATTATTGGGCGGTTTGGTGCCTTGGACCAGACCGAGGACCTTAAGATTTTGCATGAACCGAGGACTGGCAGCCAGGTAACACGAGAAATTGTGTAAAGTGTTAATATGTAGTAAAAACCTAAGAAAATCTCCCGTTTCCGTCATTTACTATCGAATCGACATAACGCCAGATCGTCACAGTGGTCGCTTTTCTCTCTGAAACGGTTACATTTATCGTCTGCAAGCCCTTGTCGCGTGATGCGGTATGCAGACACAGTACAAGCAGCACACTAGAACACAGAATAAGAATCTACGTTGATGCAATCGGCCAGTAAGAAGAGCTACATTTCAAGTTTTAGTTATCGATTAATGAATTATTGGGCGGTTTGGTGCCTTGGACCAGACCGAGGACCTTAAGATTTTGCATGAACCGAGGACTGGCGGCCAGGTAACACGAGAAATTGTGTAAAGTGTTAATATGTAGTAAAAACCTAAGAAAATCTCCCGTTTCCGTCATTTACTATCGAATCGACATAACGCCAGGTCGTCACATTGGTCGCTTTTCTCTCTGAAACGGTTACATTTATCGTCTGCAAGCCCTTGTCGCGTGATGCGGTATGCAGAGTCACTACAAGCGGCATAGTAGAACACAGAATAAGAATCTACGTTGATGCAATCGGCCAGTAAGAAGAGCTACATTTCAAGTTTTAGTTATCGATTAATGAATTATTGGGCGGTTTGGTGCCTTGGACCAGACCGAGGACCTTCAGATTTTGCATGAACCGAGGACTGGCAGCCAGGTAACACGAGAAATTGTGTAAAGTGTTAATATGTAGTAAAAACCTAAGAAAATCTCCCGTTTCCGTCATTTACTATCGAATCGACATAACGCCAGATCGTCACAGTGGTCGCTTTTCTCTCTGAAACGGTTACATTTATCGTCTGCAAGCCCTTGTCGCGTGATGAAGTATGCAGAGTCACTACAAGCGGCATAGTAGAACACTGAAGAAGCATCTAAGTTTATGCAATCGCCCAGTAAGAAGAGCTACATTTCAAGTTTTAGTTATCGATTAATGAATTATTGGGCGGTTTGGTGCCTTGGACCAGACCGAGGACCTTAAGATTTTGCATGAACCGAGGACTGGCAGCCAGGTAACACGAGAAATTGTGTAAAGTGTTAATATGTAGTAAAAACCTAAGAAAATCTCCCGTTTCCGTCATTTACTATCGAATCGACATAACGCCAGATCGTCACAGTGGTCGCTTTTCTCTCTGAAACGGTTACATTTATCGTCTGCAAGCCCTTGTCGCGTGATGCGGTATGCAGACACAGTACAAGCAGCACACTAGAACACAGAATAAGAATCTACGTTGATGCAATCGGCCAGTAAGAAGAGCTACATTTCAAGTTTTAGTTATTGATTAATGAATTATTGGGCGGTTTGGTGCCTTGGACCAGACCTAGGACCTTAAGATTTTGCATGAACCGAGGACTGGCAGCCAGGTAACACGAGAAATTGTGTAAAGTGTTAATATGTAGTAAAAACCTAAGAAAATCTCCCGTTCCCGTCATTTACTATCGAATCGACATAACGCCAGATCGTCACAGTGGTCGCTTTTCTCTCTGAAACGGTTACATTTATCGTCTGCAAGCCCTTGTCGCGTGATGCGGTATGCAGACACAGTACAAGCAGCACACTAGAACACAGAATAAGAATCTACGTTGATGCAATCGGCCAGTAAGAAGAGCTACATTTCAAGTTTTAGTTATCGATTAATGAATTATTGGGCGGTTTGGTGCCTAGGACCAGACCGAGGACCTTAAGATTTTGCATGAACCGAGGACTGGCAGCCAGGTAACACGAGAAATTGTGTAAAGTGTTAATATGTAGTAAAAACCTAAGAAAATCTCCCGTTTCCGTCATTTACTATCGAATCGACATAACGCCAGATCGTCACAGTGGTCGCTTTTCTCTCTGAAACGGTTACATATATCGTCTGCAAGCCCTTGTCGCGTGATGCGGTATGCAGACACAGTACAAGCAGCACACTAGAACACAGAATAAGAATCTACGTTGATGCAATCGGCCAGTAAGAAGAGCTACATTTCAAGTTTTAGTTATCGATTAATGAATTATTGGGCGGTTTGGTGCCTTAGACCAGACCGAGGACCTTAAGATTTTGCATGAACCGAGGACTGGCAGCCAGGTAACACGAGAAATTGTGTAAAGTGTTAATATGTAGTAAAAACCTAAGAAAATCTCCCGTTTCCGTCATTTACTATCGAATCGACATAACGCCAGATCGTCACAGTGGTCGCTTTTCTCTCTGAAACGGTTACATTTATCGTCTGCAAGCCCTTGTCGCGTGATGCGGTATGCAGACACAGTACAAGCAGCACACTAGAACACAGAATAAGAATCTACGTTGATGCAATCGGCCAGTAAGGAGACCTACATTTCAAGTTTTAGTTATTGATTAATGAATTATTGGGCGGTTTGGTGCCTTGGACCAGACCTAGGACCTTAAGATTTTGCATGAACCGAGGACTGGCAGCCAGGTAACACGAGAAATTGTGTAAAGTGTTAATATGTAGTAAAAACCTAAGAAAATCTCCCGTTCCCGTCATTTACTATCGAATCGACATAACGCCAGATCGTCACAGTGGTCGCTTTTCTCTCTGAAACGGTTACATTTATCGTCTGCAAGCCCTTGTCGCGTGATGCGGTATGCAGACACAGTACAAGCAGCACACTAGAACACAGAATAAGAATCTACGTTGATGCAATCGGCCAGTAAGAAGAGCTACATTTCAAGTTTTAGTTATCGATTAATGAATTATTGGGCGGTTTGGTGCCTAGGACCAGACCGAGGACCTTAAGATTTTGCATGAACCGAGGACTGGCAGCCAGGTAACACGAGAAATTGTGTAAAGTGTTAATATGTAGTAAAAACCTAAGAAAATCTCCCGTTTCCGTCATTTACTATCGAATCGACATAACGCCAGATCGTCACAGTGGTCGCTTTTCTCTCTGAAACGGTTACATATATCGTCTGCAAGCCCTTGTCGCGTGATGCGGTATGCAGACACAGTACAAGCAGCACACTAGAACACAGAATAAGAATCTACGTTGATGCAATCGGCCAGTAAGAAGAGCTACATTTCAAGTTTTAGTTATCGATTAATGAATTATTGGGCGGTTTGGTGCCTTAGACCAGACCGAGGACCTTAAGATTTTGCATGAACCGAGGACTGGCAGCCAGGTAACACGAGAAATTGTGTAAAGTGTTAATATGTAGTAAAAACCTAAGAAAATCTCCCGTTTCCGTCATTTACTATCGAATCGACATAACGCCAGATCGTCACAGTGGTCGCTTTTCTCTCTGAAACGGTTACATTTATCGTCTGCAAGCCCTTGTCGCGTGATGCGGTATGCAGACACAGTACAAGCAGCACACTAGAACACAGAATAAGAATCTACGTTGATGCAATCGGCCAGTAAGAAGAATTACATTTCAAGTTTTAGTTATCGATTAATGAATTATTGGGCGGTTTGGTGCCTTGGACCAGACCGAGGACCTTAAGATTTTGCATGAACCGAGGACTGGCAGCCAGGTAACACGAGAAATTGTGTAAAGTGTTAATATGTAGTAAAAACCTAAGAAAATCTCCCGTTTCCGTCATTTACTATCGAATCGACATAACGCCAGATCGTCACAGTGGTCGCTTTTCTCTCTGAAACGGTTACATTTATCGTCTGCAAGCCCTTGTCGCGTGATGCGGTATGCAGACACAGTACAAGCAGCACACTAGAACACAGAATAAGAATCTACGTTGATGCAATCGGCCAGTAAGAAGAGCTACATTTCAAGTTTTAGTTATCGATTAATGAATTATTGGGCGGTTTGGTGCCTTGGACCAGACCGAGGACCTTAAGATTTTGCATGAACCGAGGACTGGCAGCCAGGTAACACGAGAAATTGTGTAAAGTGTTAATATGTAGTAAAAACCTAAGAAAATCTCCCGTTTCCGTCATTTACTATCGAATCGACATAACGCCAGATCGTCACATTGGTCGCTTTTCTCTCTGAAACGGTTACTTTTATCGTCTGCAAGCCCTTGTCGCGTGATGCGGTATGCAGAGTCACTACAAGCGGCATAGTAGAACACAGAATAAGAATCTACGTTGATGCAATCGGCCAGTAAGAAGAGCTACATTTCAAGTTTTAGTTATCGATTAATGAATTATTGGGCGGTTTGGTGCCTTGGACCAGACCGAGGACCTTCAGATTTTGCATGAACCGAGGACTGGCAGCCAGGTAACACGAGAAATTGTGTAAAGTGTTAATATGTAGTAAAAACCTAAGAAAATCTCCCGTTTGCGTCATTTACTATCGAATCGACATAACGCCAGATCGTCACATTGGTCGCTTTTCTCTCTGAAACGGTTACATTTATCGTCTGCAAGCCCTTGTCGCGTGATGCGGTATGCAGAGTCACTACAAGCGGCATAGTAGAACACTGAAGAAGCATCTAAGTTTATGCTATCGCCCAGTAAGAAGAGCTACATTTCAAGTTTTAGTTATCGATTAATGAATTATTGGGCGGTTTGGTGCCTTGGACCAGACCGAGGACCTTAAGATTTTGCATGAACCGAGGACTGGCAGCCAGGTAACACGAGAAATTGTGTAAAGTGTTAATATGTAGTAAAAACCTAAGAAAATCTCCCGTTTCCGTCATTTACTATCGAATCGACATAACGCCAGATCGTCACAGTGGTCGCTTTTCCTCTGAAACGGTTACATTTATCGTCTGCAAGCCCTTGTCGCGTGATGCGGTATGCAGACACAGTACAAGCAGCACACTAGAACACAGAATAAGAATCTACGTTGATGCAATCGGCCAGTAAGAAGAGCTACATTTCAAGTTTTAGTTATTGATTAATGAATTATTGGGCGGTTTGGTGCCTTGGACCAGACCTAGGACCTTAAGATTTTGCATGAACCGAGGACTGGCAGCCAGGTAACACGAGAAATTGTGTAAAGTGTTAATATGTAGTAAAAACCTAAGAAAATCTCCCGTTTCCGTCATTTACTATCGAATCGACATAACGCCAGATCGTCACAGTGGTCGCTTTTCTCTCTGAAACGGTTACATTTATCGTCTGCAAGCCCTTGTCGCGTGATGCGGTATGCAGACACAGTACAAGCAGCACACTAGAACACAGAATAAGAATCTACGTTGATGCAATCGGCCTGTAAGAAGAGCTACATTTCAAGTTTTAGTTATCGATTAATGAATTATTGGGCGGTTTGGTGCCTTGGACCAGACCGAGGACCTTAAGATTTTGCATGAACCGAGGACTGGCAGCCAGGTAACACGAGAAATTGTGTAAAGTGTTAATATGTAGTAAAAACCTAAGAAAATCTCCCGTTTCCGTCATTTACTATCGATTCGACATAACGCCAGATCGTCACAGTGCTCGCTTTTCTCTCTGAAACGGTTACATTTATCGTCTGCAAGCCCTTGTCGCGTGATGCGGTATGCAGACACAGTACAAGCAGCACACTAGAACACAGAATAAGAATCTACGTTGATGCAATCGGCCAGTAAGAAGAGCTACATTTCAAGTTTTAGTTATCGATTAATGAATTATTAGGCGGTTTGGTGCCTTGGACCAGACCGAGGACCTTAAGATTTTGCATGAACCGAGGACTGGCAGCCAGGTAACACGAGAAATTGTGTAAAGTGTTAATATGTAGTAAAAACCTAAGAAAATCTCCCGTTTCCGTCATTTACTATCGAATCGACATAACGCCAGATCGTCACAGTGGTCGCTTTTCTCTCTGAAACGGTTACATTTATCGTCTGCAAGCCCTTGTCGCGTGATGCGGTATGCAGACACAGTACAAGCAGCACACTAGAACACAGAATAAGAATCTACGTTGATGCAATCGGCCAGTAAGAAGAGCTACATTTCAAGTTTTAGTTATCGATTAATGAATTATTGGGCGGTTTGGTGCCTTGGACCAGACCGAGGACCTTCAGATTTTGCATGAACCGAGGACTGGCAGCCAGGTAACACGAGAAATTGTGTAAAGTGTTAATATGTAGTAAAAACCTAAGAAAATCTCCCGTTTCCGTCATTTACTATCGATTCGACATAACGCCAAATCGTCACAGTGGTCGCTTTTCTCTCTGAAACGGTTACATTTATCGTCTGCAAGCCCTTGTCGCGTGATGCGGTATGCATACACAGTACAAGCAGCACACTAGAACACAGAATAAGAATCTACGTTGATGCAATCGGCCAGTAAGAAGAGCTACATTTCAAGTTTTAGTTATCGATTAATGAATTATTGGGCGGTTTGGTGCCTTGGACCAGACCGAGGACCTTAAGATTTTGCATGAACCGAGGACTGGCAGCCAGGTAACACGAGAAATTGTGTAAAGTGTTAATATGTAGTAAAAACCTAAGAAAATCTCCCGTTTCCGTCATTTACTATCGAATCGACATAACGCCAGATCGTCACATTGGTCGCTTTTCTCTCTGAAACGGTTACATTTACCGTCTGCAAGCCCTTGTCGCGTGATGCGGTATGCAGACACAGTACAAGCAGCACACTAGAACACAGAATAAGAATCTACGTTGATGCAATCGGCCAGTAAGAAGAGCTACATTTCAAGTTTTAGTTATCGATTAATGAATTATTGGGCGGTTTGGTGCCTTGGACCAGACCGAGGACCTTAAGATTTTGCATGAACCGAGGACTGGCAGCCAGGTAACACGAGAAATTGTGTAAAGTGTTAATATGTAGTAAAAACCTAAGAAAATCTCCCGTTTCCGTCATTTACTATCGAATCGACATAACGCCAGATCGTCACAGTGGTCGCTTTTCTCTCTGAAACGGTTACATTTATCGTCTGCAAGCCCTTGTCGCGTGATGCGGTATGCAGAGTCACTACAAGCGGCATAGTAGAACACTGAAGAAGCATCTAAGTTTATGCAATCGCCCAGTAAGAAGAGCTACATTTCAAGTTTTAGTTATCGATTAATGAATTATTGGGCGGTTTGGTGCCTTGGACCAGACCGAGGACCTTAAGATTTTGCATGAACCGAGGACTGGCAGCCAGGTAACACGAGAATTTGTGTAAAGTGTTAATATGTAGTAAAAACCTAAGAAAATCTCCCGTTTCCGTCATTTACTATCGATTCGACATAACGCCAGATCGTCACAGTGGTCGCTTTTCTCTCTGAAACGGTTACATTTATCGTCTGCAAGCCCTTGTCGCGTGATGCGGTATGCAGACACAGTACAAGCAGCACACTAGAACACAGAATAAGAATCTACGTTGATGCAATCGGCCAGTAAGAAGAGCTACATTTCAAGTTTTGGTTATCGATTAATGAATTATTGGGCGGTTTGGTGCCTTGGACCAGACCGAGGACCTTAAGATTTTGCATGAACCGAGGACTGGCAGCCAGGTAACACGAGAAATTGTGTAAAGTGTTAATATGTAGTAAAAACCTAAGAAAATCTCCCGTTTCCGTCATTTACTATCGAATCGACATAACGCCAGATGGTCACATTGGTCGCTTTTCTCTCTGAAACGGTTACATTTACCGTCTGCAAGCCCTTGTCGCGTGATGCGGTATGCAGACACAGTACAAGCAGCACACTAGAACACAGAATAAGAATCTACGTTGATGCAATCGGCCAGTAAGAAGAGCTACATTTCAAGTTTTAGTTATCGATTAATGAATTATTGGGCGGTTTGGTGCCTTGGACCAGACCGAGGACCTTAAGATTTTGCATGAACCGAGGACTGGCAGCCAGGTAACACGAGAAATTGTGTAAAGTGTTAATATGTAGTAAAAACCTAAGAAAATCTCCCGTTTCCGTCATTTACTATCGAATCGACATAACGCCAGATCGTCACAGTGGTCGCTTTTCTCTCTGAAACGGTTACATTTATCGTCTGCAAGCCCTTGTCGCGAGATGCTGTATGCAGACACAGTACAAGCAGCACACTAGAACACAGAATAAGAATCTACGTTGATGCAATAGGCCAGTAAGAAGAGCTACATATCAAGTCTTAGTTATCGATTAATGAATTATTGGGCGGTTTGGTGCCTTGGACCAGACCGAGGACCTTAAGATTTTGCATGAACCGAGGACTGGCAGCCAGGTAACACGAGAAATTGTGTAAAGTGTTAATATGTAGTAAAAACCTAAGAAAATCTCCCGTTTCCGTCATTTACTATCGAATCGACATAACGCCAGATCGTCACAGTGGTCGCTTTTCTCTCTGAAACGGTTACATTTATCGTCTGCAAGCCCTTGTCGCGTGATGCGGTATGCAGAGTCACTACAAGCGGCATAGTAGAACACTGAAGAAGCATCTAAGTTTATGCAATCGCCCAGTAAGAAGAGCTACATTTCAAGTTTTAGTTATCGATTAATGAATTATTGGGCTGTTTGGTGCCTTGGATTAGACCGAGGACCTTCAGATTTTGCATGAACCGAGGACTGGCAGCCAGGTAACACGAGAAATTGTGTAAAGTGTTAATATGTAGTAAAAACCTAAGAAAATCTCCCGTTTCCATCATTTACTATCGAATCGACATAACGCCAGATCGTCACATTGGTCGCTTTTCTCTCTGAAACGGTTACATTTACCTTCTGCAAGCCCTTGTCGCGTGATGCGGTATGCAGACACAGTACAAGCAGCACACTAGAACACAGAATAAGAATCTACGTTGATGCAATCGGCCAGTAAGGAGACCTACATTTCAAGTTCTAGTTATCGATTAATGAATTATTGGGCGGTTTGGTGCCTTGGACAGAACCGAGGACCTTAAGATTTTGCATGAACCGAGGACTGGCAGCCAGGTAACACGAGAAATTGTGTAAAGTGTTAATATGTAGTAAAAACCTAAGAAAATCTCCCGTTTCCGTCATTTACTATCGAATCGACATAACGCCAGATCGTCACATTGGTCGCTTTTCTCTCTGAAACGGTTACATTTATCGTCTGCAAGCCCTTGTCGCATGATGCGGTATGCAGACACAGTACAAACAGCACACTAGAACACAGAATAAGAATCTACGTTGATGCAATCGGCCAGTAAGAAGAGCTACATTTTAAGTTTTAGTTATCGAATAATGAATTATTGGGCGGTTTGGTGCCTTGGACCAGACCGAGGACCTTAAGATTTTGCATGAACCGAGGACTGGCAGCCAGGTAACACGAGAAATTGTGTAAAGTGTTAATATGTAGTAAAAACCTAAGAAAATCTCCCGTTTCCGTCATTTACTATCGAATCGACATAACGCCAGATCGTCACAGTGGTCGCTTTTCTCTCTGAAACGGTTACATTTATCGTCTGCAAGCCCTTGTCGCGTGATGCGGTATGCAGACACAGTACAAGCAGCACACTAGAACACAGAATAAGAATCTACGTTGATGCAATCGGCCAGTAAGAAGAGCTACATTTCAAGTTTTAGTTATCGATTAATGAATTATTGGGCGGTTTGGTGCCTTGGACCAGACCGAGGACCTTAAGATTTTGCATGAACCGAGGACTGGCAGCCAGGTAACACGAGAAATTGTGTAAAGTGTTAATATGTAGTAAAAACCTAAGAAAATCTCCCGTTTCCGTCATTTACTATCGATTCGACATAACGCCAGATCGTCACAGTGGTCGCTTTTCTCTCTGAAACGGTTACATTTATCGTCTGCAAGCCGTTGTCGCGTGATGCGGTATGCAGACACAGTACAAGCAGCACACTAGAACACAGAATAAGAATCTACGTTGATGCAATCGGCCAGTAAGAAGAGCTACATATCAAGTTTTAGTTATCGATTAATGAATTATTGGGCGGTTTGGTGCCTTGGACCAGACCGAGGACCTTGAGATTTTGCATGAACCGAGGACTGGCAGCCAGGTAACACGAGAAATTGTGTAAAGTGTTAATATGTAGTAAAAACCCAAGAAAATCTCCAGTTTCCGTCATTTACTATCGAATCGACATAACGCCAGATCGTCACAGTGGTCGCTTTTCTCTCTGAAACGGTTACATTTATCGTCTGCAAGCCCTTGTCGCGTGATGCGGTATGCAGAGTCACTACAAACGGCATAGTAGAACACTGAAGAAGCATCTAAGTTTATGCAATCGCCCAGTAAGAAGAGCTACATTTCAAGTTTTAGTTATCGATTAATGAATTATTGGGCGGTTTGGTGCCTTGGACCAGACCGAGGACCTTAAGATTTTGCATGAACCGAGGACTGGCAGCCAGGTAACACGAGAAATTGTGTAAAGTGTTAATATGTAGTAAAAACCCAAGAAAATCTCCCGTTTCCGTCATTTACTATCGAATCGACATAATGCCAGATCGTCACAGTGGTCGCTTTTCTCTCTGAAACGGTTACATTTATCGTCTGCAAGCCCTTGTCGCGTGATGCGGTATGCAGAGTCACTACAAGCGGCATAGTAGAACACTGAAGAAGCATCTAAGTTTATGCAATCGCCCAGTAAGAAGAGCTACATTTCAAGTTTTAGTTATCGATTAATGAATTATTGGGCGGTTTGGTGCCTTGGACCAGACCGAGGACCTTAAGATTTTGCATGAACCGAGGACTGGCAGCCAGGTAACACGAGAAATTGTGTAAACTGTTAATATGTAGTAAAAGCCTAAGAAAATCTCCCGTTTCCGTCATTTACCATTGAATCGACACAACGCCAGATCGTCACAGTGGTCGCTTTTCTCTCTGAAACAGTTACATTTATCGTCTGCAAGTTGTTGTCGCGTGATGCGGTATGCAGACACAGTACAAGCAGCACACTAGAACACAGAATAAGAATCTACGTTGATGCAATCGGCCAGTAAGAAGAGCTACATTTCAAGTTTTAGTTATCGATTAATGAATTATTGGGCGGTTTGGTGCCTTGGACCAGACCGAGGACCTTAAGATTTTGCATGAACCGAGGACTGGCAGCCAGGTAACACGAGAATTTGTGTAAAGTGTTAATATGTAGTAAAAACCTAAGAAAATCTCCCGTTTCCGTCATTTACTATCGTTTCGACATAACGCCAGATCGTCACAGTGGTCGCTTTTCTCTCTGAAACGGTTACATTTATCGTCTGCAAGCCCTTGTCGCGTGATGCGGTATGCAGACACAGTACAAGCAGCACACTAGAACACAGAATAAGAATCTACGTTGATGCAATCGGCCAGTAAGAAGAGCTACATTTCAAGTTTTAGTTATCGATTAATGAATTATTGGGCGGTTTGGTGCCTTGGACCAGACCGAGGACCTTAAGATTTTGCATGAACCGAGGACTGGCAGCCAGGTAACACGAGAAATTGTGTAAAGTGTTAATATGTAGTAAAAACCTAAGAAAATCTCCCGTTTCCGTCATTTACTATCGAATCGACATAACGCCAGATCGTCACATTGGTCGCTTTTCTCTCTGAAACGGTTACATTTACCGTCTGCAAGCCCTTGTCGCGTGATGCGGTATGCAGACACAGTACAAGCAGCACACTAGAACACAGAATAAGAATCTACGTTGATGCAATCGGCCAGTAAGAAGAGCTACATTTCAAGTTTTAGTTATCGATTAATGAATTATTGGGCGGTTTGGTGCCTTGGACCAGACCGAGGACCTTAAGATTTTGCATGAACCGAGGACTGGCAGCCAGGTAACACGAGAAATTGTGTAAAGTGTTAATATGTAGTAAAAACCTAAGAAAATCTCCCGTTTCCGTCATTTACTATCGAATCGACATAACGCCAGATCGTCACAGTGGTCGCTTTTCTCTCTGAAACGGTTACATTTATCGTCTGCAAGCCCTTGTCGCGAGATGCTGTATGCAGACACAGTACAAGCAGCACACTAGAACACAGAATAATAATCTACGTTGATGCAATAGGCCAGTAAGAAGAGCTACATATCAAGTCTTAGTTATCGATTAATGAATTATTGGGCGGTTTGGTGCCTTGGACCAGACCGAGGACCTTAAGATTTTGCATGAACCGAGGACTGGCAGCCAGGTAACACGAGAAATTGTGTAAAGTGTTAATATGTAGTAAAAACCTAAGAAAATCTCCCGTTTCCGTCATTTACTATCGAATCGACATAACGCCAGATCGTCACAGTGGTCGCTTTTCTCTCTGAAACGGTTACATTTATCGTCTGCAAGCCCTTGTCGCGTGATGCGGTATGCAGAGTCACTACAAGCGGCATAGTAGAACACTGAAGAAGCATCTAAGTTTATGCAATCGCCCAGTAAGAAGAGCTACATTTCAAGTTTTAGTTATCGATTAATGAATTATTGGGCGGTTTGGTGCCTTGGATTAGACCGAGGACCTTCAGATTTTGCATGAACCGAGGACTGGCAGCCAGGTAACACGAGAAATTGTGTAAAGTGTTAATATGTAGTAAAAACCTAAGAAAATCTCCCGTTTCCATCATTTACTATCGAATCGACATAACGCCAGATCGTCACATTGGTCGCTTTTCTCTCTGAAACGGTTACATTTACCTTCTGCAAGCCCTTGTCGCGTGATGCGGTATGCAGACACAGTACAAGCAGCACACTAGAACACAGAATAAGAATCTACGTTGATGCAATCGGCCAGTAAGGAGACCTACATTTCAAGTTCTAGTTATCGATTAATGAATTATTGGGCGGTTTGGTGCCTTGGACAGAACCGAGGACCTTAAGATTTTGCATGAACCGAGGACTGGCAGCCAGGTAACACGAGAAATTGTGTAAAGTGTTAATATGTAGTAAAAACCTAAGAAAATCTCCCGTTTCCGTCATTTACTATCGAATCGACATAACGCCAGATCGTCACATTGGTCGCTTTTCTCTCTGAAACGGTTACATTTATCGTCTGCAAGCCCTTGTCGCATGATGCGGTATGCAGACACAGTACAAACAGCACACTAGAACACAGAATAAGAATCTACGTTGATGCAATCGGCCAGTAAGAAGAGCTACATTTTAAGTTTTAGTTATCGAATAATGAATTATTGGGCGGTTTGGTGCCTTGGACCAGACCGAGGACCTTAAGATTTTGCATGAACCGAGGACTGGCAGCCAGGTAACACGAGAAATTGTGTAAAGTGTTAATATGTAGTAAAAACCTAAGAAAATCTCCCGTTTCCGTCATTTACTATCGAATCGACATAACGCCAGATCGTCACAGTGGTCGCTTTTCTCTCTGAAACGGTTACATTTATCGTCTGCAAGCCCTTGTCGCGTGATGCGGTATGCAGACACAGTACAAGCAGCACACTAGAACACAGAATAACAATCTACGTTGATGCAATCGGCCAGTAAGAAGAGCTACATTTCAAGTTTTAGTTATCGATTAATGAATTATTGGGCGGTTTGGTGCCTTGGACCAGACCGAGGACCTTAAGATTTTGCATGAACCGAGGACTGGCAGCCAGGTAACACGAGAAATTGTGTAAAGTGTTAATATGTAGTAAAAACCTAAGAAAATCTCCCGTTTCCGTCATTTACTACCGATTCGACATAACGCCAGATCGTCACAGTGGTCGCTTTTCTCTCTGAAACGGTTACATTTATCGTCTGCAAGCCGTTGTCGCGTGATGCGGTATGCAGACACAGTACAAGCAGCACACTAGAACACAGAATAAGAATCTACGTTGATGCAATCGGCCAGTAAGAAGAGCTACATATCAAGTTTTAGTTATCGATTAATGAATTATTGGGCGGTTTGGTGCCTTGGACCAGACCGAGGACCTTGAGATTTTGCATGAACCGAGGACTGGCAGCCAGGTAACACGAGAAATTGTGTAAAGTGTTAATATGTAGTAAAAACCCAAGAAAATCTCCAGTTTCCGTCATTTACTATCGAATCGACATAACGCCAGATCGTCACAGTGGTCGCTTTTCTCTCTGAAACGGTTACATTTATCGTCTGCAAGCCCTTGTCGCGTGATGCGGTATGCAGAGTCACTACAAACGGCATAGTAGAACACTGAAGAAGCATCTAAGTTTATGCAATCGCCCAGTAAGAAGAGCTACATTTCAAGTTTTAGTTATCGATTAATGAATTATTGGGCGGTTTGGTGCCTTGGACCAGACCGAGGACCTTAAGATTTTGCATGAACCGAGGACTGGCAGCCAGGTAACACGAGAAATTGTGTAAAGTGTTAATATGTAGTAAAAACCCAAGAAAATCTCCCGTTTCCGTCATTTACTATCGAATCGACATAACGCCAGATCGTCACAGTGGTCGCTTTTCTCTCTGAAACGGTTACATTTATCGTCTGCAAGCCCTTGTCGCGTGATGCGGTATGCAGAGTCACTACAAGCGGCATAGTAGAACACTGAAGAAGCATCTAAGTTTATGCAATCGCCCAGTAAGAAGAGCTACATTTCAAGTTTTAGTTATCGATTAATGAATTATTGGGCGGTTTGGTGCCTTGGACCAGACCGAGGACCTTAAGATTTTGCATGAACCGAGGACTGGCAGCCAGGTAACACGAGAAATTGTGTAAACTGTTAATATGTAGTAAAAGCCTAAGAAAATCTCCCGTTTCCGTCATTTACTATTGAATCGACACAACGCCAGATCGTCACAGTGGTCGCTTTTCTCTCTGAAACAGTTACATTTATCGTCTGCAAGTTGTTGTCGCGTGATGCGGTATGCAGACACAGTACAAGCAGCACACTAGAACACAGAATAAGAATCTACGTTGATGCAATCGGCCAGTAAGAAGAGCTACATTTCAAGTTTTAGTTATCGATTAATGAATTATTGGGCGGTTTGGTGCCTTGGACCAGACCGAGGACCTTAAGATTTTGCATGAACCGAGGACTGGCAGCCAGGTAACACGAGAATTTGTGTAAAGTGTTAATATGTAGTAAAAACCTAAGAAAATCTCCCGTTTCCGTCATTTACTATCGATTCGACATAACGCCAGATCGTCACAGTGGTCGCTTTTCTCTCTGAAACGGTTACATTTATCGTCTGCAAGCCCTTGTCGCGTGATGCGGTATGCAGACACAGTACAAGCAGCACACTAGAACACAGAATAAGAATCTACGTTGATGCAATCGGCCAGTAAGAAGAGCTACATTTCAAGTTTTAGTTATCGATTAATGAATTATTGGGCGGTTTGGTGCCTTGGACCAGACCGAGGACCTTAAGATTTTGCACGAACCGAGGACTGGCAGCCAGGTAACACGAGAAATTGTGTAAAGTGTTAATATGTAGTAAAAACCTAAGAAAATCTCCCGTTTCCGTCATTTACTATCGAATCGACATAACGCCAGATCGTCACATTGGTCGCTTTTCTCTCTGAAACGGTTACATTTACCGTCTGCAAGCCCTTGTCGCGTGATGCGGTATGCAGACACAGTACAAGCAGCACACTAGAACACAGAATAAGAATCTACGTTGATGCAATCGGCCAGTAAGAAGAGCTACATTTCAAGTTTTAGTTATCGATTAATGAATTATTGGGCGGTTTGGTGCCTTGGACCAGACCGAGGACCTTAAGATTTTGCATGAACCGAGGACTGGCAGCCAGGTAACACGAGAAATTGTGTAAAGTGTTAATATGTAGTAAAAACCTAAGAAAATCTCCCGTTTCCGTCATTTACTATCGAATCGACATAACGCCAGATCGTCACAGTGGTCGCTTTTCTCTCTGAAACGGTTACATTTATCGTCTGCAAGCCCTTGTCGCGAGATGCTGTATGCAGACACAGTACAAGCAGCACACTAGAACACAGAATAAGAATCTACGTTGATGCAATAGGCCAGTAAGAAGAGCTACATATCAAGTCTTAGTTATCGATTAATGAATTATTGGGCGGTTTGGTGCCTTGGACCAGACCGAGGACCTTAAGATTTTGCATGAACCGAGGACTGGCAGCCAGGTAACACGAGAAATTGTGTAAAGTGTTAATATGTAGTAAAAACCTAAGAAAATCTCCCGTTTCCGTCATTTACTATCGAATCGACATAACAACAGATCGTCACAGTGGTCGCTTTTCTCTCTGAAACGGTTACATTTATCGTCTGCAAGCCCTTGTCGCGTGATGCGGTATGCAGAGTCACTACAAGCGGCATAGTAGAACACTGAAGAAGCATCTAAGTTTATGCAATCGCCCAGTAAGAAGAGCTACATTTCAAGTTTTAGTTATCGATTAATGAATTATTGGGCGGTTTGGTGCCTTGGATTAGACCGAGGACCTTCAGATTTTGCATGAACCGAGGACTGGCAGCCAGGTAACACGAGAAATTGTGTAAAGTGTTAATATGTAGTAAAAACCTAAGAAAATCTCCCGTTTCCATCATTTACTATCGAATCGACATAACGCCAGATCGTCACATTGGTCGCTTTTCTCTCTGAAACGGTTACATTTACCTTCTGCAAGCCCTTGTCGCGTGATGCGGTATGCAGACACAGTACAAGCAGCACACTAGAACACAGAATAAGAATCTACGTTGATGCAATCGGCCAGTAAGGAGACCTACATTTCAAGTTCTAGTTATCGATTAATGAATTATTGGGCGGTTTGGTGCCTTGGACAGAACCGAGGACCTTAAGATTTTGCATGAACCGAGGACTGGCAGCCAGGTAACACGAGAAATTGTGTAAAGTGTTAATATGTAGTAAAAACCTAAGAAAATCTCCCGTTTCCGTCATTTACTATCGAATCGACATAACGCCAGATCGTCACATTGGTCGCTTTTCTCTCTGAAACGGTTACATTTATCGTCTGCAAGCCCTTGTCGCATGATGCGGTATGCAGACACAGTACAAACAGCACACTAGAACACAGAATAAGAATCTACGTTGATGCAATCGGCCAGTAAGAAGAGCTACATTTTAAGTTTTAGTTATCGAATAATGAATTATTGGGCGGTTTGGTGCCTTGGACCAGACCGAGGACCTTAAGATTTTGCATGAACCGAGGACTGGCAGCCAGGTAACACGAGAAATTGTGTAAAGTGTTAATATGTAGTAAAAACCTAAGAAAATCTCCCGTTTCCGTCATTTACTATCGAATCGACATAACGCCAGATCGTCACAGTGGTCGCTTTTCTCTCTGAAACGGTTACATTTATCGTCTGCAAGCCCTTGTCGCGTGATGCGGTATGCAGACACAGTACAAGCAGCACACTAGAACACAGAATAAGAATCTACGTTGATGCAATCGGCCAGTAAGAAGAGCTACATTTCAAGTTTTAGTTATCGATTAATGAATTATTGGGCGGTTTGGTGCCTTGGACCAGACCGAGGACCTTAAGATTTTGCATGAACCGAGGACTGGCAGCCAGGTAACACGAGAAATTGTGTATAGTGTTAATATGTAGTAAAAACCTAAGAAAATCTCCCGTTTCCGTCATTTACTATCGATTCGACATAACGCCAGATCGTCACAGTGGTCGCTTTTCTCTCTGAAACGGTTACATTTATCGTCTGCAAGCCGTTGTCGCGTGATGCGGTATGCAGACACAGTACAAGCAGCACACTAGAACACAGAATAAGAATCTACGTTGATGCAATCGGCCAGTAAGAAGAGCTACATATCAAGTTTTAGTTATCGATTAATGAATTATTGGGCGGTTTGGTGCCTTGGACCAGACCGAGGACCTTGAGATTTTGCATGAACCGAGGACTGGCAGCCAGGTAACACGAGAAATTGTGTAAAGTGTTAATATGTAGTAAAAACCCAAGAAAATCTCCAGTTTCCGTCATTTACTATCGAATCGACATAACGCCAGATCGTCACAGTGGTCGCTTTTCTCTCTGAAACGGTTACATTTATCGTCTGCAAGCCCTTGTCGCGTGATGCGGTATGCAGAGTCACTACAAACGGCATAGTAGAACACTGAAGAAGCATCTAAGTTTATGCAATCGCCCAGTAAGAAGAGCTACATTTCAAGTTTTAGTTATCGATTAATGAATTATTGGGCGGTTTGGTGCCTTGGACCAGACCGAGGACCTTAAGATTTTGCATGAACCGAGGACTGGCAGCCAGGTAACACGAGAAATTGTGTAAAGTGTTAATATGTAGTAAAAACCCAAGAAAATCTCCCGTTTCCGTCATTTACTATCGAATCGACATAACGCCAGATCGTCACAGTGGTCGCTTTTCTCTCTGAAACAGTTACATTTATCGTCTGCAAGCCCTTGTCGCGTGATGCGGTATGCAGAGTCACTACAAACGGCATAGTAGAACACTGAAGAAGCATCTAAGTTTATGCAATCGCCCAGTAAGAAGAGCTACATTTCAAGTTTTAGTTATCGATTAATGAATTATTGGGCGGTTTGGTGCCTTGGACCAGACCGAGGACCTTAAGATTTTGCATGAACCGAGGACTGGCAGCCAGGTAACACGAGAAATTGTGTAAAGTGTTAATATGTAGTAAAAACCCAAGAAAATCTCCCGTTTCCGTCATTTACTATCGAATCGACATAACGCCAGATCGTCACAGTGGGTGCTTTTCTCTCTGAAACAGTTACATTTATCGTCTGCAAGCACTTGTCGCGTGATGCGGTATGCAGACACAGTACAAGCAGCACACTAGAACACAGAATAAGAATCTACGTTGATGCAATCGGCCAGTAAGAAGAGCTACATTTCAAGTTTTAGTTATCGATTAATGAATTATTGGGCGGTTTGGTGCCTTGGACCAGACCGAGGACCTTAAGATTTTGCATGAACCGAGGACTGGCAGCCAGGTAACACGAGAAATTGTGTAAAGTGTTAATATGTAGTAAAAACCTAAGAAAATCTCCCGTTTCCGTCATTTACTATCGAATCGACATAACGCCAGATCGTCACATTGGTCGCTTTTCTCTCTGAAACGGTTACATTTATCGTCTGCAAGCCCTTGTCGCGTGATGCGGTATGCAGACACAGTACAAGCAGCACACTAGAACACTGAAGAAGCATCTAAGTTTATGCAATCGCCCAGTAAGAAGAGCTACATTTCAAGTTTTAGTTATCGATTAATGAATTATTGGGCGGTTTGGTGCCTTGGACCAGACCGAAGACATTAAGATTTTGCATGAACCGAGGACTGGCAGCCAGGTAACACGAGAAATTGTGTAAAGTGTTAATATGTAGTAAAAACCTAAGAAAATCTCCCGTTTCCGTCATTTACTATCGAATCGACATAACGCCAGATCGTCACAGTGGTCGCTTTTCTCTCTGAAACGGTGACATTTATCGTCTGCAAGCACTTGTCGCGTGATGCGGTATGCAGACACAGTACAAGCAGCACACTAGAACACAGAATAAGAATCTACGTTGATGCAATCGGCCAGTAAGAAGAGCTACATTTCAAGTTTTAGTTATCGATTAATGAATTATTGGGCGGTTTGGTGCCTTGGACCAGACCGAGGACCTTCAGATTTTGCATGAACCGAGGACTGGCAGCCAGGTAACACGAGAAATTGTGTAAAGTGTTAATATGTAGTAAAAACCTAAGAAAATCTCCCGTTTCCGTCATTTACTATCGATTCGACATAACGCCAAATCGTCACAGTGGTCGCTTTTCTCTCTGAAACGGTTACATTTATCGTCTGCAAGCCCTTGTCGCGTGATGCGGTATGCAGACACAGTACAAGCAGCACACTAGAACACAGAATAAGAATCTACGTTGATGCAATCGGCCAGTAAGAAGAGCTACATTTCAAGTTTTAGTTATCGATTAATGAAATATTGGGCGGTTTGGTGCCTTGGACCAGACCGAGGACCTTAAGATTTTGCATGAACCGAGGACTGGCAGCCAGGTAACACGAGAAATTGTGTAAAGTGTTAATATGTAGTAAAAACCTAAGAAAATCTCCCGTTTCCGTCATTTACTATCGAATCGACATAACGCCAGATCGTCTTAGTGGTCGCTTTTCTCTCTGAAACGGTTACATTTATCGTCTGCAAGCCCTTGTCGCGTGATGCGGTATGCAGAGTCACTACAAGCGGCATAGTAGAACACTGAAGAAGCATCTAAGTTTATGCAATCGCCCAGTAAGAAGAGCTACATTTCAAGTTTTAGTTATCGATTAATGAATTATTGGGCGGTTTGGTGCCTTGGACCAGACCGAGGACCTTCAGATTTTGCATGAACCGAGGACTGGCAGCCAGGTAACACGAGAAATTGTGTAAAGTGTTAATATGTAGTAAAAACCTAAGAAAATCTCCCGTTTCCGTCATTTACTATCGAATCGACATAACGCCAGATCGTCACATTGGTCGCTTTTCTCTCTGAAACGGTTACATTTACCGTCTGCAAGCCCTTGTCGCGTGATGCGGTATGCAGACACAGTACAAGCAGCACACTAGAACACAGAATGAGAATCTACGTTGATGCAATCGGCCAGTAAGAAGAGCTACATTTCAAGTTTTAGTTATCGATTAATGAATTATTGGGCGGTTTGGTGCCTTGGACCAGACCGAGGACCTTAAGATTTTGCATGAACCGAGGACTGGCAGCCAGGTAACACGAGAAATTGTGTAAAGTGTTAATATGTAGTAAAAACCTAAGAAAATCTCCCGTTTCCGTCATTTACTATCGAATCGACATAACGCCAGATCGTCACAGTGGTCGCTTTTCTCTCTGAAACGGTTACATTTATCGTCTGCAAGCCCTTGTCGCGAGATGCTGTATGCAGACACAGTACAAGCAGCACACTAGAACACAGAATAAGAATCTACGTTGATGCAATAGGCCAGTAAGAAGAGCTACATTTCAAGTTTTAGTTATCCTTTAATGAATTATTGGGCGGTTTGGTGACTTGGACCAGACCGAGGACCTTAAGATTTTGCATGAACCAAGGACTGGCAGCCAGGTAACACGAGAAATTGTGTAAAGTGTTAATATGTAGTAAAAACCTAAGAAAATCTCCCGTTTCCGTCATTTACTATCGAATCGACATAACGCCAGATCGTCACAGTGGTCGCTTTTCTCTCTGAAACGGTTACATTTATCGTCTGCAAGCCCTTGTCGCGTGATGCGGTATGCAGAGTCACTACAAGCGGCATAGTAGAACACTGAAGAAGCATCTAAGTTTATGCAATCGCCCAGTAAGAAGAGCTACATTTCAAGTTTTAGTTATCGATTAATGAATTATTGGGCGGTTTGGTGCCTTGGACCAGACCGAGGATCTTAAGATTTTGCATGAACCGAGGACTGGCAGCCAGGTAACACGAGAAATTGTGTAAAGTGTTAATATGTAGTAAAAACCTAAGAAAATCTCCCGTTTCCGTCATTTACTATCGAATCGACATAACGCCAGATCGTCACAGTGGTCGCTTTTCTCTCTGAAACGGTTACATTTATCGTCTGCAAGCCATTGTCGCGTGATGCGGTATGCAGAGTCACTACAAGCGGCATAGTAGAACACTGAAGCAGCATCTAAGTTTATGCAATCGCCCAGTAAGAAGAGCTACATTTCAAGTTTTAGTTATCGATTAATGAATTATTGGGCGGTTTGGTGCCTTGGACCAGACCGAGGACCTTCAGATTTTGCATGAACCGAGGACTGGCAGCCAGGTAACACGAGAAATTGTGTAAAGTGTTAATATGTAGTACAAACCTAAGAAAATCTCCCGTTTCCGTCATTTACTATCGATTCGACATAACGCCAGATCGCCACAGTGGTCGCTTTTCTCTCTGAAACGGTTACATTTATCGTCTGCAAGCCGTTGTCGCGTGATGCGGTATGCAGACACAGTACAAGCAGCACACTAGAACACAGAATAAGAATCTACGTTGATGCAATCGGCCAGTAAGAAGAGCTACATTTCAAGTTTTAGTTATCGATTAATGAATTATTGGGCGGTTTGGTGCCTTGGACCAGACCGAGGACCTTAAGATTTTGCATGAACCGAGGACTGGCAGCCAGGTAACACGAGAAATTGTGTAAAGTGTTAATATGTAGTAAAAACCTAAGAAAATCTCCCGTTTCCGTCATTTACTATCGAATCGACATAACGCCAGATCGTCACAGTGGTCGCTTTTCTCTCTGAAACGGTTACATTTATCGTCTGCAAGCCCTTGTCGCGAGATGCTGTATGCAGACACAGTACAAGCAGCACACTAGAACACAGAATAAGAATCTACGTTGATGCAATAGGCCAGTAAGAAGAGCTACATTTCAAGTCTTAGTTATCGATTAATAAATTATTGAGCGGTTTGGTGCCTTGGACCAGACCGAGGACCTTAAGATTTTGCATGAACCGAGGACTGGCAGCCAGGTAACACGAGAAATTGTCTAAAGTGTTAATATGTAGTAAAAACCTAAGAAAATCTCCCGTTTCCGTCATTTACTATCGAATCGACATAACGCCAGATCGTCACATTGGTCGCTTTTCTCTCTGAAACGGTTACATTTATCGTCTGCAAGCCCTTGTCGCGTGATGCGGTATGCAGAGTCACTACAAGCGGCATAGTAGAACACTGAAGAAGCATCTAAGTTTATGCAATCGCCCAGTAAGAAGAGCTACATTTTAAGTTTTAGTTATCGATTAATGAATTATTGGGCGGTTTGGTGCCTTGGACCAGACCGAGGACCTTAAGATTTTGCATGAACCGAGGACTGGCAGCCAGGTAACACGAGAAATTGTGTAAAGTGTTAATATGTAGTAAAAACCTAAGAAAATCTCCCGTTTCCGTCATTTACTATCGAATCGACATAACGCCAGATCGTCACAGTGGTCGCTTTTCTCTCTGAAACGGTTACATTTATCGTCTGCAAGCCCTTGTCGCGTGATGCGGTATGCAGACACAGTACAAGCAGCACACTAGAACACAGAATAAGAATCTACGTTGATGCAATCGGCCAGTAAGAAGAGCTACATTTCAAGTTTTAGTTATCGATTAATGAATTATTGGGCGGTTTGGTGCCTTGGACCAGACCGAGGACCTTAAGATTTTGCATGAACCGAGGACTGGCAGCCAGGTAACACGAGAAATTGTGTAAGTGTTAATATGTAGTAAAAACCTAAGAAAATCTCCCGTTTCCGTCATTTACTATCGATTCGACATAACGCCAGATCGTCACAGTGGTCGCTTTTCTCTCTGAAACGGTTACACTTATCGTCTGCAAGCCCTTGTCGCGTGATGCGGTATGCAGACACAGTACAAGCAGCACACTAGAACACAGAATAAGAATCTACGTTGATGCAATCGGCCAGTAAGAAGAGCTACATTTCAAGTTTTAGTTATCGATTAATGAATTATTGGGCGGTTTGGTGCCTTGGACCAGACCGAGGACCTTAAGATTTTGCATGAACCGAGGACTGGCAGCCAGGTAACACGAGAAATTGTGTAAAGTGTTAATATGTAGTAAAAACCCAAGAAAATCTCCAGTTTCCGTCATTTACTATCGAATCGACATAACGCCAGATCGTCACAGTGGTCGCTTTTCTCTCTGAAACGGTTACATTTATCGTCTGCAAGCCCTTGTCGCGTGATGCGGTATGCAGAGTCACTACAAGCGGCATAGTAGAACACTGAAGAAGCATCTAAGTTTATGCAATCGCCCAGTAAGAAGAGCTACATTTCAAGTTTTAGTTATCGATTAATGAATTATTGGGCGGTTTGGTGCCTTGGACCAGACCGAGGATCTTAAGATTTTGCATGAACCGAGGACTGGCAGCCAGGTATCACGAGAAATTGTGTAAAGTGTTAATATGTAGTAAAAACCTAAGAAAATCTCCCGTTTCCGTCATTTACTATCGAATCGACATAACGCCAGATCGTCACAGTGGTCGCTTTTCTCTCTGAAACGGTTACATTTATCGTCTGCAAGCCATTGTCGCGTGATGCGGTATGCAGAGTCACTACAAGCGGCATAGTAGAACACTGAAGAAGCATCTAAGTTTATGCAATCGCCCAGTAAGAAGAGCTACATTTCAAGTTTTAGTTATCGATTAATGAATTATTGGGCGGTTTGGTGCCTTGGACCAGAACGAGGACCTTCAGATTTTGCATGAACCGAGGACTGGCGGCCAGGTAACACGAGAAATTGTGTAAAGTGTTAATATGTAGTAAAAACCTAAGAAAATCTCCCGTTTCCGTCATTTACTATCGATTCGACATAACGCCAGATCGTCACAGTGGTCGCTTTTCTCTCTGAAACGGTTACATTTATCGTCTGCAAGCCGTTGTCGCGTGATGCGGTATGCAGACACAGTACAAGCAGCACACTAGAACACAGAATAAGAATCTACGTTGATGCAATCGGCCAGTAAGAAGAGCTACATTTCAAGTTTTAGTTATCGATTAATGAATTATTGGGCGGTTTGGTGCCTTGGACCAGACCGAGGACCTTAAGATTTTGCATGAACCGAGGACTGGCAGCCAGGTAACACGAGAAATTGTGTAAAGTGTTAATATGTAGTAAAAACCTAAGAAAATCTCCCGTTTCCGTCATTTACTATCGAATCGACATAACGCCAGATCGTCACATTGGTCGCTTTTCTCTCTGAAACGGTTACATTTACCGTCTGCAAGCCCTTGTCGCGTGATGCGGTATGCAGACACAGTACAAGCAGCACACTAGAACACAGAATAAGAATCTACGTTGATGCAATCGGCCAGTAAGAAGAGCTACATTTCAAGTTTTAGTTATCGATTAATGAATTATTGGGCGGTTTGGTGCCTTGGACCAGACCGAGGACCTTAAGATTTTGCATGAACCGAGGACTGGCAGCCAGGTAACACGAGAAATTGTGTAAAGTGTTAATATGTAGTAAAAACCTAAGAAAATCTCCCGTTTCCGTCATTTACTATCGAATCGACATAACGCCAGATCGTCACAGTGGTCGCTTTTCTCTCTGAAACGGTTACATTTATCGTCTGCAAGCGCTTGTCGCGAGATGCTGTATGCATACACAGTACAAGCAGCACACTAGAACACAGAATAAGAATCTACGTTGATGCAATCGGCCAGTAAGAAGAGCTACATTTCAAGTTTTAGTTATCGATTAATGAATTATTGGGCGGTTTGGTGCCTTGGACCAGACCGAGGACCTTAAGATTTTGCATGAACCGAGGACTGGCAGCCAGGTAACACGAGAAATTGTGTAAAGTGTTAATATGTAGTAAAAACCCAAGAAAATCTCCAGTTTCCGTCATTTACTATCGAATCGACATAACGCCAGATCGTCACAGTGGTCGCTTTTCTCTCTGAAACGGTTACATTTATCGTCTGCAAGCCCTTGTCGCGTGATGCGGTATGCAGAGTCACTACAAGCGGCATAGTAGAACACTGAAGAAGCATCTAAGTTTATGCAATCGCCCAGTAAGAAGAGCTACATTTCAAGTTTTAGTTATCGATTAATGAATTATTGGGCGGTTTGGTGCCTTGGACCAGACCGAGGACCTTAAGATTTTGCATGAACCGAGGACTGGCAGCCAGGTAACACGAGAAATTGTGTAAAGTGTTAATATGTAGTAAAAGCCTAAGAAAATCTCCCGTTTCCGTCATTTACTATCGAATCGACATAACGCCAGATCGTCACAGTGGTCGCTTTTCTCTCTGAAACAGTTACATTTATCGTCTGCAAGCCGTTGTCGCGTGATGCGGTATGCAGACACAGTACAAGCAGTACACTAGAACACAGAATAAGAATCTACGTTGATGCAATCGGCCAGTAAGAAGAGCTACATTTCAAGTTTTAGTTATCGATTAATGAATTATTGGGCGGTTTGGTGCCTTGGACCAGACCGAGGACCTTAAGATTTTGCATGAACCGAGGACTGGCAGCCAGGTAACACGAGAAATTGTGTAAAGTGTTAATATGTAGTAAAAACCCAAGAAAATCTCCCGTTTCCGTCATTTACTATCGAATCGACATAACGCCAGATCGTCACAGTGGTCGCTTTTCTCTCTGAAACGGTTACATTTATCGTCTGCAAGCCCTTGTCGCGTGATGCGGTATGCAGAGTCACTACAAGCGGCATAGGCCGAAGTGGCCGAGCGGTTAAAGGCGCTACAGTCTGGAACCGCACGACCGCTACGGTCGCAGGTTCGAATCCTGCCTCGGGCATGGATGTGTGTGATGTCCTTAGGTTAGTTAGGTTTAAGTAGTTCTAAGTTCTAGGGGACTTATGACCACAGCAGTTGAGTCCCATAGTGCTCAGAGCCATTTGCACCACAAGCGGCATAGTAGAACACTGAAGAAGCATCTAAGTTTATGCAATCGCCCAGTAAGAAGAGCTACATTTCAAGTTTTAGTTATCGATTAATGAATTATTGGGCGGTTTGGTGCCTTGGACCAGACCGAGGACCTTAAGATTTTGCATGAACCGAGGACTGGCAGCCAGGTAACACGAGAAATTGTGTAAACTGTTAATATGTAGTAAAAGCCTAAGAAAATCTCCCGTTTCCGTCATTTACTATTGAATCGACATAACGCCAGATCGTCACAGTGGTCGCTTTTCTCTTTGAAACAGTTACATTTATCGTCTGCAAGCCGTTGTCGCGTGATGCGGTATGCAGACACAGTACAAGCAGCACACTAGAACACAGAATAAGAATCTACGTTGATGCAATCGGCCAGTAAGGAGAGCTACATTTCAAGTTTTAGTTATCGATTAATGAATTATTGGGCGGTTTGGTGCCTTGGACCAGACCGAGGACCTTAAGATTTTGCATGAACCGAGGACTGGCAGCCAGGTAACACGAGAAATTGTGTAAAGTGTTAATATGTAGTAAAAACCTAAGAAAATCTTCCGTTTCCGTCATTTACTATCGAATCGACATAACGCCAGATCGTCACATTGGTCGCTTTTCTCTCTGAAACGGTTACATTTATCGTCTGCAAGCCCTTGTCGCGTGATGCGGTATGCAGACACAGTACAAGCAGCACACTAGAACACAGAAAAAGAATCTACGTTGATGCAATCGGCCAGTAAGAAGAGCTACATTTCAAGTTTTAGTTATCGATTAATGAATTATTGGGCGGTTTGGTGCCTTGGACCAGACCGAGGACCTTAAGATTTTGCATGAACCGAGGACTGGCAGCCAGGTAACACGAGAAATTGTGTAAAGTGTTAATATGTAGTAAAAACCTAAGAAAATCTCCCGTTTCCGTCATTTACTATCGAATCGACATAACGCCAGATCGTCACAGTGGTCGCTTTTCTCTCTGAAACGGTTACATTTATCGTCTGCAAGCCCTTGTCGCGTGATGCGGTATGCAGACACAGTACAAGCAGCACACTAGAACACAGAATAAGAATCTACGTTGATGCAATCGGCCAGTAAGAAGAGCTACATTTCAAGTTTTAGTTATCGATTAATGAATTATTGGGCGGTTTGGTGCCTTGGACCAGACCGAGGACCTTAAGATTTTGCATGAACCGAGGACTGGCAGCCAGGTAACACGACAAATTGTGTAAAGTGTTAATATGTAGTAAAAACCTAAGAAAATCTCCCGTTTCCGTCATTTACTATCGAATCGACATAACGCCAGATCGTCACATTGGTCGCTTTTCTCTCTGAAACGGTTACATTTATCGTCTGCAAGCCCTTGTCGCGTGATGCGGTATGCAGACACGGTACAAGCAGCACACTATAACACAGAATAAGAATCTACGTTGATGCAATCGGCCAGTAAGAAGAGCTACATTTCAAGTTTTAGTTATCGATTAATGAATTATTGGGCGGTTTGGTGCCTTGGACCAGACCGAGGACCTTAAGATTTTGCATGAACCGAGGACTGGCAGCCAGGTAACACGAGAAATTGTGTAAAGTGTTAATATGTAGTAAAAACCTAAGAAAATCTCCCGTTTCCGTCATTTACTATCGAATCGACATAACGCCAGATCGTCACAGTGGTCGCTTTTCTCTCTGAAACGGTTACATTTATCGTCTGCAAGCCCTTGTCGCGTGATGCGGTATGCAGAGTCACTACAAGCGGCATAGTAGAACACTGAAGAAGCATCTAAGTTTATGCAATCGCCCAGTAAGAAGAGCTACATTTCAAGTTTTAGTTATCGATTAATGAATTATTGGGCGGTTTGGTGCCTTGGACCAGACCGAGGACCTTAAGATTTTGCATGAACCGAGGACTGGCAGCCAGGTAACACGAGAAATTGTGTAAAGTGTTAATATGTAGTAAAAACCTAAGAAAATCTCCCGTTTCCGTCATTTACTATCGAATCGACATAACGCCAGATCGTCACATTGGTCGCTTTTCTCTCTGAAACGGTTACATTTACCGTCTGCAAGCCCTTGTCGCGTGATGCGGTATGCAGACACAGTACAAGCAGCACACTAGATCACAGAATAAGAATCTACGTTGATGCAATCGGCCAGTAAGGAGAGCTACATTTCAAGTTTTAGTTATCGATTAATGAATTATTGGGCGGTTTGGTGCCTTGGACCAGACCGAGGACCTTAAGATTTTGCATGAACCGAGGACTGGCAGCCAGGTAACACGAGAAATTGTGTAAAGTGTTAATATGTAGTAAAAACCTAAGAAAATCTCCCGTTTCCGTCATTTACTATCGAATCGACATAACGCCAGATCGTCACAGTGGTCGCTTTTCTCTCTGAAACGGTTACATTTATCGTCTGCAAGCCCTTGTCGCGTGATGCGGTATGTAGACACAGTACAAGCAGCACACTAGAACACAGAATAAGAATCTACGTTGATGCAATCGGCCAGTAAGAAGAGCTACATTTCAAGTTTTAGTTATCGATTAATGAATTATTGGGCGGTTTGGTGCCTTGGACCAGACCGAGGACCTTAAGATTTTGCATGAACCGAGGACTGGCAGCCAGGTAACACGAGAAATTGTGTAAAGTGTTAATATGTAGTAAAAACCTAAGAAAATCTCCCGTTTCCGTCATTTACTATCGAATCGACATAACGCCAGATCGTCACAGTGGTCGCTTTTCTCTCTGAAACGGTTACATTTATCGTCTGCAAGCCGTTGTCGCGTGATGCGGTATGCAGACACAGTACAAGCAGCACACTAGAACACAGAATAAGAATCTACGTTGATGCAATCGGCCAGTAAGAAGAGCTACATTTCAAGTTTTAGTTATCGATTAATGAATTATTGGGCGATTTGGTGCCTTGGACCAGACCGAGGACCTTAAGATTTTGCATGAACCGAGGACTGGCAGCCAGGTAACACGACAAATTGTGTAAAGTGTTAATATGTAGTAAAAACCTAAGAAAATCTCCCGTTTCCGTCATATACTATCGAATCGACATAACGCCAGATCGTCACATTGGTCGCTTTTCTATCTGAAACGGTTACATTTATCGTCTGCAAGCCCTTGTCGCGTGATGCGGTATGCAGACACAGTACAAGCAGCACACTAGAACACAGAATAAGAATCTACGTTGATGCAATCGGCCAGTAAGAAGAGCTACATTTCAAGTTTTAGTTATCGATTAATGAATTATTGGGCGGTTTGGTGCCTTGGACCAGACCGAGGACCTTAAGATTTTGCATGAACCGAGGACTGGCAGCCAGGTAACACGAGAAATTGTGTAAAGTGTTAATATGTAGTAAAAACCTAAGAAAATCTCCCGTCATTTACTATCGAATCGACATAACGCCAGATCGTCACAGTGGTCGCTTTTCTCTCTGAAACGGTTACATTTATCGTCTGCAAGCCCTTGTCGCGTGATGCGGTATGCAGACACAGTACAAGCAGCACACTAGAACACAGAATAAGAATCTACGTTGATGCAATCGGCCAGTAAGAAGAGCTACATTTCAAGTTTTAGTTATCGATTAATGAATTATTGGGCGGTTTGGTGCCTTGGACCAGATCGAGGACCTTAAGATTTTGCATGAACCGAGGACTGGCAGCCAGGTAACACGAGAAATTGTGTAAAGTGTTAATATGTAGTAAAAACCTAAGATAATCTCCCGTTTCCGTCATTTACTATCGAATCGACATAACGCCAGATCGTCACAGTGGTCGCTTTTGTCTCTGAAACGGTTACATTTATCGTCTGCAAGCCCTTGTCGCGTGATGCGGTATGCAGACACAGTACAAGCAGCACACTAGAACACAGAATAAGAATCTACGTTGATGCAATCGGCCAGTAAGAAGAGCTACATTTCAAGTTTTAGTTATCGATTAATGAATTATTGGGCGGTTTGGTGCCTTGGACCAGACCGAGGACCTTAAGATTTTGCATGAACCGAGAACGGGCAGCCAGGTAACACGAGAAATTGTGTAAAGTGTTAATATGTAGTAAAAACCTAAGAAAATCTCCCGTTTCCGTCATTTACTATCGAATCGACATAACGCCAGATCGTCACAGTGGTCGCTTTTCTCTCTGAAACGGTTACATTTATCGTCTGCAAGCCCTTGTCGCGTGATGCGGTATGCAGAGTCACTACAAGCGGCATACTAGAACACTGAAGAAGCATCTAAGTTTATGCAATCGCCCAGTAAGAAGAGCTACATTTCAAGTTTTAGTTATCGATTAATGAATTATTGGGCGGTTTGGTGCCTTGGACCAGACCGAGGACCTTAAGATTTTGCATGAACCGAGGACTGGCAGCCAGGTAACACGACAAATTGTGTAAAGTGTTAATATGTAGTAAAAACCTAAGAAAATCTCCCGTTTCCGTCATTTACTATCGAATCGACATAACGCCAGATCGTCACATTGGTCGCTTTTCTTTCTGAAACGGTTACATTTACCGTCTGCAAGCCCTTGTCGCGTGATGCGGTATGCAGACACAGTACAAGCAGCACACTAGAACACAGAATATGAATCTACGTTGATGCAATCGGCCAGTAAGAAGAGCTACATTTCAAGTTTTAGTTATCGATTAATGAATTATTGGGCGGTTTGGTGCCTTGGACCAGACCGAGGACCTTAAGATTTTGCATGAACCGAGGACTGGCAGCCAGGTAACACGAGAAATTGTGTAAAGTGTTAATATGTAGTAAAAACCTAAGAAAATCTCCCGTTTCCGTCATTTACTATCGAATCGACATAACGCCAGATCGTAACAGTGGTCGCTTTTCTCTCTGAAACGGTTACATTTATCGTCTGCAAGCCCTTGTCGCGTGATGCGGTATGAAGACACAGTACAAGCAGCACACTAGAACACAGAATAAGAATCTACGTTGATGCAATCGGCCAGTAAGAAGAGCTACATTTCAAGTTTTAGTTATCGATTAATGAATTATTGGGCGGTTTGGTGCCTTGGACCAGACCGAGGACCTTAAGATTTTGCATGAACCGAGGACTGGCAGCCAGGTAACACGAGAAATTGTGTAAAGTGTTAATATGTAGTAAAAACCTAAGAAAATCTCCCGTTTCCGTCATTTACTATCGAATCGACATAACGCCAGATCGTCACAGTGGTCGCTTTTCTCTCTGAAACGGTTACATTTATCGTCTGCAAGCCCTTGTCGCGTGATGCGGTATGCAGACACAGTACAAGCAGCACACTAGAACACAGAATAAGAATCTACGTTGATGCAATCGGCCAGTAAGAAGAGCTACATTTCAAGTTTTAGTTATCGATTAATGAATTATTGGGCGGTTTGGTGCCTTGGACCAGACCGAGGACATTACGATTTTGCATGAACCGAGGACTGGCAGCCAGGTAACACGAGAAATTGTGTAAAGTGTTAATATGTAGTAAAAACCTAAGAAAATCTCCCGTTTCCGTCATTTACTATCGAATCGACATAACGCCAGATCGTCACAGTGGTCGCTTTTCTCTCTGAAACGGTTACATTTATCGTCTGCAAGCCCTTGTCGCGTGATGCGGTATGCAGAGTCACTACAAGCGGCATAGTAGAACACTGAAGAAGCATCTAAGTTTATGCAATCGCCCAGTAAGAAGAGCTACATTTCAAGTTTTAGTTATCGATTAATGAATTATTGGGCGGTTTGGTGCCTTGGACCAGACCGAGGACCTTAAGATTTTGCATGAACCGAGGACTGGCAGCCAGGTAACACGAGAAATTGTGTAAAGTGTTAATATGTAGTAAAAACCTAAGAAAATCTCCCGTTTCCGTCATTTACTATCGAATCGACATAACGCCAGATCGTCACAGTGGTCGCCTTTCTCTCTGAAACGGTTACATGTATCGTCTGCAAGCCCTTGTCGCGTGATGCGGTATGCAGAGTCACTACAAGCGGCATAGTAGAACACTGAAGAAGCATCTAAGTTTATGCAATCGCCCAGTAAGAAGAGCTACATTTCAAGTTTTAGTTATCGATTAATGAATTATTGGGCGGTTTGGTGCCTTGGACCAGACCGAGGACCTTAAGATTTTGCATGAACCGGGGACTGGCAGCCAGGTAACACGAGAAATTGTGTAAAGTGTTAATATGTAGTAAAAACCTAAGAAAATCTCCCGTTTCCGTCATTTACTATCGAATCGACATAACGAGAGATCGTCACATTGGTCGCTTTTCTCTCTGAAACGGTTGCATTTACCGTCTGCAAGCCCTTGTCGCGTGATGCGGTATGCAGACACAGTACAAGCAGCACACTAGAACACAGAATAAGAATCTACGTTGATGCAATCGGCCAGTAAGAAGAGCTACATTTCAAGTTTTAGTTATCGATTAATGAATTATTGGGCGGTTTGGTGCCTTGGACCAGACCGAGGACCTTAAGATTTTGTATGAACCGAGGACTGGCAGCCAGGTAACACGAGAAATTGTGTAAAGTGTTAATATGTAGTAAAAACCTAAGAAAATCTCCCGTTTCCGTCATTTACTATCGAATCGACATAACGCCAGATCGTCACAGTGGTCGCTTTTCTCTCTGAAACGGTTACATTTATCGTCTGCAAGCCGTTGTCGCGTGATGCGGTATGCAGACACAGTACAAGCAGCACACTAGAACACAGAATAAGAATCTACGTTGATGCAATCGGCCAGTAAGAAGAGCTACATTTCAAGTTTTAGTTATCGATTAATGAATTATTGGGCGGTTTGGTGCCTTCGACCAGACCGAGGACCTTAAGATTTTGCATGAACCGAGGACTGGCAGCCAGGTAACACGAGAAATTGTGTAAAGTGTTAATATGTAGTAAAAACCTAAGAAAATCTCCCGTTTCCCTCATTTACTATCGAATCGACATAACGCCAGATCGTCACATTGGTCGCTTTTCTCTCTGAAACGGTTACATTTATCGTCTGCAAGCCCTTGTCGCGTGATGCGGTATGCAGACACAGTACAAGCAGCACACTAGAACACAGAATAAGAATCTACGTTGATGCAATCGGCCAGTAAGAAGAGCTACATTTCAAGTTTTAGTTATCGTTTAATGAATTATTGGGCGGTTTGGTGCCTTGGACCAGACCGAGGACCTTAAGATTTTGCATGAACCGAGGACTGGCAGCCAGGTAACACGAGAAATTGTGTAAAGTGTTAATATGTAGTAAAAACCTAAGAAAATCTCCCGTTTCCGTCATTTACTATCGAATCGACATAACGCCAGATCGTCACAGTGGTCGCTTTTCTCTCTGAAACGGTTACATTTACCGCCTGCAAGCCCTTGTCGCGTGATGCGGTATGCAGACACAGTACAAGCAGCACACTAGAACACAGAATAAGAATCTACGTTGATGCAATCGGCCAGTAAGAAGAGCTACATTTCAAGTTTTAGTTATCGATTAATGAATTATTGGGCGGTTTGGTGCCTTGGACCAGACCGAGGACCTTAAGATTTTGCATGAACCGAGGACTGGCAGCCAGGTAACACGAGAAATTGTGTAAAGTGTTAATATGTAGTAAAAACCTAAGAAAATCTCCCGTTTCCGTCATTTACTATCGAATCGACATAACGCCAGATCGCCACAGTGGTCGCTTTTCTCTCTGAAACGGTTACATTTATCGTCGGCAACCCCTTGTCGCGTGATGCGGTATGCAGAGTCACTACAAGCGGCATAGTAGAACACTGAAGAAGCATCTAAGTTTATGCAATCGCCCAGTAAGAAGAGCTACATTTCAAGTTTTAGTTATCGATTAATGAATTATTGGGCGGTTTGGTGCCTTGGACCAGACCGAGGACCTTAAGATTTTGCATGAACCGAGGACTGGCAGCCAGGTAACACGAGAAATTGTGTAAAGTGTTAATATGTAGTAAAAACCTAAGAAAATCTCCCGTTTCCGTCATTTACTATCGAATCGACATAACGCCAGATCGTCACAGTGGTCGCTTTTCTCTCTGAAACGGTTACATTTATCGTCTGCAAGCCCTTGTCGCGTGATGCGGTATGCAGACACAGTACAAGCAGCACACTAGAACACAGAATAAGAATCTACGTTGATGCAATCGGCCAGTAAGAAGAGCTACACTTCAAGTTTTAGTTATCGATTAATGAATTATTGGGCGGTTTGGTGCCTTGGACCAGACGGAGGACCTTAAGATTTTGCATGAACCGAGGACTGGCAGGCAGGTAACACGAGAAATTGTGTAAAGTGTTAATATGTAGTAAAAACCTAAGAAAATCTCCCGTTTCCGTCATTTACTATCGAATCGACATAACGCCAGATCGTCACAGTGGTCGCTTTTCTCTCTGAAACGGTTACATTTATCGTCTGCAAGCCCTTGTCGCGTGATGCGGTATGCAGAGTCACTACAAGCGGCATAGTAGAACACTGAAGAAGCATCTAAGTTTATGCAATCGCCCAGTAAGAAGAGCTACATTTCAAGTTTTAGTTATCGATTAATGAATTATTGGGCGGTTTGGTGCCTTGGACCAGACCGAGGACCTTAAGATTTTGCATGAACCGAGGACTGGCAGCCAGGTAACACGAGAAATTGTGTAAAGTGTTAATATGTAGTAAAAACCTAAGAAAATCTCCCGTTTCCGTCATTTACTATCGATTCGACATAACGCCAGATCGTCACAGTGGTCGCTCTTCTCTCTGAAACGGTTACATGTATCGTCTGCAAGCCCTTGTCGCGTGATGCGGTATGCAGAGTCACTACAAGCGGCATAGTAGAACACTGAAGAAGCATCTAAGTTTATGCAATCGCCCAGTAAGAAGAGCTACATTTCAAGTTTTAGTTATCGATTAATGAATTATTGGGCGGTTTGGTGCCTTGGACCAGACCGAGGACCTTAAGATTTTGCATGAACCGGGGACTGGCAGCCAGGTAACACGAGAAATTGTGTAAAGTGTTAATATGTAGTAAAAACCTAAGAAAATCTCCCGTTTCCGTCATTTACTATCGAATCGACATAACGAGAGAGCGCCACATTGGTCGCTTTTCTCTCTGAAACGGTTACATTTACCGTCTGCAAGCCCTTGTCGCGTGATGCGGTATGCAGACACAGTACAAGCAGCACACTAGAACACAGAATAAGAATCTACGTTGATGCAATCGGCCAGTAAGAAGAGCTACATTTCAAGTTTTAGTTATCGATTAATGAATTATTGGGCGGTTTGGTGCCTTGGACCAGACCGAGGACCTTCAGATTTTGCATGAACCGAGGAATGGCAGCCAGGTAACACGAGAAATTGTGTAAAGTGTTAATATGTAGTAAAAACCTAAGAAAATCTCCCGTTTCCGTCATTTACTATCGAATCGACATAACGCCAGATCGTCACAGTGGTCGCTTTTCTCTCTGAAACGGTTACATTTATCGTCTGCAAGCCCGTGTCGCGTGATGCGGTATGCAGAGTCACTACAAGCGGCATAGTAGAAACTGAAGAAGCATCTAAGTTTATGCAATCGCCCAGTAAGAAGAGCTACATTTCAAGTTTTAGTTATCGATTAATGAATTATTGGGCGGTTTGGTGCCTTGGACCAGACCGAGGACCTTAAGATTTTGCATGAACCGAGGACTGGCAGCCAGGTAACACGAAAAATTGTGTAAAGTGTTAATATGTAGTAAAAACCTAAGAAAATCTCCCGTTTCCGTCATTTACTATCGAATCGACATAACGCCAGATCGTCACAGTGGTCGCTTTTCTCTCTGAAACGGTTACATTTATCGTCTGCAAGCCCGTGTCGCGTGATGCGGTATGCAGAGTCACTACAAGCGGCATAGTAGAACACTGAAGAAGCATCTAAGTTTATGCAATCGCCCAGTAAGAAGAGCTACATTTCAAGTTTTAGTTATCGATTAATGAATTATTGGGCGGTTTGATGCCTTGGACCAGACCGAGGACCTTAAGATTTTGCATGAACCGAGGACTGGCAGCCAGGTAACACGAGAAATTGTGTAAAGTGTTAATATGTAGTAAAAACCTAAGAAAATCTCCCGTTTCCGTCATTTACTATCGAATCGACATAACGCCAGATCGCCACAGTGGTCGCTTTTCTCTCTGAAACGGTTACATTTATCGTCTGCAAGCCCTTGTCGCGTGATGCGGTATGCAGAGTCACTACAAGCGGCATAGTAGAACACTGAAGAAGCATCTAAGTTTATGCAATCGCCCAGTAAGAAGAGCTACATTTCAAGTTTTAGTTATCGATTAATGAATTATTGGGCGGTTTGGTGCCTTGGACCAGACCGAGGACCTTAAGATTTTGCATGAACCGAGGACTGGCAGCCAGGTAACACGAGAAATTGTGTAAAGTGTTAATATGTAGTAAAAACCTAAGAAAATCTCCCGTTTCCGTCATTTACTATCGAATCGACATAACGCCAGATCGTCACAGTGGTCGCTTTTCTCTCTGAAACGGTTACATTTATCGTCTGCAAGCCCTTGTCGCGTGATGCGGTATGCAGACACAGTACAAGCAGCACACTAGAACACAGAATAAGAATCTACGTTGATGCAATCGGCCAGTAAGAAGAGCTACACTTCAAGTTTTAGTTATCGATTAATGAATTATTGGGCGGTTTGGTGCCTTGGACCAGACGGAGGACCTTACGATTTTGCATGAACCGAGGACTGGCAGCCAGGTAACACGAGAAATTGTGTAAAGTGTTAATATGTAGTAAAAACCTAAGAAAATCTCCCGTTTCCGTCATTTACTATCGAATCGACATAACGCCAGATCGTCACAGTGGTCGCTTTTCTCTCTGAAACGGTTACATTTATCGTCTGCAAGCCCTTGTCGCGTGATGCGGTATGCAGAGTCACTACAAGCGGCATAGTAGAACACTGAAGAAGCATCTAAGTTTATGCAATCGCCCAGTAAGAAGAGCTACATTTCAAGTTTTAGTTATCGATTAATGAATTATTGGGCGGTTTGGTGCCTTGGACCAGACCGAGGACCTTAAGATTTTGCATGAACCGAGGACTGGCAGCCAGGTAACACGAGAAATTGTGTAAAGTGTTAATATGTAGTAAAAACCTAAGAAAATCTCCCGTTTCCGTCATTTACTATCGAATCGACATAACGCCAGATCGTCACAGTGGTCGCTCTTCTCTCTGAAACGGTTACATGTATCGTCTGCAAGCCCTTGTCGCGTGATGCGGTATGCAGAGTCACTACAAGCGGCATAGTAGAACACTGAAGAAGCATCTAAGTTTATGCAATCGCCCAGTAAGAAGAGCTACATTTCAAGTTTTAGTTATCGATTAATGAATTATTGGGCGGTTTGGTGCCTTGGACCAGACCGAGGACCTTAAGATTTTGCATGAACCGGGGACTGGCAGCCAGGTAACACGAGAAATTGTGTAAAGTGTTAATATGTAGTAAAAACCTAAGAAAATCTCCCGTTTCCGTCATTTACTATCGAATCGACATAACGAGAGAGCGCCACATTGGTCGCTTTTCTCTCTGAAACGGTTACATTTACCGTCTGCAAGCCCTTGTCGCGTGATGCGGTATGCAGACACAGTACAAGCAGCACACTAGAACACAGAATAAGAATCTACGTTGATGCAATCGGCCAGTAAGAAGAGCTACATTTCAAGTTTTAGTTATCGATTAATGAATTATTGGGCGGTTTGGTGCCTTGGACCAGACCGAGGACCTTAAGATTTTGCATGAACCGAGGAATGGCAGCCAGGTAACACGAGAAATTGTGTAAAGTGTTAATATGTAGTAAAAACCTAAGAAAATCTCCCGTTTCCGTCATTTACTATCGAATCGACATAACGCCAGATCGTCACAGTGGTCGCTTTTCTCTCTGAAACGGTTACATTTATCGTCTGCAAGCCGTTGTCGCGTGATGCGGTATGCAGACACAGTACAAGCAGCACACTAGAACACAGAATAAGAATCTACGTTGATGCAATCGGCCAGTAAGAAGAGCTACATTTCAAGTTTTAGTTATCGATTAATGAATTATTGGGCGGTTTGGTGCTTTGGACCAGACCGAGGACCTTAAGATTTTGCATGAACCGAGGACTGGCAGCCAGGTAACACGAGAAATTGTGTAAAGTGTTAATATGTAGTAAAATCCTAAGAAAATCTCCCGTTTCCGTCATTTAATATCGAATCGACATAACGCCATATCGTCACAGTGGTCGCTTTTCTCTCTGAAACGGTTACATTTATCGTCTGCAAGCCCGTGTCGCGTGATGCGGTATGCAGAGTCACTACAAGCGGCATACTAGAACACTGAAGAAGCATCTAAGTTTATGCAATCGCCCAGTAAGAAGAGCTACATTTCAAGTTTTAGTTATCGATTAATGAGTTATTGGGCGGTTTGGTGCCTTGGACCAGACCGAGGACCTTAAGATTTTGCATGAACCGAGGACTGGCAGCCAGGTAACACGAGAAATTGTGTAAAGTGTTAATATGTAGTAAAAACCTAAGAAAATCTCCCGTTTCCGTCATTTAATATCGAATCGACATAACCCCAGATCGTCACAGTGGTCGCTTTTCTCTCTGAAACGGTTACATTTATCGTCTGCAAGCCCTTGTCGCGTGATGCGGTATGCAGACACAGTACAAGCAGCGCACTAGAACACAGAATAAGAATCTGCGTTGATGCAATCGGCCAGTAAGAAGAGCTACATTTCAAGTTTTAGTTATCGATTAATGAATTATTGGGCGGTTTGGTGCCTTGGACCAGACCGAGGACCTTAAGATTTTGCATGAACCGAGGACTGGCAGCCAGGTAACACGAGAAATTGTGTAAAGTGTTAATATGTAGTAAAAACCTAAGAAAATCTCCCGTTTCCGTCATTTACTATCGAATCGACATAACGCCAGATCGTCACAGTGGTCGCTTTTCTCTCTGAAACGGTTACATTTATCGTCTGCAAGCCGTTGTCGCGTGATGCGGTATGCAGACACAGTACAAGCAGCACACTAGAACACAGAATAAGAATCTACGTTGATGCAATCGGCCAGTAAGAAGAGCTACATTTCAAGTTTTAGTTATCGATTAATGAATTATTGGGCGGTTTGGTGCCTTGGACCAGACCGAGGACCTTAAGATTTTGCATGAACCGAGGACTGGCAGCCAGGTAACACGAGAAATTGTGTAAAGTGTTAATATGTAGTAAAAACCTAAGAAAATCTCCCGTTTCCGTCATTTACTATCGAATCGACATAACGCCAGATCGTCTCATTGGTCGCTTTTCTCTCTGAAACGGTTACATTTATCGTCTGCAAGCCCTTGTCGCGTGATGCGGTATGCAGACACAGTACAAGCAGCACACTAGAACACAGAATAAGAATCTACGTTGATGCAATCGGCCAGTAAGAAGAGCTACATTTCAAGTTTTAGTTATCGATTAATGAATTATTGGGCGGTTTGGTGCCTTGGACCAGACCGAGTACCTTACGATTTTGCATGAACCCAGGACTGGCAGCCAGGTAACACGAGAAATTGTGTAAAGTGTTAATATGTAGTAAAAACCTAAGAAAATCTCCCGTTTCCGTCATTTACTATCGAATCGACATAACGCCAGATCGTCACAGTGGTCGCTTTTCTCTCTGAAACGGTTACATGTATCGTCTGCAAGCCCTTGTCGCGTGATGCGGTATGAAGAGTCACTACAAGCGGCATAGTAGAACACTGAAGAAGCATCTAAGTTTATGCAATCGCCCAGTAAGAAGAGCTACATTTCAAGTTTTAGTTATCGATTAATGAATTATTGGGCGGTTTGGTGCCTTGGACCAGACCGAGGACCTTAAGATTTTGCATGAACCGAGGACTGGCAGCCAGGTAACACGAGAAATTGTGTAAAGTGTTAATATGTAGTAAAAACCTAAGAAAATCTCCCGTTTCCGTCATTTACTATCGAATCGACATAACGCCAGATCGTCACAGTGGTCGCTTTTCTCTCTGAAACGGTTACATTTATCGTCTGCAAGCCCGTGTCGCGTGATGCGGTATGCAGAGTCACTACAAGCGGCATACTAGAACACTGAAGAAGCATCTAAGTTTATGCAATCGCCCAGTAAGAAGAGCTACATTTCAAGTTTTAGTTATCGATTAATGAGTTATTGGGCGGTTTGGTGCCTTGGACCAGACCGAGGACCTTAAGATTTTGCATGAACCGAGGACTGGCAGCCAGGTAACACGAGAAATTGTGTAAAGTGTTAATATGTAGTAAAAACCTAAGAAAATCTCCCGTTTCCGTCATTTACTATCGAATCGACATAACCCCAGATCGTCACAGTGGTCGCTTTTCTCTCTGAAACGGTTACATTTATCGTCTGCAAGCCCTTGTCGCGTGATGCGGTATGCAGACACAGTACAAGCAGCGCACTAGAACACAGAATAAGAATCTACGTTGATGCAATCGGCCAGTAAGAAGAGCTACATTTCAAGTTTTAGTTATCGATTAATGAATTATTGGGCGGTTTGGTGCCTTGGACCAGACCGAGGACCTTAAGATTTTGCATGAACCGAGGACTGGCAGCCAGGTAACACGAGAAATTGTGTAAAGTGTTAATATGTAGTAAAAACCTAAGAAAATCTCCCGTTTCCGTCATTTACTATCGAATCGACATAACGCCAGATCGTCACAGTGGTCGCTTTTCTCTCTGAAACGGTTACATTTATCGTCTGCAAGCCCGTGTCGCGTGATGCGGTATGCAGAGTCACTACAAACGGCATAGTAGAACACTGAAGAAGCATCTAAGTTTATGCAATCGCCCAGTAAGAAGAGCTACATTTCAAGTTTTAGTTATCGATTAATGAATTATTGGGCGGTTTGGTGCCTTGGACCAGACCGAGGACCTTAAGATTTTGCATGAACCGAGGACTGGCAGCCAGGTAACACGAGAAATTGTGTAAAGTGTTAATATGTAGTAAAAACCTAAGAAAATCTCCCGTTTCCGTCATTTACTATCGAATCGACATAACGCCAGATCGTCACAGTGGTCGCTTTTCTCTCTGAAACGGTTACATTTATCGTCTGCAAGCCGTTGTCGCGTGATGCGGTATGCAGACACAGTACAAGCAGCACACTAGAACACAGAATAAGAATCTACGTTGATGCAATCGGCCAGTAAGAAGAGCTACATTTCAAGTTTTAGTTATCGATTAATGAATTATTGGGCGGTTTGGTGCCTTGGACCAGACCGAGGACCTTAAGATTTTGCATGAACCGAGGACTGGCAGCCAGGTAACACGAGAAATTGTGTAAAGTGTTAATATGTAGTAAAAACCTAAGAAAATCTCCCGTTTCCGTCATTTACTATCGAATCGACATAACGCCAGATCGTCTCATGTGTCGCTTTTCTCTCTGAAACGGTTACATTTATCGTCTGCAAGCCCTTGTCGCGTGATGCGGTATGCAGACACAGTACAAGCAGCACACTAGAACACAGAATAAGAATCAACGTTGATGCAATCGGCCAGTAAGAAGAGCTACATTTCAAGTTTTAGTTATCGATTAATGAATTATTGGGCGGTTTGGTGCCTTGGACCAGACCGAGGACCTTACGATTTTGCATGAACCCAGGACTGGCAGCCAGGTAACACGAGAAATTGTGTAAAGTGTTAATATGTAGTAAAAACCTAAGAAAATCTCCCGTTTCCGTCATTTACTATCGAATCGACATAACGCCAGATAGTCACAGTGGTCGCTTTTCTCTCTGAAACGGTTACATTTATCGTCTGCAAGCCGTTGTCGCGTGATGCGGTATGCAGACACAGTACAAGCAGCACACTAGAACACAGAATAAGAATCTACGTTGATGCAATCGGCCAGTAAGAAGAGCTACATTTCAAGTTTTAGTTATCGATTAATGAATTAATGGGCGGTTTGGTGCTTTGGACCAGACCGAGGACCTTAAGACTTTGCATGAACCGAGGACTGGCAGCCAGGTAACACGAGAAATTGTGTAAAGTGTTAATATGTAGTAAAATCCTAAGAAAATCTCCCGTTTCCGTCATTTACTATCGAATCGACATAACGCCAGATCGTCACAGTGGTCGCTTTTCTCTCTGAAACGGTTACATTTATCGTCTGCAAGCCCTTGTCGCGTGATGCGGTATGCAGAGTCACTACAAGCGGCATAGTAGAACACTGAAGAAGCATCTAAGTTTATACAATCGCCCAGTAAGAAGAGCTACATTTCAAGTTTTAGTTATCGATTAATGAATTATTGGGCGGTTTGGTGCCTTGGACCAGACCGAGGACCTTAAGATTTTGCATGAACCGAGGACTGGCAGCCAGGTAACACGAGAAATTGTGTAAAGTGTTAATATGTAGTAAAAACCTAAGAAAATCTCCCGTTTCCGTCATTTACTATCGAATCGACATAACGCCAGATCGTCACAGCGGTCGCTTTTCTCTCTGAAACGGTTACATTTACCGTCTGCAAGCCCTTGTCGCGTGATGCGGTATGCGAGACACAGTACAAGCAGCACACTAGAACACTGAAGAAGCATCTAAGTTTATGCAATCGCCCAGTAAGAAGAGCTACATTTCAAGTTTTAGTTACCGATTAATGAATTATTGGGCGGTTTGGTGCCTTGGACCAGACCGAGGACCTTAAGATTTTGCATGAACCGAGGACTGGCAGCCAGGTAACACGAGAAATTGTGTAAAGTGTTAATATGTAGTAAAAAATCTAAGAAAATCTCCCGTTTCCGTCATTTACTATCGAATCGACATAACGCCAGATCGTCACATTGGTCGCTTTTCTCTCTGAAACGGTTACATTTATCGTCTGCAAGCCGTTGTCGCGTGATGCGGTATGCAGACACAGTACAAGCAGCACACTAGAACACAGAATAAGAATCTACGTTGATGCAATCGGCCAGTAAGAAGAGCTACATTTCAAGTTTTAGTTATCGATTAGTGAATTATTGGGCGGTTTGGTGCTTTGGACCAGACCGAGGACCTTAAGATTTTGCATGAACCGAGGACTGGCAGCCAGGTAACACGAGAAATTGTGTAAAGTGTTAATATGTAGTAAAATCCTAAGAAAATCTCCCGTTTCCGTCATTTAATATCGAATCGACATAACGCCAGATCGTCACAGTGGTCGCTTTTCTCTCTGAAACGGTTACATTTATCGTCTGCAAGCCCTTGTCGCGTGATGCGGTATGCAGAGTCACTACAAGCGGCATAGTAGAACACTGAAGAAGCATCTAAGTTTATACAATCGCCCAGTAAGAAGAGCTACATTTCAAGTTTTAGTTATGGATTAATGAATTATTGGGCGGTTTGGTGCCTTGGACCAGACCGAGGACCTTAAGATTTTGCATGAACCGAGGACTGGCAGCCAGGTAACACGAGAATTTGTGTAAAGTATTAATATGTAGTAAAAACATAAGAAAATCTCCCGTTTCCGTCATTTACTATCGAATCGACATAACGCCAGATCGTCACATTGGTCGCTTTTGTCTCTGAAACGGTTACATTTATCGTCTGCAAGCCCTTGTCGCGTGATGCGGTATGCAGACACAGTACAAGCAGCACACTAGAACACAGAATAAGAATCTACGTTAATGCAATCGGCCAGTAAGAAGAGCTACATTTCAAGTTTTAGTTATCGATTAATGATTTATTGGGCGGTTTGGTGCCTTGGACCAGACCGAGGACCTTACGATTTTGCATGAACCCAGGACTGGCAGCCAGGTAACACGAGAAATTTTGTAAAGTGTTAATATGTAGTAAAAACCTAAGAAAATCTCCCGTTTCCGTCATTTACTATCGAATCGACATAACGCCAGATAGTCACAGTGGTCGCTTTTCTCTCTGAAACGGTTACATTTATCGTCTGCAAGCCGTTGTCGCGTGATGCGGTATGCAGACACAGTACAAGCAGCACACTAGAACACAGAATAAGAATCTACGTTGATGCAATCGGCCAGTAAGAAGAGCTACATTTCAAGTGTTAGTTATCGATTAATGAATTATTGGGCGGTTTGGTGCTTTGGGCCAGACCGAGGACCTTAAGATTTTGCATGAACCGAGGACTGGCAGCCAGGTAACACGAGAAATTGTGTAAAGTGTTAATATGTAGTAAAATCCTAAGAAAATCTCCCGTTTCCGTCATTTAATATCGAATCGACATAACGCCAGATCGTCACAGTGGTCGCTTTTCTCTCTGAAACGGTTACATTTATCGTCTGCAAGCCCTTGTCGCGTGATGCGGTATGCAGAGTCACTACAAGCGGCATAGTAGAACACTGAAGTAGCATCTAAGTTTATACAATCGCCCAGTAAGAAGAGCTACATTTCAAGTTTTAGTTATCGATTAATGAATTATTGGGCGGTTTGGTGCCTTGGACCAGACCGAGGACCTTAAGATTTTGCATGAACCGAGGACTGGCAGCCTGGTAACACGAGAAATTGTGTAAAGTGTTAATATGTAGTAAAAACCTAAGAAAATCTCCCGTTTCCGTCATTTACTATCGAATCGACATAACGCCAGATCGTCACATTGGTCGCTTTTCTCTCTGAAACGGTTACATTTACCGTCTGCAAGCCCTTGTCGCGTGATGCGGTATGCAGACACAGTACAAGCAGCACACTAGAACGCAGAATAAGAATCTACGTTGATGCAATCGGCCAGTAAGAAGAGCTACATTTCAAGTTTTAGTTATCGATTAATGAATTATTGGGCGGTTTGGTGCCTTGGACCAGACCGAGGACCTTAAGATTTTGCATGAACCGAGGACTGGCAGCCAGGTAACACGAGAAATTGTGTAAAGTGTTAATATGTAGTAAAAACCTAAGAAAATCTCCCGTTTCCGTCATTTACAATCGAATCGACATAACGCCAGATCGTCACAGTGGTCGCTTTTCTCTCTGAAACGGTTACATTTATCGTCTGCAAGCCGTTGTCGCGTGATGCGGTATGCAGACACAGTACAAGCAGCACACTAGAACACAGAATAAGAATCTACGTTGATGCAATCGGCCAGTAAGAAGAGCTACATTTCAAGTGTTAGTTATCGATTAATGAATTATTGGGCGGTTTGGTGCCTTGGACCAGACCGAGGACCTTAAGATTTTGCATGAACCGAGGACTGGCAGCCAGGTAACACGAGAAATTGTGTAAAGTGTTAATATGTAGTAAAAACCTAAGAAAATCTCCCGTTTCCGTCATTTACTATCGAATCGACATAACGCCAGATCGTCACATTGGTCGCTTTTCTCTCTGAAACGGTTACATTTATCGTCTGCAAGCCCTTGTCACGTGATGCGGTATGCAGACACAGTACAAGCAGCACACTAGAACACAGAATAAGAATCTACGTTAATGCAATCGGCCAGTAAGAAGAGCTACATTTCAAGTTTTAGTTATCGATTAATGAATTATTGGGCGGTTTGGTGCCTTGGACCAGACCGAGGACCTTAAGATTTTGCATGAACCCAGGACTGGCAGCCAGGTAACACGAGAAATTGTGTAAAGTGTTAATATGTAGTAAAAACCTAAGAAAATCTCCCGTTTCCGTCATTTACTATCGAATCGACATAACGCCAGATCGTAACATTGGTCGCTTTTCTCTCTGAAACGGTTACATTTACCGTCTGCAAGCCCTTGTCGCGTGATGCGGTATGCAGACACAGTACAAGCAGCACACTAGAACGCAGAATAAGAATCTACGTTGATGCAATCGGCCAGTAAGAAGAGCTACATTTCAAGTTTTAGTTATCGATTAATGAATTATTGGGCGGTTTGGTGCCTTGGACCAGACCGAGGACCTTAAGATTTTGCATGAACCGAGGACTGGCAGCCAGGTAACACGAGAAATTGTGTAAAGTGTTAATATGTAGTAAAAACCTAAGAAAATCTCCCGTTTCCGTCATTTACTATCGAATCGACATAACGCCAGATCGTCACAGTGGTCGCTTTTCTCTCTGAAACGGTTACATTTATCGTCTGCAAGCCCGTGTCGCGTGATGCGGTATGCAGAGTCACTACAAGCGGCATAGTAGAACACTGAAGAAGCATCTAAGTTTATGCAATCGCCCAGTAAGAAGAGCTACATTTCAAGTTTTAGTTATCGATTAATGAATTATTGGGCGGTTTGGTGACTTGGACCAGACCGAGGACCTTAAGATTTTGCATGAACCGAGGACTGGCAGCCAGGTAACACGAGAAATTGTGTAAAGTGTTAATATGTAGTAAAAACCTAAGAAAATCTCCCGTTTCCGTCATTTACTATCGAATCGACATAACGCCAGATCGTCACATTGGTCGCTTTTCTCTCTGAAACGGTTACATTTATCGTCTGCAAGCCCTTGTCGCGTGATGCGGTATGCAGACACAGTACAAGCAGCACACTAGAACACAGAATAAGAATCTACGTTGATGCAATCGGCCAGTATGAAGAGCTACATTTCAAGATTTAGTTATCGATTAATGAATTATTGGGCGGTTTGGTGCCTTGGACCAGACCGAGGACATTACGATTTTGCATGAACCGAGGACTGGCAGCCAGGTAACACGAGAAATTGTGTAAAGTGTTAATATGTAGTAAAAACCTAAGAAAATCTCCCGTTTCCGTCATTTACTATCGAATCGACATAACGCCAGATCGTCACAGTGGTCGCTTTTCTCTCTGAAACGGTTACATTTATCGTCTGCAAGCCGTTGTCGCGTGATGCGGTATGCAGACACAGTACAAGCAGCACACTAGAACACAGAATAAGAATCTACGTTGATGCAATCGGCCAGTAAGAAGAGCTACATTTCAAGTTTTAGTTATCGATTAATGAATTATTAGGCGGTTTGGTGCCTTGGACCAGACCGAGGACCTTAAGATTTTGCATGAACCGAGGACTGGCAGCCAGGTAACACGAGAAATTGTGTAAAGTGTTAATATGTAGTAAAAACCTAAGAAAATCTCCCGTTTCCGTCATTTACTATCGAATCGACATAACGCCAGATCGTCACATTGGTCGCTTTTCTCTCTGAAACGGTTACATTTATCGTCTGCAAGCCGTTGTCGCGTGATGCGGTATGCAGACACAGTACAAGCAGCACACTAGAACACAGAATAAGAATCTACGTTGATGCAATCGGCCAGTAAGAAGAGCTACATTTCAAGTTTTAGTTATCGATTAATGAATTATTGGGCGGTTTGGTGCCTTGGACCAGACCGAGGACCTTAAGATTTTGCATGAAACGAGGACTGGCAGCCAGGTAACACGAGAAATTGTGTAAAGTGTTAATATGTAGTAAAAACCTAAGAAAATCTCCCGTTTCCGTCATTTACTATCGAATCGACATAACGCCAGATCGTCACAGTGGTCGCTTTTCTCTCTGAAACGGTTACATTTATCGTCTGCAAGCCGTTTTCGCGTGATGCGGTATGCAGACACAGTACAAGCAGCACACTAGAACACAGAATAAGAATCTACGTTGATGCAATCGGCCAGTAAGAAGAGCTACGTTTCAAGTTTTAGTTATCGATTAATGAATTATTGGGCGGTTTGGTGCCTTGGACCAGACCGAGGACCTTAAGATTTTGCATGAACCGAGGCCTGGCAGCCAGGTAACACGAGAAATTGTGTTAAGTGTTAATATGCAGTAAAAACCTAAGAAAATCTCCCGTTTCCGTCATTTACTATCGAATCGACATAACGCCAGATCGTCACAGTGGTCGCTTTTCTCTCTGAAACGGTTACATTTATCGTCTGCAAGCCCTTGTCGCGTGATGCGGTATGCAGACACAGTACAAGCAGCACACTAGAACACAGAATAAGAATCTACGTTGATGCAATCGGCCAGTAAGAAGAGCTACATTTCAAGTTTTAGTTATCGATTAATGAATTATTGGGCGGTTTGGTGCCTTGGACCAGACCGAGGACCTTAAGATTTTGCATGAACCGAGGACTGGCAGCCAGGTAACACGAGAAATTGTGTAAAGTGTTAATATGTAGTAAAAACCTAAGAAAATCTCCCGTTTCCGTCATTTACTATCGAATCGACATAACGCCAGATCGTCACAGTGGTCGCTTTTCTCTCTGAAACGGTTACATTTACCGTCTGCAAGCCCTTGTCGCGTGATGCGGTATGCAGACACAGTACAAGCAGCACACTAGAACACAGAATAAGAATCTACGTTGATGCAATCGGCCAGTAAGAAGAGCTACATTTCAAGTTTTAGTTATCGATTAATGAATTATTGGGCGGTTTGGTGCCTTGGACCAGACCGAGGACCTTAAGATTTTGCATGAACCGAGGACTGGCAGCCAGGTAACACGAGAAATTGTGTAAAGTGTTAATATGTAGTAAAAACCTAAGAAAATCTCCCGTTTCCGTCATTTACTATCGAATCGACATAACGCCAGATCGTCACAGTGGTCGCTTTTCTCTCTGAAACGGTTACATTTATCGTCTGCAAGCCCTTGTCGCGTGATGCGGTATGCAGACACAGTACAAGCAGCACACTAGAACACAGAATAAGAATCTACGTTGATGCAATTGGCCAGTAAGAAGAGCTACATTTCAAGTTTTAGTTATCGATTAATGAATTATTGGGCGGTTTTGTGCCTTGGACCAGACCGAGGACCTTAAGATTTTGCATGAACCGAGGACTGGCAGCCAGGTAACACGAGAAATTGTGTAAAGTGTTAATATGTAGTAAAAACCTAAGAAAATCTCCCGTTTCCGTCATTTACAATCGAATCGACATAACGCCAGATCGTCACAGTGGTCGCTTTTCCCTCTGAAACGGTTACATTTATCGTCTGCAAGCCCGTGTCGCGTGATGCGGTATGCAGTTTCACTACAAGCGGCATAGTAGAACACTGAAGAAGCATCTAAGTTTATGCAATCGCCCAGTAAGAAGAGCTACATTTCAAGTTTTAGTTATCGATTAATGAATTATTGGGCGGTTTGGTGCCTTGGACCAGACCGAGGACCTTAAGATTTTGCATGAACCGAGGACTGGCAGCCAGGTAACACGAGAAATTGTGTAAAGTGTTAATATGTAGTAAAAACCTAAGAAAATCTCCCGTTTCCGTCATTTACTATCGAATCGACATAACGCCAGATCGTCACAGTGGTCGCTTTTCTCTCTGAAACGGTTACATTTATCGTCTGCAAGCCCTTGTCGTGTGATGCGGTATGCAGACACAGTACAAGCAGCACACTAGAACACAGAATAAGAATCTACGTTGATGTAATCGGCCAGTAAGAAGAGCTACATTTCAAGTTTTAGTTATCGATTAATGAATTATTGGGCGGTTTGGTGCCTTGGACCAGACCGAGGACCTTAAGATTTTGCATGAACCGAGGACTGGCAGCCAGGTAACACGAGAAATTGTGTAAAGTGTTAATATGTAGTAAAAACCTAAGAAAATCTCCCGTTTCCGTCATTTACTATCGAATCGACATAACGCCAGATCGTCACAGTGGTCGCTTTTCTCTCTGAAACGGTTACATTTATCGTCTGCAAGCCCGTGTCGCGTGATGCGGTATGCAGAGTCACTACAAGCGGCATAGTAGAACACTGAAGAAGCATCTAAGTTTATGCAATCGCCCAGTAAGAAGAGCTACATTTCAAGTTTTAGTTATCGATTAATGAATTATTGGGCGGTTTGGTGCCTTGGACCAGACCGAGGACCTTAAGATTTTGCATGAACCGAGGACTGGCAGCCAGGTAACACGAGAAATTGTGTAAAGTGTTAATATGTAGTAAAAAATCTAAGAAAATCTCCCGTTTCCGTCATTTACTATCGTATCGACATAACGCCAGATCGTCACATTGGTCGCTTTTCTCTCTGAAACGGTTACATTTATCGTCTGCAAGCCCTTGTCGCGTGATGCGGTATGCAGACACAGTACAAGCAGCACACTAGAACACAGAATAAGAATCTACGTTGATGCAATCGGCCAGTAAGAAGAGCTACATTTCAAGATTTAGTTATCGATTAATGAATTATTGGGCGGTTTGGTGCCTTGGACCAGACCGAGGACATTACGATTTTGCATGAACCGAGGACTGGCAGCCAGGTAACACGAGAAATTGTGTAAAGTGTTAATATGTAGTAAAAACCTAAGAAAATCTCCCGTTTCCGTCATTTACTATCGAATCGACATAACGCCAGATCGTCACAGTGGTCGCTTTTCTCTCTGAAACGGTTACATTTATCGTCTGCAAGCCCTTGTCGCGTGATGCGGTATGTAGACACAGTACAAGCAGCACACTAGAACACAGAATAAGAATCTACGTTGATGCAATCGGCCAGTAAGAAGAGCTACATTTCAAGTTTTAGTTATCGATTAATGAATTATTGGGCGGTTTGGTGCCTTGGACCAGACCGAGGACCTTAAGATTTTGCATGAACCGAGGACTGGCAGCCTGGTAACACGAGAAATTGTGTAAAGTGTTAATATGTTGTAAAAACCTAAGAAAATCTCCCGTTTCCGTCATTTACTATCGAATCGACATAACGCCAGATCGTCACAGTGGTCGCTTTTCTCTCTGAAACGGTTACATTTATCGTCTGCAAGCCGTTGTCGCGTGATGCGGTATGCAGACACAGTACAAGCAGCACACTAGAACACAGAATAAGAATCTACGTTGATGCAATCGGCCAGTAAGAAGAGCTACATTTCAAGTTTTAGTTATCGATTAATGAATTATTGGGCGGTTTGGTGCCTTGGACCAGACCGAGGACCTTAAGATTTTGCATGAACCGAGGACTGGCAGCCAGGTAACACGAGAAATTGTGTAAAGTGTTAATATGTAGTAAAAACCTAAGAAAATCTCCCGTTTCCGTCATTTACTGTCGAATCGACATAACGCCAGATCGTCACAGTGGTCGCTTTTCCCTCTGAAACGGTTACATTTATCGTCTGCAAGCCCGTGTCGCGTGATGCGGTATGCAGAGTCACTACAAGCGGCATAGTAGAACACTGAAGAAGCATCTAAGTTTATGCAATCGGCCAGTAAGAAGAGCTACATTTCAAGTTTTAGTTATCGATTAATGAATTATTAGGCGGTTTGGTGCCTTGGACCAGACCGAGGACCTTAAGATTTTGCAAGAACCGAGGACTGGCCGCCAGGTAACACGAGAAATTGTGTAAAGTGTTAATATGTAGTAAAAACCTAAGAAAATCTCCCGTTTCCGTCATTTACTATCGAATCGACATAACGCCAGATCGTCACAGTGGTCGCTTTTCTCTCTGAAACGGTTACATTTATCGTCTGCAAGCCCTTGTCGCGTGATGCGGTATGCAGACACAGTACAAGCAGCACACTAGAACACAGAATAAGAATCTACGTTGATGCAATCGGCCAGTAAGAAGAGCTACATTTCAAGTTTTAGTTATCGATTAATGAATTATTGGGCGGTTTGGTGCCTTGGACCAGACCGAGGACCTTAAGATTTTGCATGAACCGAGGACTGGCAGCCAGGTAACACGAGAAATTGTGTAAAGTGTTAATATGTAGTAAAAACCTAAAAAAATATCCCGTTTCCGTCATTTACTATCGAATCGACATAACGCCAGATCGTCACAGTGGTCGCTTTTCTCTCTGAAACGGTTACATTTATCGTCTGCAAGCCCGTGTCGCGTGATGCGGTATGCAGAGTCACTACAAGCGGCATAGTAGAACACTGAAGAAGCATCTAAGTTTATGCATTCGCCCAGTAAGAAGAGCTACATTTCAAGTTTTAGTTATCGATTAATGAATTATTGGGCGGTTTGGTGCCTTGGACCAGACCGAGGACCTTAAGATTTTGCATGAACCGAGGACTGGCAGCCAGGTAACACGAGAAATTGTGTAAAGTGTTAATATGTAGTAAAAAAAACTAAGAAAATCTCCCGTTTCCGTCATTTACTATCGAATCGACATAACGCCAGATCGTCACATTGGTCGCTTTTCTCTCTGAAACGGTTACATTTATCGTCTGCAAGCCCTTGTCGCGTGATGCGGTATGCAGACACAGTACAAGCAGCACACTAGAACACAGAATAAGAATCTACGTTGATGCAATCGGCCAGTAAGAAGAGCTACATTTCAAGATTTAGTTATCGATTAATGAATTATTGGGCGGTTTGGTGCCTTGGACCAGACCGAGGACATTACGATTTTGCATGAACCGAGGACTGGCAGCCAGGTAACACGAGAAATTGTGTAAAGTGTTAATATGTAGTAAAAACCTAAGAAAATCTCCCGTTTCCGTCATTTACTATCGAATCGACATAACGCCAGATCGTCACAGTGGTCGCTTTTCTCTCTGAAACGGTTACATTTATCGTCTGCAAGCCCTTGTCGCGTGATGCGGTATGCAGACACAGTACAAGCAGCACACTAGAACACAGAATAAGAATCTACGTTGATGCAATCGGCCAGTAAGAAGAGCTACATTTCAAGTTTTAGTTATCGATTAATGTATTATTGGGCGGTTTGGTGCCTTGGGCCAGACCGAGGACCTTAAGATTTTGCATGAACCGAGGACTGGCAGCCAGGTAACACGAGAAATTGTGTAAAGTGTTAATATGTAGTAAAAACCTAAGAAAATCTCCCGTTTCCGTCATTTACTATCGAATCGACATAACGCCAGATCGTCACAGTGGTCGCTTTTCTCTCTGAAACGGTTACATTTATCGTCTGCAAGCCCTTGTCGCGTGATGCGGTATGCAGACACAGTACAAGCAGCTCACTAGAACACAGAATAAGAATCTACGTTGATGCAATCGGCCAGTAAGAAGAGCTACATTTCAAGTTTTAGTTATCGATTAATGAATTATTGGGCGGTTTGGTGCCTTGGACCAGACCGAGGAACTTAAGATTTTGCATGAACCGAGGACTGGCAGCCAGGTAACACGAGAAATTGTGTAAAGTGTTAATATGTAGTAAAAACCTAAGAAAATCTCCCGTTTCCGTCATTTACTATCGAATCGACATAACGCCAGATCGTCACAGTGGTCGCTTTTCTCTCTGAAACGGTTACATTTATCGTCTGCAAGCCCTTGTCGCGTGATGCGGTATGCAGACACAGTACAAGCAGCACACTAGAACACAGAATAAGAATCTACGTTGATGCAATCGGCCAGTAAGAAGAGCTACATTTCAAGTTTTAGTTATCGATTAATGTATTATTGGGCGGTTTGGTGCCTTGGGCCAGACCGAGGACCTTAAGATTTTGCATGAACCGAGGACTGGCAGCCAGGTAACACGAGAAATTGTGTAAAGTGTTAATATGTAGTAAAAACCTAAGAAAATCTCCCGTTTCCGTCATTTACTATCGAATCGACATAACGCCAGATCGTCACAGTGGTCGCTTTTCTCTCTGAAACGGTTACATTTATCGTCTGCAAGCCCTTGTCGCGTGATGCGGTATGCAGACACAGTACAAGCAGCACACTAGAACACAGAATAAGAATCTACGTTGATGCAATCGGCCAGTAAGAAGAGCTACATTTCAAGTTTTAGTTATCGATTAATGAATTATTGGGCGGTTTGGTGCCTTGGACCAGACCGAGGAACTTAAGATTTTGCAAGAACCGAGGACTGGCAGCCAGGTAACACGAGAAATTGTGTAAAGTGTTAATATGTAGTAAAAACCTAAGAAAATCTCCCGTTTCCGTCATTTACTATCGAATCGACATAACGCCAGATCGTCACAGTGGTCGCTTTTCTCTCTGAAACGGTTACATTTATCGTCTGCAAGCCGTTTTCGCGTGATGCGGTATGCAGACACAGTACAAGCAGCACACTAGAACACAGAATAAGAATCTACGTTGATGCAATCGGCCAGTAAGAAGAGCTACATTTCAAGTTTTAGTTATCGATTAATGAATTATTGGGCGGTTTGGTGCCTTGGACCAGACCGAGGACCTTAAGATTTTGCATGAACCGAGGACTGGCAGCCAGGTAACACCAGAAATTGTGTAAAGTGTTAATATGTAGTAAAAACCTAAGAAAATCTCCCGTTTCCGTCATTTACTATCGAATCGACATAACGCCAGATCGTCACAGTGGTCGCTTTTCTCTCTGAAACGGTTACATTTATCGTCTTCAAGCCATTGTCTCGTGATGCGGTATGCAGACACAGTACAAGCAGCTCACTAGACCACAGAATAAGAATCTACGTTGATGCAATCGGCCAGTAAGAAGAGCTACATTTCAAGTTTTAGTTATCGATTAATGAATTATTGGGCGGTTTGGTGCCTTGGACCAGACCGAGGACCTTAAGATTTTGCATGAACCGAGGACTGGCAGCCAGGTAACACGAGAAATTGTGTAAAGTGTTAATATGTAGTAAAAACCTAAGAAAATCTCCCGTTTCCGTCATTTACTATCGAATCGACATAACGCCAGATCGTCACAGTGGTCGCTTTTCTCTCTGAAACGGTTACATTATCGTCTGCAAGCCGTTGTCGCGTGATGCGGTATGCAGACACAGTACAAGCAGCACACTAGAACACAGAATAAGAATCTACGTTGATGCAATCGGCCAGTAAGAAGAGCTACATTTCAAGTTTTAGTTATCGATTAATGAATTATTGGGCGGTTTGGTGCCTTGGACCAGACCGAGGACCTTAAGATTTTGCATGAACCGAGGACTGGCAGCCAGGTAACACGAGAAATTGTGTAAAGTGTTAATATGTAGTAAAAACCTAAGAAAATCTCCCGTTTCCGTCATTTACTATCGAATCGACATAACGCCAGATCGTCACAGTGGTCGCTTTTCTCTCTGAAACGGTTACATTTATCGTCTGCAAGCCCTTGTCGCGTGATGCGGTATGCAGACACAGTACAAGCAGCACACTAGAACACAGAATAAGAATCTACATTGATACAATCGGCCAGTAAGAAGAGCTACATTTCAAGTTTTAGTTATCGATTAATGAATTATTGGGCGGTTTGGTGCCTTTGACCAGACCGAGGACCTTAAGATTTTGCATGAACCGAGGACTGGCAGCCAGGTAACACGAGAAATTGTGTAAAGTGTTAATATGTAGTAAAAACCTAAGAAAATCTCCCGTTTCCGTCATTTACTATCGAATCGACATAACGCCAGATCGTCACAGTGGTCGCTTTTCTCTCTGAAACGGTTACATTTATCGTCTGCAAGACCTTGTCGCGTGATGCGGTATGCAGAGTCACTACAAGCGGCGTAGTAGAACACTGAAGAAGCATCTAAGTTTATGCAATCGCCCAGTAAGAAGAGCTACATTTCAAGTTTTAGTTATCGATTAATGAATTATTGGGCGGTTTGGTGCCTTGGACCAGACCGAGGACCTTAAGATTTTGCATGAACCGAGGACTGGCAGCCAGGTAACACGAGAAATTGTGTAAAGTGTTAATATGTAGTAAAAACCTAAGAAAATCTCCCGTTTCCGTCATTTACTATCGAATCGACATAACGCCAGATCGTCACATTGGTCGCTTTTCTCTCTGAAACGGTTACATTTATCGTCTGCAAGCCCTTGTCGCGTGATGCGGTATGCAGACACAGTACAAGCAGCACACTAGAACACAGAATAAGAATCTACGTTGATGCAATCGGCCAGTAAGAAGAGCTACATTTCAAGATTTAGTTATCGATTAATGAATTATTGGGCGGTTTGGTGCCTTGGACCAGACCGAGGACCTTAAGATTTTGCATGAACCGAAGACTGGCAGCCAGGTAACACGAGAAATTGTGTAAAGTGTTAATATGTAGTAAAAACCTAAGAAAATCTCCCGTTTCCGTCATTTACTATCGAATCGACATAACGCCAGATCGTCACTGTGGTCGCTTTTCTCTCTGAAACGGTTACATTTATCGTCTGCAAGCCCTTGTCGCGTGATGCGGTATGCAGACACAGTACAAGCAGCACACTAGAACACAGAATAAGAATCTACGTTGATGAAATCGGCCAGTAAGAAGAGCTACATTTCAAGTTTTAATTATCGATTAATGAATTATTGGGCGGTTTGGTGCCTTGGACCAGACCGAGGAACTTAAGATTTTGCATGAACCGAGGACTGGCAGCCAGGTAACACGAGAAATTGTGTAAAGTGTTAATATGTAGTAAAAACCTAAGAAAATCTCCCGTTTCCGTCATTTACTATCGAATCGACATAACGCCAGATCGTCACAGTGGTCGCTTTTCTCTCTGAAACGGTTACATTTATCGTCTGCAAGCCATTGTCGCGTGATGCGGTATGCAGACACAGTACAAGCAGCTCACTAGAACACAGAATAAGAATCTACGTTGATGCAATCGGCCAGTAAGAAGAGCTACATTTCAAGTTTTAGTTATCGATTAATGAATTATTGGGCGGTTTGGTGCCTTGGACCAGACCGAGGACCTTAAGATTTTGCATGAACCGAGGACTGGCAGCCAGGTAACACGACAAATTGTGTAAAGTGTTAATATGTAGTAAAAACCTAAGAAAATCTCCCGTTTCCGTCATTTACTATCGAATCGACATAACGCCAGATCGTCACAGTGGTCGCTTTTCTCTCTGAAACGGTTACATTTATCGTCTGCAAGCCCTTGTCGCGTGATGCGGTATGCAGACACAGTACAAGCAGCACACTAGAACACAGAATAAGAATCTACGTTGATGCAATCGGCCAGTAAGAAGAGCTACATTTCAAGTTTTAGTTATCGATTAATGAATTATTGGGCGGTTTGGTGCCTTGGACCAGACCGAGGACCTTAAGATTTTGCATGAACCGAGGACTGGCAGCCTGGTAACACGAGAAATTGTATAAAGTGTTAATATGAAGTAAAAACCTAAGAAAATCTCCCGTTTCCGTCATTTACTATCGAATCGACATAACGCCAGATCGTCACAGTGGTCGCTTTTCTCTCTGAAACGGTTACATTTATCGTCTGCAAGCCCTTGTCGCGTGATGCGGTATGCAGACACAGTACAAGCAGCACACTAGAACACAGAATAAGAATCTACGTTGATGCAATCGGCCAGTAAGAAGAGCTACATTTCAATTTTTAGTTATCGATTAATGAATTATTGGGCGGTTTGGTGCCTTGGACCAGACCGAGGACCTTAAGATTTTGCATGAACCGAGGACTGGCAGCCAGGTAACACGAGAAATTGTGTAAAGTGTTAATATGTAGTAAAAACCTAAGAAAATCTCCCGTTTCCGTCATTTACTATCGAATCGACATAACGCCAGATCGTCACAGTGGTCGCTTTTCTCTCTGAAACGGTTACATTTATCGTCTACAAGCCCTTGTCGCGTGATGCGGTATGCAGACACAGTACAAGCAGCACACTAGAACACAGAATAAGACTCTACGTTGATGCAATCGGCCAGTAAGAAGAGCTACATTTCAAGTTTTAGTTATCGATTAATGAATTATTGGGCGGTTTGGTGCCTTGGACCAGACCGAGGACCTTAAGATTTTGCATGAACCGAGGACTGGCAGCCAGGTAACACGAGAAATTGTGTAAAGTGTTAATATGTAGTAAAAACCTAAGAAAATCTCCCGTTTCCGTCATTTACTATCGAATCGACATAACGCCAGATCGTCACAGTGGTCGCTTTTCTCTCTGAAACGGTTACATTTATCGTCTGCAAGACCTTGTCGCGTGATGCGGTATGCAGAGTCACTACAAGCGGCATAGTAGAACACTGAAGAAGCATCTAAGTTTATGCAATCGCCCAGTAAGAAGAGCTACATTTCAAGTTTTAGTTATCGATTATTGAATTATTGGGCGGTTTGGTGCCTTGGACCAGACCGAGGACCTTAAGATTTTGCATGAACCGAGGACTGGCAGCCAGGTAACACGAGAAATTGTGTAAAGTGTTAATATGTAGTAAAAACCTAAGAAAATCTCCCGTTTCCGTCATTTACTATCGAATCGACATAACGCCAGATCGTCACAGTGGTCGCTTTTCTCTCTGAAACGGTAACATTTATCGTCTGCAAGCCGTTGTCGCGTGATGCGGTATGCAGACACAGTACAAGCAGCACACTAGAACACAGAATAAGAATCTACGTTGATGCAATCGGCCAGTAAGAAGAGCTACATTTCAAGATTTAGTTATCGATTAATGAATTATTGGGCGGTTTGGTGCCTTGGACCAGACCGAGGACCTTAAGATTTTGCATGAACCGAGGACTGGCAACCAGGTAACACGAGAAATTGTGTAAAGTGTTAATATGTAGTAAAAACCTAAGAAAATCTCCCGTTTCCGTCATTTACTATCGAATCGACATAACGCCAGATCGTCACAGTGGTCGCTTTTCTCTCTGAAACGGTTACATTTATCGTCTGCAAGCCCTTGTCGCGTGATGCGGTATGCAGACACAGTACAAGCAGCACACTAGAACACAGAATAAGAATCTACGTTGATGCAATCGGCCAGTAAGAAGAGCTACATTTCAAGTTTTAGTTATCGATTAATGAATTATTGGGCGGTTTGGTGCCTTGGACCAGACCGACGACCTTAAGATTTTGCATGATCCGAGGACTGGCAGCCAGGTAACACGAGAAATATTGTAAAGTGTTAATATGTAGTAAAAACCTAAGAAAATCTCCCGTTTCCGTCATTTACTATCGAATCGACATAACGCCAGATCGTCACAGTGGTCGCTTTTCTCTCTGAAACGGTAACATTTATCGTCTGCAAGCCGTTGTCGCGTGATGCGGTATGCAGACACAGTACAAGCAGCACACTAGAACACAGAATAAGAATCTACGTTGATGCAATCGGCCAGTAAGAAGAGCTACATTTCAAGATTTAGTTATCGATTAATGAATTATTGGGCGGTTTGGTGCCTTGGACCAGACCGAGGCCCTTAAGATTTTGCATGAACCGAGGACTGGCAACCAGGTAACACGAGAAATAGTGTAAAGTGTTAATATGTAGTAAAAACCTAAGAAAATCTCCCGTTTCCGTCATTTACTATCGAATCGACATAACGCCAGATCGTCACAGTGGTCGCTTTTCTCTCTGAAACGGTTACATTTATCGTCTGCAAGCCCTTGTCGCGTGATGCGGTATGCAGAGTCACTACAAGCGGCATAGTAGAACACTGAAGAAGCATCTAAGTTTATGCAATCGCCCAGTAAGAAGAGCTACATTTCAAGTTTTAGTTATCGATTAATGAATTATTGGGCGGTTTGGTGCCTTGGACCAGACTGAGGACCTTAAGATTTTGTATGAACCGAGGACTGACAGACAGGTAACACGAGAAATTGTGTAAAGTGTTAATATGTAGTAAAAACCTAAGAAAATCTCCCGTTTCCGTCATTTACTATCGAATCGACATAACGCCACATAGTCACATTGGTCGCTTTTCTCTCTGAAACGGTTACATTTACCGTCTGCAAGCCCTTGTCGCGTGATGCGGTATGCAGACACAGTACAAGCAGCACACTAGAACACAGAATAAGAATCTACGTTGATGCACTCGGCCAGTAAGAAGAGCTACATTTCAAGTTTTAGTTATCGATTAATGAATTATTGGGCGGTTTGGTGCCTTGGACCAGACCGAGGACCTTAAGATTTTGCATGAACCGAGGACTGGCAGCCAGGTAACACGAGAAATTGTGTAAAGTGTTAATATGTAGTAAAAACCTAAGAAAATCTCCCGTTTCCGTCATTTCTTATCGAATCGACATAACGCCAGATCGTCACAGTGGTCGCTTTTCTCTCTGAAACGGTTACATTTATCGTCTGCAAGCCCTTGTCGCGTGATGCGGTATGCAGACACAGTACAAGCAGCACACTAGAACACAGAATAAGAATCTACGTTGATGCAATCGCCCAGTAAGAAGAGCTACATTTCAAGTTTTAGTTATCGATTAATGAATTATTGGGCGGTTTGGTGCCTTTGACCAGACCGAGGTCCTTAAGATTTTGCATGAACCGAGGACTGGCAGCCAGGTAACACGAGAAATTGTGTAAAGTGTTAATATGTAGTAAAAACCTAAGAAAATCTCCCGTTTCCGTCATTTACTATCGAATCGACATAACGCCAGATCGTCACAGTGGTCGCTTTTCTCTCTGAAACGGTTACATTTATCGTCTGCAAGCCGTTGTCGCGTGATGCGGTATGCAGACACAGTACAAGCAGCACACTAGAACACAGAATAAGAATCTACGTTGATGCAATCGGCCAGTAAGAAGAGCTACATTTCAAGTTTTAGTTATCGATTAATGAATTATTGGGCGGTTTGGTGCCTTGGACCAGACCGAGGACCTTAAGATTTTGCATGAACCGAGGACTGGCAGCCAGGTAACACGAGAAATTGTGTAAAGTGTTAATATGTAGTAAAAACCTAAGAAAATCTCCCGTTTCCGTCATTTACTATCGAATCGACATAACGCCAGATCGTCACATTGGTCGCTTTTCTCTCTGAAACGGTTACATTTATCGTCTGCAAGCCCTTGTCGCGTGATGCGGTATGCAGACACAGTACAAGCAGCACACTAGAACACAGAATAAGAATCTACGTTGATGCAATCGGCCAGTAAGAAGAGCTACATTTCAAGTTTTAGTTATCGATTAATGAATTATTGGGCGGTTTGGTGCCTTTGACCAGACCGAGGTCCTTAAGATTGTGCATGAACCGAGGACTGGCAGCCAGGTAACACGAGAAATTGTGTAAAGTGTTAATATGTAGTAAAAACCTAAGAAAATCTCCCGTTTCCGTCATTTCTTATCGAATCGACATAACGCCAGATCGTCACAGTGGTCGCTTTTCTCTCTGAAACGGTTACATTTATCGTCTGCAAGCCCTTGTCGCGTGATGCGGTATGCAGACACAGTACAAGCAGCACACTAGAACACAGAATAAAAATCTACGTAGATGCAATCGGCCAGTAAGAAGAGCTACATTTCAAGTTTTAGTTATCGATTAATGAATTATTGGGCGGTTTGGTGCCTTGGACCAGACCGAGGACCTTAAGATATTGCATGAACCGAGGACTGGCAGCCAGGTAACACGAGAAATTGTGTAAAGTGTTAATATGTAGTAAAAACCTAAGAAAATCTCCCGTTTCCGTCATTTACTATCGAATCGACATAACGCCAGATCGTCACAGTGGTCGCTTTTCTCTCTGAAACGGTTACATTTATCGTCTGCAAGCCCTTGTCGCGTGATGCGGTATGCAGACACAGTACAAGCAGCACACTAGAACACAGAATAAGAATCTACGTTGATGCAATCGGCCAGTAAGAAGAGCTACATTTCAAGTTTTAGTCATCGATTAATGAATTATTGGGCGGTTTGGTGCCTTGGACCAGACCGAGGACCTTAAGATATTGCATGAACCGAGGACTGGCAGCCAGGTAACACGAGAAATTGTGTAAAGTGTTAATATGTAGTAAAAACCTAAGAAAATCTCCCGTTTCCGTCATTTACTATCGAATCGACATAACGCCTGATCGTCACAGTGGTCGCTTTTCTCTCTGAAACGGTTACATTTATCGTCTGCAAGCCCTTGTCGCGTGATGCGGTATGCAGACACAGTACAAGCAGCACACTAGAACACAGAATAAAAATCTTCGTTGATGCAATCGGCCAGTAAGAAGAGCTACATTTCAAGTTTTAGTTATCGATTAATGAATTATTGGGCGGTTTGGTGCCTTGGACCAGACCGAGGACCTTAAGATTTTGCATGAACCGAGGACTGGCAGCCAGGTAACACGAGAAATTGTGTAAAGTGTTAATATGTAGTAAAAACCTAAGAAAATCTCCCGTTTCCGTCATTTACTATCGAATCGACATAACGCCACATCGTCACAGTGGTCGCTTTTCTCTCTGAAACGGTAACATTTATCGTCTGCAAGCCGTTGTCGCGTGATGCAGTATGCAGACACAGTACAAGCAGCACACTAGAACACAGAATAAAAATCTACGTAGATGCAATCGGCCAGTAAGAAGAGCTACATTTCAAGTTTTAGTTATCGATTAATGAATTATTGGGCGGTTTGGTGCCTTGGACCAGACCGAGGAACTTAAGATTTTGCATGAACCGAGGACTGGCAGCCAGGTAACACGAGAAATTGTGTAAAGTGTTAATATGTAGTAAAAACCTAAGAAAATCTCCCGTTTCCGTCATTTACTATCGAATCGACATAACGCCAGATCGTCACATTGGTCGCTTTTCTCTCTGAAACGGTTACATTTATCGTCTGCAAGCCCTTGTCGCGTGATGCGGTATGCAGACACAGTACAAGCAGCACACTAGAACACAGAATAAGAATCTACGTTGATGCAATCGGCCAGTAAGAAGAGCTACATTTCAAGTGTTAGTTATCGATTAATGAATTATTGGGCGGTTTGGTGCCTTGGACCAGACCGAGGACCTTAAGATATTGCATGAACCGAGGACTGGCAGCCAGGTAACACGAGAAATTGTGTAAAGTGTTAATATGTAGTAAAAACCTAAGAAAATCTCCCGTTTCCGTCATTTACTATCGAATCGACATAAAGCCAGATCGTCACAGTGGTCGCTTTTCTCTCTGAAACGGTTACATTTATCGTCTGCAAGCCGTTTTCGCGTGATGCGGTATGCAGACACAGTACAAGCAGCACACTAGAACACAGAATAAGAATCTACGTTGATGCAATCGCCCAGTAAGAAGAGCTACATTTCAAGTTTTAGTTATCGATTAATTAATTATTGGGCTGTTTGGTGCCTTGGACCAGACCGAGGACCTTAAGATTTTGCATGAACCGAGGAATGGCAGCCAGGTAACACGACAAATTGTGTAAAGTGTTAATATGTAGTAAAAACCTAAGAAAATCTCCCGTTTCCGTCATTTACTATCGAATCGACATAACGCCAGATCGTCACAGTAGTCGCTTTTCTCTCTGAAACGGTTACATTTATCGTCTGCAAGCCCTTGTCGCGTGATGCGGTATGCAGAGTCACTACAAGCGGCATAGTGGAACACTGAAGAAGCATCTAAGTTTATGCAATCGCCCAGTAAGAAGAGCTACATTTCAAGTTTTAGTTATCGATTAATGAATTATTGGGCGGTTTGGTGCCTTGGACCAAACCGAGGACCTTAAGATTTTGCATGAACCGAGGACTGGCAACCAGGTAACACGAGAAATTGTGTAAAGTGTTAATATGTAGTAAAAACCTAAGAAAATCTCCCGTTTCCGTCATTTACTATCGAATCGACATAACGCCAGATCGTCACAGTGGTCGCTTTTCTCTCTGAAACGGTTACATTTATCGTCTGCAAGCCCTTGTCGCGTGATGCGGTATGCAGACACAGTACAAGCAGCACACTAGAACACAGAATAAGAATCTACGTTGATGCAATCGGCCAGTAAGAAGAGCTACATTTCAAGTTTTAGTTATCGATTAATGAATTATTGGGCGGTTTGGTGCCTTGGACCAGACCGACGACCTTAAGATTTTGCATGATCCGAGGACTGGCAGCCAGGTAACACGAGAAATTGTGTAAAGTGTTAATATGTAGTAAAAACTTAAGAAAATCTCCCGTTTCCGTCATTTACTATCGAATCGACATAACGCCAGATCGTCACAGTGGTCGCTTTTCTCTCTGAATCGGTAACATTTATCGTCTGCAAGCCGTTGTCGCGTGATGCGGTATGCAGACACAGTACAAGCAGCACACTAGAACACAGAATAAGAATCTACGTTGATGCAATCGGCCAGTAAGAAGAGCTACATTTCAAGATTTAGTTATCGATTAATGAATTATTGGGCGGTTTGGTGCCTTGGACCAGACCGAGGCCCTTAAGATTTTGCATGAACCGAGGACTGGCAACCAGGTAACACGAGAAATTGTGTAAAGTGTTAATATGTAGTAAAAACCTAAGAAAATCTCCCGTTTCCGTCATTTACTATCGAATCGACATAACGCCAGATCGTCACAGTGGTCGCTTTTCTCTCTGAAACGGTTACATTTATCGTCTGCAAGCCCTTGTCGCGTGATGCGGTATGCAGACACAGTACAAGCAGCACACTCGAACACAGAATAAGAATCTACGTTGATGCAATCGGCCAGTAAGAAGAGCTACATTTCAAGTTTTAGTTATCGATTAATGAATTATTGGGCGGTTTGGTGCCTTGGACCAGACCGACGACCTTAAGATTTTGCATGAGCCGAGGACTGGCAGCCAGGTAACACGAGAAATTGTGTAAAGTGTTAATATGTAGTAAAAACCTAAGAAAATCTCCCGTTTCCGTCATTTACTATCGAATCGACATAACGCCAGATCGTCACAGTGGTCGCTTTTCTCTCTGAAACGGTTACATTTATCGTCTGCAAGCCCTTGTCGCGTGATGCGGTATGCAGACACAGTACAAGCAGCACACTAGAACACAGAATAAGAATCTACGTTGATGCAATCGGCCAGTTAGAAGAGCTACATTTCAAGTTTTAGTTATCGATTAATGAATTATTGGGCGGTTTGGTGCCTTGGACCAGACCGAGGACCTTAAGATTTTGCATGAACCGAGGACTCGCAGCCAGGTAACACGAGAAATTGTGTAAGGTGTTAATATGTAGTAAAAACCTAAGAAAATCTCCCGTTTCCGTCATTTAATATCGAATCGACATAACGCCAGATCGTCACAGTGGTCGCTTTTCTCTCTGAAACGGTTACATGTATCGTCTGCAAGCCCTTGTCGCGTGATGCGGTATGCAGAGTCACTACAAGCGGCATAGTAGAACACTGAAGAAGCATCTAAGTTTATGCAATCGCCCAGTAAGAAGAGCTACATTTCAAGTTTTAGTTATCGATTAATGAATTATTGGGCGGTTTGGTGCCTTGGACCAGACTGAGGACCTTAAGATTTTGTATGAACCGAGGACTGACAGCCAGGTAACACGAGAAATTGTGTAAAGTGTTAATATGTAGTAAAAACCTAAGAAAATCTCCCGTTTCCGTCATTTACTATCGAATCGACATATGGCCAGATAGTCACATTGATCGCTTTTCTCTCTGAAACGGTTACATTTACCGTCTGCAAGCCCTTGTCGCGTGATGCGGTATGCAGACACAGTACAAGCAGCACACTAGAACACAGAATAAGAATCTACGTTGATGCACTCGGCCAGTAAGAAGAGCTACATTTCAAGTTTTAGTTATCGATTAATGAATTATTGGGCGGTTTGGTGCCTTGGACCAGACCGAGGACCTTAAGATTTTGCATGAACCGAGGACTGGCAGCCAGGTAACACGAGAAATTGTGTAATGTGGTTATATGTAGTAAAAACCTAAGAAAATCTCCCGTTTCCGTCATTTACTATCGAATCGACATAACGCCAGATCGTCACAGTGGTCGCTTTTCTCTCTGAAACGGTTACATTTATCGTCTGCAAGCCCTTGTCGCGTGATGCGGTATGCAGACACAGTACAAGCAGCACACTAGAACACAGAATAAGAATCTACGTTGATGCAATCGGCCAGTTAGAAGAGCTACATTTCAAGTTTTAGTTATCGATTAATGAATTATTGGGCGGTTTGGTGCCTTGGACCAGACCGAGGACCTTAAGATTTTGCATGAACCGAGGACTGGCAGCCAGGTAACACGAGAAATTGTGTAAAGTGTTAATATGTAGTAAAAACCTAAGAAAATCTCCCGTTTCCGTCATTTACTATCGAATCGACATAACGCCAGATCGTCACAGTGGTCGCTTTTCTCTCTGAAACGGTAACATTTATCGTCTGCAAGCCGTTGTCGCGTGATGCAGTATGCAGACACAGTACAAGCAGCACACTAGAACACAGAATAAAAATCTACGTAGATGCAATCGGCCAGTAAGAAGAGCTACATTTCAAGTTTTAGTTATCGATTAATGAATTATTGGGCGGTTTGGTGCCTTGGACCAGACCGAGGACCTTAAGATTTTGCATGAACCGAGGACTGGCAGCCAGGTAACACGAGAAATTGTGTAAAGTGTTAATATGTAGTAAAAACCTAAGAAAATCTCCCGTTTCCGTCATTTACTATAGAATCGACATAACGCCAGATCGTCACATTGGTCGCTTTTCTCTCTGAAACGGTTACATTTATCGTCTGCAAGCCCTTGTCGCGTGATGCGGTATGCAGACACAGTACAAGCAGCACACTAGAACACAGAATAAGAATCTACGTTGATGCAATCGGCCAGTAAGAAGAGCTACATTTCAAGTTTTAGTTATCGATTAATGAATTATTGGGCGGTTTGGTGCCTTGGACCAGACCGAGGACCTTAAGATATTGCATGAACCGAGGACTGGCAGCCAGGTAACACGAGAAATTGTGTAAAGTGTTAATATGTAGTAAAAACCTAAGAAAATCTCCCGTTTCCGTCATTTACTATCGAATCGACATAACGCCAGATCGTCACAGTGGTCGCTTTTCTCTCTGAAACGGTTACATTTATCGTCTGCAAGCCCTTGTCGCGTGATGCGGTATGCAGACACAGTACAAGCAGCACACTAGAACACAGAATAAGAATCTACGTCGATGTAATCGGCCAGTAAGAAGAGCTACATTTCAAGATTTAGCTATCGATTAATGAATTATTGGGCGGTTTGGTGCCTTGGACCAGACCGAGGACCTTAAGATTTTGCATGAACCGAGGACTGGCAGCCAGGTAACACGAGAAATTGTGTAAAGTGTTAATATATAGTAAAAACCCAAGAAAATCTCCCGTTTCCGTCATTTACTATCGAATCGACATAACGCCAGATCGTCACAGTGGTCGCTTTTCTCTCTGAAACGGTTACATTTATCGTCTGCAAGCCGTTTTCGCGTGATGCGGTATGCAGACACAGTACAAGCAGCACACTAGAACACAGAATAAGAATCTACGTTGATGCAATCGCCCAGTAAGAAGAGCTACATTTCAAGTTTTAGTTATCGATTAATTAATTATTGGGCTGTTTGGTGCCTTGGACCAGACCGAGGACCTTAAGATTTTGCATGAACCGAGGAATGGCAGCCAGGTAACACGACAAATTGTGTAAAGTGTTAATATGTAGTAAAAACCTAAGAAAATCTCCCGTTTCCGTCATTTACTATCGAATCGACATAACGCCAGATCGTCACAGTAGTCGCTTATCTCTCTGAAACGGTTACATTTATCGTCTGCAAGCCCTTGTCGCGTGATGCGGTATGCAGAGTCACTACAAGCGGCATAGTAGAACACTGAAGAAGCATCTAAGTTTATGCAATCGCCCAGTAAGAAGAGCTACATTTCAAGTTTTAGTTATCGATTAATGAATTATTGGGCGGTTTGGTGCCTTGGACCAAACCGAGGACCTTAAGATTTTGCATGAACCGAGGACTGGCAGCCAGGTAACACGAGAAATTGTGTAAAGTGTTAATATGTAGTAAAAACCTAAGAAAATCTCCCGTTTCCGTCATTTACTATCGAATCGACATAACGCCAGATCGTCACAGTGGTCGCTTTTCTCTCTGAAACGGTTACATTTATCGTCTGCAAGCCGTTGTCGCGTGATGCGGTATGCAGACACAGTACAAGCAGCACACTAGAACACAGAATAAGAATCTACGTTGATGCAATCGGCCAGTAAGAAGAGCTACATTTCAAGTTTTAGTTATCGATTAATGAATTATTGGGCGGTTTGGTGCCTTGGACCAGACCGAGGACCTTAAGATTTTGCATGAACCGAGGACTGGCAGCCAGGTAACACGAGAAATTGTGTAAAGTGTTAATATGTAGTAAAAACCTAAGAAAATCTCCCGTTTCCGTCATTTACTATCGAATCGACATAACGCCAGATCGTCACAGTGGTCGCTTTTCTCTCTGAAACGGTTACATTTATCGTCTGCAAGACCTTGTCGCGTGATGCGGTATGCAGAGTCACTACAAGCGGCATAGTAGAACACTGAAGAAGCATCTAAGTTTATGCAATCGCCCAGTAAGAAGAGCTACATTTCAAGTTTTAGTTATCGATTAATGAATTATTGGGCGGTTTGGTGCCTTGGACCAGACCGACGACCTTAAGATTTTGCATGATCCGAGGACTGGCAGCCAGGTAACACGAGAAATTGTGTAAAGTGTTAATATGTAGTAAAAACTTAAGAAAATCTCCCGTTTCCGTCATTTACTATCGAATCGACATAACGCCAGATCGTCACAGTGGTCGCTATTCTCTCTGAAACGGTAACATTTATCGTCTGCAAGCCGTTGTCGCGTGATGCGGTATGCAGACACAGTACAAGCAGCACACTAGAACACAGAATAAGAATCTACGTTGATGCAATCGGCCAGTAAGAAGAGCTACATTTCAAGATTTAGTTATCGATTAATGAATTATTGGGCGGTTTGGTGCCTTGGACCAGACCGAGGACCTTAAGATTTTGCATGAACCGAGGACTGGCAACCAGGTAACACGAGAAATTCTGTAAAGTGTTAATATGTAGTAAAAACCTAAGAAAATCTCCCGTTTCCGTCATTTACTATCGAATCGACATAACGCCAGATCGTCACAGTGGTCGCTTTTCTCTCTGAAACGGTTACATTTATCGTCTGCAAGCCCTTGTCGCGTGATGCGGTATGCAGACACAGTACAAGCAGCACACTCGAACACAGAATAAGAATCTACGTTGATGCAATCGGCCAGTAAGAAGAGCTACATTTCAAGTTTTAGTTATCGATTAATGAATTATTGGGCGGTTTGGTGCCTTGGACCAGACCGACGACCTTAAGATTTTGCATGAACCGAGGATTGGCAGCCAGGTAACACGAGAAATTGTGTAAAGTGTTAATATGTAGTAAAAACCTAAGAAAATCTCCCGTTTCCGTCATTTACTATCGAATCGACATAACGCCAGATCGTCACAGTGGTCGCTTTTCTCTCTGAAACGGTTACATTTATCGTCTGCAAGCCCTTGTCGCGTGATGCGGTATGCAGAGACAGTACAAGCAGCACACTAGAACACAGAATAAGAATCTACGTTGATGCAATCGGCCAGTTAGAAGAGCTACATTTCAAGTTTTAGTTATCGATTAATGAATTATTGGGCGGTTTGGTGCCTTGGACCAGACCGAGGACCTTAAGATTTTGCATGAACCGAGGACTCGCAGCCAGGTAACACGAGAAATTGTGTAAGGTGTTAATATGTAGTAAAAACCTAAGAAAATCTCCCGTTTCCGTCATTTACTATCGAATCGACATAACGCCAGATCGTCACAGTGGTCGCTTTTCTCTCTGAAACGGTTACATTTATCGTCTGCAAGCCCTTGTCGCGTGATGCGGTATGCAGAGTCACTACAAGCGGCATAGTAGAACACTGAAGAAGCATCTAAGTTTATGCAATCGCCCAGTAAGAAGAGCTACATTTCAAGTTTTAGTTATCGATTAATGAATTATTGGGCGGTTTGGTGCCTTGGACCAGACTGAGGACCTTAAGATTTTGTATGAACCGAGGACTGACAGCCAGGTACCACGAGAAATTGTGTAAAGTGTTAATATGTAGTAAAAACCTAAGAAAATCTCCCGTTTCCGTCATTTACTATCGAATCGACATAACGCCAGATAGTCACATTGGTCGCTTTTCTCTCTGAAACGGTTACATTTACCGTCTGCAAGCCCTTGTCGCGTGATGCGGTATGCAGACACAGTACAAGCAGCACACTAGAACACAGAATAAGAATCTACGTTGATGCACTCGGCCAGTAAGAAGAGCTACATTTCAAGTTTTAGTTATCGATTAATGAATTATTGGGCGGTTTGGTGCCTTGGACCAGACCGAGGACCTTAAGATTTTGCATGAACCGAGGACTGGCAGCCAGGTAACACGAGAAATTGTGTAAAGTGGTTATATGTAGTAAAAACCTAAGAAAATCTCCCGTTTCCGTCATTTACTATCGAATCGACATAACGCCAGATCGTCACAGTGGTCGCTTTTCTCTCTGAAACGGTTACATTTATCGTCTGCAAGCCCTTGTCGCGTGATGCGGTATGCAGACACAGTACAAGCAGCACACTAGAACACAGAATAAGAATCTACGTTGATGCAATCGGCCAGTAAGAAGAGCTACATTTCAAGTTTTAGTTATCGATTAATGAATTATTGGGCGGTTTGGTGCCTTGGACCAGACCGAGGACCTTAAGATTTTGCATGAACCGAGGACTGGCAGCCAGGTAACACGAGAAATTGTGTAAAGTGTTAATATGTAGTAAAAACCTAAGAAAATCTCCCGTTTCCGTCATTTACTATCGAATCGACATAACGCCAGATCGTCACAGTGGTCGCTTTTCTCTCTGAAACGGTAACATTTATCGTCTGCAAGCCGTTGTCGCGTGATGCAGTATGCAGACACAGTACAAGCAGCACACTAGAACACAGAATAAAAATCTACGTAGATGCAATCGGCCAGTAAGAAGAGCTACATTTCAAGTTTTAGTTATCGATCAATGAATTATTGGGCGGTTTGGTGCCTTGGACCAGACCGAGGACCTTAAGATTTTGCATGAACCGAGGACTGGCAGCCAGGTAACACGAGAAATTGTGTAAAGTGTTAATATGTAGTAAAAACCTAAGAAAATCTCCCGTTTCCGTCATTTACTATCGAATCGACATAACGCCAGATCGTCACAGTGGTCGCTTTTCTCTCTGAAACGGTTACATTTATCGTCTGCAAGCCCTTGTCGCGTGATGCGGTATGCAGACACAGTACAAGCAGCACACTAGAACACAGAATAAGAATCTACGTTGATGCAATCGGCCAGTAAGAAGAGCTACATTTCAAGTTTTAGTTATCGATTAATGAATTATTGGGCGGTTTTTTGCCTTGGACCAGACCGAGGACCTTAAGATATTGCATGAACCGAGGACTGGCAGCCAGGTAACACGAGAAATTGTGTAAAGTGTTAATATGTAGTAAAAACCTAAGAAAATCTCCCGTTTCCGTCATTTACTATCGAATCGACATAACGCCAGATCGTCACAGTGGTCGCTTTTCTCTCTGAAACGGTTACATTTATCGTCTGCAAGCCCTTGTCGCGTGATGCGGTATGCAGACACAGTACAAGCAGCACACTAGAACACAGAATAAGAATCTACGTTGATGCAATCGGCCAGTAAGAAGAGCTACATTTCAAGATTTAGCTATCGATTAATGAATTATTGGGCGGTTTGGTGCCTTGGACCAGACCGAGGACCTTAAGATTTTGCATGAACCGAGGACTGGCAGCCAGGTTACACGAGAAATTGTGTAAAGTGTTAATATGTAGTAAAAACCCAAGAAAATCTCCCGTTTCCGTCATTTACTATCGAATCGACATAACGCCAGATCGTCACAGTGGTCGCTTTTCTCTCTGAAACGGTTACATTTATCGTCTGAAAGCCGTTTTCGCGTGATGCGGTATGCAGACACAGTACAAGCAGCACACTAGAACACAGAATAAGAATCTACGTTGATGCAATCGCCCAGTAAGAAGAGCTACATTTCAAGTTTTAGTTATCGATTAATGAATTATTGGGCTGTTTGGTGCCTTGGACCAGACCGAGGACCTTAAGATTTTGCATGAACCGAGGAATGGCAGCCAGGTAACACGACAAATTGTGTAAAGTGTTAATATGTAGTAAAAACCTAAGAAAATCTCCCGTTTCCGTCATTTACTATCGAATCGACATAACGCCAGATCGTCACAGTGGTCGCTTTTCTCTCTGAAACGGTTACATTTATCGTCTGCAAGCCCTTGTCGCGTGATGCGGTATGCAGAGTCACTACAAGCGGCATAGTAGAACACTGAAGAAGCATCTAAGTTTATGCAATCGCCCAGTAAGAAGAGCTACATTTCAAGTTTTAGTTATCGATTAATGAATTATTGGGCGGTTTGGTGCCTTGGACCAGACCGAGGACCTTAAGATTTTGCATGAACCGAGGACTGGCAGCCAGGTAACACGAGAAATTGTGTAAAGTGTTAATATGTAGTAAAAACCTAAGAAAATCTCCCGTTTCCGTCATTTACTGTCGAATCGACATAACGCCAGATCGTCACAGTGCTCGCTTTTCTCTCTGAAACGGTTACATTTATCGTCTGCAAGCCGTTGTCGCGTGATGCGGTATGCAGACACAGTACAAGCAGCACACTAGAACACAGAATAAGAATCTACGTTGATGCAATCGGCCAGTAAGAAGAGCTACATTTCAAGTTTTAGTTATCGATTAATGAATTATTGGGCGGTTTGGTGCCTTGGACCAGACCGAGGACCTTAAGATTTTGCATGAACCGAGGACTGGCAGCCAGGTAACACGAGAAATTGTGTAAAGTGTTAATATGTAGTAAAAACCCAAGAAAATCTCCCGTTTCCGTCATTTACTATCGAATCGACATAACGCCAGATCGTCACAGTGGTCGCTTTTCTCTCTGAAACGGTTACATTTATCGTCTGCAAGCCGTTGTCGCGTGATGCGGTATGCAGACACAGTACAAGCAGCACACTAGAACACAGAATAAGAATCTACGTTGATGCAATCGGCCAGTAAGAAGAGCTACATTTCAAGTTTTAGTTATCGATTAATGAATTATTGGGCGGTTTGGTGCCTTGGACCAGACCGAGGACCTTAAGATTTTGCATGAACCGAGGACTGGCAGCCAGGTAACACGAGAAATTGTGTAATGTGTTAATATGTAGTAAAAACCCAAGAAAATCTCCCGTATCCGTCATTTACTATCGAATCGACATAACGCCAGATCGTCACAGTGGTCGCTTTTCTCTCTGAAACGGTTACATTTATCGTCTGCAAGCCCTTGTCGCGTGATGCGGTATGCAGAGTCACTACAAGCGGCATAGTAGAACACTGAAGAAGCATCTAAGTTTATGCAATCGCCCAGTAAGAAGAGCTACATTTCAAGTTTTAGTTATCGATTAATGAATTATTGGGCGGTTTGGTGCCTTGGACCAGACTGAGGACCTTAAGATTTTGTATGAACCGAGGACTGACAGCCAGGTACCACGAGAAATTGTGTAAAGTGTTAATATGTAGTAAAAACCTAAGAAAATCTCCCGTTTCCGTCATTTACTATCGAATCGACATAACGCCAGATAGTCACATTGGTCGCTTTTCTCTCTGAAACGGTTACATTTACCGTCTGCAAGCCCTTGTCGCGTGATGCGGTATGCAGACACAGTACAAGCAGCACACTAGAACACAGAATAAGAATCTACGTTGATGCACTCGGCCAGTAAGAAGAGCTACATTTCAAGTTTTAGTTATCGATTAATGAATTATTGGGCGGTTTGGTGCCTTGGACCAGACCGAGGACCTTAAGATTTTGCATGAACCGAGGACTGGCAGCCAGGTAACACGAGAAATTGTGTAAAGTGGTTATATGTAGTAAAAACCTAAGAAAATCTCCCGTTTCCGTCATTTACTATCGAATCGACATAACGCCAGATCGTCACAGTGGTCGCTTTTCTCTCTGAAACGGTTACATTTATCGTCTGCAAGCCCTTGTCGCGTGATGCGGTATGCAGACACAGTACAGGCAGCACACTAGAACACAGAATAAGAATCTACGTTGATGCAATCGGCCAGTAAGAAGAGCTACATTTCAAGTTTTAGTTATCGATTAATGAATTATTGGGCGGTTTGGTGCCTTGGACCAGACCGAGGACCTTAAGATTTTGCATGAAACGAGGACTGGCAGCCAGGTAACACGAGAAATTGTGTAAAGTGTTAATATGTAGTAAAAACCTAAGAAAATCTCCCGTTTCCGTCATTTACTATCGAATCGACATAACGCCAGATCGTCACAGTGGTCGCTTTTCTCTCTGAAACGGTTACATTTATCGTCTGCAAGCCCTTGTCGCGTGATGCGGTATGCAGACACAGTACAAGCAGCACACTAGAACACAGAATAAGAATCTACGTTGATGCAATCGGCCAGTAAGAAGAGCTACATTTCAAGATTTAGCTATCGATTAATGAATTATTGGGCGGTTTGGTGCCTTGGACCAGACCGAGGACCTTAAGATTTTGCATGAACCGAGGACTGGCAGCCAGGTTACACGAGAAATTGTGTAAAGTGTTAATATGTAGTAAAAACCCAAGAAAATCTCCCGTTTCCGTCATTTACTATCGAATCGACATAACGCCAGATCGTCACAGTGGTCGCTTTTCTCTCTGAAACGGTTACATTTATCGTCTGAAAGCCGTTTTCGCGTGATGCGGTATGCAGACACAGTACAAGCAGCACACTAGAACACAGAATAAGAATCTACGTTGATGCAATCGCCCAGTAAGAAGAGCTACATTTCAAGTTTTAGTTATCGATTAATGAATTATTGGGCTGTTTGGTGCCTTGGACCAGACCGAGGACCTTAAGATTTTGCATGAACCGAGGAATGGCAGCCAGGTAACACGACAAATTGTGTAAAGTGTTAATATGTAGTAAAAACCTAAGAAAATCTCCCGTTTCCGTCATTTACTATCGAATCGACATAACGCCAGATCGTCACAGTGGTCGCTTTTCTCTCTGAAACGGTTACATTTATCGTCTGCAAGCCCTTGTCGCGTGATGCGGTATGCAGAGTCACTACAAGCGGCATAGTAGAACACTGAAGAAGCATCTAAGTTTATGCAATCGCCCAGTAAGAAGAGCTACATTTCAAGTTTTAGTTATCGATTAATGAATTATTGGGCGGTTTGGTGCCTTGGACCAGACCGAGGACCTTAAGATTTTGCATGAACCGAGGACTGGCAGCCAGGTAACACGAGAAATTGTGTAAAGTGTTAATATGTAGTAAAAACCTAAGAAAATCTCCCGTTTCCGTCATTTACTGTCGAATCGACATAACGCCAGATCGTCACAGTGCTCGCTTTTCTCTCTGAAACGGTTACATTTATCGTCTGCAAGCCGTTGTCGCGTGATGCGGTATGCAGACACAGTACAAGCAGCACACTAGAACACAGAATAAGAATCTACGTTGATGCAATCGGCCAGTAAGAAGAGCTACATTTCAAGTTTTAGTTATCGATTAATGAATTATTGGGCGGTTTGGTGCCTTGGACCAGACCGAGGACCTTAAGATTTTGCATGAACCGAGGACTGGCAGCCAGGTAACACGAGAAATTGTGTAAAGTGTTAATATGTAGTAAAAACCCAAGAAAATCTCCCGTTTCCGTCATTTACTATCGAATCGACATAACGCCAGATCGTCACAGTGGTCGCTTTTCTCTCTGAAACGGTTACATTTATCGTCTGCAAGCCGTTGTCGCGTGATGCGGTATGCAGACACAGTACAAGCAGCACACTAGAACACAGAATAAGAATCTACGTTGATGCAATCGGCCAGTAAGAAGAGCTACATTTCAAGTTTTAGTTATCGATTAATGAATTATTGGGCGGTTTGGTGCCTTGGACCAGACCGAGGACCTTAAGATTTTGCATGAACCGAGGACTGGCAGCCAGGTAACACGAGAAATTGTGTAATGTGTTAATATGTAGTAAAAACCCAAGAAAATCTCCCGTATCCGTCATTTACTATCGAATCGACATAACGCCAGATCGTCACAGTGGTCGCTTTTCTCTCTGAAACGGTTACATTTATCGTCTGCAAGCCCTTGTCGCGTGATGCGGTATGCAGACACAGTACAAGCAGCACACTAGAACACAGAATAAGTATCTACGTTGATGCAATCGGCCAGTAAGAAGAGCTACATTTCAAGTTTTAGTTATCGATTAATGAATTATTGGGCGGTTTGGTGCCTTGGACCAGACCGAGGACCTTAAGATTTTGCATGAACCGAGGACTGGCAGCCAGGTAACACGAGAAATTGTGTAAAGTGTTAATATGTAGTAAAAACCTAAGAAAATCTCCCGTTTCCGTCATTTACTATCGAATCGACATAACGCCAGATCGTCACAGTGGTCGCTTTTCTCTCTGAAACGGTTACATTTATCGTCTGCAAGCCCTTGTCGCGTGATGCGGTATGCAGACACAGTACAAGCAGCACACTAGAACACAGAATAAGAATCTACGTTGATGCAATCGGCCAGTAAGAAGAGCTACATTTCAAGTTTTAGTTATAGATTAATGAATTATTGGGCGGTTTGGTGCCTTGGACCAGACCGAGGACCTTAAGATTTTGCATGAACCGAGGACTGGCAGCCAGGTAACACGAGAAATTGTGTAAAGTGTTAATATGTAGTAAAAACCTAAGAAAATCTCCCGTTTCCGTCATTTACTATCGAATCGACATAACGCCAGATCGTCACAGTGCTCGCTTTTCTCTCTGAAACGGTTACTTTTCTCGTCTGCAAGCCCTTGTCGCGTGATGCGGTATGCAGACACAGTACAAGCAGCACACTAGAACACAGAATAAGAATCTACGTTGATGCAATCGGCCAGTAAGAAGAGCTACATTTCAAGTTTTAGTTATCGATTAATGAATTATTGGGCGGTTTGGTGCCTTGGACCAGACCGAGGACCTTAAGATTTTGCATGAACCGAGGACTGGCAGCCAGGTAACACGAGAAATTGTGTAAAGTGTTAATATGTAGTAAAAACCTAAGAAAATCTCCCGTTTCCGTCATTTACTATCGAATCGACATAACGCCAGATCGTCACAGTGGTCGCTTTTCTCTCTGAAACGGTTACATTTATCGTCTGCAAGCCGTTGTCGCGTGATGCGGTATGCAGACACAGTACAAGCAGCACACTAGAACACAGAATAAGAATCTACGTTGATGCAATCGGCCAGTAAGAAGAGCTACATTTCAAGTTTTAGTTATCGATTAATGAATTATTGGGCGGTTTGGTGCCTTGGACCAGACCGAGGAACTTAAGATTTTGCATGAACCGAGGACTGGCAGCCAGGTAACACGAGAAATTGTGTAAAGTGTTAATATGTAGTAAAAACCTAAGAAAATCTCCCGTTTCCGTCATTTACTATCGAATCGACATAACGCCAGATCGTCACATTGGTCGCTTTTCTCTCTGAAACGGTTACATTTATCGTCTGCAATCCATTGTCGCGTGATGCGGTATGCAGACACAGTACAAGCAGCACACTAGAACACAGAATAAGAATCTACGTTGATGCAATCGGCCAGTAAGAAGAGCTACATTTCAATTTTTAGTTATCGATTAATGAATTATTGGGCGGTTTGTTGCCTTGGACCAGACCGAGGACCTTAAGATTTTGCATGAACCGAGGACTGGCAGCCAGGTAACACGAGAAATTGTGTAAAGTGTTAATATGTAGTAAATACCTAAGAAAATCTCCCGTTTCCGTTATTTACTATCGAATCGACATAACGCCAGATCTTCACATTGGTCGCTTTTCTCTCTGAAACGGTTACATTTATCGTCTGCAAGCCCTTGTCGCGTGATGCGGTATGCAGACACAGTACAAGCAGCACACTAGAACACAGAATAAGAATCTACGTTGATGCAATCGGCCAGTAAGAAGAGCTACATTTCAAGTTTTAGTTATCGATTAATGAATTATTGGGCGGTTTGGTGCCTTGGACCAGACCGAGGACCTTAAGATTTTGCATGAACCGAGGACTGGCAGCCAGGTAACACGAGAAATTGTGTAAAGTGTTAATATGTAGTAAAAACCTAAGAAAATCTCCCGTTTCCGTCATTTACTATCGAATCGACATAACGCCAGATCGTCACAGTGGTCGCTTTTCTCTCTGAAACGGTTACATTTATCGTCTGCAAGCCGTTGTCGCGTGATGCGGTATGCAGACACAGTACAAGCAGCACACTAGAACACAGAATAAGAATCTACGTTGATGCAATCGGCCAGTAAGAAGAGCTACATTTCAAGTTTTAGTTATCGATTAATGAATTATTGGGCGGTTTGGTGCCTTGGACCAGACCGAGGACCTTAAGATTTTGCATGAACCGAGGACTGGCAGCCAGGTAACACGAGAAATTGAGTAAAGTGTTAATATGTAGTAAAAACCCAAGAAAATCTCCCGTTTCCGTCATTTACTATCGAATTACATAACGCCAGATCGTCACAGTGGTCGCTTTTCTCTCTGAAACGGTTACATTTATCGTCTGCAAGCCCTTGTCGCGTGATGCGGTATGCAGACACAGTACAAGCAGCACACTAGAACACAGAATAAGAATCTACGTTGATGCAATCGGCCAGTAAGAAGAGCTACATTTCAAGTTTTAGTTATCGATTAATGAATTATTGGGCGGTTTGGTGCCTTGGACCAGACCGAGGACCTTAAGATTTTGCATGAACCGAGGACTGGCATCCAGGTAACACGAGAAATTGTGTAAAGTGTTAATATGTAGTAAAAACCTAAGAAAATCTCCCGTTTCCGTCATTTACTATCGAATCGACATAACGCCAGATCGTCACAGTGGTCGCTTTTCTCTCTGAAACGGTTACATTTATCGTCTGCAAGCCGTTGTCGCGTGATGCGGTATGCAGACACAGTACAAGCAGCACACTAGAACACAGAATAAGAATCTACGTTGATGCAATCGGCCAGTAAGAAGAGCTACATTTCAAGTTTTAGTTATCGATTAATGAATTATTGGGCGGTTTGGTGCCTTGGACCAGACCGAGGACCTTAAGATTTTGCATGAACCGAGGACTGGCAGCCAGGTAACACGAGAAATTGTGTAAAGTGTTAATATGTAGTAAAAACCCAAGAAAATCTCCCGTTTCCGTCATTTACTATGGAATCGACATAACGCCAGATCGTCACAGTGGTCGCTTTTCTCTCTGAAACGGTTACATTTATCGTCTGCAAGCCCTTGTCGCGTGATGCGGTATGCAGAGTCACTACAAGCGGCATAGTAGAACACTGAAGAAGCATCTAAGTTTTTGCAATCGCTCAGTAAGAAGAGCTACATTTCAAGTTTTAGTTATCGATTAATGAATTATTGGGCGGTTTGGTGCCTTGGACCAGACCGAGGACCTTAAGATTTTGCATGAACCGAGGACTGGCAGCCAGGTAACACGAGAAATTGTGTAAAGTGTTAATATGTAGTAAAAACCTAAGAAAATCTCCCGTTTCCGTCATTTACTATCGAATCGACATAACGCCAGATCGTCACAGTGGTCGCTTTTCCCTCTGAAACGGTTACATTTATCGTCTGCAAGCCCTTGTCGCGTGATGCGGTATGCAGACACAGTACAAGCAGCACACTAGAACACAGAATAAGAATCTACGTTGATGCAATCGGCCAGTAAGAAGAGCTACATTTCAAGTTTTAGTTATCGATTAATGAATTATTGGGCGGTTTGGTGCCTTGGACCAGACCGAGGACCTTAAGATTTTGCATGAACCGAGGACTGGCAGCCAGGTAACACGAGAAATTGTGTAAAGTGTTAATATGTAGTAAAAACCTAAGAAAATCTCCCGTTTCCGTCATTTACTATCGAATCGACATAACGCCAGATCGTCACATTGGTCGCTTTTCTCTCTGAAACGGTTACATTTATCGTCTGCAAGCCCTTGTCGCGTGATGCGGTATGCAGACACAGTACAAGCAGCACACTAGAACACAGAATAAGAATCTACGTTGATGCAATCGGCCAGTAAGAAGAGCTACATTTCAAGTTTTAGTTATCGATTAATGAATTATTGGGCGGTTTGGTGCCTTGGACCAGACCGAGGACCTTAAGAGTTTTCATGAATCGAGGACTGGCAGCCAGGTAACACGAGAAATTGTGTAAAGTGTTAATATGTAGTAAAAATCTAAGAAAATCTCCCGTTTCCGTCATTTACTATCGAATCGACATAACGCCAGATCGTCACAGTGGTCGCTTTTCTCTCTGAAACGGTTACATTTATCGTCTGCAAGCCGTTGTCGCGTGATGCGGTATGCAGACACAGTACAAGCAGCACACTAGAACACAGAATAAGAATCTACGTTGATGCAATCGGCCAGTAAGAAGAGATACATTTCAAGTTTTAGTTATCGATTAATGAATTATTGGGCGGTTTGGTGCCTTGGACCAGACCGAGAAACTTAAAATTTTGCATGAACCGAGGACTGGCAGCCAGGTAACACGAGAAATTGTGTAAAGTGTTAATATGTAGTAAAAACCTAAGAAAATCTCCCGTTTCCGTCATTTACTATCGAATCGACATAACGCCAGATCGTCACAGTGGTCGCTTTTCTCTCTGAAACGGTTACATTTATCGTCTGCAAGCCCTTGTCGCGTGATGCGGTATGCAGACACAGTACAAGCAGCACACTAGAACACAGAATAAGAATCTACGTTGATGCAATCGGCCAGTAAGAAGAGCTACATTTCAAGTTTTAGTTATCGATTAATGAATTATTGGGCGGTTTGGTGCCTTGGACCAGACCGAGGACCTTAAGATTTTGCATGAACCGAGGACTGGCAGCCAGGTAACACGAGAAATTGAGTAAAGTGTTAATATGTAGTAAAAACCCAAGAAAATCTCCCGTTTCCGTCATTTACTATCGAATTACATAACGCCAGATCGTCACAGTGGTCGCTTTTCTCTCTGAAACGGTTACATTTATCGTCTGCAAGCCGTTGTCGCGTGATGCGGTATGCAGACACAGTACAAGCAGCACACTAGAACACAGAATAAGAATCTACGTTGATGCAATCGGCCAGTAAGAAGAGCTACATTTCAAGTTTTAGTTATCGATTAATGAATTATTGGGCGGTTTGGTGCCTTGGACCAGACCGAGGACCTTAAGATTTTGCATGAACCGAGGACTGGCATCCAGGTAACACGAGAAATTGTGTAAAGTGTTAATATGTAGTAAAAACCTAAGAAAATCTCCCGTTTCCGTCATTTACTATCGAATCGACATAACGCCAGATCGTCACAGTGGTCGCTTTTCTCTCTGAAACGGTTACATTTATCGTCTGCAAGCCGTTGTAGCGTGATTCGGTATGCAGACACAGTACAAGCAGCACACTAGAACACAGAATAAGAATCTACGTTGATGCAATCGGCCAGTAAGAAGAGCTACATTTCAAGTTTTAGTTATCGATTAATGAATTATTGGGCGGTTTGGTGCCTTGGACCAGACCGAGGACCTTAAGATTTTGCATGAACCGAGGACTGGCAGCCAGGTAACACGAGAAATTGTGTAAAGTGTTAATATGTAGTAAAAACCCAAGAAAATCTCCCGTTTCCGTCATTTACTATGGAATCGACATAACGCCAGATCGTCACAGTGGTCGCTTTTCTCTCTGAAACGGTTACATTTATCGTCTGCAAGCCCTTGTCGCGTGATGCGGTATGCAGAGTCACTACAAGCGGCATAGTAGAACACTGAAGAAGCATCTAAGTTTATGCAATCGCCCAGTAAGAAGAGCTACATTTCAAGTTTTAGTTATCGATTAATGAATTATTGGGCGGTTTGGTGCCTTGGACCAGACCGAGGACCTTAAGATTTTGCATGAACCGAGGACTGGCAGCCAGGTAACACGAGAAATTGTGTAAAGTGTTAATATGTAGTAAAAACCTAAGAAAATCTCCCGTTTCCGTCATTTACTATCGAATCGACATAACGCCAGATCGTCACAGTGGTCGCTTTTCCCTCTGAAACGGTTACATTTATCGTCTGCAAGCCCTTGTCGCGTGATGCGGTATGCAGACACAGTACAAGCAGCACACTAGAACACAGAATAAGAATCTACGTTGATGCAATCGGCCAGTAAGAAGAGCTACATTTCAAGTTTTAGTTATCGATTAATGAATTATTGGGCGGTTTGGTGCCTTGGACCAGACCGAGGACCTTAAGATTTTGCATGAACCGAGGACTGGCAGCCAGGTAACACGAGAAATTGTGTAAAGTGTTAATATGTAGTAAAAACCTAAGAAAATCTCCCGTTTCCGTCATTTACTATCGAATCGACATAACGCCAGATCGTCACATTGGTCGCTTTTCTCTCTGAAACGGTTACATTTATCGTCTGCAAGCCCTTGTCGCGTGATGCGGTATGCAGACACAGTACAAGCAGCACACTAGAACACAGAACAAGAATCTACGTTGATGCAATCGGCCAGTAAGAAGAGCTACATTTCAAGTTTTAGTTATCGATTAATGAATTATTGGGCGGTTTGGTGCCTTGGACCAGACCGAGGACCTTAAGAGTTTTCTTGAACCGAGGACTGGCAGCCAGGTAACACGAGAAATTGTGTAAAGTGTTAATATGTAGTAAAAACCTAAGAAAATCTCCCGTTTCCGTCATTTACTATCGAATCGACATAACGCCAGATCGTCACAGTGGTCGCTTTTCTCTCTGAAACGGTTACATTTATCGTCAGCAAGCCGTTGTCGCGTGATGCGGTATGCAGACACAGTACAAGCAGCACACTAGAACACAGAATAAGAATCTACGTTGATGCAATCGGCCAGTAAGAAGAGCTACATTTCAAGTTTTAGTTATCGATTAATGAATTATTGGGCGGTTTGGTGCCTTGGACCAGACCGAGAACCTTAAAATTTTGCATGAACCGAGGACTGGCAGCCAGGTAACACGAGAAATTGTGTAAAGTGTTAATTTGTAGTAAAAACCTAAGAAAATCTCCCGTTTCCGTCATTTACTATCGAATCGACATAACGCCAGATCGTTACAGTGGTCGCTTTTCTCTCTGAAACGGTTACATTTATCGTCTGCAAGCCCTTGTCGCGTGATGCGGTATGCAGAGTCACTACAAGCGGCATAGTAGAACACTGAAGAAGCATGTAAGTTTATGCAATCGCCCAGTAAGAAGAGCTACATTTCAAGTTTTAGTTATCGATTAATGAATTATTGGGCGGTTTGGTGCCTTGGACCAGACCGAGGACCTTAAGATTTTGCATGAACCGAGGACTGGCAGCCAGGTAACACGACAAATTGTGTAAAGTGTTAATATGTAGTAAAAACCTAAGAAAATCTCCCGTTTCCGTCATTTACTATCGAATCGACATAACGCCAGATCGTCACAGTGGTCGCTTTTCTCTCTGAAACGGTTACATTTATCGTCTGCAAGCCCTTGTCGCGTGATGCGGTATGCAGACACAGTACAAGCAGCACACTAGAACACAGAATAAGAATCTACGTTGATGCAATCGGCCAGTAAGAAGAGCTACATTTCAAGTTTTAGTTATCGATTAATGAATTATTGGGCGGTTTGGTGCCTTGGACCAGACCGAGGAACTTAAGATTTTGCATGAACCGAGGACTGGCAGCCAGGTAACACGAGAAATTGTGTAAAGTGTTAATATGTAGTAAAAACCTAAGAAAATCTCCCGTTTCCGTCATTTACTATCGAATCGACATAACGCCAGATCGTCACATTGGTCGCTTTTCTCTCTGAAACGGTTACATTTATCGTCTGCAAGCCCTTGTCGCGTGATGCGGTATGCAGACACAGTACAAGCAGCACACTAGAACACAGAATAAGAATCTACGTTGATGCAATCGGCCAGTAAGAAGAACTACATTTCAAGTTTTGGTTATCGATTAATGAATTATTGGGCGGTTTGGTGCCTTGGACCAGACCGAGGACATTAAGATTTTGCATGAACCGAGGACTGGCAGCCAGGTAACACGAGAAATTGTGTAAAGTGTTAATATGTATTAAAAAACCTAAGAAATTCTCCCGTTTCCGTCATTTACTATCGAATCGACATAACGCCAGATCGTCACAGTGGTCGCTTTTCTCTCTGAAACGGTTACATTTATCGTCTGCAAGCCCTTGTCGCGTGATGCGGTATGCAGACACAGTACAAGCAGCACACTAGAACACAGAATAAGAATCTACGTTGATGCAATCGGCCAGTAAGAAGAGCTACATTTCAATTTTAAGTTAGCGATTAATGAATTATTGGGCGGTTTTGTGCCTTGGACCAGACCGAGGACCTTAAGATTTTGCATGAACCGAGGACTGGTAGCCAGGTAACACGAGAAATTGAGTAAAGTGTTAATATGTAGTAAAAACCCAAGAAAATCTCCCGTTTCCGTCATTTACTATCGAATTACATAACGCCAGATCGTCACAGTGGTCGCTTTTCTCTCTGAAACGGTTACATTTATCGTCTGCAAGCCCTTGTCGCGTGATGCGGTATGCAGAGTCACTACAAGCGGCATAGTAGAACACTGAAGAAGCATCTAAGTTTATGCAATCGCCCAGTAAGGTGAGCTACATTTCAAGTTTTAGTTATCGATTAATGAATTATTGGGCGGTTTGGTGCCTTGGACCAGACCGAGGACCTTAAGATTTTGCATGAGCCGAGGACTGGCAGCCAGGTAACACGAGAAATTGTCTAAAGTGTTAATATGTCGTAAAATCCTAAGAAAATTTCCCGTTTCCGTCATTAACTATCGAATCGACATAACGCCAGATCGTCACAGTGGTCGCTTTTCTCTCTGAAACGGTTACATTTATCGTCTGCAAGCCGTTGTCGCGTGATGCGGTATGCAGACACAGTACAAGCAGCACACTAGAACACAGAATAAGAATCTACGTTGATGCAATCGGCCAGTAAGAAGAGCTACATTTCAAGTTTTAGTTATCGATTAATGAATTATTGGGCGGTTTGGTGCCTTGGACCAGACCGAGGACCTTAAGATTTTGCATGAACCGAGGACTGGCAGCCAGGTAACACGAGAAATTGTGTAAAGTGTTAATATGTAGTAAAAACCTAAGAAAATCTCCCGTTTCCGTCATTTACTATCGAATCGACATAACGCCAGATCGTCACAGTGGTCGCTTTTCTCTCTGAAACGGTTACATTTATCGTCTGCAAGCCGTTGTCGCGTGATGCGGTATGCAGACACAGTACAAGCAGCACACTAGAACACAGAATAAGAATCTACGTTGATGCAATCGGCCAGTAAGAAGAGCTACATTTCAAGATTTAGTTATCGATTAATGAATTATTGGGCGGTTTGGTGCCTTGGACCAGACCGAGGACCTTAAGATTTTGCATGAACCGAGGACTGGCCGCCAGGTAACACGAGAAATTGTGTAAAGTGTTAATATGTAGTAAAAACCTAAGAAAATCTCCCGTTTCCCTCATTTACTATCGAATCGACATAACGCCAGATCGTCACAGTGGTCGCTTTTCTCTCTGAAACGGTTACATTTATCGTCTGCAAGCCGTTGTCGCGTGATGCGGTATGCAGACACAGTACAAGCAGCACACTAGAACACAGAATAAGAATCTACGTTGATGCAATCGGCCAGTAAGAGGAGCTACATTTCAAGTTTTAGTTATCGATTAATGAATTATTGGGCGGTTTGGTGCCTTGGACCAGACCGAGGACCTTAAGATTTTGCATGAACCGAGGACTGGCAGCCAGGTAACACGACAAATTGTGTAAAGTGTTAATATGTAGTAAAAACCTAAGAAAATCTCCCGTTTCCGTCATTTACTATCGAATCGACATAACGCCAGATCGTCACAGTGGTCGCTTTTCTCTCTGAAACGGTTACATTTATCGTCTGCAAGCCCTTGTCGCGTGATGCGTTATGCAGACACAGTACAAGCAGCACACTAGAACACAGAATAAGAATCTACGTTGATGCAATCGGCCAGTAAGAAGAGCTACATTTCAAGTTTTAGTTATCGATTAATGAATTATTGGGCGGTTTGGTGCCTTGGACCAGACCGAGGACCTTAAGATTTTGCATGAACCGAGGACTGGCAGCCAGGTAACACGAGAAATTGTGTAAAGTGTTAATATGTAGTAAAAACCTAAGAAAATCTCCCGTTTCCGTCATTTACTATCGAATCGACATAACGCCAGATCGTCACAGTGGTCGCTTTTCTCTCTGAAACGGTAACATTTATCGTCTGCAAGCCCTTGTCGCGTGATGCGGTATGCAGAGTCACTACAAGCGGCATAGTAGAACACTGAAGAAGCATCTAAGTTTATGCAATCGCCCAGTAAGAAGAGCTACATTTTAAGTTTTAGTTATCGATTAATGAATTATTGGGCGGTTTGGTGCCTTGGACCAGACCTAGGACCTTAAGATTTTGCATGAACCGAGGACTGGCAGCCAGGTAACACGAGAAATTGTGTAAAGTGTTAATATGTAGTAAAAACCTAAGAAAATCTCCCGTTTCCGTCATTTACTATCGAATCGACATAACGCCAGATCGTCACAGTGGTCGCTTTTCTCTCTGAAACGGTTACATTTATCGTCTGCAAGCCCTTGTCGCGTGATGCGGTAATCAGACACCGTACAAGCAGCACACTAGAACACAGAATAAGAATCTACGTTGATGCAATCGGCCAGTAAGAAGAGCTACATTTCAAGTTTTAGTTATCGATTAATGAATTATTGGGCGGTTTGGTGCCTTGGACCAGACCGAGGACCTTAAGATTTTGCATGAACCGAGGACTGGCAGCCAGGTAACACGAAAAATTGTGTAAAGTATTAATATGTAGTAAAAACCTAAGAAAATCTCCCGTTTCCGTCATTTACTATCGAATCGACATAACGCCAGATCGTCACAGTGGTCGCTTTTCTCTCTGAAACGGTTACATTTATCGTCTGCAAGCCGTTGTCGCGTGATGCGGTATGCAGACACAGTACAAGCAGCACACTAGAACACAGAATAAGACACTACGTTGATGCAATCGGCCAGTAAGAAGAGCTACATTTCAAGTTTTAGTTATCGATTAATGAATTATTGGGCGGTTTGGTGCCTTGGACCAGACCGAGGACCTTAAGATTTTGCATGAACCGAGGACTGGCAGCCAGGTAACACGAGAAATTGTGTAAAGTGTTAATATGTAGTAAAAACCTAAGAAAATCTCCCGTTTCCGTCATTTACTTTCGAATCGACATAACGCCAGATCGTCACAGTGATCGCTTTTCTCTCTGAAACGGTTACATTTATCGTCTGCAAGCCGTTGTCGCGTGATGCGGTATGCAGACACAGCACAAGCAGCACACTAGAACACAGAATAAGAATCTACGTTGATGCAATCGGCCAGTAAGAAGAGCTACATTTCAAGTTTTAGTTATCGATTAATGAATTATTGGGCGGTTTGGTGCCTTGGACCAGACCGAGGACCTTAAGATTTTGCATGAACCGAGGACTGGCAGCCAGGTAACACGAGAAATTGTGTAAAGTGTTAATATGTAGTAAAAACCTAAGAAAATCTCCCGTTTCCGTCATTTACTATCGAATCGACATAACGCCAGATGGTCACATTGGTCGCTTTTCTCTCTGAAACGGTTACATTTATCGTCTGCAAGCCCTTGTCGCGTGATGCGGTAATCAGACACAGTACAAGCAGCACACTAGAACACAGAATAAGAATCTACGTTGATGCAATCGGCCAGTAAGAAGAGCTACATTTCAAGTTTTAGTTATCGATTAATGAATTATTGGGCGGTTTGGTGCCTTGGACCAGAACGAGGACCTTAAGATTTTGCATGAACCGAGGACTGGCAGCCAGGTAACACGAGAAATTGTGTAAAGTATTAATATGTAGTAAAAACCTAAGAAAATCTCCCGTTTCCGTCATTTACTATCGAATCGACATAACGCCAGATCGTCACAGTGGTCGCTTTTCTCTCTGAAACGGTTACATTTATCGTCTGCAAGCCCTTGTCGCGTGATGCGGTATGCAGAGTCACTACAAGCGGCATAGTAGAACACTGAAGAAGCATCTAAGTTTATGCAATCGCCCAGTAAGAAGAGCTACATTTCAAGTTTTAGTTATCGATTAATGAATTATTGGGCGGTTTGGTGCCTTGGACCAGACCGAGGACCTTAAGATTTTGCATGAACCGAGGACTGGCAGCCAGGTAACACGAGAAATTGTGTAAAGTGTTAATATGTAGTAAAAACCTAAGAAAATCTCCCGTTTCCGTCATTTACTATCGAATCGACATAACGCCAGATCGTCACAGTGGTCGCTTTTCTCTCTGAAACGGTTACATTTATCGTCTGCAAGCCCTTGTCGCGTGATGCGGTATGCAGACACAGTACAAGCAGCACACTAGAACACAGAATAAGAATCTACGTTGATGCAATCGGCCAGTAAGAAGAGCTACATTTCAAGTTTTAGTTATCGATTAATGAATTATTGGGCGGTTTGGTGCCTTGGACCAGACCGAGGACCTTAAGAATTTGCATGAACCGAGGACTGGCAGCCAGGTAACACGAGAAATTGTGTAAAGTGTTAATATGTAGTAAAAACCTAAGAAAATCTCCCGTTTCCGTCATTTACTATCGAATCGACATAACGCCAGATCGTCACAGTGGTCGCTTTTCTCTCTGAAACGGTTACATTTATCGTCTGCAAGCCCTTGTCGCGTGATGCGGTATGCAGACACAGTACAAGCAGCACACTAGAACACAGAATAAGAATCTACGTTGATGCAATCGGCCAGTAAGAAGAGCTACATTTCAAGTTTTAGTTATCGATTAATGAATTATTGGGCGGTTTGGTGCCTTGGACCAGACCGAGGACCTTAAGATTTTGCATGAACCGAGGACTGGCAGCCAGGTAACACGAGAAATTGTGTAAAGTGTTAATATGTAGTAAAAACCTAAGAAAATCTCCCGTTTCCGTCATTTACTATCGAATCGACATAACGCCAGATCGTCACAGTGGTCGCTTTTCTCTCTGAAACGGTTACATTTATCGTCTGCAAGCCCTTGTCGCGTGATGCGGTATGCAGACACAGTACAAGCAGCACACTAGAACACAGAATAAGAATCTACGTTGATGCAATCGGCCAGTAAGAAGAGCTACATTTCAAGTTTTAGTTATCGATTAATGAATTATTGGGCGGTTTGGTGCCTTGGACCAGACCGAGGACCTTAAGATTTTGCATGAACCGAGGACTGGCAGCCAGGTAACACGAGAAATTGTGTAAAGTGTTAATATGTAGTAAAAACCTAAGAAAATCTCCCGTTTCCGTTATTTACTATCGAATCGACATAACGCCAGATCGTCACATTGTTCACTTTTCTCTCTGAAACGGTTACATTTATCGTCTGCAAGCCCTTGTCGCGTGATGCGGTATGCACACACAGTACAAGCAGCACACTAGAACACAGAATAAGAATCTACGTTGATGCAATCGGCCAGTAAGAAGAGCTACATTTCAAGTTTTAGTTATCGATTAATGAATTATTGGGCGGTTTGGTGCCTTGGACCAGACCGAGGACCTTACGATTTTGCATGAACCGAGGACTGGCAGCCAGATAACACGAGAAATTGTGTAAAGTGTTAATATGTAGTAAAAACCTAAGAAAATCTCCCGTTTCCGTCATTTACTATCGAATCGACATAACGCCAGATCGTCACAGTGGTCGCTTTTCTCTCTGAAACAGTTACATTTATCGTCTGCAAACCCTTGTCGCGTGATGCGGTATGCAGAGTCACTACAAGCGGCATAGTAGAACACTGAAGAAGCATCTAAGTTTATGCAATCGCCCAGTAAGAAGAGCTACATTTCAAGTTTTAGTTATCCTTTAATGAATTATTGGGCGGTTTGGTGCCTTGGACCAGACCGAGGACCTTAAGATTTTGCATGAACCGAGGACTGGCAGCCAGGTAACACGAGAAATTGTGTAAAGTGTTAATATGTAGTAAAAACCTAAGAAAATCTCCCGTTTCCGTCATTTACTATCGAATCGACATAACTCCAGATCGTCACAGTGGTCGCTTTTCTCTCTGAAACGGTTACATTTATCGTCTGCAAGCCGTTGTCGCGTGATGCGGTATGCAGACACAGTACAAGCAGCACACTAGAACACAGAATAAGAATCTACGTTGATGCAATCGGCCAGTAAGAAGAGCTACATTTCAAGTTTTAGTTATCGATTAATGAATTATTGGGCGGTTTGGTGCCTTGGACCAGACCGAGGACCTTAAGATTTTGCATGAACCGAGGACTGGCAGCCAGGTAACACGAGAAATTGTGTAAAGTGTTAATATGTAGTAAAAACCTAAGAAAATCTCCCGTTTCCGTCATTTACTATCGAATCGACATAACGCCAGATCGTCACAGTGGTCGCTTTTCTCTCTGAAACGGTTACATTTATCGTCTGCAAGCCGTTGTCGCGTGATGCGGTATGCAGACACAGTACAAGCAGCACACTAGAACACAGAATAAGAATCTACGTTGATGCAATCGGCCAGTAAGAAGAGCTACATTTCAAGTTTTAGTTATCGATTAATGAATTATTGGGCGGTTTGGTGCCTTGGACCAGACCGAGGACCTTAAGATTTTGCATGAACCGAGGACTGGCAGCCAGGTAACACGAGAAATTGTGTAAAGTGTTAATACGTAGTAAAAACATAAGAAAATCTCCCGTTTCCGTCATTTACTATCGAATCGACATAACGCCAGATCGTCACAGTGGTCGCTTTTCTCTCTGAAACGGTTACATTTATCGTCTGCAAGCCGTTGTCGCGTGATGCGGTATGCAGACACAGTACAAGCAGCACACTAGAACACAGAATAAGAATCTACGTTGATGCAATCGGCCAGTAAGAAGAGCTACATTTCAAGTTTTAGTTATCGATTAATGAATTATTGGGCGGTTTGGTGCCTTGGACCAGACCGAGGACCTTAAGATTTTGCATGAACCGAGGACTGGCAGCCAGGTAACACGAGAAATTGTGTAAAGTGTTAATATGTAGTAAAAACCTAAGAAAATCTCCCGTTTCCGTCATTTACTATCGAATCGACATAACGCCAGATCGTCACAGTGGTCGCTTTTCTCTCTGAAACGGTTACATTTATCGTCTGCAAGCCCTTGTCGCGTGATGCGGTATGCAGACACAGTACAAGCAGCACACTAGAACACAGAATAAGAATCTACGTTGATGCAATCGGCCAGTAAGAAGAGCTACATTTCAAGTTTTAGTTATCGATTAATGAATTATTGGGCGGTTTGGTGCCTTGGACCAGACCGAGGACCTTAAGAATTTGCATGAACCGAGGACTGGCAGCCAGGTAACACGAGAAATTGTGTAAAGTGTTAATATGTAGTAATAACCTAAGAAAATCTCCCGTTTCCGTCATTTACTATCGAATCGACATAACGCCAGATCGTCACAGTGGTCGCTTTTCTCTCTGAAACGGTTACATTTATCGTCTGCAAGCCCTTGTCGCGTGATGCGGTATGCAGAGTCAGTACAAGCGGCATAGTAGAACAATGAAGAAGCATCTAAGTTTATGCAATCGCCCAGTAAGAAGAGCTACATTTCAAGTTTTAGTTATCGATTAATGAATTATTGGGCGGTTTGGTGCCTTGGACCAGACCGAGGACCTTCAGATTTTGTATGAACCGAGGACTGGCAGCCAGGTAACACGAGAAATTGTGTAAAGTGTTAATATGTAGTAAAAACCTAAGAAAATCTCCCGTTTCCGTCATTTACTATCGAATCGACATAACGCCAGATCGTCACAGTGGTTGCTTTTCTCTCTGAAACGGTTACATTTATCGTCTGCAAGCCGTTGTCGCGTGATGCGGTATGCAGACACAGTACAAGCAGCACACTAGAACACAGAATAAGAATCTACGTTGATGCAATCGGCCAGTAAGAAGAGCTACATTTCAAGTTTTAGTTATCGATTAATGAATTATTGGGCGGTTTGGTGCCTTGGACCAGACCGAGGACCTTAAGATTTTGCATGAACCGAGGACTGGCAGCCAGGTAACACGAGAAATTGTGTAAAGTGTTAATATGTAGTAAAAACCTAAGAAAATCTCCCGTTTCCGTCATTTACTATCGAATCGACATAACGCCAGATCGTCACAGTGGTCGCTTTTCTCTCTGAAACGGTTACATTTATCGTCTGCAAGCCGTTGTCGCGTGATGCGGTATGCAGACACAGTACAAGCAGCACACTAGAACACAGAATAAGAATCTACGTTGATGCAATCGGCCAGTAAGAAGAGCTACATTTCAAGTTTTAGTTATCGATTAATGAATTATTGGGCGGTTTGGTGCCTTGGACCAGACCGAGGACCTTAAGATTTTGCATGAACCGATGACTGGCAGCCAGGTAACACGAGAAATTGTGTAAAGTGTTAATATGTAGTAAAAACCTAAGAAAATCTCCCGTTTCCGTCATTTACTATCGAATCGACATAACGCCAGATCGTCACAGTGGTCGCTTTTCTCTCTGAAACGGTTACATTTATCGTCTGCAAGCCCTTGTCGCGTGATGCGGTATGCAGACACAGTACAAGCAGCACACTAGAACACAGAATAAGAATCTACGTTGATGCAATCGGCCAGTAAGAAGAGCTACATTTCAAGTTTTAGTTATCGATTAATGAATTATTGGGCGGTTTGGTGCCTTGGACCAGACCGAGGACCTTAAGATTTTGCATGAACCGAGGACTGGCAGCCAGGTAACACGAGAAATTGTGTAAAGTGTTAATATGTAGTAAAAACCTAAGAAAATCTCCCGTTTCCGTCATTTACTATCGAATCGACATAACGCCAGATCGTCACAGTGGTCGCTTTTCTCTCTGAAACGGTTACATTTATCGTCTGCAAGCCCTTGTCGCGTGATGCGGTATGCAGACACAGTACAAGCAGCACACTAGAACACAGAATAAGAATCTACGTTGATGCAATCGGCCAGTAAGAAGAGCTACATTTCAAGTTTTAGTTATCGATTAATGAATTATTGGGCGGTTTGGTGCCTTGGACCAGACTGAGGACCTTAAGATTTTGCATGAACCGAGGACTGGCAGCCAGGTAACACGAGAAATTGTGTAAAGTGTTAATATGTAGTAAAAACCTAAGAAAATCTCCCGTTTCCGTCATTTACTATCGAATCGACATAACGCCAGATCGTCACATTGGTCGCTTTTCTCTCTGAAACGGTTACATTTATCGTCTGCAAGCCCTTGTCGCGTGATGCGGTATGCAGACACAGTACAAGCAGCACACTAGAACACAGAATAAGAATTTACGTTGATGCAATCGGCCAGTAAGAAGAGCTACATTTCAAGTTTTAGTTATCGATTAATGAATTATTGGGCGGTTTGGTGCCTTGGACCAGACCGAGGACCTTAAGATTTTGCATGAACCGAGGACTGGCAGCCAGGTAACACGAGAAATTGTGTAAAGTGTTAATATGTAGTAATAACCTAAGAAAATCTCCCGTTTCCGTCATTTACTATCGAATCGACATAACGCCAGATCGTCACAGTGGTCGCTTTTCTCTCTGAAACGGTTACATTTATCGTCTGCAAGCCCTTGTCGCGTGATGCGGTATGCAGAGTCAGTACAAGCGGCATAGTAGAACAATGAAGAAGCATCTAAGTTTATGCAATCGCCCAGTAAGAAGAGCTACATTTCAAGTTTTAGTTATCGATTAATGAATTATTGGGCGGTTTGGTGCCTTGGACCAGACCGAGGACCTTCAGATTTTGCATGAACCGAGGACTGGCAGCCAGGTAACACGAGAAATTGTGTAAAGTGTTAATATGTAGTAAAAACCTAAGAAAATCTCCCGTTTCCGTCATTTACTATCGAATCGACATAACGCCAGATCGTCACATTGGTTGCTTTTCTCTCTGAAACGGTTACATTTATCGTCTGCAAGCCGTTGTCGCGTGATGCGGTATGCAGACACAGTACAAGCAGCACACTAGAACACAGAATAAGAATCTACGTTGATGCAATCGGCCAGTAAGAAGAGCTACATTTCAAGTTTTAGTTATCGATTAATGAATTATTGGGCGGTAGGTGCCTTGGACCAGACCGAGGACCTTAAGATTTTGCATGAACCGAGGACTGGCAGCCAGGTAACACGAGAAATTGTGTAAAGTGTTAATAAGTAGTAAAAACCTAAGAAAATCTCCCGTTTCCGTCATTTACTATCGAATCGACATAACGCCAGATCGTCACAGTGGTCGCTTTTCTCTCTGAAACGGTTACATTTATCGTCTGCAAGCCCTTGTCGCGTGATGCGGTATGCAGACACAGTACAAGCAGCACACTAGAACACAGAATAAGAATCTACGTTGATGCAATCGGCCAGTAAGAAGAGCTACATTTCAAGTTTTAGTTATCGATTAATGAATTATTGGGCGGTTTGGTGCCTTGGACCAGACCGAGGACCTTAAGATTTTGCATGAACCGAGGACTGGCAGCCAGGTAACACGAGAAATTGCGTAAAGTGTTAATATGTAGTAAAAACCTAAGAAAATCTCCCGTTTCCGTCATTTACTATCGAATCGACATAACGCCAGATCGTCACATTGGTCGCTTTTCTCTCTGAAACGGTTACATTTATCGTCTGCAAGCCCTTGTCGCGTGATGCGGTATGCAGACACAGTACAAGCAGCACACTAGAACACAGAATAAGAATCTACGTTGATGCAATCGGCCAGTAAGAAGAGCTACATTTCAAGTTTTAGTTATCGATTAATGAATTATTGGGCGGTTTGGTGCCTTGGACCAGACCGAGGACCTTAAGATTTTGCATGAACCGAGGACTGGCAGCCAGGTAACACGAGAAATTGTGTAAAGTGTTAATATGTAGTAAAAACCTAAGAAAATCTCCCGTTTCCGTCATTTACTATCGAATCGACATAACGCCAGATCGTCACAGTGGTCGCTTTTCTCTCTG